>NC_142109.1:24580000-25780000 GCF_056152115.1 Neolamprologus brichardi | reverse complement strand
GGTGATATTGAAATGCGACTTCTCGACCTGGTAGCTACCGTTTCTGTCGGTAGTCTGTTTCCAGGGGTTTGCCATTTGCACACGTAGCCTACATGACCCCCCTCAACCTAGTGGGGTCATGTGGAGTTCTGTTTAGTGGCAACAGCGATAGCTGCCACCTCACCCCTGTTGTGCAATTTTGCGTCCTTCTATCATACGGAGATTCTATATTGACAGGCCTCAACTTACTGTGAAGTACCAGCAAGCAGATGACTGAATATTTCTTGAATCTGATTCGGAAACATTTCTTTGCTTCGGACGTGCTTTATTGCATTCTCTAATTAGCTGATATATCGGCACATGTATCATCTGATCCTAAAGGGATTATAATGGACAAACAAGGGAGAACAGTTCCACTCATGCCTGAATGTACTGACATTAGCAGATGGGCCCAAGATATCCTTAATGGATAACTTCATTAGTCTATGTGGGAAGTTCAAATAGCACTTTATGGTGGTGTTGTGGTTGTGTTGATGGACAAATGCATTAGCTTTTTCTGCAAAACCTTGCTTGAGTTCAGCCTCATATTTACATTGGCTAAACAAGTAGTTTCAGCTTACACACAGTCACACATGAGCATATCAGTCAGTTGTGAAGGGTGATCTAAAGGCTCATCCACAATTTACCGTTCTGGTCAAACAGGTTTGGCTGAGTAGTTGCATAATTTCACATGAGTTGTCCTTTGTTGACTAATTAGGTTTTCCAGTCATACGTATCTAGTTAAAATTGTCTTTCTTTTGTGGATTTTGTAGGGCTTAGCTAAGTAGTTGAACGATTGCTTAGATGGGGTTGTAGGCTTACTGCAATGTTAACACCCACATGTAGCTCCTGCTACATGTTTGCGTAGCAGGAGCAAGTCGGTTTGAGTTTATCCTTGGTACACTAGACTTTCTTGGTCTGACTAAGCACACCCAATACCACAGCATTAACAGTAACCTAGTTCTGACAACCGACCAAACCTTTTCCGTATGTGTGTGGTGTCTTCAGGTTGAACAGTCCCCCAAGAATTGTGTTGTCATTTTACATGTTCTATGGCTTTTTCTTAGACCTCAGTATGTGTACAACATGTTTAGACTGAGGTGTAAAATAATAACAATAATCTCTGTGTATACTAGAGCCTCAGGGCTTACAGATGAGCCAAGTAAGGTTTCACTATGAGGATTAAGCCTGGGATATAGAACCTTTTGGTTACACATAACTCAGACCACATAACATCATATTAGTTGCTAACCTGGTTATGATTTGTCTGTTTTCAGTGTCTGCTTCCTGAATATGAATGCACTTTTCTTTTCTAGAAAGAGATTGTCTGCTGTAATGTGTTTATATTAACACAAAGGTACTATAGTGAGCCATGGGGTAGCAGATGCTAAAAAACTAGCTAGCTTATTGCTAACTGCTGACTGGGAAATTATGCCTCAGCAGGAAATCTGCTCTGTAGCTACATCATAACCACAAACCCTTCTGAAACTCTACACCATAACCTGACGTGTACCTTCCTAGAAATGTAACTACACTTTGCGTCGATGCAGCAATATCTCTTGTGCATTTCTGGCTACTTTTTCACCGCAGGTTTTATATTTATCATTGAGAGAATAACAATCATTGTCTCAGTAATAACAAATAATAACCATAACATCAATATAAGGAGTCACAGATTTTAGCAAATTGCTGGATGTAGATTACTGAAACTATCAGAACTGATGTGAGGGAATGTTCAAAGTGCAAAATTAGAGTGATGCACATAGAGAAGAAAAGTTACACTGATCATTCTACATGGTGTCTGAGTTTCTTTACTTTTAGGAGCACCTTGGGGGACCTGTTGTTGTGACTTGGCACTATATAAATACAATTAGGTTGACTTGGATAGGATAGGACATTGTATTACATGCTAAACCAGCTGAAGACCTACTCTGATATTAGTTTACAGTGGACTATTTTAATGTATGTAATATTTATTGTAATAAGCCTTAATAATATGTATATAATTTCTTCTGAGAGATGAGTTTAAATGTTATTTGTTGAGAAAGTTTATGTTGAAAAAAAGGTTTCAAGTAACAGCAGTTTTCTCTAGATATCACTGATCTTTTTTTCATTCGATAAGATGACCTTATTTGATAAGTTATTTTTCTTTTTGGTGCAAAATGAGATTTCAGGCATATCAACACTGCCAGAAACGTTATCTTAAGGTGGAGTCAGTTTGCTATCAGAGTGTGATTCAAATGGTTCAAGTTGGCAATTGCATGCAATCTTTTTATGCTAATACAACAATTAACTGTGATAAATGGTCAAAAATCAAATATCTATTGCTATCACATATTTGTATCATTTATCAGAAATTCATATTGAACTACTACATTTACACTCAACAACTTTCCTAATAAAAAGGATTATAACCAGAATACATCCAGCTCAAAGCCAGCTGAGTCGAGTCTCCTGGAAACGCATTCAGACTGGTGGTAACATATTGGCAATGTGTCTGCATTTATAGCTTAGATAGAAATTATTTGCAAACCTTTAGCAGTCTCACTTGAGTGATTGCAGTAAGTCTAAGTAAGACTGTGACTGTTTGCAGAAAGGTTGCCTTCTATCTGGCCACCTGTGCAGTTGCCTTGCGATCAAAAGTGGTTGTGATTGTGAAACACTCTCAAAATCTGAGCAACCATTCAGACACTACAGCATGCGAAAAAAAAATTGATGCCATCACCAATTTTAGTAGAAGCAGTGAGGTTGCTGTCCTATTTTTACTTGTGAGTGAGCTGTTAGCTTGTTCTGAATTAGGTGGTAGCTTTGTCAAGCTGAGTGTGTTCAGATTTGTTTTCCTTGTAGTCTCCTTGTAACAAAATGTAATATTGTTGGGCTAACATTATCTCAGGATTGGTGGTGCACAAGAGTATTTTAATTTCTGTAATACATTATTGATATTTGGTGTCCCTGTATCGATAGGGTATCGGCAGTCGAAATATCAAAATCTCTCATATTTGTGTCAGTTTTTCTCCCACCCGTATTGGCTATAGCATATCCCCACTTGAAAGATTGGTGTCACATATTGTCAGTCTTTAGTATTTGAATATATGTATTGCTGTTAGATTCTGTTTATCATCATTTATCACTGTGCAGCAACCTAGCAAAGGGAAGGGCTTTTGAATGCTGCCTGGTAGAGCCAATGTTAAAATGATCCAAATTGAGCAGGACTCCAGTATTTATAGCCAACCATTACATTCATGCAAATAGGGACTTGCCTTAACCTAGTGGCTGAATATCTTGAATCTGTGGTTGTTCAATAGCGCTCTTACCTGTTGGTGCTTCTTCTTAATGTTTTCTGTTATTATCCATCTGACGTGAGAATGTATTTGCTCATTTAAATATTAAGCCACTTAGTGATTTTACAGAAACCACTGCATTTATTTGACACATACAAATCATAATACCCTTGTTTTGCTTAGGGAAATGTTTTGCTGTCATTGCTACTTACAACGATGATACGATAATCACAAAGTCAGGGTTTATCCTGCATACAAAGTATTTTGGTCCCACCAGAGAGGTTTTGGTCACTCCCAAAGGAAATGCTCCAGGATTTTAATAAAAATATTTATGACCGTTTCATTCATTGAAGCATAAAATGCATACTAGTTGATCAGATTGCCATAAATGAGACACAGAGTCTTTGCCTTATCTATGAGGCAACTGTTCTTTGGTGCTTAGTCCCAAGGACAAATTAAGCAGAATACCTATGAAATAAAAGTATATTTCTCCTTATTTGACAGGTATTCAGGTAAAATCAAGTGGAGCAAAGCTCAAAGGGAGGGGACAACATTGCTTTTCTCTCTTGGCTTCATTTTCGTTTTCTTTTACTTTTGTATGTAGCCTAAATGTTGGTCTTATGGAGCCAGGAGTTTCCCTAATCTGTTTCTTGTGCTTCAACTATATTAGCAAGAGACCAGCCAGTACCTCGGACACGACTAACTCCACTATCAGCAGCAGAGCTTGTGGCATTCTGACCTTTGTCATCATATTCAGGATTGTTTTGGCAGCTGTCTTACTTCCAAAAATTTGGGGTTGATATTGGTTCATTTTTGGATTAAGGAGCATCCACAGTTGTACTGGAATTTCATTTCCAGTAATGTGACAAGTTACCTTAAACTCTTTCTTTACCAGCACACACATGGTGAACCAAAAAAAGCAAAGCAAAGGAGTGGAGAAAAATCAGAGAAAGTTTTCTCCATTCATTTGGATGTAGCAGGAGAAATGTTTTGTTACACATTCACGTGACTTCTTCAGTCTTAGTTCACTGTAGGTTTCCCTAACCTTATAAACAGTACTTTCGCATAATGACAAAAACTAGCACCACTGACTAACAGTGAGCCATGAGCTCAGTTTCACGATCATTACTATGCAAATAGTCGTGACCACTGATCAATGCTCATGTCTACCGTTCACAGAGAGGAGAGAAACAGATTTAAATGAAAGTAGAAAGCATTGGACTCTTAACTGCACTGATTTGAAATCAGTGTGCATATTGTGTTTTTTTTTTTTTTTTCACTTGCAGTTTG
Organism: Neolamprologus brichardi; assembly: GCF_056152115.1. Taxonomy (NCBI): domain Eukaryota; kingdom Metazoa; phylum Chordata; class Actinopteri; order Cichliformes; family Cichlidae; genus Neolamprologus; species Neolamprologus brichardi. The sequence goes on along the minus strand of NC_142109.1, from coordinate 25,775,411 downwards.
TTATAACCATAAAGAAGTAAAAGGACAGGTACGGAGAGTACAACCATAAAAGGAAGTTGCTTGCACAGTTTGGTTTACATTGCTCTAGGAGTTGGACTGGCCTGGGTATTCTCATTTTCTTTAAATAATTATGTAGTACACAGGTATGCCTGTTAGAGACAGTATTAGCTGTTTAACTTATTTATGACAGGCAAAAAGAGCAGTGGATACTTCATTTTATTATTTACAGAAACACACTACAAGGCTTTCTCTCATGTAAGGGGTGCTACTATTGACCAAACATTTCTTTTACCCAAAAGGTCATATGACCTGTTGTTGTAGGAACTTCATGCTTTGAAAACCACTTCTAAAGATTACTCTCAGCAGTCCTAACCTTTTCACTTAGCTCTGATCCTGAGCCAAACCTGCCTCTCTTTTTGCTGCAGCTTAGCCTGTACTAGTGCTGGAGAGCTTACACAGTCATCAAGGTGCACCAGCAAGAGGCTAAACAGAGACGGCTGCCAGAGAGAGGCTGTCTTAGATTGTCACATAAAGATCCAAAGGACCGTGTTTTGTCTGAGAGTATTTGAGACAAGTACATGTATATTCTTTAACATCCCTTCTTGTTTGCTCTGGACATCTAGGGCATAAGTATTGCCTCAGGAGTCAATATGATCATTTTGTTGTAAATTTTGTATGGGGTGGTTAAGTGGGGTGTTAGACTTAGAACAATGCAATGTTTGTTTTGTAGTTGGTGTGAGGTCAATGTTTGAGTGAATTAAACAGATTTCTTGATCTGGCAGAGCACACTCAATAAATTAATTATAATGACAGCATATGAAACCTGTTAAATTAGGATTTTTTTTTAAGGAAGAATATTGTCAGTGTATCTTGTTTAAATGGCAGTGAAACACAATAAGAGAAACATGTTCCGGCAGTTTTCTAGCAATGTCGCATGTTCAGTACAACAATGAGTCTACTATAAGTAGTTAACTTAAGTGGGTAGATATCAGCTGAACAGCTAAAACAGTATAAAGTCAACATTTGCTGACTCTTGACTTGTTAACCGTAGAGCTGTAGTAGCATCTACCATCCTCCCCCCTTGAATAAAACATTTCACCTATCTTACCCATCTCGCCTGACCTCTATACCATACCCTTTTCACACAGCTGAGTTTTTCACTGACAGAAAAACCAGATGAAGAAAAAAGTCACAGCTCCAATCACATAAGTTGAGAGACTGGTCTGCAATCTTCTGGTAACCAGTTATGTCTGGTAAAAGATACGGAGGAGGTGGGTGGAGAGTTGCTCAACCGGTTTTGACTGGTTGTGTGAGGTTTCTGTGAAATTGACTAAGTATTTCTTACCATTGGCAAGTGGTTTCAGGAGGCTGCTTGCTGCTATCGCCAAGTGAAATTGATCGCAAAGAGATATACGGTGCTGCGCTGAAACCCTCTGTGCAATTGCTTTGGTCAGTAGGTTGCTGTGGTCACTTGTAGTTTGTATGAAATACACAAATATGTCTGAAAACATTTGCTGACCTTCAAGCGGTTGTGAAAGTGTGATACAAACTCGAAATGGACAGTTTTTTTCATTTAAAATAAAAGTTCTTAACACTCAAACCACCATGTTTCAAAAATTGCAACTTTTTACTTTGAGGGTGAGTGGTCTGAATTTCCTATTTGTATCACACTCGTTAACAGCAGCAACTTGCTAGTGATCAAATCAATCACCCTCTTTTCAGTTCTTGCAAATTCACACACTGGCAGCCAGCAGCCTGCTGTCAGACGGTCTGGGAATACACGCTTCTCCCTAGCAGCCAGATGTTTTCAGGGGATCACTGCCTGGTTTTTAGACCTAGGTGACTAAGGCCTAATAAGATAAGATAGAAGAGCATCTCAGTAGTCACATTAAGCTCTAATTCAAAAATCAGTACGGCAGTCAGAAATATCCTCCTGTTTTCTGTCAGTAGATGATGATGATGGTTTGCTACAGCTGCTTCACTCACATTAATTTTGTGCCTTTGCAAACCCAGACATCTCTGTGTTGCATGTGTTGATTCTATGGAGAAATGATAGTGAAGGCAGATCCAATTTATTAAACTTTCATAATGATGATGATGGTAATAATGATTTAATTCATTAAAGAGGAAATGAAATAAAAATTACCTATGCTATCGCTGCTCATTTTTACAATCTTTGATCTCGACATTGTCATATATCAGCACAACTCTAAGGAGCATGTTTACATTACATACAGTACATACAGTTTTTGTCAGTTTTCATATACACATATTCTGATCTTTGCCCACTACAAGAGGACTAAAGATTTATTTTAAATGGTAATGAGAACTGCATTCTTTTAGTAGGAAACACTTTTAAGATTCATCATCAGAGTAGAAAATATTTCTAAACATTTTATTCTTAGAAGTCCTTTCAAAAAGGGGTATTTCTTTTTGTCAGAACTGCCAGGAAAGAGTTAAAAGAAACAAAAATTGTAGGAGAAAGTGACTGACAGCTAGTTGAAATTTACTGTCAAAATCCAAAGTGTTATATTTGTAAAGTGTAAAAATAAAAATGCCAATTTAAACAAAATTTCTGTTTTTCTCCCACAGCAAATGTCGAAGGAATTTTAAAAGAAAAAAAAAAAACCCTCATTAACCTTTGCAACGGGAAAGAGCTTCCATCCGAAGGTCCTGGGATTGTGTGCTGTTCAAACACTTAAGCATGTGGCCTATGGATGCCACAATCCAGCTACTTCAAAGGATTTTTTCTCCCATGGCATTTTAACAAAGGGACAAAGTATCATAAGAATCCAAAAAGTCTTTGGATCCAAAGGCCTTTATTCCAAGGGTAATTGTAAATGTGTGGGCCTGCACAGGAATGTGTTTTTTAAAAGCCTCTTTGGCTGTCTGTCCTGTTTTTTTGGAATAAGTAACCTGACAAGAGAGACTCCCATGAGCAATCTTGTAGGTTCCCCGATAACGTCGACATGAGTAGTACTTTAGGTAAAGATAAAGAAACGAAAGAAAAGGACCCCAAAGGTGGTCCGGCTGGCTTAGTGAAGGATGGGGGCAAAGACCCGAAGACCAAAGGGAAAGATGCCAAAGAAGGAAAGAAGGACACCAGCAGCTCAACACCAGGTGTTGCCTTCTCCGTTGACAATACGATAAAGCGGCCAAACCCAGCAACAGGTACACGCAAGAAGTCCAGTAATGCAGAGGTGATCAAAGAGCTTAACAAATGTCGGGAGGAGAATTCGACGAGACTGGATTTGTCCAAGCGGTCCATTCACACTCTGCCCACTTCCATTAAGGAGTTGACACAGTTGACTGAACTCTACCTATACAGCAATAAGCTGCAGAGCCTGCCAGCTGAGGTGGGTTGCCTATCAGGCCTGGTCACTTTGGCCCTCAGTGAGAACTCCCTGACCAGTTTGCCTGACTCCCTGGACTCCCTGAAGAAGCTTCGAATGCTTGACCTCCGACATAACAAGCTAAGAGAGATACCACCAGTCGTCTATCGCTTGACATCTTTGACCACGCTGTACTTGCGCTTCAATCGCATTACAACAGTGGAGAAGGACATCCGAAACCTATCCAAACTCACCATGCTCAGCATTCGTGAGAACAAGATCAAACAGCTACCCGCTGAGATAGGTGAGTAAAATGGAAATAAATTCTTCAGATGAAGGAAGGACAAAAGACAGCCTTTTTTCACTGACTGTAAGAAGATTCCAGTGTAAGGGAGTGATTGACCATGGATTTGAAATATTTAGCTGTATTCATTTTCAATCAGGGTGTATGCTGTGATGGCCATTTTTTAATGTATATAATTCTACAACATCCCTATACACAGTCTCCTTCAGCTCCAGCAGTACTACATAGACCATTACTATAGTCCAAAATCCCAAACCAATAACAGTGTTGTAATTGTCAATGTTCTCTCTAACGTACTGTAGTCCCTTGCATTTAAAAGTTATTGCTGTTAACTTGGCTGTTCCAATTTGGGGAAAAAAGAATCTGTTCTGCACACTTAAATCTGTATTTTAATTCTCTTTATGTGGAATGAGACAAAAGGTTTAGAAGTTGTCAGTGAGGCCAGTGTATAATATTGAAAACACCCTTGTTGAATTAGTAGTTTTTGTATTTTGTATGCATCTTCCTGCAGGGGAGCTATGCAGCCTCATTACTCTGGACGTTGCCCATAACCAGTTGGAACACCTACCGTGGGAGATTGGAAATTGCACACAGATAACTAACCTCGACTTGCAGCACAATGAGCTCTTGGACCTCCCAGAGACTATAGGTAATATAACTACATCATTTGTATTCATCAGTTTGTATTTTTGTTAAAGCTTTTTTAAATTTGTTTTGTTTCCCCCAAAACCTTGTTAATCCAGCTACATTTAATAATGATACAAAAAAGACTGTAAAAATGATTTTGGTTACTATTTCAGGAAACTTGGCAAGCATAAATCGCTTAGGTCTGAGGTACAATAGATTGTCAGCTATTCCCAGATCTTTAGCGCAATGTCGAGAACTGGAGGAGCTAAATCTTGAAAACAACAACATTTCAGTGTTGCCAGAGGTAAGTAGACCACGGATTTTTATCACAAATGCAATATGATATGTTTGTGGTCTACTTGTGAATATATCCAGTGTAAAACCCAACCGCATATACCAACAGCCTTGTCCTGCTCATATGATTCCTGCCATGCTACTGTTTCTGTATTTGGTCAGGGTCTGCTGTCAAGTTTGGTCAATCTGACGAGTTTAACACTGGCAAGAAACTGCTTCCAGTCGTACCCTGTGGGTGGGCCATCCCAGTTCTCAACCATTTACTCTCTCAACATGGAGCACAACCGTATCAACAAGATACCCTTTGGCATCTTTTCCAGGGCAAAAGTGTTAAGCAAGCTTAACATGAAGGTATAGTTACACGCTTGTAATACAATATACAATTAATATCTTTTGGTTAAATTATCTCCATTTTATCTGCTGTTGTTTTATTTTTGCCTAAGTCTGGTGGTAGTAAGGTATCACAAGAGGATAAAACGGGTGAATATTAAGCCTGGTTTTTACTGCAGACATATTTGACTTGTCGTAAAAAGAAAGGTCCAGGTGGACAATGGCTCTGTTATTGTCAAGTGTTCCAGTAAGCTGTGACTGTGAGCCAGCATGAGCAATACTAGGAGGCTGAAACTGAGGGAGCTAAATTGAATTTGAACATTATTGAATCTGTGCTGTGACATGTTAAAATATCTTCAGAGAAGAAAAACCACAGGAACATCAGGTATTGAACTGAAGCTTTGTTATACCTGAGCAATACGGAGTCACATACAAAAAGTTATGCACTCCTGTGAATTCATAGAAAATTTTGATGTTTAAAAAAGCAACAAATCAACATTCTGCACTTTTGGAAAGTTTGTTTTTACAGTAGTTCTAATAAAAGTGAGGTAGAACGATAAAAGTTCATGGAATCATTAAATATATCAAAGTCAAATATCTGTTACGTGGAAGAAAACACACGGTGAGTACTCTTAAAGTGTCATTTCAAAAAAAAAAAATGTTTTATTGTAAGAAGCATATCTAATGTAATCCATCAGTCTGCTCACTCTATTTTGTTGACTCACTGAATTGTCAGTTATATTGCTAATAACGCTATTCCTTTGTCTTCGCTCAGGACAACCAGTTAACAGCACTGCCTTTGGATTTTGGTACATGGACTAGCATGGTTGAACTTAACCTGGCCACCAATCAGCTGACTAAGATCCCAGAGGATATCTGTGGTCTTGCTTCTCTGGAGGTGAGTCTTTCATACATAAATGTTGGGTATTTTTATTTTTATTTTTTTTAGTATCTCAGCACAATATCTAAGAGATGATATTTGGTACAGATTCATAATAAATTGGGAACATTGGGAACTTATCTTTGAGGCTAGTGATTTATTAAATAAACTCATATCAGCCGCTGTTGCTTTTTCTGGATTTATTTTTTGGTTTAATTGTGATGTTTAATTGCTTAATTCTGTGAATCTTTATATTTAATAGTGCCAAGCTGTCTGATTGTTCCTTATTTTAACCCTTAAGGACCCACAGTGACACTGGTGTCACCGCCCCTTTACACTTAGAGAAAAACTATTTATAATGGTTTAACTTTGGCTTTTAACTAATAAAGTCCCTAAGTGGCGTCTACTGCACAAACTAGTTCAGTCATGTGACAAGTGAGGCACTCTGGGTGTTCAAGACACCATTTTCAAAGTCTTGGTCCACCTGGTTAGCTAATGAGACCACTATGCTAATTTTAAAAACTTTCTTTTCTTTTTGCAAAGGTAAGTTTTTAGTCATTCAACAATTCTAAACTTTAGATAAGATGTCATAGGTCACTTGTAACCTAGTTTGGTAATATTTCTGAAACAATTTGATCTAGAATCAGTTTGTTAAATATTGCTGTGACAAATATGTCACATCGGGCATTAAACTCCAAATTTTCTTAAAAAAACTGATGTGACATATTTGTCACAAAAAGACAAAAACTGATCATTTGCTTAGTCAGTTTAGCTCATTCAGTTATTTTAAGTAAATGTATTCTTTGTTGTTAATTCCCAGTCATATTTAACTAAATTCAAGCATAACTAATTTATTAAATTACCTAAATTTGTGATGGAACTTTACTTTAGCTTTGTCGAGGCGTTTTTCAGTTACCCCCCATTTTTTATCATTTTCACTCTTTTGTAGAATGGATAAAAAGAAAAAATATAGTGTTCAAGATGCGCTGGAGTTTATCACTGCAGAGGACAGTGAGTATGAGGGATGTGAAAGTAGCTCAGATGAAGATTCTGAAGACCCTAATTACATCCCCCACAAAGACGTGGAGAGTGATGAAATCAAGTGAATCCAGTGATTCAGACAGTTGTGATTCAAGTGATTTAGAGACAGAGCCACATTCAAGCCATATGGACACTGGGCAGCCCAAGGCAGCTATCAAAGGACAAAAATTCTCCTGGAGAAAGAAAACGTTAGAAACCCCTGACACCACATTCAAGGGACCCTGTGCCAAACCTCCAGATGAGATCCACACTCCACTGGAGTACTTCAAAAACTTCATCACAGATGATATGCTGCTGTTGTTAATGGAACAAACAAATTTATACAGTGTACAAAAATCCAACCATCTGAGAAATGTAAATACCACTGTTAAAGAACTACAAATACTCATTGGTCTCTATCTGAGGATGGGTCTATGCCAAATGCCTGGAAATCGAGCATACTGGGAAAATGACACCAGGTGTCCTATGGTAGCAGATAACATGTCCCACAACCGATTTCAAACCCTGTTGGGATCTCTACATTTCACTGCCAATACAGATTTATTACACAGAGATGCAGAAGACAAGTGCTGGAAGATCCGTCCATGGCTTGAAATGTTTCGCAAACAATGCCTGGATATCGTCCCAGAGGAGTACAACTCTGTTGATGAGCAAATGGTACCCTTCAAGGGGACACACAGCCCAATAAGGCAGTATGTGAAGGGAAAACCCCACACCTGGGGATTGAAAATCTGGGCCCGGTGCTCATCCTCTGGTATGCTCCATGATTTTGTTGTTTATCAAGGTGGTACTGGGAAGAAGACTTTACTTGGGATTGGAGATGTTGTGGTGAAGTTGTGTGAAACTCTGCCAGCTGAGCAAAACTACAAAGTTTTTGCTGATAACTTCTTCTCCTTAGCCCCACTTGTGCTCACACTTCTTCAGCGACAGATCTACTTTGTAGGAACACTTTGTGGAAATTGCTTAGCAGGTTGTCAGCTTGAAGATGAAGAAAGTCTTGCCCAGAGAGGCAGAGGATCTGTTGATGCCATGGTGAATAAGGAGGAGAGCATGGTTATTGTGAAGTGGTATGACAACAAATCTGTTACCCTCATCTCATCCTATTGTGCAACTGAGCCTCAAGATACAGTCCACCGCTGGAGTAAATCGGGCAAGGCATTTGTTGAGGTCAAAAGGCCACTCATTGTGAAGGAGTACAACACATTCATGGGGGGTATTGACCTGCTTGACACCTGCATTGCAAGGTACAAGTACCACATGAAGTCACGGAGGTGGTATCTCTACCTGTTCTGGCAAACCATCATGCTCGGTGTTGTCAACGCATGGTTGATTTACCGTCAACATTGGGCTGATTTTTTTTTTTTTTTTCCAGGAAGCTTGTTGAAGTAAACCAAGAAGTGTTACCATCATTATTCATGTTAAGAATTTGAAAATAAAAAGGAAATTCTGTTTCTAAAGGCAAGAAAGTGTTTACAGAATTACTTTCTAAATATGGAACAAATGTACCTTGTATGTCCAATGTGACGCATATGTGACATTTCAGATCTGGGGCAGTGGGTGGAGCTATTACAAAAAAAACTTCAGAAATGTGTTATATATGATTCATTTGATATAACTTACAACCCCCGTAATTTTCATGAAAGTAGAAATAGTTCTGGGTTCTTAAGGGCTAAAAAAAATCTCATTGTCTTCACAGGTGTTAATATTGTCCAATAATCTTCTCAAGAAGTTACCACATGGTATTGGGAATTTGAGAAAGTTAAGGGAGCTTGACTTGGAGGAAAACAAGTTGGAATGTCTACCTAATGAAATCGCTTATCTGAAAGATTTACAGGTAAGCCTACCATTGCTAAAGTTGTCTGGTTGCTCTGATTTTTGTTGTATATGAAGGCTTAATCAGAACCAGGAAGTTTTAACATGTAATATTTAAAATGTTTTAACATTTTTTGTTGTTTTAACAATCTTAAAAACTGAGATCCTAATCCTTTATCATAGAAATCACTTTAGTTTTAAGGAGCAGATACAGCACAGCCTGTCTAAACATTAGATAATCATCCACAGTTGGTCTCCAGCTGGTAAATCCTGTGGCATACAGTGGAATCAGAAGCCTTTTTACAGTTTCATTGTGCTGTCTCTACCTTCGTTTCAGAAACTGGTGTTGACAAATAATCAGCTGACTATGTTACCCAGAGGAATCGGCCACCTCCTCAACCTGACTCATCTGGGTTTGGGGGAGAACCAGCTGCAACACCTTCCGGAGGAGATTGGTCAGTGCTCCTCTTATACCCGTTCTGAAAATCTCCTTTATGACAAAGCAAATACATGTAACCATTATTTTTTCCATAAAAGCTAAGCGTAACCATTAGGGTTCAAGAGCTTAACAGTCCACAGTATGTGCCACCTCTGACCCTTCCTCCCAGTGACTGGACCAATCTGGATAGCTTTGTTAGTGTTGCGTTAAGCCAGAGATTAAAATGAGTGGGGAAAGAAGATAAGGTTAGTGTATTTTTAGAGTGTTTAGGCAGAGAGAAGAAGTAGGTTATAGATGTGTTATAGAGGTATTTGGAGTTTCTTTTGAAGCAGTAACAGTGCAACATTTATAGTTTGTAAGACTTAAAATTTGTATAGCTAATGAAAATTGGAGGTTTGCCTACAGTGTAGCAGTCTTTCCTTACCCTCTTAATGGCCATTAATGATTTTTTCTGAGCTTGGTTTAATTTGGCCTTTCTAATATGAATGAATTATGTTGTTGCCCTTCATATTCACTAACATATGAAGCCTTTCAAAAGGACACTAACTGGCAGTTTGTATTATTACTAGTTGCAGCCTTAGGTATCATGATCAGTAAAGTTTATTGCAAAACATTACAAGGAAACCTCTTGCAATATAAATAAAATACTTTTATTCTTGACGTTGTAGTTACTACAGCAGCTTTGCACGGTTTCATTCTTAATAATCCTTGATTATCTTTAACTGCACTTAGGTGCCCTGCTTTTAGCCCAAGTCTATTCTCATTGGCTGTCTCTTTGAACAATAGGTTGGTGATGCTGTTTTGCTCAGAGACAGGGGTGTCTAGCGGAGATGACTGGAACCTAGTCTGACCTGAGCTTTTGGCTCGCTGGAATTAATTGCACTTATGCGTACCTCATTTTCTATTTCATGAGTGCTAAAATGCATCAAATCTAATATCATACTAAATAAAGGAGCTATCATTGAAAAAAATTATTTTATTGACACAGTTTCCCTGGATGACCGTATATGCTTCAACTAACACTGCATAATGTCTGTCCTCAGGCACACTGGAGAACTTGGAGGAACTGTACCTCAACGACAACCCCAACCTGCACAGCCTTCCATTTGAGCTGGCCCTCTGCAGTAAACTGTCCATCATGAGCATAGAGAACTGTCCCCTCACCCATCTGCCACCCCAGATTGTCGCAGGAGGCCCTTCCTTCATCATTCAGTTCCTCAAGATGCAGGGACCATACCGTGCCATGGTCTGAGCCAAGAGCAGCTCAATGCCAGTCCTGATTAACTGCAAACCCTCCACTTGCTCTGCACCCTTTTGCCTGCCCACCCTCATTATGTGTATCATACACTGTAAAGAAAACACACTCGTCACAACAGGTGTCGGTGGGGCAAATAAAAAGAGGATACTGAGGAGGAAAATGTTTCTTTTTATCATCCTTGGGCAGAAGCAAAGCAAACCTTTGGAGACTTGACTTCTGTGTTTCTCCAGTTTATCACGGTCATTTTAGGACGCCGGTCCATCACCCGTAACTCGTCTTTCATTCCGAATCATACAAGAGGAATTATTTCCATCTATTTGCCAAAACTGAAGATATATAAAGTTATATATATTGAGTAACTGTGAGCTAAGTGGCAAGTCTTTCAACCATATAAACCATGCTCCCATTGCCAATGTATTTACGGTAATTACAAGCATCTATTATGTGAGCAAGGATACAATTGTATGCAAAAACAAACAAACAAAAAGTCTTTGGAACTTTTAATTTACTGCTGCTGCCGTGATTTTTAACGTCATCTTGTTATATATTCTTTTGACTCTCCCATTTTTAAAACATTTTTTTTAAACATCATCTTCCCTTGACATAAATTGTGTTAATTGCTTCTTGACTATAGAGAACAAAGGTCTAATGATGGTGTTCTTTTTTTTGGCATTTTGTTTTGTTTTTTCTTTTTTTTAAATGTGCCTATGTTTAGAGTGAACCAGTGGTTTATTTCTAAACACGGTTGACCACAAGAGTACAAAGACATAAATTATTTCGGTAACTTTTTTTTAATTACTGCTGTTACTTTTTGTTTTTACTTTTTTAGGGTCTTTTTTAAAATAAATAGCAGCAGGAGATAGTAAATGCATACATAGAGAAATGCCAATCACACATGCTTGAAAAACAGAAGCAACTTGGACTTTTCTCCAAAACAGGCAGTGCTGTGGGCCCTGTCTATATTGATTTTATGTGACAAAAAGGTATTGAGAAACAGAGCATACATAGGTGATGGGATAAATGATGTTTTTATATATTAATACAAATACTGGTTGTTGCCTTGAGTGCAATTTTTAGTTATGTTTACTTGTTTGATATTATCTTCAGTGTTGGGTTGCATAGCTGTCATCCAGTTGATCATTGACCAACATATCAAGCGTTTTTAAAAGACGTTTTGAGCTTCTGGAGCAAGTGGTGAGTGTATGAGAGTTTAAAAAAGAAGAAGAAAAACATTTATAATAAAACATTGGCCGGTAACTTCTTGAAAGTTCTTTCTTTTTTCTTTTTTAAAAAAAAAATGTCTTTAATTTTCTGTAGTTTGTTTTCACAGGGTCGAGTTAAGAATCTTAATAGCATCATGCAAACTATTCCCTTGATTTGTATTGATTTGTAACTTAATTTTTTTTAAAGATATCTTTGTTGTCCCACACTGTCCCAGCAATGCTGCTGCTTGTATGCACTTTTTATTTGCATTCTCTATATTAAGACAAAAAAAAAAAAAATCAGTAGTCTCTCATTGATTATTTTTGAATGGGGGCATTTTGTTTCAGAAGTATTTTATTTGTTAAACGGTTGTAAATTTGTATCAATTAAATATAAATGCTGAGTTTCACTGGCTCAAAATAAATGGTAACTTTCTTTGGGGAAGGTTTTCCTTTCAGTCGCAAAGGAACCTGCTCTCTTGAACTGTAAAAAAAGGGTCTCTCTGGGTGTGAGACAGTTTTAATATTCACATATCCTGCTTTCTCTGTTGCAAGCATAATGGCTAACTGCAGTTCAAATGAGCCCAGTTTATTTTAAATCAATTTGTTTTGGGGTTTTTTTTTTTTTTTTTTGTTTTTTGATTCAAAATGATAAAATGTGCTTTCAGTTAGTATTATTTCCTGTGACTGTGCATTTTAAAAATCCAACAAAAGGAAATCAAACCAAACCTTTTTTGTTTCCTTAAGTTGTTTTGCAGCCCAATTCTATATTCAATCATGGATCTTTTTTTGTATTGACATGTGTGGGCCTACTTTCTCTGCAGCAGCTTGGTGTGTTTTAGTGGGTTGTGTTGGCCACTCTTCTCAACAGGAAGCCCAAGTGACGTGAGCACCACAGCTCACGTTGGAGTTGGGTCGGGTCAGGGTTGGGGGAACAATGAAACGCTGCTTCTAATTTACCAGCAGAACCTGTTGCTGCTTTTCATGGACTTAAACATATGCTGTTCCGAGACAGAGGGAGCCGAGTAGGGCAGGAGAAGGGAAAACGATCCACTCCCAAGAACGATAGAGACTTCACTCGAAAACCTGACAAGGGACAAATCCACTGACCTTTTCGGTTAAGCATCAGGCCCGGTGGTTTTCACACAGATCAAATCGTTTGGACACAACGATGAGACAACACAAGGTGCATATTTGAGCTTAACGCAGTTACAGTACAAGACTGTCGGAAAAAGACAAAAAAAAAAATTGTAAAAAGGGCTTTCTGTGTTCACGCTCAACAACACACCGGAGGCATTGCATTCCTGGGTTTTATATAAAAGCTTTGGAAGTTTCTTTTGTTTTGTGTGTGTATTTACTTTTAGCTGTAAACAATTGTGTGAAAAATGCCTTCAACGAGTACTCAAAAGTGAGATGTGCATTAGGTATGCAGCGTGAGCGCTGTGACCCATTTTTACATTCAGTCTCTGTTTTACTTTATTCATGTGCCATTTTGCAAGGCTGCGAATGCCAGGGTATGAAGAGACGAGATGATGGGAGGTGAGGCACGAACTGAGCGGGGCTGATCGACTGGAGAGCATTTATCAGATCGTGGAATGTAGTTTTAATGTTCTGAGGAGGAGATGGAGATCACCGACCTGTCCATTCAGTTCCAGGCTTGTTGCTGCAGGTGGTGATGATGTATTGCGTACTGGTGCATCCAAAATAATTGGAGTATTTTGTTTATTTTTCTATCGTTTGTGATTTTTAGGCCATCGAGAGCATCACAGAATCAGTCATTTTGCTCCTTTTGCTTTTTTGTTTCTGGATCATATGAATCGTCATTTTCTTGCCTTGTTATTTTGTACAGGAAACAAGCATGTTGAACACATATTTGACATGATTTGTCTGGGTCAGAATCGGGCGTTTTTGCATAGAAGATTTCGATTTAGTGGCTATTTGGTGTATCTGCAAATGCTCCCTTTTTGTATATTGCAAAGGGTGTCGAAGCATTGTGTGGCAATGCTTATCCTACTTAATCTACATTGACAAGCAGCCTTAATGGTCTTTTTTATGTGTTTGTTTGGCTATTCCTTGTGTCTATGGCCACTGACTGTACTTGATGACAAGCAACTGGTTGTTACAATGTAAATTTGGGTCTAGTTTCTTCTGTCTTATTTTTCCTTTTACTCTGTACAGTAATCTGACATTATGGTAGGCTCAGTATTACAAAATCTGTAATGTGATGAGTTTTTCAAGAAAACAGAGAGCGCAATGGAAGATGATGCCATTATGCTACCAAGTGGATGTGCATTAGCTTACGTCTCCCTTGTCTTTGGCATTAAAAGGGAATTCCACCAACACCGACTTGCATTGTTATTTTGCAAAAGAACAACATATTTATTTTTTTAATATCTTATCTCTGCAGTTATATCAGGTTTAATTCAGGAGTTTTGCAGAGGGACTAAACTTCATTTCTTAAAAATAAATCTATATTGAAATTAGGTAGTTTTGGACATGTTTTCAGAAACACAACAAACAATTTTCAGGTTTGTTTCCACATGAGGGAACATGGATTCATAATTACTCATCTTTTTTGTATATAAACCAAGTCAGCTTTGGTGGAATGGCCCTTTAATGTGAAGCTGTCCAATCTTTCCCAGTGCATACTTATCTAAATCGCACCCAGCCACTGACACATCCTCCTGTAGTATCTCCATACATTTACTTGACTGCCTTATGTGCACCAAGCAAAACCTTTATGACCGCTTGATTTAATCCACAAAGACAGTCATTTTTTCTTTTGTTTCCTTTTTACGCCAGTAAAGAGATGCGGGTCCTTGGACATAACAGATTTTGGATGAGTTGTTTCTTGACTGGACGAGCAGACGCAGACATGACTACCTCTATATGAGTCTTCATTGCTAACCAGTGACCAAGATCCAGTCTGAGGTGTTTCCACCTGTGTACAGCTGTGTGTTTGAAACAGGAAATCTGGACCAGCAATTAAACAACAGTCTGTTTTACTAAGCACCCCCACCCCCCTCCGATGTTTTATTTGTTTGGATATATATGCCTTTATTAAGCATTATTTGGCAATTGGAAAAGAAGAGAAATACACTGACTCTTGTGCTTGGTTGTAAATGACAAACTTAATCAATGCCGCCCCATTGTAAGAAAATTATTCTGATACCAACTAGCTGCAGAGTACTACTTTGCAAATGAGTGAAAATGACCATGTTTGGTGATGTTCTGTATGTACATACATCTTTTTAACTGTAATAAACTGATAAATATTTACAAATTCATGTGCTTGTATTTAAATTTCACATTTTTGGGGAGGGGAATCAAGTCAGGATTCCCCTCCCCATTCCCCCCCCCCCCCAATTTTTCTATCGTTTTGTTTCCATTTTGTATTCCAGACAGACATCACAGCATGGGAATATTAAGTCAATATTAACGTTTCCCTAATGTTAAAAGGTAACAGTAATCAGAATTTAAGAGAGACTTGAAATTAATAAGCTGTTTTTTTCCCACAATGGTGAAAAAACATGAGAACAAATCCAAAACATCCAAATGATTTATTAAAAGAAAGTGCTAGTAAAAACTCATCATGCTTAATCGTCATCAATCATCATGCTCTGAAAATCAAAACTTACAAAACAGCCACAACTATACTCACCTTTAAAACACAACATCAATAATTTCTAAAATAGCAGAAACCAACCAAATAAACACAAAAAAATCTTTTTTTTATGTAACCACAGTGGCAATTTTAAGAGGTGGTTGTGCTGTTAAAATGTGGCAACAGCAAGCAGCTGTACAGAGAAACAGTTCCAGTTAGTGGGACATGCACTGGGGCTTCATCACTGGTGGTGTGGGACTTTGCCTTGATAAGAAACTTTTGTAAAAGCAAGTAGTTTCTTCAATAACAAATCATTAAGATTTATTGTAGCCCAAAATGCAATCAGTCTAAAAATACAAAGAAAGAAACATCTATTTATTAATTTGTAATAAAAGTACACTGTTCTAATGTTCTAAATGAAATAAATAAACAAATGTTTTTCCACTGGTTCCACTTAAGCAGTGGAAGCAGTCTTTGTTTGTCACCCCCGGGGACAATTTCAGCACTCACTACACAACACGTTTCCTGTTTGTTTTGCATCGCTGCTGACCTGTGCCAGAGCTGAGCCTGTTCTCATTCACAGCTCATCTCGGAAGTGCTGATGTGATTCATTATTCACCTGTGCAGAGAATACAGCTGCAAACGCCACTGTTGATAACGGAAAGAAATAAGTTGCTCTAATCTTAAGTATTGATTTATAGTAAATGTTCTCACCATCTATCTATAATTCACTTTCAGACTGGCTATTTTCACCTTGCCTTTGGGGTTAATACGGTTTCATTTATGCTACATAATGTGTAACAAAAGATGGTAAAAGAGCAGCAGGTGCATTTTACACAATATTTGTTTGTTTGTTTGTTTTTCAAGTAATCACTGTCTCTCTAACGGCCTGAATCTGTATCGGTGTCATCAGTCCAGTGCAACACCGCCCCCTGCTGGGGAGATGAAATTATTTTCTAACTTAAGCTCGAAACGGGTTTTTCTTCTTTTTTCTTGTCTTGTCTTTTTAAATAAATCTATAATAATACTCACATGATGTCACCATGGAGCTACCACCACCATCTGAAAATCAACCCGATCAACCGAGTTTATCGTCTCGTCTAGTTACGCTCAAGTATGTACTGTGGGAGAGTGCCTTCACATATCTGTCTTTAGCAAAGGAAATCATAAACTTGGGGGAAAAAAACCCCCACTGAGCTCATTGACCTCCTCCACTTCCTCATCGTCTGTGTTGTCCATAAATATCTTTTTTCCCACGGAGCTGGTTCCCGGAGCTGGGAGGCTCTTGCTGGAGACGACAGGTGTCACTGTATCCTTGCGCTTTGTGCGCGCCCTCATGCATCAACCGGCGCCACGAGACAATGTTTACCCCCAAAACAGTCAGCCAGTTCCCTGTACGGCTGCTATCATTTCACCAGCCAGGACAGATAAGAGTTGGATTGTCAGGCTTTTTTGTGGGTCCTGCCTGTGAGCAGCGATTCGCAGGTGGGCACTTTGAATATTCACTGACTTCCCGTTAAAAGCTTTCCGCACATTTATCGGATAGTTTGTGGTCTATGGCTTCAGCAGAAGACAATCACAGAGCAACCAGAATTTCTAATAATCCATTAAGCTATTGGGTTACATGTTTCTGACTAAAACCATGTCAATTTTCTCTTCCACATCTTGTTGCTCCTGCTTTGGAGTGAACAGGGTCAAAGGCACACTTCTGTTTCCGTGATCAAAATCATCAAATTAACGGTGAATAGAAAATAAAAGATCCCCGGACAAAACATCAGAAAATTAGACACTACATGTAAGCACGTGACTGTAAAAAATGTATTATTAGCTAAAATTGCAAACTAAAATATGGTTGGTTCATAATTAGAGCTGTAGTTTTAGCCTCTCTACAGCATAGACACCAACAGGGTGTTAAACCCAGTGAAGTCGCCATTAACTGTTGCAGCTTTAGTTTGTTTGTGAGAGACGAGCACAACTGAAGTCAAGATTATCACGACACTTTTTTCAGTGTGTCTGCTGACTCCTGCATTCTGAGCGCGCCCGGCACACACTGATGATAAGCAGGGTACTCTGTGTCCTCCTGCAGCTCTTCGAGATTTCCCTCCTTCGAGTCACCCTGCTAGAGCGATTTTTTTTTAGTGGAACACAAACAATGCGTTCAGCACAGTTTCTGTGGTAAGAAAGACTTTCTGAGAAGACTCTGGGAGTTTGGACCATAATGAATCCCCCAGTGGATGAAATCTAAAGAAATGCTAAAAGTGTCCAAACCAAACAAAAGCGCAGGCTTCTCCAGCTATAAATTGTATACATAAAACGAGGGGATTAGCATTTGTGGGGTTTGCGAAGTCTTGTGAGATTTTTGATCTAATGTCAGAGGAATACTGCCCACACTGTATGTGTCAGAGTTAGGAAAACAACTACTTTCTAGTAAACTTAAGTAATACTTAAAACTGACTCTTTATTGCTCTCTTTTTTAATGTTCCTTTGCTGTCTTAGATTTATGAAAAACATTTTCCGGCTTCTGCGCACTGTTGGTTTATTTTAAAGATCAGTAAAGATCCAGTGTTTATCCTTTTTTCATACTGATAAATATGTTTTTTAGTGTTAAATTGTTGCAGCTGTTGTGTGATTACCTGCCACATCCTTAGTCTATGGACGCAATGCATGTATCATATGACAGGTAAATATAGTCTAAGTAAACTGGACTGGGCAGAGTAATGCAAGCATCAGGTGAAGTTAAATATTTGAATTCAAACATCAGGTGAACTACTGAACAGAGTTCATGACATGTAAAGAGACAAAGGGTTTCTATTCATAGTTATAGTCAAATTTCTGAGTGTTTGGGTGGGACTCGGAGTGACTGTTAATTAGGAGGTTGAGAGATAAGGTTTGTCACGATGTCAGAATGCTGAAAAGGAATATTTGGGCAGGTTTATTTCAGGCCACTGGGTAACTTTTTATCATTTTGTTTTTAGCATTTTGTTGTAAGGCACTTTGCAGGATTTGTCTTGCAAAGTGGATTGCACAGTGACTCCTATAGGCTTGTATTGTGATACATTTCCCACTATACAACTTTTTCACAAGAAACAGTTTTTGATTCTCATTACATGGCAAGACAGTCACATAGGACACATTAGAAAATAAATAGAAAGGCAAAAATATGTTTGATATTTATTTAATTTGAACCATTTTAATTTAATTTTTAGCTTTATCCTCATTATCCACTTTTAATGCCCTATAAGTCAGCAGCCACCATGAGATTACACTGAAGAAGAAAACCACCTGCATGTTTGAAGAAAAATATTACTTGGCAGCAATCTGTTTATATCACAAGATACTGATTAGATCGTCTGTGCCAATAGAAAAAAAACATTCTGCTAATCACCGAATTTGCTTCAATAAGTGGCCACAGAGAAACACACACACACAGAGAGGACTCCTTATAAAAGAGGTTGCCTTTTTTTTTCAGATTCTGTTGGGAATACAGAGCTAATATTCTACATCTGCCTGAGCCTCTGCTACCATTGGCCACTTTGTTATACGTATCCTTCAGGCAAACAGGTCTGTGAGTCAGTCAGAGGTCCGCTCTCGAAAAAGTTTGGGGACTCCCTTGTGTGTTCTACGTGGAGTGTGAAAGGTGGCCAAATAAATTAGGTTTGGTGAGTAATAAAATGCTTCTCTGATATCCACATGGTATGTCCATGGCAGCTGCTTAGCAACAGAGTCTAGCAGCTGCACTGCAAAAAATATCTGTCCCAACACGGCCTGGACTTTACGCTTTCAATAGTCTCTTTTTGAACTGCAAAATGTGGTTTCTTACTCAGTGAACTGAATTAAAACCTCCATAACTTTGCTACAAAAAAGCGCTCTTTCTCTTGCAGTAATTCTGCCTTTAGTATCTATTTACTCTGGCTGTTTTTTCGTTTTAAAAATCAGGATCACGAGGCATCATGTCAAACACCTGGAGCAGTGGGGAACAAATTAAATTAAACAAAAATGTAACAACATCGCATGATCCAGATATACCTGTTATTTCGTTCAGAAGTTGCACAAGTTTTCTTTTCTTTTCATTTCCTTTCCATCTCCGCCTCATTTAATACCTCCCCGTTGCACTAAGCTTGCAGACCGTATTTTGTGTGCGATATGTTGCCAGATAAACATGTCACGGCAAAACGCCAGTGTTGACACTCCGCGGAAGCACAGTGGCCCGGTGATGGGGACACTTTTTGCAGCGTGCGGAATATAAAGAGAGGGAGTGGCGCACTGGTTAACACTGAGGAGAGAAACTCCACACGCAGACAGAAGCACGGCAGCGCCCGGGATAACGCGATTAGCGCTCTATTAGGTCCGCTACTGAGCACAACTAGATGCAGCACAGAGATCATTGTGTGAGGAGAGAGAGAGGAGACGCAGAGGAAACGCTTCATCCGCCACATGGAGCCTCTTTTCTTTCAAACGGTCTGCCTGAAGAAGTTACCCACTGACAGTTTTTTAATGCCTGTGCCTCTCATGCACTGGACACGTTGTGCCACTGCCCTTCATCTCAGGTAAGGCTGCTCCGCTCTTTTTTTACGCTCTTTTCTCAGTGTTACTCAGGTTCAAGTGCTCACCTAATGTCTCAGACAGGTGATATTAGTACATAAGTCATGTCATAGTTAAGTGAGAACAGAATTGTTAGCACTGAAGGATCTGATGTTTGTTTCTTTGTGTTGCCTCATATTTTCAGATGAACTGTCAGCCTTATAAATAATAAGGGCTAATTCTTGGAGGAGGCAGTGCACAATGAAAGAGAAAAAGCTGAGGAAAGCCCCAGAGGAGTGATTCATTTGCTTCCTTTCCTCATCCCTGCTGTGAGCTACAAGCTCTGTCCTTCCTGGTGGATGATATTTGTTAACCTCAGGTGAACTCAGATAGGCAGTGGGTCAACCTGCTCCAATGGAGTGTGCTATGGAGACCAACCAGACAGACATGAAAGTTTACACCCTCCAGATTGCCCTGCCACTCACAGTGCTGGTGGCGATCATGATCCTGTTGATAGTGTTTGGTAATGTCCTGGTGGTCATAGCTGTGTTTACAAGCCGGGCCCTGCGGGCTCCCCAGAACTTATTCTTGGTGTCTCTGGCATCAGCAGACATTTTAGTGGCTACCCTTGTGATGCCTTTCTCCTTGGCCAATGAGCTCATGGGATACTGGTACTTCGGTGGAGTGTGGTGTGAGATCTATCTTGCACTTGATGTTCTCTTCTGCACTGCCTCCATTGCCCACCTTTGTGCTATCAGCTTAGACCGCTACTGGTCCATCACCCAGGCCATCGAGTACAACCTGAAAAGGACACCGCGTCGCATCAAATGCATCATCTTCATTGTGTGGGTTATTGCAGCAGTTATATCCTTCCCACCTCTAATCACCATGAAGAAAGACAAGAATACTGAAAATGATTATAACAATAATAACAGTTTTACTAATGTTACTAAACCTTCGTGTAGGATCAATGATGAGAAATGGTATGTCATCTCCTCCTGCATCGGGTCTTTCTTCCTCCCTTGCATCATCATGGTTCTGGTCTATATTCGGATCTACCAGATTGCCAAAAAGAGGACGCGAGCACCACCCGGAGACAGAAAGCGAAAGGA
Organism: Neolamprologus brichardi; assembly: GCF_056152115.1. Taxonomy (NCBI): domain Eukaryota; kingdom Metazoa; phylum Chordata; class Actinopteri; order Cichliformes; family Cichlidae; genus Neolamprologus; species Neolamprologus brichardi. The sequence goes on along the minus strand of NC_142109.1, from coordinate 25,754,655 downwards.
TCTGCCAAAGGCTGCCACCGTCGCTGCTTCCAACCAGAAGCAGAACGGCATGGGGGATGATGAGGATCATGACAAGCTGAATGGCGAACAGGTCATCAAACTGAAGGAGGAAGTGAAACGAGGCGATGGTGCAGAGGATGAGAAAGTTGAGGCCAACGGGGTGGACATTGAGGACTCATCCTCCTCTGATCATCATATGAACAATCCATGCTCAATTAAAAAAAAATCGACCAAGGGGACACCCAGACTGAGTCAAATCAAACCAGGGGAAGATGATGTCAGAAAGCGCGAGCCGAGCACCAAAGGCAGCCGCTGGAAAGGCCGTCAGAACCGAGAGAAACGCTTCACTTTCGTCCTGGCAGTGGTCATTGGAGCATTTGTGATCTGCTGGTTTCCCTTTTTCTTTACATACATGCTGAAGACACTGTGTCTGTCCTGCTGTGTCCCTGAAAAACTGTTCAAGTTTTTCTTCTGGTTCGGCTATTGCAACAGTGCACTGAACCCCATCATTTACACCATCTTCAACAACGACTTCCGGAGGTCATTCAAAAAGATTCTGTGCAGGAGGGACACTAGGAGATATGTATGATGGACTTGATCTTGTACATACATTCTTTTTTGCCATCCTGTACATAAATTGTAAAAGACATTGATCTTTGTGCATGGATCACCAGTTTGCTCTAGGTGTTACTGCTTGGAAAAGCTTTGCCAGGATGAGCTTCCTGTGCACCAGTGGGAAAAGTTTGCCTTTAGAACTTTCTGGCAGAAAATCTCGTTTTCTTTTATGCTTTCCTAGGTTTGAGCAACACAAATATGTGGTAAGATTTCAGAAAGATTGTTGTTTGGGTTAAGAAACATTCTATGAAATACAACAGAAAGAACCGAAGGCTAACTTCTCTCATGTCTTGCAGCATCTTTTCGAAACGTCTGCCACCCACAGCCTCAACATTGACCAAGTTCACACAAAAAAGAGGCTTAAAGTACCGAACACCACAGCGAGAACATGTTTTATTGTAACTGCTCTTTGTATTTTTATAAAAGAAACAAACACAGTGAAGTCCATGATATGTATTGTATTTTATGAACGTGTATTGTACAAAATGATCTGTCTGAATATTTGTCTCTATTTTTGTTGTTATGGATACAGTATTGTGCATTTTTTTATGATATGATGTTGATGACGATGACGGTTAAGATAATGATGATGATGGCGGTGTGGGAAAAAATGCAGACCCTTTTAAAGAGTAAATAAAGGCCATTTCCTGAAGGAGTCTCAAGGAGCCATATAAAACTTCAGACTGGTGATGACATGTTATAATTTACAGAGTGTTACTGTGTGTTTACTTCACACAAAACACACTAGAGGCGTGTAATAAAAAGGCACAAAGGCAGCACGAACAAAAGAAAACGTCTGAATTTGTTCTCAGAAAATGATCACGGGTTGAGGAAGAGTTTCCAAAGGAGAAAATAAAGCGGTCCCACGTGCCACCCGTGTAAGGGTGTGAAAACCTTCTTGTACAGTGAATTGGATACTCCAACAGAAAAGTGCAAATATGCAGGTCTGGTGAATCTGACCTTTGCAAGAGATTAACAAAGAGCTTAGCTCTTAATGAGCCTGAACAGAACATGTGCAAATGTTCTTTTGCTCTTTGAATTAACAAAGATTGTGATAAGATGCTTGACTTTTTTTCTTTTTAGGAAGATGTCAAATTAAATTACACTTCCAATCTTTTTTTCCCCACCCCAAGTCTGTCTAGTGGGGCTTTAGATTTCAGAGTTCGTTATGGATGATTAGAAGTAGCGGTTCATTTGCTGTCTTGTGCTACCACAGTATGTGTCATTAAATAAAGACACGCAGCCTGTCAAACCAGATCCTGATTGACTGGTTCATCTCTCTTTTGCTCTCTCTCTCTCTCTTCACTGTCTTCCCTCCATCAGACTTCGAAGAGCGGGTGAAAAAAAACAATTGAGTAACTATAATCTGTGCATCGAATACAGAGAGCATAGCTTTTCCCCGCAGAGGAGGAGTAAATGGATTCCTTTTGAAAGTCAGGAAGGCAGTTGAGCAGCACAGTCCTCGGAAAGCTAAATGGTCTTTTGGGAGTTTTTCTAACTGTGTATCCACCTTACAACACAGCCTGATGTACACTTATATTTAGCCGGGGGAGTGTTTCTCTGCACGTTTACAACATGTATAAGTGTGGTGAGTCTGTGAGAAAAAGGCAGTGCATGTGTGTGAGAATGTGCAAGAGTATTTGCAGCACATATAAACACAGGGGGTGAGCTCCCACTGGACAGACATGTTTGCAGTCGTGCTGATACTCCATGCTCATTTTGAATGTGAGGAGAAATTGTCTGGGAGATTTTGTTATGTTGTAGAAAAGAAAAGAAAACGTTACCAACAGAGATGGGTGTCAATAAAGGTTACTGAACTAATACATCAAAGTCAAGTCTTCTCAAATTCTGCTCACTTGTTTCGAAATGGACAGGAAAGCCAAGCTTTTGCTGTCAGTCTATTTGTAATAAATTCTCTTGGAGTGCTGTGTCCTAATTGATGCCAGTCACAAACTATGACCTAAATCAACATGTTTGTTGTTACTTTTTTACAATACCCAGAGCAGAGAGTTTTTCATTGATTCCCCAGAGCCTGATTTAAGTCCTTCTACTTCCTGTGAGGTTGCAGGTTGAGAACACAAGCTCTTCACATTGATATTTGTTGTGAAATATCCATCGTCAAGAAAGAGCAGCCAACTCATAAGATTGAACATCAAGTTAAAACTAAACTGAACTTATTTAGGAAGTTTAGATGTTTTGTATCCTTACAAAAGTGAAGTATCACTACTTACTTTTTGAAGTATTTCATTATGAAATACTCATATTCACAGAACTTTACAGTACATTGACAGAGTTCCTGGTTAGATCTAAAAAATTTACCATCTCATTCCTCCTCTCGGCCCCAACTAGTCCCAGCAGATGGCCGCCCCTCCCTGAGCCTGGTTCGGGTTTCTTTCTGTTAAAAGTGAGTTTTTCCTTTCCACTATCTCCAAGTGCTTGCTCATAGGGGGTTGTTTGATTGTTGGGGTTTTCTCTATATTGTATTGTTGAGTCTCTACCTTGCAGTATAAAGCACCTATTATTGTGATTTGGCCCTATATAAATAAAATTGAATTAAATTGAACTGAACCATGCTATTTTTTTTTTTTTTGCTTCTTCTTATAATTAACATAATATTGATTTTTATAAATACTGCATACTGTTGCTGGTGTATATGGACAGTGTGCATACTGCTATAGTAACATATATACAGTATATAAACACTGATGTGGTGTGACCAGCATGCTGGTATGAGCTAATATTAATAGATACACAATCCTGTGTAACTAAAGTCATTTTGCTTAACATAAACATTAATTAAATTTCTAAACTGGGAATTACTGACATGTGGGAAGGTCAAAACAAAACCAACATATTGCCCTGTAAATTGATATGGCAACCCTTTTAGTTGCTTATTTATGCAAACGGCAGCTGTGTGACAGGAACATGATTCAACTGAAGCTGGGTTGCGGAACTGCTGATGAACATAATCCAATATTTACTGTCATTTTTGCTCTGTTTTTGGATTCTAGCTAACTCCTGAGAGAAATATCACTAGTTACAGTATCCATCTGTTTTTTGGCGCTGAGCAGATTGCAGTGCTTTCGTATTGTCACTTTATAGATTAGTGCTATATTAATTATAGCTGATTTAAATGCATGTGTCGTCGTGATATCCTCTTCCTTTGAGACAGATCTGAAATATTGCACAGCAAGTCACAGGGGTTTGTGAATGGATACTAACTAATATATATGTGTTGTGTGTTTACCTCGTCTCGTCCTCCTGTTCCTCTCCGTCTCTCCCTCTGCACCTTTCACATCAACAAGCAGTAGTGATATCATTAGGCGGATGTACTCGCTGACTGCCTATTGGAGGAAGCCAGCTGTCGAAGTCAGCAGACCCTCTACACACATACACACACACACACACACAGACATAGACACACACAAACATTTAGCCTCTGGGAATCGGGGCATGGATCATCAGGTTAGAGTGCACATCCGTCTCTAAAGGCAAAGCGTGGTTCAGAGCAGCTACCACTGAAAATGACAGGAACAAAATGTCAGTATGCTTCGAAAATCATACAGGACAAATAATCCGTGATAGATGGAGGATGCGTGTGGGGATAAAGTTGCATTTTACTTGGCTGCTTTGTTTTGAGATGAGTGCTTATAAGTGGCCGTGGGAGGATGGGTGTGTCTGTGTGTTGTGCACATATGCTGTAGGTGGCTGGGGTGAAAAGGTCATGATGACAGCGAATGTTGGCTGAGGCACCCACGTACTACAACCTGTACAGCTTTTTTTCAGAGTGACATCCGCCTATTTGAGGTGGCTTTAATATACATGATTATTCACAGTGTTACTGATGACTCACTGTGTTTTTTTTCCCTCCTACTTTGATTTGCCTGCTTTCCTTTTTGCGATTTCACAGGAGGCCTGTACTTGTCATCTTAACTACGATTTACACCAAGAACATACGACTAGAAAATGATCATATTTTCTAGCAGTCTTAGCCGGCTGTCAGCTCCTCTTTGAGGAAAGAGAGAATTTCACAGGTGTCATCTAAAATGAAATTCCAGTCTCATTAACGACAAGCTGATTATCTGTCAGACTGGAGAAACAAAACAACGCAGGGCAGTGGATATTTCCCTTGAAGAATAATTTGTCGCGACAAATCTATTTTCCAGGAACTCATTATGATTGAGTGCAATCAGCTCCCATCGTCCCAGAGACCACACAGCATTACGCAACGTGGTTATTAAACTTGTGAGGTACTTTGGTCTGCCTGGAGAAAGGATAGCATGCAGGATTTAGTGTTCTAGTCATGCGCATAAAAATGTTGGCGCAGCAGATCAGTTTTCATGTGTCTAAAATATCTTTGAACAACGTGGACTGGAAATATGCAGACAAGGAAAGAAAAGCACAAAAGCGGTCTTAAAGCATTTATACATTTAAGCTTCTACCATTTAAGAATCATATTGAGCCAGCGTGCACAAGTGTACACATGCATCATCTCACTTTTAACAGCTGTGTGCATTTTGGCAGCAATTTTTAGCAACAGAATCAAAACATGTGTTTCTATTTTTTGCCAGTCAAACCCAGTTTTGGTAATAGTGAAATGCAGCACGTAGAAAACCCCTCCTCATCAAAACAAAACAAAACAAAACAACAACAACAAAAACAAACAAACAGAAAAATCATCCAATATGTAAATATATTTATTTATTATATAATTATCTTGAATACACAACATACCATGCAGTTAAATGCTCTCTGATACAAACTAATATCATCTTACACTTTGCTTTTTTTTTTTTAATTTAATTTAATCTTTGTTTGTTTGTTTTTTTTGTTTTTTTTTTTACTTTTGTAACACATTAAATTTGATATTTTGTTATGATGTGCACCCTGTATATTCATTTCATCTCACCTGACTGGAGCCTAAACATAGACAGAGATGTTGTATTGTGATGCACACAGTTAGTACAAGAGTTTTATTAACATAAATCAAGTTGCTTTACTTTGGTTTTAAAGTAAATAGTATAACAAATAATTAATGAATTAAAAATTAAAATTGAGAAAGAATAAATTGCCACAAGTAACAGAATATATGTCAGAGATGCATCATTACATCAGGGATGAAACTAGTTAAAAAAAATCCATACATGTTCTTATTCATATAAATGCAATACAAGTAGTAGTAGATATTAGGCATGTATATGTTTATATATACATGCCTATTATTAGAATATATTATATTCTAAAGAAAAAACCCTTTCTTTTAGCAAGGTTTTCAAGTTGTGCAGTTCAACTTCCTTATCTCTGGAAAGGAAATTTCATTCTGTAAGTGTCCAGTTATGCTGCTATGCCACATACACTATTACACCGGTGTATGTTCATGTTAAACATAGCCAAAACATTAAATAATTAGGTTGAGGCTTCAGACTGCTCGAAACACTCGATTTCTGGAATTTCTTTCTACTCATGGATCTGTGTGACCCGTCTATGTTGTACCCCCCCACACACACACACACTTTGCCCCATGACAGCTGGAGTAGTCTTTGTTCTTATATGAACAAAAAAATAAAACAAAATCTAATGTTCCTCGTGATATTCATAAGACATCACCAGGCACTGTAGACTATGTGAAAGCCATCAAGCACGGAAGTGCTTACATTTGTGAACAGCAGAAGATAAAAACAGACAATTCTGAACTTCTGAGAGCATATGATCATGTGATATTATCTGATGTGATCTTTGTGCAAACTCAAAAGGGTAAATTATATTCAAACACTACAAAAACTACACCCCGTGGACACCGGTACATTACATTAAAAACATCCTTAACATCCTAATAGCCAAATGTGTCATGATTGTGTGGAGCGAAGAGTGGTGAGGACCCAAAAGCAGACGCAGGGAGACAAGTGAGTTGTTTTATTGTGGCTGAGTAAAGATGCAAATACAAGGGAAAAGGAGACCAAGACACTGCTAACAAACAAGGTGAAACTAAACATAAGAAACATAAGACACATGAAAAGCCTGAGACTCAGAACATAGAGGATGACAACCCAACAAAAGTGGAAACACATGGGTACACAGCTGCAACAAATAGACATAACTGGGGAAGCAAAACTGAACACGCTGAACACACGACTGTTAAAATAAAACAGGAAACACATCGAGGGGGAGACTAAGACACACAAGCTTGACACTGGGACTGAGGGAGAAACAGAAAAGACACAAGACAGAAAAGGAATACCAAACTGGAGACAAGAGATAAAACATGAAGTCAAGAGTCACTAAACATGAAGTGTAGAACACAGGCATGGTAACAGAAACCAAATACAAACTAGAATAATAAATAAAATAATAAAATAAACCAGAATCCAAAGAGTCAAAACCCCCAAAACACAAAGAGACTGTGTTAAGGACCCAAGACCACGAGAAAATGAAACAAGTAGCTGTTTAAATTTGTTTTTTCTAGTTTGATATTTCTGTATTTGTAATTGATTTCCTGTATAATCCATTCAGCACTCTCTGCCCAGTCTCTGTCCATGTGCATGTGTATACTGTCTGTCCAAGCAGAGCTTCCTGTTAAAGAGCTATTTAACCTGATGGAGACGCCACACGCACCTGTCACACATCAATCCCAAGAGAACCAGCTGATAAGCGAGAGTCACGTTTTGAAGAAATGATGGCTGAAAAAGCTTCATGAAAGAGTGTTTAACAGAGGTGGAAGATTAAAAAAAACAACCAATACTTTTCCAGCCCCGCGCGAACTGTGCGGCTCGCTAATTATCACCTACAAAAGCAACAAATAGCCGATCTCTCTCTCACCATTATTTAAGGTCTTTGTGCTGGAAATTCCCATCTCTCCATGAGTGATTGACAGCCGAGAAGAATATCTGTATGGTGACACGGGAACAGCAGAGTGAATGGGAGGCAGAGAGGGCATTTGAAGTAGGTTGCTGTAGTGTCTATAATGACTGTCTAGTGTGTCCTGATGGACAGGCCGGTGGGCGTTTGAAGGAGATTATACCTGAGCACTCTGCTGTTTCATTGCTGCAGGCCTTAATAACGATGACTTAATGAAAGCAGTCGGTTCATGAATAGCAGCTTTTTATGTGCAGTATAAATTTGGACATGTTTGATCTTTTTTTTTCATGGTACCATGATTGTAAGTTAATAGCATGTGTTTTAGGCAGCTTTTATAATCACAATAACTGGGAAGGAAACGTGGATGAACATTTTCTTATTTTGAAGTTACAGCACAATTACTTTATAGTGTTGATGAAAGAAGTTCAGGTTGCAAATGCAGTCACTCTTTTTAGCTTGTTCTCACTCTGAGGGTAACAAATGTTGTCACTTAACTGTTTTAATAGTAAGCATTTGAACCTTTATGTTAAAGTAAAAACTAGCTACAAAAGTACTTTAGAGAAGTATCAATAAAAAACAAATTGTCCAAGGACAAAATGAACGCACATGAACCACACACACACACACACACACACACACACACACACGACTTTGAACAGATGACTTTTAAGCAATTTTTTTAAGGTGTGAAGAGAGGGTGGTAAGCTGTTCTGTAGTTTTGGCGCCAAGTCACATGATTATTTTACTATTTCCTTAGAAAGATACAGTTTAAACATAGATTGGATATAAATGTAGGTGCTGAGAAGTCACACATTGGTTTCTGGACTCCAGCAGATTGTGCAACACACAGACGCGAAGAGCTGCCAGTTAGTACAGGTTAGTAAAATAACAGAATTTCGCTGATTAGAACCAGACAGAGTTCCTGGATGGGCTTCTTCTGACTGCAAGTTGTAATATTTGAGAGTTTATGATACCTTCAAGCTTGCTTCATTTTGCAACAGGGCTGTAAACTGTACCCATGGGTTTCTTTGAACCCAGTATCTATGATGTAGTTCAATTGAAATTTCAATTATTGAAGTTAAACATTTGGTAGATTTATGCAGAAAAGAGAATTTTTACGAAAAAGAAAAAACTAAAGTAGTAGCCCCTACTGGTGCATCATCCTTTCTCTTTATCAATGAATGCTAGGGCTTCTAATACCAATTGGAGTTAAATCTGAATCCACAACTTGGCTCATAAAGCAGTGTGAGAATAATGACACAAGGAATAACGCAATGAACCTAAATCCGCAGCTTCCCTAAATCTCATCAGTTTTCAGATCCAGAAGGCAGCTATTTTCTCTGGACCTGCTCTAAAAGCCTTCTGTCCAGTAACTTCTTATTGCCACAAGGCTGAGAGACACATTTGGCAACAAGACGTTGAGAAAAACTGGAAGATTTATCAGTGTAAAACCCAGATATCTCCCTTAGAAGTTGGTAGAGACCAAAAACCGAGTGTAAATTTGACATTCAGACAGAAACATGTCTTTAAGTCAGTGACACATGCTTCACATCCTGCATCATCATCATCATACTGCATGTTATTTATTATTGTTTTATTGAACAGATAGTGTTAGTTAATGTGGTTTAATCATAACTGACTGACATACAGAGACAGTCCTTCCACTATAATAAAGTTTTTATGCAAACGTGGCAAAATCCATCCGTCCATCCGTCCATCCATCTTCTTCTGCTTATCCGCTCTTTCACAGCATGTCTCTGTCCTTTCTCAATCCACTCACCCCCAACCCGTCGTGGCAAATACCCGAGATTGGTTCTGCTGGAAGAACCAATCTCGGGTATTTGCCCAAGAGGGTCCTTTTGTCCCTCTGTGGGGGGACACTCCCACTAGGTTTATATCTGGGACTTCTCCACCATTTGACCTTAGAACTGAAGAAGCTTCTCGGATGAGAGGTGAAATGTCTTCAAGTAACTTAAAGAAGTCCAGACGCTTTTCTTTGCAAGCTCCTTTGACTACAATGACCTGGATGACTGAGAACCTTCACAGACATGTTCTGCTGGAAGTTTCTTCCTGTTATAAGGAAGTTTTTTTCTTTTCCACTCCCTGTATTATTGTAAGTTCTTTACCTTACAATACAAAGCATGATGAAGTAACTGTTGTGCGCTATATAAATAAAATTGAATTGAACTCATCCTTTGACTCACCCATTCTTACCCACCTATATCCATGCCTGTAAAACTCAAGCTGTGTTTCTCCATAAGTGCTCTCAGGAAATACAGTCCAGAGAATAGGAGACATGCTACTGCGTGGTAATTATGAGTAATTCAGAAGCATGGCATTTTATGTGCGGTTTAAGCAGGAAGCTTGCAAATCCCAGAAAAAGAACCACATTATAGGCAATTAACAGAAAAAAGGGCTGTGCCAGTGAGCATGTATCCAAATGGTGTAGATGATCTGATATGTGGGTGTTACGACCTAGATCTCATTTGCTTCATGTGAGACAGGTGGAAGAGATATAATGAGGAGAAGAAAAAAGACACAAGAGCAATAAAAGTGAGCAAGTAAACTCCCAAGATTATTTGAAATTATGAAAATAAACAGCTAACAGAGATCATTGCCAAAGTTTTACATGCAGCAGGTATATGTGTATTTAGGAAACTGGCAAAAGGGAGAGAAGTGAGTACACAGGGTACCTTGGTGGGAGTCCTTCTCATCTACATGCCAAAACCTCCTGCTCCGTTTTGTACAAGACGATCTTCAGATCTCTACAATAAAAGCTCTGCCCTGGTTGCATTCTGCCCAAACTGTATTCAGGCTGCCATCTTCTCATACGACAGCCTTTTTTTTTTGTCTAAGCAGATGTGATTCTGCCTCTTCCCATCAATGAGAATAATCCTATTTCCCTGAGACAAAAGGCTCATCTTTCATATCAATGCCAGTGGTAAATTAGTCTGCGGCTCAGGCATGGAAAATGGACATGATAGCCCATATTTATAGGTGAATTGGGTTATGTCGCTGGCAAACACAAATGGAAGAAAACCACTGGTATTCTCTCTGGAACATTCCCAGCAAATGAGAAGGCTGAGACAAGCAGTGTATACATTAAACAGTGGATCAGTCAGGGAATATGGGTCTGGAACCCCTGGGATATGGTGCAAAATTGAAAAAGTCATGACATAAACAGCTGTATATTGAAACATCCCATAATAGAGCAGCAGCAAATCACACTGACTGATTGCCTTCATCTTTTCCCTTCAACCCAAACATAGTGAATCTCCGGCTGTGTCCTTTAAACTTTTAGAAAACAAAAAAGCATGGCTTCTTTCTGAGAGTGCTTGGCCTACTCACAAGCCAAGCTTTAAAGTCCCCCAGTAAATATTTGTTATGTGAAATATGAAACATAATTAGTCAAGAAAAATCATGTAAGAGATAAATATTCCTTTGTTGTATTAAGGTAAATGTGGCAACGGCTGGACTTTGCTACCATGTAGACATTGTTCCTTTAAATGAAGTGATAAGACAGGCTTGTTGCAGCACTTTAGATTGCGCTGCACACTTGAAATAACAGGATATTATTTATCAAAGAGAGCACAAGGGATTGCTCAGAAAACCTGATATATTCACTGTACGTAGTGCTGCAGTAAAAGGAGACAGCTTTCAGTTACACAACAGTCTTTTAACCTCACAGGGAAAAACAACAATGACAAAACAAAATAAAACCACTGACGCAAGTAAATTTCAGTAATTTTCCTCTATGATCGCTGCTAAGGTTGACTCACACCTGAAAGGCTTTTTAAACAGTGTCACTGAATTCATAGCCTCCTTTCCCAACAAAGGTCAGCCTTAAAATTGCTCCCCGAACAAATCAGCAGGGAGCCACATAATAACCATTCACATTACCATTTGTAAGTCTGTCTGTCTGTTCGTTTGCCTGTATCATCATGGCAAAAGCTGGTCCTGGAGACATCTACTTTGCAGGATCTGTTATTCATAAGTACCAGATTAACATTTTGGGAAGAGATCAGTGTGATTGCAAAACAAATTTCAGTGGACCCAAAGTTATTTCTAGCTGGAAACAGTTGCAATAAACAAGAATTATAATAAATTAGCCTCAGTTTTTAAATGCCAAAAAGATAATCAAACATTTAGAGAAAATTGCATAGCCCAAATGTAGTTCTCCAGATGGCGTCAAATCTTGAAATCCTGAGGCAAAAACCTGCTAGCAATTCCAAACTCCTGCTTCAAACCCAAGGCAACCAAAAATTACATTTTGTTTATATAGCACCAGTTTATGGCAATAGTGTCCTCCTTTCTGCTGTAAGTTTAATTTCCTACAGTATAATGGAGAAAATGGCAATAGTAAAAGTAGGGAGAAAGAACTCCCTTCTGACAGGAAGAGGAGAGCTCTGGCAGCACTAAGCCCATCTGTTGTGGCTGGTTGGGTTCTGAGCAGAAGAGAACACAAAAAGGGAGATTGAGAGACATCTTATCATTGAGAGACAAGAACAAAACTCAAACTGCTGGAGTAAGTAGACAGAAGAGGCGTATAAACACATCAGGATTGAAAGGAAGTAAGTGTAGAAGAAACGCTCGGTACACCCCCCAGCAGCCACAGCCAATGACAGCATAACTCAGAAATGGTTTAAGGTCAATAGTATAGCCCAAAGTATAATCTTTACCTAAAAGGAAAGAGTAACGTCTTACTTAAATAGTGGAAATGTCTCCCAGACCTAAACTGGGAACTGGTTCTGCAGGTGAAGGGCCTGAAAGTTAAAGGCTCTAACTCCCATTCAACTTTTAGAAACACCAGGAACCACAAGTAAGCCTGCACTGGTGAAGTGCTCAGTTAGGATATTTATGAGTGTACTATGAGTTTTTTAAGAAATTGATTATTCAACACTTTGGATGTGAGGACAAGAATTTTAAATTCAATTGTGGCTTTAACAAGGAGCCAATGGAGAGAAGCCAGTAAGGGAGAAATGTGATTTTTCTTTCTGGTATTGAGTGCTCTGTTAGTACTCTTGCCACAGCATTTTGATAGCTTTCCGGGAGCTTTCAGAACAGCCTGATAATAATGAATTACAGTTGTCCAGCCTAAAAGTAACAAGTGCATGCAATAGTTTTTCAGCATCTCTCAAAATTTAGCAATATTGCACAGACGAAAACAAGATCTCCTAGAAATCTGTTTAATATCCATGCAAGTTTCCCTACAGTGTTTCTGGAAGCCTGCACAATGCCAGGAGGAATATGTATTTGGTTAGATACCATGTTTCCATTTTTTATGACCAAATAAAATAAGCTTCACAAACATGTTTAACATAAATAAAAGAAAAATATGTATATATGAACCTAAAATATTGCACAGAAAATAAGGTACATAACTCTTCCTACCAGACTGACGATGACTCGGCTTTAGTACTACAGCTTTTGAGATAAGTTGTTTCAGTCTATTTGTGCATTCATTCTTAGTTCTAAACTGCCTGAACAAATGATGTCCAGGGCCTATAGTGTCTTTAAAGATTTTCTTAGCACTCCTTACACAGCAGGTGCTGTAGAGGTCTTCTGCAGTACTAGAGATTTGCTTTCCAGATCTGTTTCGAATCCTACTCATTGTATTTCCCCTTTAACCTCTCCTCCATCTGCCTCTTCCCTTCCCATCCCATGTGGATATGCTTCGAAGGAAACTGCAAAATGCCCAACAAAAACACGTACAGTTGTCACGACAGACTTTCTGCTGCTTTCTGCTCATTTATTCCATTATTTAATTATTTAATTCATCAAACCTTTTAGGTGGGAGCTGGCGTAGAGCTCAAAAAGAGATGCAGAATATGGAAGATGTGACAAAAAATGGCTTCATGTGGCCAGCAGAGAGGTAGACAGCAGTAGGGATAGGGCCTGGCTGTGAATACTGATGGGATGATCAGTTGTTTCGATTGCACTAGTCAGCTAGTCAGCATTGGCTTGGAAAAGAAAAAAGGAGTGAGAGCTACGCTTTGGGGAGGATTACATCTGGCACAGTCTTGCACTCTTTCCTCATCACGTTTTTTTGGTTTTTGTTTGTTTCTGGGGGAATTACTCAAGCCGTGGGGGAGTTGTCTGAGGGAAATACAGACATCAATCTCCCATAACATGTAGGAGAAATAATAACACATCAAAGTAGTGCTCTCAGCATGCTGTTGGGAATTAGTCAAGAACAGCGAGTTTCGATGGTCAAAATGCATGTCTTCATATTTCGAATGCATGGGAAACAGTTCAGCACCTTTTGTCTCTGTTTCATAAAACATGTCAGGATCTCTCCAGGCTTCTCCTGAGAAGTCGATTGAGCTCAGTGAGCAGATGTTTACATTGTGGTTATCATTCACTGTAATGCATCATTAACATCTTGACAGATAGGAAGATCTATGTCTTATGACTTAATGCCTTAATAAAACTGCCACTAAACATGTTCATTTCAATCAATATCTCAGCTGTCAAAATGGACTTTGAATTAGCAGGGGGTGAGCTGCTGCGTAACAGTTCTCAGTCCTCATCACTTAGCACCCTGCTGTGTGTGTGTGTGTGTGTGTGTGTGTGTGTGTGTGTGTGTGTGTGTGTGTGTGTGTGTGTGGTGCCTCTTGCTCTCTCCACATGGAGTCTGTCCAGGGTTCCACAGTAGTCAGTTCTCACAAGATTTCACCCTTCCTGAGGGGATTAACGATAAACATCCAAGCTTATTCTGGATCTGCACCCCCCCGCTCTACTGCCTCTTCTCTCATTTTCCTTTTAATTTTTTGGGTTTTTTTTTTTCATTTCATTTCACTTCTTCCTTCTTCTGTCCCAGTTTTGGATTTTTTTTTTACCCCACCTTTTCCCTCTTTACATTCCCATCCATTTCTGTTTTCTCTGTTGCCCCCCCCTTAAAAAAGCCCCTCATCCTTCTTTTCTCCTTTCCTTTCCTTTTGTTCTTTTCTATTCTATTCTCTTTTCTTCATTTTCATTATCTATTTCCCCCTTCCTGCACTCATTTATCCTTTTCCTGTCATTACTCATCCTCTCCATCTTCTCTCCTCCTCCTCCTTCTCCCCCTCTTGTATCTGGTGACCTCTCCTCCCCTGTGACGATTTGACCAAGTGGGAACTTGTAGCACAAAAATGAAAACAACAACTCAGACGATAGGCAGGGTGGGGGGATAAGAGACAAAGCGCCAGAAACATTTTGGAGTCACTTCTCATCGTACATATAAATATACATGCACAAACAACAGGCAGGTAGTTGGTGCTGTTTTTGGTGGAGGGAAGAGAAATTCAATGTGAAGGACATTGTGAGTAATTTCAGAGACCTCCCAAAGGCTTTCCATCCATTCTCCCATCACAAGGGGATGATGAACATTCTGATGCAACACTGGGGAGATGCAAACAGAAACATCCATGAGCTGCACAATATTATTGCAGCATTTTAGCGTACTAAATCTGATGAAGTGAAAAAATAACAACAGGCAATAGTGGGTTACACAGGATAGCTCCAAAAAGATGATAATTAAGCTTTTTATTGATATTTGGAGCAGCTGTGATGAGAAAAAAGTGGGTATCCAAAAAGCAAATAAAATTGGGCATAGGAGGATGTGGAGGAATCTTCATCAGGGATGGCGTGCGGTGATATTTGATTGAAAAAAAGATTGCGGTGTTTACTCGGAGGAAAGTCTGTCTGTCATAAAATAAACGGAACGAAGGACAGCAGCCAGGTCTCACTATTGTCAGCAACGGTGCAATAGTGTGTTTTTATGAAGTCTTGATTGAGTTCATTGTGTTATTATGATGTGTGGGGAATGTTTTTGTTAGCGTGACTGAATGTGTTCCTATCTGTGTGGGTGCTAGTATGCTTCATGACTGGGTCTCTGGTTCTGTTGTTCTTTAGATGATCAACTAAATCATTTCATTTAGCTTGACTGCAGTAAAAATAAAATATATTCTTTTAAGATAAACCCCTTTATATTACTGCCACTCACTATCAATGGATGCCAGTGCTACCCTGGCTTTAACCGGCGTGCTTCAAATATTTTTTGGTTACTAACTTCAGTCTACAGAGTGCTTTTGGAATAATTTTATTAGACCCTCTACAAAAAACAAAATAAATATTAAAGAATAAATCGCAAAAGCACTAAACTGACCAAAATTTGCAAATTCCAAGCCAAATGGTGACATCTGCTCTGCTACCACTTAAGACCTATTTGGGTTTTTTCTAACAATATAGAGTGGCTGGTTGCACTTGTTTTGTAGTGTGCAAAAACAACAGAAAGATCATCTGAATTTGCGCCCAAAGCACTTGTGCTCATTACACATGTGAAACAGCGCATTCCTAGTCTTTAGAAGCTTCACCCTCCCCATCCACGTCTTTCAGAGTTTGGGTCCTTTGCCGGGAATCCCCAAACCACCACAACTGTTGTACAGTAAATCTAATTTATTATAGCAATAAAACTGTACATTTTCTAAGCCATTTTGAAATACTTTTATGTTCTATTAAAGGATGTTTACAGAAGCAGGAGATCTGTTCACAGTTAAAGCCAGGATAAAGTGCTGATTTTTGTAATGTGCCACCACATTACAAACACAAGCAAGTGAAATTGTCCCTGTCACCATACCTCCGTAACTGTCTGTCAGCCAGGAGGTTTAAACTTTAACATGAAGATTCAACTGACTGGTTTTCTAATGGGTTAATACTTCTAAACTCAAATAACACCTTAGAAACTGCTCCAAAAACATCCATTATGAAGTGGTGCATCACGTAATTTCATTTAAATGTCCACGATCTGCTGATAAAATGTCTAAAATTCTAGATTTGCGACAACACTACATTCACCCCATGATATGTGTCTATAATATGATTACAGCAAGAGGGAAGGCAGAGCTATGTGTTCTGATTTATTCACAGTTGGATCCGGCGTGAACATGCTGTGCCAATGGTTAGCAGTCCAAACACGAAGAAAATGGAGTGTTTATTTTTATTAATGGCAGTCATTTGTTGGTTATGGCTACAGTGTTTTAGGTTACAAAAACACACAGTTTAGTGCGACCTAGACCCTGAGGTCTGGTCCGTATTTAGACATTATTACTGCCTGCACTGTGCTGTGAATCCACATTACATTCGCCCCTACCTATTTGCTGTCTCCTGGTTTTCTCCCAAAGATGAGTAAATATCTAATTTACAGAAATGGTTTCATCATATGATGCTTTGGCCTTTGCAATTTCCGCTTGCCACTTGATGCATTGTGTTCCATTCATCCCTCTGAATCGGTGATTATTCCTGGTTAGTGTTTGCTCCGGGCATTACAGCCCACCCTTTTCACTCAATCTCCTCAAAGTGTACAGAGGTGATACTAATAAAAATACTTGTTATGTAAAAAAGCTACCGCCACACAAATCACTCAGAAGCTTTGCGCCTAAATGGAAAAGTTGTTATGACGCACAAAGGCTGAGAGAGAAAAAAAAAGAGGGGACCAGTCCTCCCACAGCTTTTCACAGCTTGGTGCATCTTTAAATGAAATAAGCCATCTTCTTCTTTTTTTTTTTTTTTTTTTTTTTAAATCAATTTGTGGCACTTTTAGCTATCACTGAGAAATGAAAAATGAAACAGAGAGCAAAAGAAGCAATAACAAGAATTTTCCCAAGTTGAATTCCTGGAGGAGCAACAAAGCATTATTTCCTTTGAATACAGGTTTTGCTGAATAGCTTAAAGAATGCACACGGTTTGATAGGCTATATATTGTAGGCAGATGTTAGGTTTGTGAAGGTGGAATTTATTCCTTCCTACTCTACCTATTCTCTGTATTTCAAAGCAGATGACTAAACATTACTTGCACATTCAAAGGCGTTTTTCTTCTATGACTCACAAACACATGTCAGACGTTGTTGCTGTTTGTGTGTATACTGCCTGAGAGCACTTTGTTTAAACAGCCACATTAGCAAAGAACACGCACTTATAGGAGCTGTAGCCCTGCGGTGGTAAATTCATACCCAACAGGTGCCCAGTACAAACAGTCTCACACTAAGGCTTACCGTGCCGCTACAGTTACTGGCAGCATCACTCATTTAATATGCCTCAGCGTGAAATTTGAAAGACGATATCGCAGGTTTGGTATCATGACATTGCACCTGTGTTTTCTTTGCATATTATTGCACACAGCATATATTTTGGTTCTCGTGTGTTATTTCACACCTTATA
The DNA here is from genome assembly GCF_056152115.1 of Neolamprologus brichardi. Lineage (NCBI taxonomy): Eukaryota > Metazoa > Chordata > Actinopteri > Cichliformes > Cichlidae > Neolamprologus > Neolamprologus brichardi. The sequence continues at coordinate 25,736,988 of NC_142109.1, read as the reverse complement.
TGAACCTTAACCAATTTGTGTGTCAATTATGGTGGAAAATAACATAAAATAAGCTGAAAATGCACAGACACGATCACAAAATGTGCATGGCTGGTATATATGTGAAGACCATCTATTCACTTTCTTAACAGCTTGGACTGGAACCTGTCTCAGCTGTCACAGGGAACAAGGGGCGGTATAACTTGGATAGTGTACCAGTCTATTGTAGGAGTTTATTTGATAGCATATGCTTGAATTAAGGCTCTCACGATATCAGATTACCACTGCACAATTGCTTTATATCACTATAAAAAGAGAAAATACTACTACTACTACTACTACTACTACTACTACTACTAATGCTATTCAAAGTTACCTTTAACATTAGGTCTTCTAATTTAATTGTTTGGGATCAGTGTTAAACCTTGAGACTCATGATCTGCTGTAACTTTGAGTGTAAGCCAGAGGGTGTTGCACTAGTCTGTCACACACATTGGTTAATGAAGTCTTGCTGTAAGATGAGCATGGGCTCGAACTAAACAAGAAAATGAGGGACAATTCATGTCCCCACCTACTTTCTAAGTGCCGTTGTCAAAACTGCTGGTGTTTCTGCTTGTTGTGTAACTCTCTGTGTTTGCAACCTGTAGATCGCAGCCAGTGTTGAGCCCATAAAGTCCTCAAGAAAATGGTTACTGAAGATGTGCATCAAGGGAAGAGAAGGGGGATTTCCTATAGACTTATACACAGCTACATTTAGTTTGCAACAAGGTATTTTCTCCATGTTGGCCATTTAAAAAAAGCAGGTCTAATGCACTTCTTTATTAGCTTCACTTTTCAGACTCGGAAGCTACATCTGTTATTTATGTATAGCCTCTGAGCAGCAGTAGTCACACATTGTGCTAGCAATGATCTACAAAGTTACAGCAAAATCTTTATTTTCCATTTAGATGGCAATTGGTATTACAATGTGTTGCAGTCAATTATTAATCTTCATCATGAGTTGAAGTGGAATTATTATTTTTTCAGTATTTTTTGTGTTATAATTTGTTGCCAAGCTTTTTGTGATACATCAAGAGTGAAAAGCAAAACAAAACACACGACCCCCTAAACAGCCTTGGTTCTTTCTCCTGCCAGATGTATTTTAGGGAGTCAGACATCCTTCAAGGTGGCCCACTAAGTTGTATTTCCATGTTACAGGCAGGAGGACTGAGAAAAGAGTACACGAAACAGAAAAATAAAGTAGCCACATCTGGATCTGGAGGATAAACAGATGCTGAATAGAATAAATAAAAACTAAAAGTTACAAAACTAATTAGAAAAAACTTCTGAAATAGATCAATTTCAGCTACTGGAACACCCATCTTTTGGTTTTTTGAATGCGAATGAATCTTTTTTTGAGTCATTCTTTTTCAATGGAAATGAACTGAGAACAGTGATTGTTTGCTGATGCTTGGCTGAGACACTCCAGATTTGCTTTTATGACTTACTGCTAACTGCACATCCATATTAGACTTTGGTTCGAAATGTACTATCTTTGTACAAACCAAAGCCATACAGGTGGAGGGGAGTAAATATACCACAGAGACAATAAACCCAGCTGATATATTTGACTTGCACTAAATTGTATCAAAACATTTTTAAGGTTGTTCAGTTCTGTTTAGATTTTTGTGTTAAAAACAGAAGGAAAAAAGAAAAAAAAAAATCATGTGTTTGGTGAGAAGTTTAAAAAAAAACAAACAATATGCAAACAGGTTGATGTAAATTCTACAGTAACTTCCTGGCAACCAGTTACTATAAAAATGCTCACATTAAATTTATAAATATAAATAAACACTTTTTAAAACAAAAAATTATTCTGCTGCTAAGTGGAATTTACGGCAATTGGTAATCTTTTTATTTACTGTGAAGTTACTGTAAATGTATAATTACATTAATTACATTTAATGTACTTATTTTATGTATTTTACTTATGTAATTTTTATTTTATTGTACTGCATTTTAATTTACACTTTTATGCTAATCACTGCTTGTATCCATCCATCCGTCTGATCCATTCTCTTCCACTTATTGAATTCAGAGATGCAGGGTCAGCTACCATAAGGCGAGAGGCGGGGTACACCGACAGGCCATCAGCCTGTCACATGGCCAACACAGACAATAACCATTCACCCTCACCTAGGGATGCAACGATACCAATTTTTTCAAACCGATACTTGGATCTGAGTACTTGCCGATACAGAGTACAAAAACCGATACTTCTACCACACACACACACACACACACACACACACACACACACACACACACACGCAATGAATTGGAAGACAGGTTTTATTTCATTCTCTGCCGATAATAAATAATATCTTAATAAAAATGACCACAAAAAAATTTCAAGTGAAAAATAAGCACTTCTGTTAAATTATTGCAGAGTCTCCACATTGTAATTTAACAAAATATCACTGAACTATTGCCACTGTCTCGAGCTTTCAGAATAATAAATGAACACTTCTGTTTGGAATAAAATAAATACAAATTAGGTTTGAGAATAAAATAAACTTTTAAATTGTTGCAGAGTGTCCATATTGTAAACACACAAAAGTATTTGGCATTGACGAACAAACTCATCATCTGCCCGTGGATCATCAGTCCACTGTGCCGTTAAACCAAGGACTGACATCGCGCACACACTGCTTGTCTTTACCTCTTCAGAAAGTTTTGGCACCATTATCTCCCTGATGTATGGGCGGCTGGGAATTTCATATCGCAGCTCGAGTATGCTGAGAAGACGGAGCTAACCTATGTTTTCCACAACTGGCATTGGCTGGTCATCCAGAGCGATATAATGAGTCAGAGCCTCTGTTATTTTAACTGCCCGTGGATTTTCTCTTGACATTTTTCATCACTTTTCCAAAACCTGAGTTAAAGTTGGCTGTTCCGGTCCACACTGCTGACATTTTGTTTAGCCTAGCTACAGCAGCCTCCAGTTTCTCTTTTTTTATCTGGAGCTGCCAGTCTGACTCCTCTAACCCTGTACCTGTTTAGCGTGGGATGTCCCCCTAATGGCCAATCTGAAAAACTACAACAAAAATGACAAGCCACCCTCTGATTAATGAAATAAGTTAGTATCGGTTCATGGTATCGGTTAACTTTTACGAGTACACACACATTTTACAGTACCGGCCCCGATACCCGATACCAGTATCGGTATCGGTGCATCCCTACCCTCACCCCCACCTGGGTGGTGGGAGGAAGGAGCACCTGGAGAGAACCCATGCAAACACGGAGAGAACATGCAACTCCACACAGAAAGGCACCGGTCAGATGGTGGATTTGACGCAGGACCTTCTTGGTGTGAGGCAACAGAGGATATCCAGAGGATAATAAAAAATAAATGTAGGATCCATACATAATAATTGACATTTTTTCTATAGTTTTGTGACTCTGCTTTGTTTGTCCACACTGAAATGTTTTACCATTTGGACACAATGGAAAATGTTGGGTAAAGGTTTTGTGGTTTAGTGAGGAATTGCTACTATTCCAAAGGGCAAGGAAAAGACTTTTTCCCATAATGTGTCAAATATTTGGTTTAAAAAAGGAGAAAACCCCCCCACAAAAGTTCAAATGTCGAAGCAAAAAATTGAATTAAATCCTCATAAGGATCTTAGACTGCACCACTGCTATGAAACCCTTTAGGCTTTTTCCCGTATTTCTTGTCTTTGTATGACCTGAGGGCCAACAAACATATTATAGCTGACAAACACAATCTTTTCCATTATCATTTTTAACCCTCTATTCCATGGGACAGCTGACAGATTTTCATGTTAGCAGCTGCATGTCAATACCACAGCCTGTGTACAGAAGACTTTAAATGTCACAATGAAACCTCAGCTTTTTGTCAATATGAGAACATGCAGGAGATGATAGGGTTTCACCAAACAGATGCATGTGGCCTGTCATACCTTGAGAATGAAGTAAAGCTAATACTGAGACATTATGTGTGCTGTATGTGCCTCACCGCTGAAAGTGAAGCTGCCTCCATGCCACTGAGGAGACATTTAAAAAGGGCTAAATCTAATAAAACCTGAGGTGTGAAGACTCCTATTTGTCAGATGTGGAGTATTTCATTACCACAGGATGCTTTATCTGCCCTCGGCATCACTCATATGCATGTGAACCAAACCTGCCAGAGGTCACGTGATCGGAGAAATGCAGATAAATGCTGAAAGAGAGCAAGAGGGAAAACCTTTTATTGGCACATCAAGTGGGTTTTTGGGAAACGACTTATTAAAAGATATATGTGAAGTCTATAATATTCCGCTCTGCAAGGTTTTATTGTATTTCAATAATGATATCTGAGACTGTCGGATAATTTTAACAAATGAAAGCACTGAAATAAAGAGAAATATAAAAAAGTGTGATGGCTCTCGTAATTAAAGGAAGTTGGCAAAATTTCTGATTTCACCTTTCACTTTAGTCATTCATCAGCAAGTCTAGATAAAACTGACTGACCTGTTTTGCATAAATATTAAAATGTTCTTCGGTTGTAAAACTTGCTAGGAAATTATGACACCTCAGGGTTCACCTGAATTTGTCTCTCTTCTGCTCAGACAAGCAGACAAGTTGTAATCCTCTCTCTGCTCCACAGACCTGATAAATTCTGCGAGGCAGCCTCTTCCTTTGCCCATTGATTTTCTGCAGCAGCTTGTGGTCTAATTGCCCTTATCAAAATCATGACCTGCTAAATGATGGCTGCCTTTAATCGCCTGCACCCTTGCCAGCAGCTATCTGACATTTAGTACAATTAATTAATGCAAAGACAGCAGGGGGTTGGTAACTGGTCCATTTGGCTATGATGGTAGCTTTCTTTGCATAAGAAGGTTAGGCAAGGCTTCAGAATGGGGTGAAATTATTAGCTGATATCTTACTTTCAGAAATACTGGTCTCACACAGAGAAGATGCTTAATCAATATCGGCTGGTTTGAGTGGAGGATAAAGCAAAAAGTTGTATAGGAGTAATCTCCAACTGAGTGTTTCTCCAACCCCTCCAAAATGTCATGTTTTAGAAGTAATTTATTTTATATAAAAATTGCCCAGTTGGTGACAGAAATATGAGGCACACTGGTAAGCAATAAAAATAAAAAGCCTTTAATCTTAAATTACAGATGCCCAAACCCATTAAATGAAGATGGAAGGAGGTAGAAAGAAATCCAACAAAAATAATCAAGTTAAAAAAATGATAAAAGTATAATATGGAAAAGGTAGAAATTTTGAAAACACAATAACAAGCTAGCAAAAACAGAGAAGAAACACACATGCCAGGAAGTAGTGATTATAAGGCACTGATATTAAAAAGGGTGGCAAAAAGTGAAAATACACAGGAAAACTTGTTTCAAAATAAAACTGGTAGTAACCAGAGGATAAAGTGAGTCCAAATGATCTGGAACATATGGAAGCCCATTTCCACCACTAAAGGAAAAAAAAAGGATCCATAATTTCAAAATCTTGAGTTATTTTCTCAAAATTTCGACTTATTAACTCAAAATTTTGAGAAAAATAACTCGAAATTTCGAGTTAGCGCCGCTGCCAATCAGTAATCTACGTAAATGACGCCATTTCCTTGTTACCCAGAAGCTGAAGCCATCAGGTACAAATGCTATAGCTAAGCTACCGGTATTACATCCAGTGATGGATGCACAGATTGCTAAGTATTTTCAGCGTGGCTTCAAAAATGATGAAATCCTTGTGTTATTAGCTGAATCACATGGCCTTACTATCAGCAAACGTACTCCCGAAAGCCCCAATGTGTTGCGATCCGGTTTTGAGTGCACGTTACTCTGTGCCATAAGCTTCTGGGTAACAAGAAAGTGACCTCATTCATGTAGATTACTGATTGGCAGAGCTAACTCGAAATTTTGAGCTATTAACTCAAAATTTTGAGTTATGTTTCTCCTAATTTTAAGTTAATAAGTCGAAATTTCGAGTTATGGATACTTGTTTGTTTTTTTTAGTGGCGGAAACGGGCTTTCATAGGAACAGGATTCCACCATCTTCAGCTAATGAACAATTAAACAGATGCATTAACCTGCCGGTCGAATGCATTAACTTTTGGGTGCTGAGCCTAGCATTGCTTCCAGCTGATAGCATGGAGACACTTTCTGAGTAATAAGAAAATAATGACATGACCTGCTTAGACCCTCAGCAGGTCAGCAGATCTTGTGCAGCACTTTTCAAAGGCAAGGATTGCCTAGCAAGCTACTCTAGAAATATTATTTTTCATTTTATTTGTCATTTAAAAAATTGGAAGTTTGAAGCTTTCAAATGTGAAAGTGGATTTATACATGATGTATTTTTGAAGTTTGTTTTTTTTTCTTCATATTCTGTAAAGTGGAGTAAATTGGAGTGTAATAATTTTGTCTTGGAAAATAAATTAAATTCCAGTCTCTAGCAGGTCAAAGGTAAGGCCACTGACTGTTGTGAACACCACACAAATCTCTTGTCTCTTGATGGACAGATTTGAGCTGCAGGTTAGGACCCGAAAGCATCACACACTTTCAGAATTCGAAAGGACAAAGTTTTATTATTGCTGGTAATCCAAAACAGAGAATAGCAGGAAATCCAGGGAAGCATACAGTGCAACAGGCAGGTAGGGGAACAGCACAATGTGGGAATTCAGGCAAACTGAGGCTACTTATACACAGGCAATGTAATGAGGGAAGTGAAGACAGCTGGGCCAAATTAGCACAAGTGTAGATAATCAATACAATGAGGCAGGAGTGGAAATAGAACTGAATTAAATGTAGACGCTTACCAAAAAAAACAAAAAACAGAATTAAACTTAAACAATAGGCAAAATGTGATTCACACAGAGGATATTAAACAATAAAGTGAGCTTGAAAGTCCAAGAACACAAAACACTGGGTCAACAAGGCAGGACCATTGCAGTTTCAGGAGGCAGGGAGTCAGCCCACAAATAAAGTCGCTAAAAACTTGTTGAATTTTCAGCCAGTTTTATTGTTATAGTGACTGCTCCACACTTGTAGCAATCCAAGGTCATCAGAGGGTCTCATCTCACATCAGGCAGTGCAGCGAGTGTCATTGCTGTCACTTTGATCTGTGTTGCTTCATCGTTACTGGTGTAATGATCTGGGCAGAGTTCTTCAGAGCTCCAACTGTCGTTCATGTTCCTGTGGTACTGCTCAATTAATCACCCACGAGAATTATTAGATTGTGAGTGATATTGGTTACGCAGTTATTGACATTGTCATCACTGACATTTGTTTGATGACTCGATGCAAATGACAATACTTCTGTGAAAAACTACTCACATGTTACTCTTGCGGGCATTGGACATGTGGTGGTGCATTAATTACCAAATGTTATATTTGTCAGATAATAAATTATTCTGTTTCTTGCTACAAAGATTACTTAAACCCTTCATCCATTCATGCATTAATTATGACCACCAGAGGCCATTTTTGTGTGTGTATCTATACACAGTATATGTATCTATGAAAATATCAATGTTTTAATATAGAAATTGTTTTTGAGAGATTTCAGTAAAAACCAACCCAAACTACAATGTGGAAACTTTGCACTTTTAAATTGGTATAGCTTACAGAAAGAAACAGACAATGTCTCACTCTTAATGCACAATGCACAATACTAGTCTTAGCATTTCTTATAAACACATTTTACATTTGAATGGAAAGGATGGTGGTAATGCAAACTCTCACCCCATCAGATGATTCAAACCTAAAACCTTCTTCCTGTGAGGTGACAGCACCACTTATAAATTTCTCCCAAATAAATAACAGAGATAAATAACAGAGAATGAAGAGGAACTGAGAAAATATTACTATAGACAATCTCATGCCTGAGATTAACCATATGAGCAACAGTTAAAAGGCCACTGAAAACAAAACTAACCAGAGGGTAAAAACGAAGACAAATGAGATCGATTAGAGAGCGCAGCACCCCCTGAAGGACAAAGGTTATACAAAAACTGATGTTTTGTGATGTTTTTATTACATATACTGACGTCAACCTGCTTTTATTACATTATGCTGATGTCTAACCTTTGACCTACGACCTTTAAGTATTACATACCAAAAATTATACTAAAATGATTATCTTTATCCATGATTGCAGCAGAATTGGCTGAAATCTTTGGCTTATATAAGCTAAAGATATATAAGATATATTCATTCATCACTGTGATGCTGCAGAGTGTCGTATTGACAAAATAAAGAGTGTCTTGTACAGCTTTCTCTATGGCCTTTCATATGATATATCATAATCATTTTTTTTCTTTTTTTTATGGTTAACATTGAACTTAGGGGTTAACAATGAAGGTCAAGGGCAAAAGCTTAGTCAACCTAGTTACTCATGTCCCTCAAGGCCTAGTTGTGATTTTTCCATATAGAATTTTGATTAATAGAGTTTTTACTGATTTTGACATTTGGTGTGACCTTGACCTTGATCCACTTTTCACCCAAATTAAATCAGCTCGAGCTGTTATTGGTATCTACAATCACAAAAAATTATTAAATTAAAAATGGTACCTTGAAATTTGTGGACACTGAGCTGCTAACAAACATAAAAAACCCCACAAAACTCGACACTTTACTGCCACACGTCCAACCTCCAAACGTGAATTTTAATCCTCTGTAAAAGAAGACCATTCAAAGAGTTTAAATCAGGGGACATGGAAATAGCTTTGACTCAAACAAATATACCTTTAAATCTGTACTAAACTAAACAGCTCAGCTGAGCCAGAATGTTTTTTGAAAAATGAATGAGAAGAATAGAATAGAATAGAATAGAATAATCCTTTAATTGTCCCACAAGGGGAAATTTGGTTGTAACAGCAGCCAGAAAGACACATATACAACAAACAGTACACAGAACAGAAACATACACAATTTTTCTTACATATTTACATCAAGGACAATGGTTACTATAAACAGAGTACTGCACAGTTATTAAATTAAATAAAATTAACTACAGATAAGAGGCAAACCAGGTTGTAGTGCAAATCGCTTGATTAAATTATTGCAGTTTCAGCGCAGATGTAAACATCTATGATTGTTGGGCGTTTCGATTTGGGCGTTCGTCTTGTAATCGGAAGGTTGCCGGTTTGAGCCCCGGCTCCGACAGTCTCTGTTGTTGTGTTCTTGGGCGAGACACTTCACCAGTTGCCTACTGGTGGTGGTCAGAGGGCCCGGTGGCGCCAGTGTCCGGCAGCCTCGCCTCTGTCAGTGCGCCCCAGGGCGGCTGTGGCTACACTGTAGCTTGCCATCACCAGTGTGTGAATGGGTGGATGATTGTGTATAGTGTAAAGCACTTTGGGGTCCTTAGGACCAAGTAAAGCACTATACAAATACAGACCATTTACCATTTATTTTCATTTAAACTGAGCTGAAAAATAAAATGCATCACAGACAGAAAAAAACTGCTTCTTCTATCAAATAAATCTCCTCTGATGTCAAATTTATGAGTAGAATGAAAGGCAAAACAATTTAAAAAGCCACAGAGCAAAATCAGTGACAGTACTTTTTTTTTTAAAAACAAGATTTGATTGGTTCATATTGGTTACATGAGAACTGATATGAGCTAATAGAAATGACTCACTGGGGAAATTAATATGACTGTTCCATCCTAATATTACAGTCCCAGGCTTGACACTGATGCGGTGCACACGTTTGTTCAGAAATCCAGGCATTTGAAAACTCTGCAAAATCTCATCAAATTTTTGTAGATTGTTGCAAATGTTGAACAGGTGTAAGTAGCAATTAATGCTTCATTAGTTGCGTGTTTGTTTCATAGTGTTCTGGCTCTGTCTGCTTCTGCTGCTCTCCATCTGTCATAAACAAACACATTTCCCTTCAGGTGTAAGTGGCCTCTTGAGTTATCTCTGTTTGTGGTATCTTCAGGTGCTTCATTTATTCTGCTTAAATTTGTTCTTTTGATCTCTTTTTGCTGTTTTTTCCACTGTTTGCTAGCTGCATGGCTTCATTATGCAGCTTGTCTGTCCCACTCGCCCTCGCTGAGTGTTTAATTGGTCTTTTATATGAATCCCAACATGTTTCTCCAAAATGAAGAGAACATTTTACTCCTCAGGGCATGGCAGTTTGTTTTTTAATCTAGTAGCCTGTGTGCTTACAAGTTTTTAAGCATTAGCATTTGTTTTACAATGAAAACAAATGCTAAATTCACATCTGATACTTGTCTGAAGACAGATGCTGTGGCCAACACAAATGCATTGTCACAGCAGCTCGTGGCTACAAATTCAACACAGATGCTGGCATGGCTTGCCAAATTCAACACAGATGCTGTTAAAGTTTGATTGCCTGCTGAAAGATGTAATCATTCGCCACGTTGCATCTCGCTCCTCTCTGAGCAATTTTAGTGTTGCACTGCTAACCAAGGATGAAGCCAGTCATACTCCCAATCTTTGTTTGAATGTTTCATAAAACTTCGATTTCTAAAATCCCTCATTGCACAAAAGAAATGGAAAAATAGTCCCCATTGTGCACAGTAATATTAGGGCAGGCATGAAGTTAAAAGTTGGAAAGAGATGGTTAGTTACAGTGCACAGTTAAAATTCAGCCAGGAAAAACCCTAAAAACAAACCACACCAATGCATATGACTGTAAGTAAAGTTGTGCTTTTTTTTTTTTTTTTTTTAATAAATAAAGACAAAAACAACAAGAAAAAAAAGACCAAACTGAAAGCCAAGCTACTGGTCTGGAAGCTGAAGTGACTACATTCGAGGACCATCTGCTAAACAAACAAAGGCATAAATCAGTGTTTTGACCAAAATGGAAATCTCTGGTCTCTTTAAGTCACCACTAAGTTAGTGGAGAAAAACAACATTAATGGATGATGGTGCTTTGCGAGTCTTTTAGCCTCTTTTACTATTTTTATGACCTAATTGTTTTAGTCACTGATCATTGTTTTCATGTTTTCTGTGTCATTAAAGGAGTGGCAGATGCTCTCTGTGATAAACCGCCCACCTTTTAAAGAAAATTATCCACATTTTTTGTCTAAAATCAGACAGACAAATGCTGCTCAGTCTAAATGGCAATTTCGCTTAGCAATGTTGGCTTCAAACCTTTTTCTGTTGCTTTCAAGCTTGTTAACCAAATTAAGTAGAAAGTTTAGACTTTTCTGCTGAGAGTATATAATGTTGCCATTTGGCTGCAAGGGCTGGAAGTGGGAGATTCATTAATGCCACAGGAGCAACCAAAACCAATTGTTTATTGCCTGCATTGGGACCGAGCCTACATGAGTATACTAACAATGAGGAGACATGCTCGTAATGCCACTGAAACAATTGTTGTTTTCCCTTTAGCATGCAAAACTTCATGTTGTTCAGTAGCTATTACCTGGGGAAACAGCACCCTATAGTATTCAGAAATTTCTCTTGAATTTAAAATAATTTCAGTCAGTATTCAACTCCTTCAAAAGGATAACTGTTAATTTACACACAAGCTGAACGCATGTTCATGTGTCCCCTGTGCATGTGGCACAAATTTCCGTGCTCAGTTTGTTTTGAATCAGATTAATGGCTTTAGTGAAGCTCAATATGTCTAATATGGCCTTGCTGAGGATTGCTGGAAAAACAGAAGAGACATCCAAATGCCTTTTAATTATGTCAATATATTTGTCTTTGTGCTTTGGCAGGAACTTTGTCTCTTTTTCTTCATCAATTTTGTTGACTACCTTCTGCCCCTTTTTCTGTCTCCCTGTATCTTTCTCTGTTTTAAAATTCAAATACTTGTAGAACATGAAAATTTGTTATTAAATGTTCAGCTTCAGTCACTAATCCTTTTTCACTTCACCTGCACATTTAGTGCAGTTTTACACATTTAAATTTAAAATAATTAATACTGGATAAAATGAGCATTTCCCCCATCAAAAAATATTCACAAACATAATGATGACAGAAAAGTTTTCAGTAACGTGTGCAAATTTGTTAAAAATAGTGCTGTCAGTGTTAATCTCATTAAAATGATGTTAACGGCATAACCGCATTAATGCCGTTAACGTGTTAGCAAGTTATCGTGGATCGCCCCGTGCGTGGGGCTGGACGGCGCTAACGCGTTAACGAGGGATGGCTGTAGCTCAGGAGGTCAAGCAGGTCATCCACTGATCAGAAGATTAGTGGCTTCCTCCAGTCAAGTGCCAAGTATGGGCAAGATACTTACCTGATGCATTCATCAGAGTATGAATGTGTATGAATGGAAGGACTAAGAAACTTAGAGACATGCGGCATGTTGAATAGAGGACTTTGAGTACTCCGGGAGAGTAGAAAAGTGCTAGAATCAGTCCATTTACCATTTACGAGCTAACCACGCTGCGCTGACGCCGTGCAGCCCCGTGCACGGGGTGATCTGCAATAACTCGCTAACGGAGATTTGCCTCGTTATGGCGTCAACGTAATTTTAACGAGATTAACAGCACTAGTTAAAAATCTAAACTGAAACACCTTATTAACAAAATGTTTAGACTCTACCCTAGATTCCTAGATGCATGCTCTTTGATTTGCTAATCACTTAAATGGACTGAATAAACTGGACAGAGTTTGGAAAGAGTCACACCTGTGTGCACGTTTCCACGTCCCCTTACATGTCAGGATAAATCTTAAGGCATACATTTCAATTCTTTGCATTCTTTCCTCTGTGATGAAAATGCGGGGAAACACAAATCAGAGTGAAAACTATTTCTAGAGCTTTTCCTCAGGAGAACATCTTCCTTAATAATTGTGATATGGAAATAGTTCAGAACCAGAAATCTTCCTAAAGTTGGCACTTTGTGACAGACGTGACTGATAACTGTCACTCTTTCCATGGCAGAAATTGAAGAAGTTGCCAGATGGATAAGTGTCTCAACAAAATCAATCAAATCTTCATATCAGGAAGAAGAAACTATAACTGAAAGGGACATGACAGCCTACTGGAAGTTAGCCAGACTTAACTATTTGTGCATTTGCATGGCAGTAGCAGAATTAACTGTAGGTGCTCTTCAATGAAAAGAACCAAGAGATTGCTCAGAATCCAGGGGGAGATGTTACAAATGCAGCCAAACACAGAAAGATCTCTGAAAAAAACTCCAGGTGAGTTGACGAGAGTCAGCTGCACAAAAGGGTAAGGCTCAGGCAGAAGAGGTGGTGGGACACGCGAACACAGGCACCACTCTATGCAGTCCTGTGAAAAAGTAAAGACACATTACTGCTTCTATAAACACAGGAGAAGAAAGAAGGTAATTATCATCAATTTGCTGATCCGGGGCATTCAGGTGTGCGTTAACACAATGCCAAAGTTGTCTAAGACATCAGCAGCGACCTTTGAGAAACAATTGTTGTCAGTCTGGGCAAAGTTGAAAGGCAGGCAAAAAAAGAGATACATATCAGACTCTACAGGCTTCATCTAGTGTGGTAAATGTTAATCACAGCACAATTGTTCAAGACTGAAAAAGCACAGCTTATTTGCAAGGGTTGACAGGAGAAAGTCTCTTCTTTTTGTAAACAAGGTGACAGAACTGCTTAGGTTTTTGAAAGTTACATCTAAATACACCACAAGACACCTGGAACAATGTTATTTGGACAGATGAGACCAAAGCAGTGACGCGGAGAGGTTTTGGCCATAATAAGCAGTGGCATGTTTGGTGGAAACCAAACACAGTGTATCAGCACAAACACATCAGACCAATATATATATTAATCCAATCTCATGAACTGACAGTATGAATGTAATGGATTGCCCACACCCAGCCAGTAAACTTACCCAGGGAGACTGGAAAATGGCTTCTTACAAAGTATTGATTAAAGGTCTGAATACTCAGGCAAATGAGAAACCTCATCTTTTTATTTTCAATTTATTTATAGAAATTTCAAGAAATATGCTTCAGTATGATTTTATGGGCTACTGAGTGTGGATTGATGGGGAAAATTGTATTTTGTGTTCGTTGTCTGGAGAATTCATGGCAATATAAGTTGTGCAAAAAATGAAGGTACCTGAATACTTCTTGAAGCACTACAGGGAGCAGTAGACACTGCATGACACAGTAGACAGAAATACGACACTGTGAGTAAAAATGTTTTGCTTTTAAATCAATACAAGTCTTATATAATGATACAACGGCATAAAGTGCAGCTGTACTACTTCTAATCAGAACCCTGCAGTGACCAATGCGTACGTCAGCACCACAGGTCTAAAAAGAAAAGCTTTTTCCTAGAACGCCTCAAATCAATCTCAGAAGGGCGAGAGGGGAGGAGGAGGAGAGCAGTGGAGTGGGGGAATCACAGAGAAAGCAGGTGGGGCGGGAAAAATATGTTCGCAATGGTTTCATAAACCCAGGTAGAAAGCAATCTTGAGAATGCTCCTCACATATCGAAAGGTGCCCCTGTTCTCACTCTGCCTGCTCTGTAAAACACCAAATGGGCCGATTGCTGTCTTATAAGGTTGTTGTGGTCAGACAAGCTCACCGAGGTGAAGATCAGAAGAGAGGTACTTAAACAATACAGGCTTATTGTGAGCTGTGGGAACTTGTTACAGTGGAAGGTAAAAAGAACGTGTACGGACTAACGATAGTGCAGGTGAACTAATAGTTGTTTGGATCTCTGGAGAAAGAGAAGTTGCTCTCTCTAAGGAAGAGGAAGGTTCAGAAAACAATGCTGCTACTAATTCTTTTCTGTATCATTCGGCTTTTAGATTTAAAAGCCAAGAAGGGGGGTTTTATGTTTATTCACTTTGTAAGAGTCTGATTTGAAGATGAAGATTACTATAACATATGTGTATTAAATAGATTACTGAAGTAGCTTATTAGCTCAGCTCAGCATAAAAACTAAGAGCTGTACTATCTTCTATGGGTGCCTAAAAGATACTACTTTTGACTTGGGAAGTGACACCTGTCCTATTCAATTCATTTGACATGAGAAATTGGCAGCCAGGGGATCCTGGTGAGCAGGTGGGTTGGAGTCACAAGAGATTACAGCAATGGCGTGGGATTTAGCTAATTCTGTCATGGTGCTGGGTCGTTGACCCCGCGTTTTGTGTTTTATGATTATTTTCCTCTGTTCTAGTTATTCTGATTTTGGTATTCTGTGTCCTCCCCCCTTGTGTCCGGTTCGTGTTCTAGATTTCCTGTTTTATTCTGAAGGTCTCTGTCTGTTGTCATTGTGTTCAGCTTGTGTCCTCCAGTCATCATGTGCATTAGGATCAGCTGTTCTTCCCTCCTGTGTGTGATTACCCGATTACCTTGTGTGTGTGTGTATATTTAGTGGGTGTCGGTCTGTGTTTGTTGTTGGCTCGTCTGCATTTCTCTGTGTTCCATGGTGTTTCGTTCCTGCCTCTGCGTCTCTCTGCCCCGCACACCTTTTGTATGCTCTCAGGTTTGTTATTTAGTTCTCCCAGTTTCGGTTTCTTCAGTTATTTGTCATGCTTCACTGCTTGCTTGCCACTATCCCACCTTGTAAATAAACGTCACACTCTTCATCAGTCAGCTGCCTGCATTTTGGGTCATTTTCAATCCACAACACGACTGCTGCCCCAGCCGTGACAAATTTAGTTAGTTGAATCAGTGGAAGAAATGGCAGCTGTAAAAACCACACAGGTTATGTGATTTATTTATTTAGTTATAGAATGGTTAGGCAATATTACACCCTGAACAAAGAGTTATATTATTAGATGCAGTTTTAAAGAAAGACCCATCAGATTCGAGCTAATTATTTATATCTACATGCATGCGTTTGTGTGCAGAATGGTGACCTTGTACTGGCCTCTGCAGTGTCAGCATACATATCTTTCCCCTCTGTCAGTTCTTGTATTAGCAGTATAAATCTGTGTTGGTCACATCACTCAGAGAATAAGCTGTGGCACTGAAAGTGAGAGGTCATTAGTTTTAGTGGTAAATCTTTCTCGTTTCTTATTCTTGCCATGAGCTAGATTTGTGTTTGTTTGTTTCAATTCTTGAAAAAAGTAATAGCCACACATTTTTTGAATGAAAATGTCCAAATCAAGGATGCTGAGCTTTTATATAGCTGAGCAATGCAACACAAAGTCAGAACATATCCAAGGTTTTCATGGAACTACAAAGCAATCAAGCTGAGGCTTAGAGGGGCCTCCGGAGAAGACAGTCCACTGTTTTCTCTGAGACAATAAGTGTACAATTTAGTTTTTGGTCTTTCTGTTTTTTTGTCTGACTTTGTTGTTAGTAACGTTCAGGCGGCAGCTCTGAAGACAAGAAATGCATAGTACAATTACAAGATTCATAGTTTAGTCAATTTACAGATCAGAAAAAAAGAAATGAGACAGCAGAAACCAAACCTTTTACTTTTACAGACCTGTTGGTTTTTTTCACAATGTTGCCACTTACAAGCTCGGTAATGATCCAACAACAACAGCAACTTAACCGATGGTACAAGCAAGGACAGAAATGTCACCATCTGAAATTATGTTCATACAATAGCTTTTTTAGTGTAGGCTGATATTAGGGAAAACTCTCTTCTTACTATATCAAACCATTAACTATATAAGTAACTATATAAACTTTCCTTAAAAGGCATTTATGGAAGTCCAGCTATAAACATGTTACTGTCGTAGCCTTCTTCCATTTTTCCAGATTTCATATTAAAGCACTGCATGATATCAGCTAAAGATATTACGAGAACCAACAATTAAAATATGTTCTGATGGCGAAAATATGAAAACATGTCATTGTACCTGTGAGCACCATGTGTACCAAGGTAGTAGTGGAACTGAAAGGGCCAACACATGCCAACAAATGTTCTAGTCTATTGCTACATGCTGAGGAAGAAGAACAACGACAACACTCACAACTATAGGAAAAACTACGTGTGGAAGATGGTGACCAGTGCAGCTGCTGCAAAAGATCTTCCCCAACTTGTTAAACATCTGGCACCACCATGCACCTGATTTAAAACACTTTTTAAAAATAAAATAGGTTCAACTACAAATGATAATGTTGTTTTAGTATCAAATGGTACAGAGAGTTGTGCCATTCTACTATATTAGTAGTAACTACTAATGTGACTACTGACTGATGGTATTGTGGCATCCCTAATATCAGCTCACTCTGAGTATCAGCAGTGTTGAGATCATTTATTGTAGACTGTAGATTTATTCTTTTGACATTATGAACCACATTAGCCTCAATTAGATATTGTGATAACGAGTATGGAAGACAGGAGAACATGCGACTGGAGATTTTAAACTGGTACATAAGTGTCTTCTCCAAATTCAGCCCCAGGTGTAACTATCATAAATACATAGTAACTACTATATGTACTTGGGCATAAAATTAGTAGCTACTTATTAAAATCTCTCTATACTACAAGGCAACATTATTATAACGAATATAGGACTACAGATTTTTTTTCTGTCTGTCCTTAGGCATCAAAAGCTGGGACACCTAAATGTAAAGAATGATTGATGTATTGAAAAAAGATTTAATAGGAAGAAATCTAATTCTCAAAAAGCAACATTTTGAATGACAGTAAAATATTTTGCACACAAATATTATTTTATGGAATAATGTTAAGTCAAAAATGCCCTAACTTAAAAAAAGAATAGTAGCAGAACAGGAAATGTGCTGAATTTTTTTCATATGACTCAGAAATCCATCACTATATCCATTTTCATGTATATTCATGCAGTGAGAAGGTGAGCCATAATTTAGCAGGGTGAGATTGCCTCTCATTGGCTGAAGTATATTAAAAAGCAGGATTCAAATCTGGGAACTCTCTATAGCCTCCAGAAGCTGAGAGGTGGGCTGCTTGGCTTTGCTGTCACGCCTTTGTGATTTTAAGAAAAAATATTTTTCATGCAGAAAGAAAATAGATTATAGAACCCTGTTTGAGAATATGGTGAGAGACGATTTCGAATAAGATATTATTCACTCACTCCTCACATGGCTTCCACACTTAACAATACACAACCTTTTCCTCTCTGCACATTTGCATAATGATAAACAGACGGTAGATGATGTTGCATAAATTTTAAAAGCTCCTCTTTTGCCACAGTGTATTAATCCCAGACCAGTTCAGGATGGCACGATGATTGAGTAAAAACTATTTTACTGCTTTTTTGAAAATGTGTCTCTGTCATCTCTCTCAGTTTTCAGAGCTACACCAAAACACTTTGTTTTCAGCTCATGAATGTTTTATTCACGCATGGTCAGCTTCACTCAGGGGGAAAAGTTGACTGAATTATTACGTGCACAAAAGCTGATCATCAGAACAGTTTTTTTTCTGGATCAACCTTGCGAAATTCATGACTTCATGTTCTCACTAAAATGAAGCAGTAATGAGTTACGTGGTAACACTGCGGATGCCATCTGTTTTCAGCAGATGACACCATGGCGCTGCAGTCAATATTCAGATTTTACCTGAGGTCAGATGATTTTCAATTTATTTGCAAAACATCAGTAAATCAGTGAAAAAAAAACAAACAGTTCCACTGTTTGCATAACACCCTTTTGATAACACGTTCTGTGTTTGGTGAATGGATTGATGTAGCAATACTAACTATTTAGCAAAACATAGTGAACATTATGACTGATGTGCAACATTGATGAAAGATTCTCTCTCATAAAGGCTGTAAAACCCAACTTTGCAGTCCTTGACGTCTTCGTCACTTTGCAATTTTGAAACCTTTCTAAACACAGCTGAATAGTTTTACTCTACTTTGATTTAATATAGTCAGCCAAAAGCTTGCATAATATTTCTTTTTAGCAAATTTATTCTTAGGCATTAAAGTTTCCCATTCCTGTATAATCAAGGACCACATTACTATGGGTGACATTTCATGATTCCTATTTATGAACCCAAAGAGATTTGCAAAGACTGCAGCTTCGCACAGTGTTATAAGGCATCTTTCAGCTCACAGCTGTGTTTTACAGCCCACAACTCTACTGTTTACTTGCTGCCTCCAAGAGGCCAAAAGTTTTGCAAATGCTGCTTTAAATTATATAAAACACTCTGAAAGTTTTCCACCTGTTTTAGGCACATATTTAAACAGTTTTAATTAACCTTCAATCAGGATCTGCGTCCATCATTGAAAGCTTTGATGACTGAATGTTGTTTAGTGTGCAAATATATAACTGAAGCCCACACAAAAAAAGTAAAAACACACACACACACACACATCAGCCACTTTAGGCTTTTGTGATGTGTCTTCTCAGAGGATGATGGTTTATGTTGGTAGTTGTAATTTATAACCATTAGTGAAATGATTTTCCTCAACACCAGATTTATCATTGTTAGGAAGATTTATCCCACCATCATGCCGAGAACAGATGAGCTGGACTCGAAGAGAAATGCTCCTCGCTGTCATCTGGCGTTGCTACATTATAGTATATATGAACATGCATCATGCATGTGGGCGCCACAAAATCTAGTCAGGGACCTGAGAACCCAGACTCTCTGTACACTGTGTATTAAATGCAGCCAAAGTTTGTGTTTGATAGTATTATATCATAAAGGCGTTTCTCAGTACCTGGTTTCCCCCAAACATGGTGGAGGCAATTGTGACTAAAAAGTTCAATTTTTGTTTCATCAGATGAGAAGTCTTCGCTTGTTATGTTCTGAGAGTCTTGAGCTGCCTATTGGCCAACTCCCAGCAGGCTGTCATGTTCCTTTTAGTGAGGAATAGCTCGTGTCTGGCCACTCTGCCATGAAGGCCTGATTTGTGGAGTGCTTCAGTAGTGGCTATCCTTCTGTAAGTATCTCCATAAGCGAACTTTGGATCTCAGTCATCGTGACTTGTCTGACCACATCTTTGGAAAACTTTCAGTTTTGTGCCTTGACACACTCCTGTCACTGATGTACAGAGAAATCTCTTATCTTCAGAGTTTCGTCGTGATGCGTCCTCAATCATCCAGGTGTTCATCTGGACACAGCATTGAAAACACTACGTCCAGGCTTCAGAGCTTAGGTTGTACACAGCATACGCTATTGACAGTGCGGCCTTCTGCTGACAGGTTCATGTTTTTCCTTCATTCAGATTAATTCAGTAGTCACAGGTGGCCTCCATTTAAGGACCACTGATAAAAGTGGGAGCTGTAGCACAAGTGATCATGCGGAAAAAGTGAATTGAGTTGGTATTAAAATTAAAAATCGAAATGTTCTGTAAACACGAGCTTGTCCTGAGGCATGACAATAATTATTTGTCCTTGAGGGAGCACGTGCCTGTGAGCTCTTAGTCAAGTGCCATTAATGCAATGTATTTGCATCCTATTGTACTGTCGTGCTGTCAATGTCTCATGAAGTTGTACTGTTGGGGCCTTTCTGAGATGTTCTGAGTTTACTGCTATTTATATTCAATACTTTATGATAATCTTAAATGCAATTTAGTAAGTTTTCAGAAACGATTCTAACCCCAGAGCAGTCTATTCTCATTCTTGGAGCAAAAATATTACAGTTCTTTCAAAGTCCCTGTAATACACTGGACTAGGACAAAAGCCAGGCGGCTCACCTTCATCATACATATATCGTACATACACACATTATGTATAGATTTCATTTCATTTTGTTTGATTATCGAAAAAGGTTTTAATCCGGTTGGTACAGTTGTTGTTTGGTTAGATCTTAGTTGAACTGCAGCGCGTGGCAATTAAACAACATATTTTAGCTATTAGCAGTGGTTCATGGTCAAAGTAGCCATTCATTTGACCTGAATCCTTGAGTCTCTTCCTTCCCCATTATGTACTTCCATCTATTTTCTTAGCACGTGAATTTCACCTTCCTCTGTCTCGTCCTCGCTTCTCCACAGCTGGTGCTAGCAGCAGCAGCCTCCTGTGACTGTGATTATTAGTTGCTGCTGGCAGAAGTCGCAAAAGTACAGAGATTCTGTACTTAAGTAGAAGTACAGATACTTTGTTACAAAATTAAAAGTCCAGTAAAAGTATGGATTCAACTTCTTTACTCAAGTAAAAGCAAAAAAGTACCGGACTCTAAGCAAGAAAGTTAAAAGTAGCTCCTTTAAGGACAATTCTACCATCTATTTTTACGCAAAAGTAACTGGACCTTTTGCTATACAAATAATACAATAATTTTAGTACATGAGAATAAAAATGAAAGCACTCATCTTCTATCCGCTATTTAGGACACAAGCAGTACAAGAGAATTAAAAATATGTATTTATTTTTTCTCTTGCCTACATTGTAGAATGAGACTTTGTATAAAGTTGGTATAACAATTAAATTCCGTGAATGAACCATCATCAGCTTAAATGTAAATTATTCTCTGCTACATGATGTAACCAAAGACTGACAACCACAGCAACTGTGTACCAGCCAACACTGTGCTTTACTGTGAATTCACCACAATACTGCAAACCAACCTGCTTATCCTGGGCAAAACTACCCAGTATTTTACACAAAGTCAGTACACTTTGTTTGTTTTGCAGGACATTTAGCAATATGAAAAACAAATCATATATATACCCCATATATGATTAAAAATGATGATGTCACGCATTTAAATCTGCAGTTTATCAGGTATCACTGAGCAGTCCTTACTTTCAAATATAACTTCTCTTCTTCCTCCTCGTGTCCTGTCTTTTGTTTTTTCTCCATCTCGGAGTGAAGTCAGCGCTCATTGTTTTCTCTGCCTCGGAGATACTGCAGCTGGAGAGTTAGCTATCAACACTGTACAACAAACTGTTTTCTGATGTTTGTTGAGATGATAGAAATGCTGCAGAAATGTTATGTTGTGTAGAAACATTACTCACTTTATTCTCATTCCTCCTGTGTAGCACTTACGAAAAGCTGACTACAACATATGGACTCCTGCACTTATTCTGGCCCACTTTAACCCCTGAGTATAAACACTTTAGATAACACGGCTGAACCAAAAGTAACAAGCCTGTTTTGAAAAAGTAAGGAGAAGAAACCACAGATATTTGTCTTAAAATGTAGGGAGTAAAACTAAAAAGTAATAGTAAAAAGTCTGAAAAATAAATACTCAAGGGAAGTACAGACAGCTGTCACCTCGGGTTGCTGGTACTACAGTTAGTCCAGCAGCCCCAACAGCTAACATGTCAGTCAATTTGGCACATTTTGCTGCATCTATTATTAGTTTATTTTTATCATTTTCTCTCAGCTTTTCAGCTCCACCTTCTTCTACATTAAATTTTATCGACAAGGTGAGCCCCCAGCAAAGGTAGGAGAGGGACTGGTCGCGTTAATTAGTTTGACTGGGCGATCCAGTGTCAGTAATGAAAACGAGCAAATGGGCTGTTTACAGTGCTCGTAAGACTGGTGCGCAGCAGCCCTTTAAGTGGAGCACATCTGTGCTTTGACAGGTATCTCACCTCTGTCAGAGAACAGTAGATGTTAAAATCCAGTCGTCTTTCTGCAAAAATAGAATCTATGCCATCAAAGATGACACAAATCTACAAATACAAAAAAAGACCATAAGTGGTTGAAATAAAGCTATCATGTGATAAAATGACAGCAGAACATTTCGGCTCTCGGATTTTGATGTCCAGAAGCAATGAGTGCTCCACCACAGCATGGTGGAGGTCAGCAGGGCAAAAAGAGATCAAAATCACGAGTTCATCAAGCTTTAGTCTGCTCTAAAGACTCTGTTTCTGAGTCTTTTCCTGCCAGAGCCACTAGTAGAAAAAAAAAAACAACCCAAAACTGTCCCCCACTAGTAGAAGAGGGGGATATCATTTTTTATATTATCTTACTTGTCATCTTAGACAGTCATCCTTGGCTGTGACTAGTTCCATGCACTTGTTCAAACCTTCTGTTTTCGAGGGCCACTAGGTAGAAGATGGTTAAACTAAAGTGAAAGTGTCCTCAGATTGCAGCAGGATGATTATGTTAGTTTAAATGAATCAACACCCCCGAGTCATTCTAACTACCAGAAATCTCGAAGCACAGGTCGAGGGGGCGGTTTGGCAGCAATTTTTCACACCAGTCTATTAATTAATGAAAGACCAAGACAGACTGTTAATTCATTTGAAAGCCTGATGCTTAACATTGTCCACCCCAGCTGTGAAACTCAGAAACCAGTCTTACTTGTTATCATCTATCGTCCACCTGGGCCTTACACAGAGTTTCTGTCTGATTTCTCAGACTTTATATCTAATTTAGTTCTGAGCTCAGATAAAATAATTATTGTGGGTGATTTTAACATCCATGTTGATGCTAAAAATGACAGCCTCAACATGGCATTTAATCTGTTGTTAGACTCAATTGGTTTCTCTCAAAATGTAACAGAACCCACCCACCACTTTAATCACACTCTAGATCTTGTTTTAACATATGGCATAGAAACTGAACATTTAACAGTGTTTCCTGAAAACCCTCTCCTGTCTGATCATTTCTTGATAACATTTACATTTACAATAATTGATTACGCAGCAGTGGAGAGTGGACTTTACCAAAGTAGATGTCTTTCTGAAAGCGCTGTAACTAAGTTTAAGAATATAATCCAGCCACTGTTATCATCGTCAATGCCCTGTACCAACACAGAGCAGAGCAGCTATCTGAACGCTACCCCAACAGAGGTCGATTATCTTGTTAATAATTTCACCTCCTCACTACGTACGACTCTGGATACTGTAGCTCCGGTGAAAACTAAGGTCTCTAATCAGAAGTACATGACCCCGTGGTATAATTCTCAAACACGTACCCTAAAGCAGATGACTCGTAATCTGGAGAGGAAATGGCGTGTCACAAATTTAGAGGATCATCATTTAGCCTGGAGAAATAGTTTGTTGCTTTATAAGAAAGCCCTCCGCAAAGCCAGAACAGCTTACTACTCATCACTGATTGAAGAAAATAAGAACAACCCCAGGTTTCTCTTCAGCACTGTAGCCAGGCTGACAAAAAGTCAGAGCTCTTTTGAGCCAACCATCCCTTTAACGTTAACTAGTGATGACTAGGGATGGGTATTGATAAGATTTTCACGATTCCGATTCCATTTTCGATTCTGTTTAACGATTCGATTCTTTATCGATTCTCTTATCGATTATTTTTTTTAAAAAAAGGAGAACACTAAGGTCAATTAGCTTAGATCTTTGTTTTATATCTTCTCTTTGAACAAGATAGAAATTTAGGAGTAACATGGCCTTACAAACCCGACAGTGAGATCTTAACAGATCCAACCTACGGCTCTTCAATGGGGTGTCACAGGGTCCCCAGGAAAAAAAATTGTGAATGTAAAATAATAAAATAAATATTCTTCTGTAGCAATTACACAAGAATATCCAATAATGTCCCTGCCTACAATTAAACACATTCACTTACCGAAAATCGGGGGCATCTGCTGTGGCAAATGGGTGCAAGCCTTTTACCACAAACTTAGTCACTGCTCGGTGACATTCGTCTATCCTGGCCTGAAAGGAGACGCTACCGGTAGACTGTAGCAAGAACTGCCAGCATCTGAGCCAGCCAGGCTCTGTCTGTCTCTCTCATCATAGTCACCTAAATGCACAGTAATGGCAGGTTTTGTAATAAGGCAGATCGCGCTAACATAATATGCACTGTTAGTTGATTATTTACCTGCCGTATTAACGGGAGAGGACGTGCAAACGTTACCGCTGCTGCTGGGTTGAGATTCACGAGTCTGGAGCGGAATTAAAAATACGACATTCATTTAAGGTTATCGGGTGTTTTGTGAGCAAATGCTTTTGCATATTCGTAGTGTTTCCTCCCTTAAATGAAATATCTACTTTGTAAGTATTGCAAGTTGCCCTGTTGTCATCCGTTCTCGTAAAGTATAACCAAACTTTTTAGCGTTTGAGCCGCCATGTTTCCTGCCAGGTAAATGACGCTCCGCAACGTGGTGACGTCATTCGGGGCGACTGGAGTCGATAAGGGAATCGTTTGCAAAAATGGCAAACGATTCCAAGGAATTGAGACAGTGGGAACCGGTTCTCAACAAGAACCGGTTTTCGATACCCATCCCTAGTGATGACTTCATGAACTTCTTCACAAATAAAATTTTTATCATTAGAGAAAAAATTACCAATAATCATCCCACAGATGTAATATTATCTACAGCTACTCTTAGTTCCATTGATGTTAAGTTAGACTCTTTTTCTCCAATCGATCTTTCTGAGTTAACTTCAATAATTACTTCCTCCAAACCATCAACGTGTCTTTTAGACCCCATTCCTACAAAACTGCTCAAAGAAGTCCTGCCATTGATTAATTCTTCGATCTTATATATGATCAACCTATCTCTAATAATCGGCTATGTACCACAGGCCTTCAAGGTGGCTGCAGTTAAACCTTTACTCAAAAAGCCATCTCTAGACCCAGCAGTCTTAGCTAATTATAGGCCAATCTCCAACCTTCCTTTCATATCAAAAATCCTTGAAAGAGTAGTTGTCAAACAGCTAACAGATCATCTGCAGAGGAATGGTTTATTTGAAGAGTTTCAGTCAGGTTTCAGAGTTCATCACAGCACAGAAACAGCTTTAGTGAAGGTTACAAATGATCTTCTTATGGCCTCTGACAGTGGACTCATCTCTGTGCTTGTCCTTCTTGACCTAAGTGCAGCATTCGATACTGTTGACCATAATATCCTGTTAGAGCGATTAGAACATGCTGTAGGTATTACAGGTATTGCACTGCAGTGGTTTGTATCATATCTATCTAATAGACTCCAATTTGTGCATGTAAATGGAGAGTCCTCTTCACACACTGAGGTTAATTATGGAGTTCCACAGGGTTCAGTGCTAGGACCAATTCTGTTTACATTATACATGCTTCCCCTAGGCAGCATCATTAGAAGACATAGCATACATTTTCACTGCTATGCAGATGACACCCAGCTCTATCTGTCCATAAAGCCAGATAACACACACCAATTAGTTAAACTGCAGGAATGTCTTAAAGACATAAAGACTTGGATGGCCACTAACTTTCTGCTTCTTAACTCAGATAAAACTGAGGTCATTGTACTCGGCGCTGAAAAGCTTAGAAATATGGTATCTAACCAGATTCTTACTCTGGATGGCATTACCTTGGCCTCCAGTAACACTGTGAGGAACCTTGGAGTCATTTTTGACCAGGATATGTCCTTCAACGCACATATTAAACAAATATGTAAGACTGCGTTCTTCCATTTCAACATCTCTAAAATTAGAAATATCCTGTCTCAGAGTGATGCTGAAAAACTAGTTCATGCATTTATTACTTCCAGGCTGGACTACTGCAATTCATTATTATCAGGATGTCCAAAAAACTCACTGAAAAGCCTTCAGTTAATCCAAAATGCTGCAGCAAGAGTACTGACAGGGACTAGAAAGAGAGAGCATATTTCTCCTGTTTTGGCTTCCCTTCATTGGCTTCCTGTTAAATCCAGAATTGAATTCAAAATCCTGCTCCTCACATACAAGGTCTTAAATAATCAGGCCCCATCTTATCTTAATGACCTTGTAGTACCATATTACCCTATTAGAGCACTTCGCTCCCACTCTGCAGGCCTACTTGTCGTTCCTAGAGTATTTAAAAGTAGAATGGGAGGGAGAGCCTTCAGTTTTCAGGCCCCTCTTCTGTGGAACCAGCTTCCAGTTTGGATTCGGGAGACAGACACTATCTCTACTTTTAAGATTAGGCTTAAAACTTTCCTTTTTGCTAAAGCATATAGTTAGGGCTGGACCAGGTGACCCTGAATCCTCCCTTAGTTATGCTGCAATAGATGTAGGCTGCCGGGGGATTCCCATGATGCATTGAGTTTTTCCTTTCCAGTCACCTTTCTCACTCACTATGTATTAACAGACCTCTCTGTATTGAATCGTATCTGTTATTAATCTCTGTCTCTCTTCCACAGCATGTCTTTATCCTGTCTTCCTTCTCTCACCCCAACCGGTCGCAGCAGATGGCCGCCCCTCCCTGAGCCTGGTTCTGCCGGAGGTTTCTTCCTGTTAAAAGGGAGTTTTTCCTTCCCACTGTCGCCAAAGTGCTTGCTCATAGGGGGTCATATGATTGTTGGGCTTTTCTCTGTATCTATGAAGCGCCTTGAGGCGACATTTGTTGTGATTTGGCGCTATATAAATAAAATTGAATTGAATTGAATTGAATCTGCTGCGACCGGTTGGGGTGTGAGAAGGAAGACAGGATAAAAGACATGCTGTGGAAGAGAGACAGAGATTAATAACAGATATGATTCAATACAGAGAGGTCTATTAACACATAGTGAGTGAGAAAGGTGACTGGAAAGGAAAAACTCAATGCATCATGGGAATCCCCCGGCAGCCTACATCTATTGCAGCATAACTAAGGGAGGATTCAGGGTCACCTGGTCCAGCCCTAACTATATGCTTTAGCAAAAAGGAAAGTTTTAAGCCTAATCTTAAAAGTAGAGATAGTGTCTGTCTCCCGAATCCAAACTGGAAGCTGGTTCCACAGAAGAGGGGCCTGAAAACTGAAGGCTCTCCCTCCCATTCTACTTTTAAATACTCTAGGAACAACAAGTAGGCCTGCAGAGCGAGAGCGAAGTGCTCTAATAGGGTGATATGGTACTACAAGGTCATTAAGATAAGATGGGGCCTGATTATTTAAGACCTTGTATGTGAGGAGCAGGATTTTGAATTCAATTCTGGATTTAACAGGAAGCCAATGAAGGGAAGCCAAAACAGGAGAAATATGCTCTCTCTTTCTAGTCCCTGTCAGTACTCTTGCTGCAGCATTTTGGATTAACTGAAGGCTTTTCAGTGAGTTTTTTGGACATCCTGATAATAATGAATTGCAGTAGTCCAGCCTGGAAGTAATAAATGCATGAACTAGTTTTTCAGCGTCACTCTGAGACAGGATATTTCTAATTTTAGAGATGTTGCGCAAATGGAAGAACGCAGTCTTACATATTTGTTTAATATGTGCGTTGAAGGACATATCCTGGTCAAAAATGACTCCAAGGTTCCTCACAGTGTTACTGGAGGCCAAGGTAATGCCATCCAGAGTAAGAATCTGGTTAGATACCAAATTTCTAAGCTTTTCAGCGCCGAGTACAATGACCTCAGTTTTATCTGAGTTGAGAAGCAGAAAGTTAGTGGCCATCCAAGTCTTTATGTCTTTAAGACATTCCTGCAGTTTAACTAATTGGTGTGTGTTATCTGGCTTCATGGACAGATAGAGCTGGGTGTCATCTGCATAGCAGTGAAAATGTATGCTATGTCTTCTAATGATGCTGCCTAGGGGAAGCATGTATAATGTAAACAGAATTGGTCCTAGCACTGAACCCTGTGGAACTCCATAATTAACCTCAGTGTGTGAAGAGGACTCTCCATTTACATGCACAAATTGGAGTCTATTAGATAGATATGATACAAACCACTGCAGTGCAATACCTGTAATACCTACAGCATGTTCTAATCGCTCTAATAGAATATTATGGTCAACAGTATCGAATGCTGCACTAAGGTCAAGAAGGACAAGCACAGAGATGAGTCCACTGTCAGAGGCCATAAGAAGATCATTTGTAACCTTCACTAAAGCTGTTTCTGTGCTGTGATGAGCTCTGAAACCTGACTGAAACTCTTCAAATAAACCATTCCTCTGCAGATGATCTGTTAGCTGTTTGACAACTACTCTTTCAAGGATTTTTGATATGAAAGGAAGGTTGGAGATTGGCCTATAATTAGCTAAGACTGCTGGGTCTAGAGATGGCTTTTTGAGTAAAGGTTTAACTGCAGCCACCTTGAAGGCCTGTGGTACATAGCAGATTATTAGAGATAGGTTGATCATATATAAGATCGAAGAATTAATCAATGGCAGAACTTCTTTGAGCAGTTTTGTAGGAATGGGGTCTAAAAGACACGTTGATGGTTTGGAGGAAGTAATTATTGACGTTAACTCAGAAAGATCGATTGGAAAAAAAGAGTCTAACTTAACATCAATGGAACTACAAGTAGCTGTAGATAATATTACATCTGTGGGATGATTATTGGTAATTTTTTCTCTAATGATAAAAATTTTATTTGTGAAGAAGTTCATGAAGTCATCACTAGTTAACGTTAAAGGGATGGTTGGCTCAAAAGAGCTCTGGCTTTTTGTCAGCCTGGCTACAGTGCTGAAGAGAAACCTGGGGTTGTTCTTATTTTCTTCAATCAGTGACGAATAGTAAGCTGTTCTGGCTTTGCGGAGGGCTTTCTTATAAAGCAACAAACTATTTCTCCAGGCTAAATGATGATCCTCTAAATTTGTGACACGCCATTTCCTCTCCAGATTACGAGTCGTCTGCTTGAGGGTACGTGTTTGAGAATTATACCACGGGGTCATGTACTTCTGATTAGAGACCTTAGTTTTCACTGGAGCTACAGTATCCAGAGTCGTACGTAGTGAGGAGGTGAAATTATTAACAAGATAATCGACCTCTGTTGGGGTAGCGTTCAGATAGCTGCTCTGCTCTGTGTTGGTACAGGGCATTGACGATGATAACAGTGGCTGGATTATATTCTTAAACTTAGTTACAGCGCTTTCAGAAAGACATCTACTTTGATAAAGTCCACTCTCCACTGCTGCGTAATCAATTATTGTAAATGTAAATTTTATCAAGAAATGATCAGACAGGAGAGGGTTTTCAGGAAACACTGTTAAATGTTCAGTTTCTATGCCATATGTTAAAACCAGATCTAGAGTGTGATTAAAGTGGTGGGTGGGTTCTTTTACATTTTGAGAGAAACCAATTGAGTCTAACAACAGATTAAATGCCATGTTGAGGCTGTCATTTTTAGCATCTACATGGATGTTAAAATCACCCACAATAATTATTTTATCTGAGCTCAGAACTAAATCAGATATAAAGTCTGAGAAATCAGACAGAAACTCTGTGTAAGGCCCAGGTGGACGATAGATGATAACAAGTAAGACTGGTTTCTGAGTTTCACAGCTGGGGTGGATAATGTTAAGCATCAGGCTTTCAAATGAATTAAAAGTCTGTCTTGGTCTTTCATTAATTAATAGACTGGTGTGAAAAATTGCTGCCACACCGCCCCCTCGACCTGTGCTTCGAGATTTCTGGTAGTTAGAATGACTCGGGGGTGTTGATTCATTTAAGCTAACATAATCATCCTGCTGCAACCAGGTTTCTGTAAGGCAGAGTAAATCAATTTGTTGATCATTTATTAAGTCATGTACTAACAGAGACTTGGAAGAGAGAGACCTAATATTTAATAATCCACATTTCACTGTTTTACTCTTTGGTTCAGATGTGGATACTGTATTGTTCTTTCTTTGTAAATGTTTAAGTTGTTTGTTGCTGGTTTTTAGTTTGTTTTTTGTCTTTTTGGAAGCAGACACAGTCTCTATGGAGATGGGTTTTTGGGGGGGTAGCAGGAGGAGAGAAGCTGCAGAGAGGCGTGTAAGACTGCAACTCTGCTTCCTGGTCCCAACTCTGGATAGTCATGTTTTGAGGGGTTTAATAAATTTGTCCATATTTCTAGAAATGAGAGCTGCTCCATCCAAAGTGGGATGGATGCCATCTCTCCTAACAAGACCAGGTTTCCTCCAGAAGGTTTGCCAATAGATGGCCGCCCCTCCCTGAGCCTGGTTCTGCCGGAGGTTTCTTCCTGTTAAAAGGGAGTTTTTCCTTCCAACTGTCGCCAAAGTGCTTGCTCATAGGGGGTCATATGATTGTTGGGCTTTTCTCTGTATCTATGAAGCGCCTTGAGGCGACATTTGTTGTGATTTGGCGCTATATAAATAAAATTGAATTGAATTGAATTGAATAGATGGAAAGGAGCTGAAATGACATGTAAATTGAACTGATGGGCTGCTTAAATTCACAGTACAAGATGAAAAAAGGATTTACTGAATTATGAATAATGCTAAGCTGTTCTAAGAAGTTCAAGAATAAAAATATTACAAATAATCATAGTAGTTCCACTAATTTACATTTTTGTGTTTTGTGTGTCCCATTTTGTCTTTTTCAAAATTTTGATGAAATTAAATGTTTTCAGAATTCTAAAGGAAATAATGTGAATGATAATGTGAAGTTGAGTTCACCATTAGTGGTTTATAATAATGATTTAAAAAAAACCCTAAAATGTAAATTTAAAAAAAAAAACCAAAAACATACTACAATATGTATGAGACAGAAAGAGTTTTTTTCTACATTTTATTCCAAGCACAGATCTTGTGGCGTTCTTGGTTGTGCTCCCACTAATATGGGTTTTGTACCTCTGGCTTCGCTTCATTGGCTCCTGTAAAATCATAGATTAAAATCCTTCCCTTTACTTAACATGTCCTGATTGACGAGGGAATAATATAGCTCAAAATTCTCATAGCTATGTAATATCACAACAGTCCAGGCTTACTGTTCCCAGACCTGTGTGAGGCAGAGCCTTCAGCTGTCACACGCCTCTCCTGTGGAACTTCCCATCATGCCCTGAGCATGTTACGTTCCCCTGAGGGGTCTAGGCGGTGAGAGGGAAGTAACAAAAAGCGTTCGGGTCAGAAAAAGGAGACAAGAAGGCATAAGGGTTAAATAAAGAGTTTTATTAAAGTAGCTCAACTAAAAGAGACGGACAAGCCGCTATCACCATTTAAGAAAACAAACAAAACTCAGGGGTTGGTCAATAAAGTAAAACGTAAGCCAAAAAGAAAGAGAGCAGCTCACTAGCTGCAAACCACAAACACTCAGCTCACTAGCTGTAACCACTCACATGGCACTCTGACCCAGAGCTCACCTTTCCCTGGGATTAAATACTTTTAATTACTGACGAGAGTCAGCTGTGTAAAAGGGAAAGGTGGCACCTCAGGCAGAAGCGATTGAAGGACACTCCCACAGGCACCTTCAGGAGGAGGCCCTGCTAGGGCCGTAACACCTCTCCTCTCCTCTTTTTCACTTCTTACCGTTTTTATGTGTATTTCATGCAGCCCCTGCTTCATGTCATTAAATGTGTGTCTCTCTCTAACCTGCTTCATCTTGTTTGGTTGAGCTTGGGATGAGTCTCGTCATGTTGGAGATTTCTTAATGGAACTTAATGGAACGTAAAAAGTTCCTGGAAATTACTGTTGTGGCAATTTGATGGTATATAAATAAAATGAATCACTTGAGTTGCCGATTTTCTTCTGGCCCCTCCTAATCTGTTATGTCCTGTGGAGATCCATATGGGCCTTTGAAAAATACCAGGAGGTAAGTAACTAGGAAGCAATAACAAGAAACCAGCAGGAAGGCAGCAGTGATTTTAAGCGTTTCTAATCTCTTTTAATCCTCTCTTGTCATTTCCTCTGAAGGCACATTAATGACAGTGATATGTCACACAGCATGTTCACATATTCTGAATAATCCCCATTTATTAGTTCATCAAGCTAAATGTATTGCCATTGCTTGAGTTTGATGAAGGTTATCAATAAAATATATTTTATTCTAAGATTTTATCACAACCTTCTATTCCTATGCTGCTCACTTATTGTAGCGAACCATCTATTTGCCATACTGTTTCCATATAGATGTTAGCGCTAATGTTCTACTTTATGTTTGAAGTTTTGACATGAGCTGTCCTTAACAGAGTTCTGCACAAAGATCATATTAATCTCAGCTGTAAAGTACTGATTAAGCTGCAATGCATAAAATATATTTATATAAAAAAACGAAAGTATTAGAGCCCCAAATATGTACGTTTTCAAACTGTATTTCTAAGCTTGTCCTTGCCTGCTGTGATGAATGCAAGGTTTTCTAAGCCTCACTTCTAAAACACTTTGAAATAGTACAAAGAGCATTTGAATTGGGTTAATCAGGCTCTTGTTGCATCAGATCTCTAGATTTAATTGGCCTTTGACAGCGAATCTCAGTACACAGCTTGGTGAGTGGCTTTAAAAACAGTAATGAGTGGACTAATGGTGAGATCTTCATTAAGTTGCTCACAACCTGAATTTACAAGCATCCTGTGCCTGGATAAAAACGATTAACATTAGGATAATTAAATGCATAATACTACCAGACTAAGGTTAGAAATGGTTCATGCAACTTGTGTGACCACATCAAAAATAAAAAGTAATGATTCCACATCTTGCCTGCCACACTCAAAGGCAGCTCAGACTGAAAAAGCCACCCATAGTATAAAGTGGGAGAAGAATTTTGTAAAAATATTGTACGCATTTTAGAAAGAGCTCCTGTGTTGTGTATTCATAGTGTTTATTTATTATGTCAACATGAAAGGTGACAGACAGAGACAAAGGAGGAGAATTAATGTTCCTGTTCTATGCATGTCTATAGGATTTATTTAGTAAATGTTAAGTCTGCTTTACCCCTGCAGCAATGGTTAAATAACATGCTATGATGTGTGCATCTTGGCTCCTGGTAGCTCCTATTTTTTTATTCTGCCCACTTTCCAACACTTTTATTCTTTGTGTCTCTGCAGCAACTTGCAACATATGCTGTGAATCTGGATCGAAGTGGCATTCCAACCAGCAAACTGCCACTGCAATCCTTATAGCCTTATCCACCTACTCAGATATAATACTGAATCCAATGTTGGAATGCTTTCTGTTTGCTCTCTCTTTTGATACAACTTAGAGGGAAACATGTGTCTTAGCTATTTTTTAGCTTCCATTCACATGTTAAAAAAACATTCTGCTCTGGGAATAATAGTGAGAACTTGCGCATGTATGTCATGCTGATATATCATAATCATAATGTTCCTTCTCTCATGCACTGGATTTGTCATCATTTTCAGAGCTGCAGTGGTAACATATAAAACATATAACCACCTCTGGACAGAACATTTTGTGACAGCACAAATGTGTATCAAAAGTTTGTGATATTAGGCTGCAAGTCATTCTTGGTGTTTAACTATATACTCCAAGGCTATACCTTCTCCCAGGCAACTCAGATACTCTGTTAGATACTCTTGTCCTGAGGATATACTTGGAATAAAATTGTTATTTTCTTTGTTCATAAGCTTTATATGAAGTAATGTGAGATAAGAGAATAGTTTAAAATTTTGAGTAATAAGAGACCAATCACACAGAGACAAAACTTTAGACAAAAAGTCATTTAGAAAACTGCTATACCTCATTATCTTTATGAAAATAAATTATTCTGTAAAGATAACAATGACAACACAACATGACAAGATAACAATATTTCTACCACTGAATCATTTTGATGTATAAAGCTAGTGCTGTTAAGATATTTGTGCTCTTTTTGATACCGATGTCGAAATGTGAACTTTTAAAAGAAACCCTAACTGAGCTTATATAGACACAGTACACACTGTGTCTATATAGACTTTGCAGATTCCAAGTTAGACCCTCTTTTGCCTTCAGAATTTCCTTAATTCTTTGTGGTATAAATTGAACAAGGATATAATTGGTGGTATAATTGAGTCCATATTGACAAGACTGCTCCCTGCATCTGCTGCAGATTTGTCTGCATCACATTCATGATGTGAATGTGAACATTTACTATAGTGAACTCATGTTCATGAAAGCAGTTTGATATTATTTGGTTTGTTTGTGTCATGATCCTGGGTCCTTTTGACCCAGCGTTTTGTGTTTTCTATTAGTGATTTTGGTTCTGTTGTTCCTTCTGTTTAGTGTATTCTGTTCTGCCCATCTATTCCTGTGTTAAGTCCGCGTTTCCTAGTCTGTGTCTTTGCGTGTGTGTGTGTTTCCTGTTTTATTGTGAAGGTCTGCGTCTTATGTGAGTGTTTTCAGTTTGCCTCCCTAGTCTCGTCACGTTAATCACTCCCAGCTGTGTCCCCCACCTGTGTGTAATCTCCCTGTGTTCTCTGAGTGTTTTTAAGTCGTGTCTTCTGTCTTAGTCGTTGCTGGTTCGTCTGTGTTGTTTCCCCTCGGTCTCCCTGCGTTTCTCCATCCATCTCTCTATCCATCTCTCTGTATATATTTTCCCCGGACCTCCCTGCATCTTTGTTCTGGTTTGTTTTGTTAGTTTGCACAGTTTAGGTTTTCTGTTACAGCTTCACCCGCGCCATTTCTGTTGTATTTACTTTTGTAAATAAATACTCACCTGCACCAGAGCTGCCGCTTCCGGGTCCTAAATAATCACCACACGGCTTGCCCTGGCAGACCGTGACAGTTTGCTTTGTGATGCAACACATCACTGAAGATGAGAACACTGTGGTCATAAAGGGATGGACATGGGCAATACTCAGGTAGGCTGTGGTGTTTAATAGATGCTCAGTTGGTACTAAGGGACTCAAAGTGTGTCAAGAAAATTTCCCCCACATCCTTACAATACCAGCAGCATGAACCATCGATACAAGCCAGGATCGATCTATGCTCTCATGTTGTTTTGATGTGTACATCCTGAATCTTGCAGTAGAAATCGAGAGTTATCAGACTGGGCAACATTTTTCTATCATCCAGTTTAAGTGAGCCCATGTGAACTGTAGTTTCAGTTTCCTGTTCTTAGCTAAAAGTGGATAAAAGTAGCTGATAAAAGTGGCACTCGTGTGGTCTTCTGCTGCATACATTCACATGCTGTGAATTCAGAGATGCTCTTATGTATACCTTGATAATAATTCATTATTATCAGGATGTCCAAAAACCTCCCTGAAAAGCCTTCAGCTAATCCAAAATGCTGCAGCAAGAGTACTGACAGGGACTAGAAAGAGAGAGCAGATTTCTCCAATATTGGCTTCCCTTCATTGGCTTCCTGTTAAATCCAGAATAGAATTCAAAATCCTGCTTCTCACATACAAGGTCTTAAATAATCATCTTATCTTAATGACCTTGTAGTACCACATCACCCTATTAGAGCACTTTGCTCTCACACTGCAGCCTTACTTGTTGTTCCTAGAGTATTTAAAAGTAGAATGGGAGGGAGAGCCTTCAGTTTTCAGGCCCCTCTTCTGTGGAACAAGATTCCAGTTTGGATTTGGGAGACAGACACTATCTCTACTTTTAAGATTAGGCTTAAAACTTTCCTTTTTGCTAAAGCATATAGTTAGGGCTGGACCAGGTGACCCTGAATCCTCCCTTAGTTATGCTGCAATAGACGTAGGCTGCCGGGGGATTCCCATGATGCATGGAGTATTTCCTTTCCAGTCATCTTTCTCACTCACTATGTATTAATAGACCTCTCTGCATTGAATCATACCTGTTATTAATCTCTGTCTCTTCCACAGCATGTCTTTGTCCTGTTTTCCTTCTCTCACCCCAACCGGTCGCAGCAGATGGCCGCCCCTCCCTGAGTCTGTTTCTGCCGGAGGTTTCTTCCTGTTAAAAGGGAGTTTTTTTCCAACTGTTGCCAAAGTGCTTGCTCATAGTCATATGATTCTTGGGTTTTTCTCTGTATCTATTATTGTACGATCTACTGTGCAATATGAAGCACCTTGATTTGACGCTATATAAGTAAAATTGAACTGAATTGAATTAAATCGAATTGGTTGTAAACATGGTTATTTTAGATACCGCTGCTTTGCTATTAGCTTGAAGCAGTCTGACCATGCTCCTCTGACCTCTGCTTTCAGTAAAGCATTTTTATACAGAGAACTGCTGCTCAATGGATATTTTCTCGTTTCCAGGCTATTCTCTGTAAAGCCTAGAGATAAACTGCTGAAAAATCAGCAGTTTTCCTAAACTGGCATCAGACCAAACTGGTACTAACAGCTACTTTATGTTCATAGTCACTTAAGTCACCTTTTGTCTGATGCTTGATTTGAGCTTCAACACGCTGTCTTGACCATTTAGATGCCTAAATAGATTGAATTACTGCCATGTGGCTTACTAGCTGCCACTGAGATTGGATATATCCTGCAGTGACAAATTACACAGGTGTACCTAACAAACTGGGTGGTGAGTGCAGCTTCCTTAACTGCAGAAAGAAAGAGGGAGACCATGACTTCTAAAAACTAAATGTTTAAAAGTTCTGTCCAGAGACAGAAGATGTTCAGCGAAATCCTACAACTATCCTGAAGATGTCTCACCTGTAGTTAAGCGTGAAGCAGTAGAAGGCTGTTTAGTAAGACTGCGGAGTGCTTACCAGTTGGGTAAGTGTCAAAGCTACACATACTTATGTGCAAGACATATACATACACACACATACATATAATTCCTTTGTTATTACAAAATAGGCTCTGAAAAATGTCTTTATGCTTGAGCTTCAATATGCAAGTATGAGGTAGAGTCAGTCAACCACGACATCTCATGTCTCCCAGAAGAGGCACAGTTGTAGTGCCTCTTCAGATAATTGGCTGTAAATATGGCATATTGCTGAGATTTTCTTTACCACATCAGTGAGTGCATGCTTACATATATGAGTTCATGCCAAACTTAACATTTTTGTTAATCTCTGGATGCCAAAGCTGAGATCTGCTGAAAAAGAATCCGATCTGAGCAGTTTATCTCAGATGCTTCAATAATAAAATCCTGTCAGGTGCTGAAAACAAATGCATTGCCCAGGCTGTCTCTCCTGCATTTTGTGCTTCCCGTTTAAATGGAAAGCAGGTGAGACTGTTCCCTTGCTCACTCTCTCTGCCTAGCTCACACTCAGAAAATTAAATTTGGAGAAATAAAGAATGGCATTAACACTCTGATGGATCAAAGTTAGTCTCAAAGTGTATTTACAAAGAGGTAACTGGAGACTGTTACTGCGTGACTCTGCCTGGAGGAGCACTTTCATAAGGCTCTAGCTACAATAATGGGAGATGGTTTCCATGACAATGATGCACTTTTGAGGGGTAAATGAGCAGGAGCTTGAATATGAACTTTCAAATACCCCAGCCCTCCCACCAGCCCTCCCACCTCTAGGCAATGAGCTCCTCTTGATTGCTTTTGTCGCTGTGTGAGGTGGAAAAGAAATGTTTAATTTGCAATCATGATGACATACTGTACTATTAGATGAATCTGTGCACAGAGACACATTTTCAAGATTGCTTTTCATTTGCGTTTACCTTGTATCTCATCACAGTGACTGAGCATATCAGTTTTCTATTCCCATCTTAATCCTCTAATAACATAAAACCAAAGTAGTAATAGTGCAAAACAAAACAATCACACCAATCAATAATTGCATTAATACTTGACTCTATAATGTATGAAGAAAAAACTACTCTCAAGTTGAAATTCAGCCTCATTTTAATGTCTTTGAGCTAATTGTTTTGGCATTCAGTTCAAATATTTATTTATCTGGTTCACTATCACTGTTCTCTGTAAACAAATACCTAGGTCTAGTCAAGGTTATGACTGTACCCAAGCATAAAACTTAGCACCTACCTACTATCTCCAATCAAAATAGGAAAAAAGGAAGAAAAGTGACTCATCATCAGGCTTAGAAAACTGTTAATGATCCATCCTGTGTCCTTTTTTCAGAGTAGAGACGGAAATGAGCAAGTGGCTGTAAAACAAACCTCTGTAAGCTGTCATTGTTCCCATTGTCATTGTTTTTTAATAAAGAATAAGCACAATTTAAAAGTTCTAGAGTCACCACTTACATTTTACTGGAGTTCTACTATGGGAAAAATGCTTATTAATTAATTAACTAATTTATTGATTGATTTTTGGTGCTTTTACGATGTGAATGCTGCTATGCTTGCCACCATTTGCCAAAGACAAATTTCCCACGCAGGATAATAAAGTTTATTCTTATCTTATCTCACCTTGCAATATTTAGTGGGCCAGGAGCAATATTTCTGTTGGAGACCAAAACACATAAAAGAGTGAACAATGAATGTGGATTTGGCAGATGGACAGATACTATCATGCTTGAGCTCAGATTGGGCAAAAAAAAAGGCAAAAATGAAAGTAAGTGGCTCAGTAGAGAGGTCTCACAACATGAACACGACCAGGAACTGCCAGATGAGAGAAGAGGTGTCAGGGGTGAGTAAGAAATTTGTGATGTAATTTTGAGACCTTACTTGTTAGTTTTTCTCAGATAGGAGATTTGGAGGGTCAACGATGGCAAACAGCTGGATGGCTCAGGTATGAGTAGCTGGCAGCGTTTGTAAAACTCCTCAGGAGAATGGGGATCCAAGATAACAGATTTGTCAAGCAAGCTTTGGACAGCAAACTGGGAAACAGATGGAGAAACAGGGTTACGAGACTAAACGCAGAAGATCTCGCATGTTTCAAAGAGGGCCTGATTATCACCACACTGGTGATAACATTGACGGAGGAAAGCTGCCCTTAAATATCATGAGCTTGATGAGTTAACTCTGAGCATGTGCGGAAGGATAACCCTTATGGAGAAGCTCCACCCACAGGCGGCCCACAACTCCACCTGAGACTCTGAGAGATGCTGACTTGAGATTAATGTTAATGATTAATGTTACCAAGTAAGTTAACTTGGTAAGTTACCAAGTTAACTTACCAAAGTTAACTTGGTAAGTTTGCAGTTACACAAACTTACCAAGTTAACTTTAGCTACTATGCAGCATCCCATTTAACAAATTCCTTGCTATTCAACACTTCTTACTTCTGATTACAGCAAGAAGTGTACTTAGCTACCCATGACTTGCTAACACAATCTCTGGAGAAAGCACGAAGGCCTCTTGAGGACTTAGAGAAATGAAAAACAGGGAAAATGGGTTACTGTTTTTCAGGAAAGCTATCTACCTGGAGGAAGGCGAGTGAAGCAAGACAATGAAAAAGAATTGAAAAGAAACAGTATGAAATAAGGAGCAAAGGAAAGATGAGCAAGAGAAAATTTCTATGCTTTTCTATACTTTGTGACAAGTGCAGGCAAGATGAATTGTTGTAACCCACGTGTGTAACTGGATAATTGGATTGCCCGGCTTGTACGTCAGAAAAGAAAAGCTGCCTGAAGAATAAAAATCTGTATACAAAGGGAAAAGACACACAGAGTCTGAATGTGTGGGAAGAACAATGAAGGAAAATCCCATGGGCTAATAGTCACAGCATTAGCTGACTGCCATCCACCTTGGCTGACCACAAAAGTCTCTCCACGGGAACTGTCATTAAACCCTCCCAACAGGTGTCTGGGTGAGTGATTTTAACTAGAGTACACAGAAGAAGATTAATGGTGCGAAATAACACACAAGGGCCAGAAAGACAGCGATGCAACAGTGACCCCGTCAATGAAACGATTATTAATGTTTGGTAAGGTGCAGACATTGTCTTTGTCACTCTCATGCTTCTCATTGTGTATTTTCCTGCTGTAATGATTGGTGCCCTGAATAAACTAAGTATGTGTGTTCATGTGATCAAATGATTAGGAATGTATTGAAAAAATGGAGCTGAAGCATCATGTAGGTAAATGATTTCCAAAACATGTTTTGTAAACACCTCATTCAAACATGTATTACTCTATATTGTATTGTATTGTCTCGGCCTATTAAAGCAGGAGATGAAGTGAATGAGATAATAGTTTTTATCGCAGAGCTAATCAAAATACTTTATCATTGTTCCCTTTGTTGAATCTCTAGATTCAGCTGTTCAGCCCAGGCTGGTACGGACAAATCAATAGCAAATTTAGGATGTCAGCGCTGAGCCGGTAGCTTATTACATGAGCCAGTGTTATTTACTAGCTTTGGGCTGCCTACTCCTCCTCGGCCCTCCCTCCCTCTCTCTCTCTCCTCTTCTCTTCTTCTTCCTCTGCATGTTCCAGGTAGTAGTACAAATAGTCCACCACACAGTAAAACCCACTCCCACTCAATGTCACCAGGAGATGAAACCAACCTGTTACATGCCATTTCCATCACAAAGCTTTAATATTAGTCCTACAGCCCGAAACACCAGGCCTATAGCTACTTGTAGCTGCATTCTCTCTATTTGCCACAAGGGGGCGCCTCCTCAGGTATCAAAAATAAGTCACTGCATAAAGTCTATGGAAAAAAATTCCCAGCTTGCTTGATTTATGACCTCTGTGAACATTTTTCTGATGAGTTTATGATCTTAGTCACTGGTTTCCGATCTTAGTTAATACAGCATGATGTTCTTTTTTGTAAATTATGGCC
Source organism: Neolamprologus brichardi (assembly GCF_056152115.1). Lineage (NCBI taxonomy): Eukaryota > Metazoa > Chordata > Actinopteri > Cichliformes > Cichlidae > Neolamprologus > Neolamprologus brichardi. The sequence goes on along the minus strand of NC_142109.1, from coordinate 25,696,144 downwards.
CCCATAAGAGTCAAAACACACGATAAAGCAGAGTTTGGAATAGGACTGGCTAATGGCCCTTAGCTTCTCAGTCAGATCCACACCCTGCTCATTGGTTTCATAAAGCTACATGATTATGGCCAAAACAGTTAGCTTGTAGCATCACAAAGGGAAAGCAGCGGGTCATGGTTGCTATGTCCACCATTTACATTTATTAGATCACCACCACATATAATGTCTATGCCACAGATGCTATTTAAATATAATGATCGCTGCTATCCAAGAATTTAAAATTCACAGTTCTAAAATATTTGTGTGTTCTTGTTTTTATGACAGATTTTATAATAAGTCTAATAGATTTGTTATCAGACCATCTGCCCATAGATATATAAGCACTACATGGTCTATTGTCAGTAGGTGTGAGAATTCAGTAGGAGGTCATACACTGTGAACCAGGACATATATGTGTACATGGTGCTACAGTGTGGCCATATGCAGCTCTTTAGACTCTGATCCATTAGCTCATATTGTGCTCTCGGTAGGCATTCACACAAGATATGTAGTAATGCGGGATCTTACTAGGGTCTATGACCTCAGTCTTCTCAGAAGATTAGACTGGGAATATACAGTCCTTTCTGTCTTAGTATCTCTTTATTTTTCAAATAGCCCTTTAGTGCAGAAGAGATGAAAATAAATGATTTGGTAGTAGAAAATGAGACGCAGTTGTTAAAATCACCAATGTCACAAATAAAGGCTCCACAGCACAGTAGATCAACAAAAATACATTTTTAAAATGAGTCACAGGAATGAAGAGTACAGCCAGGATTTAGTATTGTCCTTAGAGAAGCAGTTGTCTGAATTCAGTAGGACTGGAAGCTAAGCATCTCTTTTTCTGCTCTCTTTCTTTGCTGAGTTAAAAACTATTATATCCAAATTTATTTCATGGCAGTGTACTTTTTAAAATTTAACATACTCAAGTACTAAACTTCGATATAGCTTTCTATATGTGCACTATGTCCTGTTAGTCTTGCATCAAGGAGCACAGGTTCATTGGTCCTTGTTAAACAAACATGGACACGCCCATGAACATGGGCAGTGGCTCGTAGTCTAATGAGTTTCCAGAAACACTGGTTAACTGTGCCAATGAGATGGCAGTAGTTTAAATGATGGATGCAAGTGTGCAATAAAGACATCCTTTGTTGGGATGAATGAAATAGATGGTTTTCACTTTGGTATGTTTTAACTGATGTCTGTTTTTGGATATCACTGGTCAAGCACTGATTGCTATGTCTGTCCCGACTAAATATAGATAGTGATAGCTATAATATAAGCTTATAGTATGATATAACACATTAAACTTCGCCACAGTACATAAAGAAACTATGATTACCTTCGCCTTAATGAGCTGTAACAACAAACGGCTGCTTTCCCAAGCATCAGTAATATGAATCCAATACTGTAACCTCACAGTGCACTGACAGGAGTGCTTTTGTAACATAATCAGCATTGTTTTTGAGGTTTTATACACATTTTTAAGATGCATCCCATTTGATTTAAAAAAGCACCCAATTTTCACTCTACTTTGTAGCATAAATGTTGAGAATAACTAGGAAGTAGTTTGTGTTTTCTGTGATTGTTTTCATTTATTATGCCTTTTACTTTAAGTGCAGTCCAGTAATTCAATTAAAAATACTTAATAACTTAAAAGACTCACAGATAAAAACTCACAGATAAGAGACCAGAGTAGATCAATGGCAAATTGCAGTCCTAGGATCTGCTTTATAATACACATATTCAGAAATAAAATGAGTCATCAATTGTTAACAAATCGAGAAAGCATGCATGTTTCTTTTGGTTTGGTTACCTAGGCAGCTTGGCCTGCTGTGCACCGATCATCCAAATGTTACTGAATGAGGAGGTGGCTGTGATTCTGCCTCTTCACTGTTTACACACAGCTGTTTAACCAGGGAACTTTAGCCCACAGAATGGCTTGCCGGCAGCATGGCAAAGGTAGGATTATGCCTCTGCCAAATGAGGCAGAACAGGCTAATTCTATTTGAGCTTACTTGAGTCAACTTTACGGCCCAATTAGCCCCATGTAGGAGGGTGATGGTGACAGGAAACAACAATGTTCCCTTTTTGCCAGCACAAAATAAGAGATATTAAATAATTCCTTCTTGTTTATTGTACTGGCTGGCTTTAACTTGGCATGGTGGAAAATTGGTCACTGGCCATATTGGTTTATGCTCATTAAAGAGGAAATAATACACTAACTTCCAGCTGGTTGTTTTGATTTTAGAGCGTCTCTAGAGCAGCTGATTTATTTCATGGTGCCTGTTCACTGTCTCTGTTTGTTTTAATTTCCGGTATTTTTGTCCCATGTATGTTTTTGTCAGACTCTGTTCTCTTTTTTTCCTGTTTTTCTTTTCTTTTTGCAGCCTTTCAGCAGTTTGCTCTCTCGGTAATATTATATTTGGTGGTTACATATAAATTCAGATTAAATAAATAACTACATTTGATGACTGAAATTGCTCCAAAAGGCATCACAAGCATAGTTATAAGGACAAGGTGAATTCTTGCAGACAATCCACAGCTGCAGCCATATATGTTGGCATCAAAGTCCAACTTTATTGCAGTTGTTGTTAAGGAGTGATTTGGCTATAGAGGCCAAACTGTTTGTTGCGAGTAAGCTGATAAATGTGGCTATTTATTTTGTAGATTTTGTAGATAAGCCAGTTCCTTGAAACCTGCTCACAGGCAGCTGTCTATACCAATGAGTACAGAGTTCTCTTCTTCTCTGTTATGTTCTAAAACACAAACTGAATCTGTGATAGGTAACGTTTGGTTTTTGGTTGAAATGGCATATTTCAAACAATAATCTAATCCAGAATATGAGTTAACAGTTAGACATCTACAGCAACAAACATTTCAACAAGATGAATCCGTTTGGTAAATTTCATTCTAATTACCTGCTTATTCTGTGACATCAAGGTAAATTAATTCTTTCAATCAAAACATCTAATTTTCAATGTAGGAAGATTGTAACAAATTCCCTTTAAGTGTTCAGACAGCTGGTGTCAAATTTACAAATAGCAATAGTTTAAAGTCTGTTTCTAAAAGTTTGGTATAAAGCTTAAGCTAAAACAGAAATAACATTAACATAAAATAACTAAAACAGCTTAAAAACTAATTTGAGATGGAATTGGAAATTTTAGTAAAAAGGAAAATATTGGTAGATGACGAGGAATTTGTCTTTATGAAGTTTTTCCATTTTTTATTTTTCAGATCAAATAACTATAGACTGAGAAATTATTTTAATTCGCTTTTCGAATAATTGTATCAAACTATCTGCCTTTTCAGACTGTTTGAGTCCTTCGAGTGTAGCAGTGGCTGCAAAAGTCGGGGATTTGCCATACCATTTATTTCGCAGACATTTCTCAGAGCCAAAAGACCATTTTAGCAGCCAGTTGGAGGGTGTGGGTGACACACTGCTGGCCAGGAAGTCCTGCATCACTCATGATCCTTTTTTTGGCGTTGTCTTGGAAGGCAGTGTGAACAGAACTTTTCGTGCCGGCAATCATCTGAAGCATATCATCACTTGCATTGCTTGGCTAGGGAACAATCTCACCCGACTGCTTTCCAAATAAAATGGCTCAGCGGAGCAAAATTCTCTTTATTTCACTGCCCAGTTAAACTGATGAGACCTGAGGTGACACTGCTAGTCCAAATATCAGTGATGATGCTAAGGGCCCAATATTCGGGCAGTAGACTGTTGGTGTTTTGTTTTGGTTGCATCAATTAACTAACACAGTAATGACTAGTCATTTATACTTGGACTCATATTCTCTGAGAAGGCAGTGAATAATTTAGCGGCGAAATTAACAGCTTGACCTGAGGTGTATAGTAAAGATTTACTGTGAGAATAAATATTTAACTGAAAGGGTGAAAAAATACCACTGAAAAAAGAAAAACTAAAAGATATTTATGACATATTTAGACGGGAAACTGACATACTGATTTGTAAATGTTTAAGGAACAATCATCTTAGAGCCTCCTCAAGTATATTGTTTTTCATCTCAATATACTTGAGGAGGTAAAAGGCAACAGTGAAAGGATCGTGAAAAGCATACTCTCATGTGGAGAGAGTGCAGAGAGAGTTAATTGAGTATCACATTTCTGTTGTTACTATCTTTAGTAATTTCAGCCTTTATACAAAGAATGAAAAAAAAATGTACACATAATTGGATATCCTTTCTATAGATAGCCTACTCCCGGCCAGGCTTTTAATCTGTTATAGAATAATGACTCACAAGTATATAAAATTATCTGCTGTCCAACTGATTCTCTGTGTAGAGATGGTCACAGATTTCTAATTTAATGCCACATTAAAAGTCACATAAAGATAATTACAATTGTTTAACCCTCTAACCCTCTAAATCGGGAAATAAACTCAGCTATTAATTCAAGGAATTTTACCTTGCATCATCCATTGAAACAGCTTCTTTTCACTTAAAAAGGAAAATCAAATTAGAGGGTTATATTTGAGATTATTTGGGACACTCAGTAGGTGACAATAATCATTGTGTATGAAGCATGAGTCTTCATAAATGTGGATCTTAACAGCAAATCAAAGGCTCCCAGAGAAACACGACCACAAGCTGGTAAATCAAGCTTATTGTCATGTACACCGCAAAACACAAGTGGTTACACAGAGCAATGAAATCCTTACTTTGCAGGTTCCCTTCACACAACTAAATAACAACCAACTAAAATAAAGAAGAATAAATTTAAGCCTGAGCATAGAAAATAATAAATAAAGTAAAACAGTGCTTTGTAGCACTTGTAGCTTATGTAGCCTATGTGTGGGTGTAGTCAGAATCTAAAGTGCAAGTAGCTGCAAAACTGTCACAGTGGTAATAAATATAGATTTTTCAATATTAAAATGTTATGTTATGGTATATATATTTACAAAATTGCACAAATGTACAAAATAATTTTACCGTAAGTTATTTTAAGTATTACCAAAGTAAGATTATGCAGTCCACAATATTGAACCATCCATGATGCATGAACATAATGCATAATAAAAAAAATATGAAAAGCCAAGGTTAAGCCACTGTGTAATACAGCATGTACCCCTAAAGTGTAGCATATTTACATATTTACAGTATAAATTACTTAAATATAATTAATATATTTAATATATATATTTAATATAATTATTTCCTCTAGCTGACCAATGATTTAAAAACTAATGGAGTTTTTGTCTCAAGCAAGATTAAAAACCTCTGCAAGATCCTTGCAGAGGTTTGCACATGGTCTGGAGTTGCGACTGTTGTGCATTTGCCGTACATTGGAGTAGTAATTAAGGTAATCTCCTGCAAGTTTCAAGCCGCTGCACAGCGATTTTCACTGCATATCAAGCTAAATGAAATGAAAACAGATCCCTGAAAAGAAATCAATTTGGTATCTACAGTCTGCTCTGGGAAATGTTAGGCAATAATGCAAAATGTGTAAGTTATATTGAAATAGATGTAATTAGGCAAAATCACCACAATAATGAAACAGATTTTTCTGTGAGCATAGATATAAGAAGAGTAATCAGTGAACGCATTTCAATGACTGTGAAGTCTGTTGGATAGAATATAAAACATTTTAAGAGAATATGAGCCATTTACTCTCAGCACGGTTTGGTAAACAGGCATTATTGTTGGAATAAAAAGCCTCATATAATTTCTGCTAATGACACAAGTAAAAATTAGAAGAGGATAAAGCGTCATGGATAAATAATGGATCAATACATATTATAAAGATTCAGTGTCACAAAATATTACAGTACAATATGAATGCAATATAATCCTGTTTGCTGTTAAATCTGAATCCATCTCCCAGTTTGCTTTTTAGAGGGAAAAAAATCAATGCTCATATAGAAAAAAAGAAGATACAGAAAATTGTATTTACCATCCTGCTTTCACTGCGCCGATACTCCCAGCCCCCACTGTTCACCCTAAGCATTTATGTTTGGAAACTGGGCAGGGCGGGACAGTAAGGAAAATAGTTTTTCTGTAAAAATAAGTGGTTTACCACATGAATGATAATCATGGTGCTGTTGGTTGCTTGGTTACCATCACTTGAAATCAGAGGTTGTCGAGGGACAGGAAAGGGTTCTTTGATCCTCTTGGGGTTTGTGTGTTCCAGTGTCTTGCATAGTACGTCAGATAAGGACAGTCATGTTTAGGTTGAGAATTTATTGTACATTTAAAACAAATATTATTTGTATCTATATTATTTAAATATATTAAAATAACATATATTGTTATTTGCTTCAAGTGTTGACTGATAGCTCTGTCTGATCCCATTTCCAGGTAGGAGTAGAGAAAAACAAACATATCACTGAAGTTCTCTGCAAAAATTTCAAACACACTTAATCAATGATTTCACTGTGTGGGAGAAGTTTAAATGGATGTTATGCAGGTCGGTGCGGCAGTTTGGGGCCTGAATAAACACCTAGCAACAACCTCATCATTTAACTAGTCATTAATATTTACATTCCTTCAAAGGCCCAATATGTTCTCTTTTCTAGATGACTGATTACAATTAAATAAAGTTCATTAAGCTTTAATGAAATGCAGGCCTCTGTATATTGCTCTTGCCTCTATAACACAAGAGCAATGTGAGAAATCATGAACCAGCTGTAAAGGGTAAAATCAATCACTGTTTTTCATTTAAATGCCAGGCAAAGAAGCATAAAACCATAGTGAGCGTGTTGATTACACAGCCTTAGACTAACCAGCTTTCCAGAGAAAGAAATAGACCAACATGGTTCATTTCTCAACACCAATCAAACTTTTCAAGGGCTGCAGATTTTCAGTTTCAGTGTTTTGCCCTTGAAGACGCTTCCACCGATTAAGCATAACAAACCCCCGATGTACGGGCTGCAAGGACAGCCATATAGACATATACACTTTAAGGAGTTTCGTTTGACCGTCTACTGACTGAAAATCCTGCTGTCAGAGCCTAACACTATACATAAATCTTTAAATGTCCAAAGATGCTGTGACGGGCCTGGGGGTGAATATGGGGGCAGGAGTTCAAAAAGTTGTACTGTTTTAAGACAAAAAGACATTCTGGTTTCAGTGTGGCATTAGAGCATGCCAGAAAACGCATTTGTAGGACATGTCTGACAACTGAAGGCAAATGCATTTATAACAATTCTGAAGAGCTACACTGAAGTGATGCAGTATGTTGACAGTGTTTTCTGTCTAAAGTCATCAGTGTTGGGACTAACGCGTTATTAAGTAACGCGTTACAGTAAATACGTTATTATTGTGGTAACGAGCACGGTAACTAGTTATTATGCCAAAATCAGGAACGCGTTAGTCAATACTGGGATTTAGATAGGCTCGTTATTCGTTACTTCATGTGGTGGCTATCGCGGAGCTTCCACAGATTCAGTAACATTAGCAAGTGGTGGATGAGGGAAAGGGGAGGCAAGAGGAGAGACCCAAAGCGGCCGCCGGTCCGAGTGTCAGGTGAACTGAACTTCAGGTAAGAAGTTATGACCTGCAGTCTATCTGGGTCAGATATAAACCAAATTTAGGTGGCGTTTATTTTCGTTATGCTGACTTTTTCATGCTGCGTGCTAGCTAGCATGACGGAGTTTCTATACAGCTTGGTGGGTGCTATGATGTTACTGATGTTGAACTTGAGTTGCCAACCGTCCCCTAAAAAACGGAATCGTCTCGTATTCAGAGAAAATATTACGCATTTCGTATTGAGGTGAAAAGGAACGCAGTTTGTCCCGGACTTCAGCTACAATGAAAAAGACACAAAGCTGGAGTTATTCTGTGTCTTTGCTGCACAGCTGCCTCTTCTCTCATTCTCTCTCCTCCCTCTCCTGTTTCTACTTCAATCATGAAACTGATCAATGATCAGCTGACCAGCTTTTCGCTCTTGTTTGTTTATCTCCCACTTCACGCCAGAAAGAAGAAACCAGCGGATGTCGCATTAAACCACAGCAGCACGTTTGAGCAGCTGTTGTTAGAATTTATTTAATATTACGTTCTAGTATCAGCTGATGTTTGCTGGAGCCTCAGCTGTAAAAGCTGCTGGTCATGATATCGGTTTGGTTATCTGGTGAGAGGGAAACATGAAGATGAAACCAGGAGATGTCCTTACTGAATCATCACAGCCAAACAGGTGATGGAGAAACAGGTTTACCTTTTAGGTGACATGAATGAGTTGAAGGGACGTTGTGAACCGTTTCTGGGAGACAAATAACACCAGGATCCATTTCTATGTAGCTGACAGCTGGTAACTGTGCAGGGGCGGGTCTAGCAAAGTGTTGCCAGGGGGCCAAAATGTCTACCTTATAATAAATTATTATCTGAATCTTACAACAAACGATTGATAGATTGATACATATATACCATCAAGACAGTGTACATCACTGTCACAACAGTGTTTGTTTTCATTCAAAGGCTTTATGATTTTTCCTATAATGGCGGGCCGGTCTCTAGTCAAAATGCCCGGGATGATTTTTTGTCCCAGTCCAGCCCTGTATGCAGTCTGGTGTTACCTACATCTTCCTATTCAAAAGGCAGAATTTCCGAGTTCTGAGTACAATCAAAGCACCATGACTGCAGTTTTTGTGTTGGATGTAAAAAGCGCACATGACGCTGTGACGTAGGCTAGAATCATGACGGCGGTCAACGACGGTCCAGGCGTGGGATTTCTCTCGTGGAAATATGCACATTATCTTTTCCTTTCTATTGGTAGGTGGCACAGTGCACTTGTGGCAAGTGAGCAAGCTAGAAGACTGGCATCCTTGCTGGGTATCCCGCTAGGGAAGCAACACATTAACAAGAGAATTCTGAGTAAAACCAAAGTTACTTTCCCTAGTAACTAGTTACTTTGAAAGTAATGAGTAACATAAGGTAACTGAGTTACTTTTGATGGAAGTAACTAGTAATGTAACTAAGTTACTAATTTAAAGTAACTTACCCAACACTGAAAGTCATTCATGGTGTTCTGCCTATTTGTTCGCATGAAAAATTATAACATAGCAATCTCTGTACACTGGGACAGGATCTGGTTAAGGTTTGCATCTCACAAGATGTGGAAACTTAAATTACTTTGTAATTTAATGCAGGGGTGGAGCAAAGGAGGGTTGAATGTTGAAGGTTTTGTGAGCCTGGGATTCTCACTTAGCTTGTTATGCTAATAAAAACTGGAAAGTTGGAAACTATTTCTGTCTGGTCAACCCTTTAAGTTCATCAACACTTACACAGGGAATGATATAGGGTTGCAGTGAATATACCCCTGGGTATGGGACCTTTTCTGAAGGTGTCCTGGTAGTTTGTCGTGCGCCAACATCTTGCTAAGAAACTTTATATAATTTCCCTGTAACTTACATATATATTTGTGGCCATTCCTTTTCAATTTTGGCTTCAGCAAAAGCAGATGGGCCTGGATCTTTTGGCAAAAAAATCTAAAAGAACTCAACCCTTTTCCTTCTTCACTAGTTGGGGACATGAAGAGATGAACACATAATATCTGTTGCCAAATTTAAAATTCATATCAATTTAATGCTTATCTGAGCTCAGTAAAGCCTGAGCTTAGAAAAGAAAACATTAAATAAAATTTTAATTTAAAAGTTTATGTAATTCTGTGTAAATATCAGCAAAACAACCAAAGCTCAGGGTATGGCTGTCGGTCTATCACTACACTTGTAACCTTTGCAGCCAGTATGTGTTAGGCAGTGTTTTTTTCTAACTCGAAACCAGTTTGGCAACGATGGAATAAAACTGACTGGTGCATGCCAGAATCCACTTATCGTGGTACCTGATTGGTGCAAAGTTTTATTGCAATTCAAACTACTTTCATGGTAAGTGCTATTCTTCCACAATTCTCTTTTAGAAATTGAGCTTAGCCTTCAGTGGAAGCAGTCATCTATAGAGTGTACCTGAAAATGAGCAGATTTTTTTGAAGCTTCACCCTGTTCCTTGCCTCCATTATATCACTTGAAACACCTTGACAGCAAACAATTCAAAGGCTCTGGTGGCCCTGAGAAGAAAACAGTCTCTGGGGTCCTCTGTCACCTCTGACCGTCTTTTGCCTATGTCTATAAACAAACACAAGGCTGCTGACAAAATTAGTGGTTGCATTCTTTTCTGCTTTCCCTGAACAGAAACTCTGTTTCACCATCTGTGGCTGGATTTTGAGTGCAGGTGGGTGATTTCCCTGTAAATGTTAGTCAGTTGGCTGCAGACCTTCAGCGTTCTGCCAGGTCTCAGTGTAGAGGATTTGGCTGAGTTATAACTTGCATATGTATGCTGCTTTGTGAGACTGGACACCATCTGCAGAGTGTCAGCTGTCCCTCCATGTGTGTGTGTGGGTGTGTGTGGGTGTGTGTGTGTGTGTGTGTGTGTACACAGCAATAAGACTCTGTAAATGGGCTGAATTTTCATGGGTTGGAAAATGGAATATAAATCCTAACTGAATGTAATTGTTATTGTCATTTTAAGTAGAGATTTGGTTTTTTACTACACATAGAGGCAATTTTATAGAAGCAAATTAATTTACAAATTTTATTCAGTCTCTTGAAAAATGTTTTTGTCTGCCTGAGGGTTTTTCTTCTTATTCTTCTCATCACAAATTATAATGATCACACCTGGTGAGAGAACACACAGCTTGTCGCTCAGTGCTTTTCAGTTTAATTTCGAGAAGTACAATTAAACCTATCGTACTGAGGATTCCCAAAGAACGCAAAGTGAATTTTAGTCAGTGAAGAGACATAATTATATGCAAATACACACTTGGAATATTTGTCTAAACTAAAAAGGTTTCCTCATGAGCAAAAATACATGTGAATCCTGTGTTTCAAAAATGGAAATCAAATCACGTCATTCAACTTCAAAAGCAAAAATGTTCTTTGAAATGTACACAAAAGTAATTCTTTAACTAAAACTATGTGCTGTTATTCAAAGTTGACAGAGTCACAGAGAGCTGTTTGTGTTTTTCTCTGAACTAGCAACAAAGCAACAAAGCCAATACATAAGCAGTACTTAACAAAAAAAAATGATAACAAAACCAGTCATTGTGCCTTACAGTCTTAAAGCAGGTATGTGTTTCATCATTTGAGAATTCCCCCCCCCCACTGTAATTGAGCAGCAGCCATTTGTTATGGCCTGGTAGTCACCTTTACAGTGTTCGGCAGCTACTGTAACATGCAAGTGCTTGTTAGAACATGCAAGATTGAAAAACATTGAAAAACATTTTCCCTCAATGCTTTTCAATCTTTTGAAAAACATTGAGGGAAAAGGGCTAAAATTGATTTTTTGATTTTGACAGAAAATGGAATTAAAAAGCAAAAAACAAAAAACTAAACAAAATGGAGGAAAATAAATTGAGGTGGGTTAATCCAGAGGAAGACTGAGTTGAAGTGTCCTTTGCTACCTAGTTTACAAGTAATGTACAGTTGGGATGAATTAACCAGGCGTCAAAATAGTGTGAGGCCAGGGTTTTCTTTTCTTACTTTAAATATACTTTGATGCTGGCAAAAGAAGGACAACGTAACATTAAAACATTTGACAGCAAAGAAATGAGGGGTGCAAAGATTTGAGGCACCCCTCATTTCTTTATTTTGGAGTTAAGACTTTCTTGTAATGTATTAAAAGTGCACCACACTTTCTCAAGTTTCTGAAGTTCAAAGTTTCTTTGCACATTGGCCTATCAGTCATCAACGAATTATTCATTGCTCGTTTATTTGATGGAAGCTATGAAAAATGCCAAAGACAACACAATCTGGGATCATCTTGACAGAGAACAGAACAAAAGACAACCAACGTCCAAAGAAGAGCTTTGCAATGCCCTCCAAGAAGCCTGGACAACTTAAATAACCTACAGGAATGGTTCCCTTAGACAGTTCAGGTTGTGTTGAAGAACAAAGCTGGTCATACCGAATCTTGAACTTGAAGCTTGTTAGAATTGTAAAGACACTGTTTATGTCGAATATACTGCGTGCCCACTTATACTGGCACAATCTCCCATTTACCTAGAAAAATGTAAAAACAAAAGCATGTCATTTTCTCATACAGTAACATAGTTTCTCTGTCACTGCTTATGGGTTTGGTTCAGATATCATGTTCTCTTCCATTTTAAATTTCAATATTACATTTTGATGACGCCATCTGAGCAATAGTAAAGACGTACCTGAAGCTACTGATGATGAGAAATGACTTCTGGTGCTTGTCATAAAACAAAGCGTTTGAAAGCTTTAATCACAGCATGGGCGACTGCAAGGCTTCAGATGAAGGATACTCTAACAAATGAAAAATAGAAAACATTCTGGATACATGACTGTGATTAGTGATTCTATGCTATACAGCATAGATGTTTTCTGTCTTGATTCCTCTTTAATGTTTAAGAATGTAAAAGCAAAATAAATGAAAAATTTTGGGTTAAATAAACACATAGTCCTGTATGTTTAAATAGATACATCAGAAAATGGAAGCAAGTTGACAGACAGCTGATTTATTCGCTGCTCTTTTTTGTGCACTATAACATGTAACTTACATCCACAAAACATTACACGATATATTATGATGTAATCATGTTGTCTAGCAGCCATCTAACAACAGACTCAAACCACAGGCAAAATAATACCGCAGTATGGGCATGCACTAGCAAAATAATTGTACAGGATGTAATAAACCCAAATGTGAACTACAATACTGAATTGCTGTTTAAATCACTGCATTACCATGAGTTACTTCTGATAACTGAAAAGAAAAAACATGTTGATAATACATTTGCTTTACTTTGATTCATAAATAAAGTCTTGTATTACAAGATTTCATTTTTCTTTACCCCTATTTAGCATCCCCTCTTTTGTCAACAACAGTCTGTAAACACCTGGGATCTGAGGAGGCCAGCTGCTGCACTTTTGGGAGAAGAAGTGTTGTCAGATATAGGAGTCTAGCTGCTTAATATTCCTGGGCCTTCTTTATTGCATTTTCCATTTAATTATGTGCCAAATGTTTTCAGCTAGTGAAAGATTTGAACTGCAGGCAGACTAGTTCAGTTCCCAGTCTCTTCTACTATGAATCTATTCTGTCTTAATAGACGCAGTATGCATTTATCAGTGTCTTCAGGAAGACACTGATAAACTAAAAGACCTTCCCTGAAAGCTATATGGAGCAAATGTTGCTTTAAAAAATGTTTTCTCAGATGTACCATTGCCATAAAATTCAAAGTGAGCCAATATTTTTCATAGAACAGTAAAATATCTGAATTTAAGCATTTCAACAATTTAAACATTTTAAATATTTAAACCTATTTTCTGTGTTTTATTATGAATAAAGTATTGGTTTATGAGATTTTTTACATCATTGTATTGTGTTTTTTATTTACATTTTACTCAGCATCCCGGCTTTTTTGGGACTGGGGATTGTTTGTTTTTGTTATAGGTATATTGTGCATAGTGTGACATACTTTTTAGGGATATAGTGATGGTTCATGCAAACTAAAGCACACATGAAATGAACAAAAGTAGACAAACAACACCATTGTTGATGTCACAAGCAAAAGGTTAAAGATGACCTTTGAAACCTTTTTAGGGGAAGGTGGAGAAAGGCAGTAAATGCACAACTTCCGCGAATCAGTGTCACTGCTCACCTCCTTCACACACATCACATAATGGCCATAAACAATGTGTCAGATCAGTGCAGAACATCTGAACAAAGCTGGTTGAGAGCAGAAACAATGCATGTAATGGAGGCCAGCCATTCTTAACCTCAGCTACCCATTACACTCACTGAGCTATTTCTGTAGCTGTAGGTATGGGGACAAACACATACACACAAAAACAGAACTTAAAACAGATATGACTGGATTAACGGGGGGATAATGGCAGGTGTTGATGGGCTGGTTCCATTATTTCTTCCATCAACGGCTGCTTGGTGTTTGTATAACAGTCACAGTAATAGCAGGTGTTTTTACTTAAACCAGAGGCCTTTGGGGTACAGTTTAGTCGGCTGAGATAAAATCCTGATGTGTTTGTGATACTCATTAAAATAACAACAAAAAGCAAAAAACAATTGTGGTCATTAGGTGCAGAATATCACTTTACAAGCCTTGAAAAACAAACAGCGTTTGTTAAAAAATTCTACAAATGGCAGATGCTTCATATTTCAGTTTTCCGACACAGTTTTCCTCAAACTTTTGCAAAACATGCTGCAGTGATTGATTCTTGAATAAATTCTAATGAGCATAATTGATGAGATTAAAAAAAATATTACATACATAATATCATGAAAATAGTATTTCCCCCCTCAATGATTTCTTTTCTGGGTTATTTGTCACATTTAATGTTTAAAATCATCAAAAAAAAAAATTATATTATTTGGATAACCTAAATAAATACAAATTGCAGATTTTAAATGATGATTTCATTTATTAAGAAATTAGAAAGGGGGCAAACAATTTCTCTGGCACCGTTCAACACAAAGAATCATTTTTTTACATTATCTACATTTCTCATCTCCACATTATTTCAACTATTGTGTAAGACTGAAAAAAATTACATTAGAGGAGCTGGAAAATATTTTGTTTTCAGATTTATGCCTGAAGATGTTCGAAGCTAATGGCATCAAGTGATGATTAGAGAATCTTAAACTTCACAGAAATACCCCCCCCCCCCCAAACCCCCCCAAAAAACAAAAAACCAGACAAAAAAAACAAAGACTGCAACAACAGCTTTACTTTACTAGGATATTAGTGGTGCAACATTAAAACTGAAACCATAGTCATTCTTTACTTCATTTTCGTCTTATTGATCATACTTTGATGGGAATAACCAAATTATTTCTCAAAGAATTTTGATTCAAAAGATCTTGGTGAGCATTTTGCTTAGAAATACAACCTTTTTTGTGAACCCACATCTATTCAGTGATAGACACACAGTAAAAAGCTCTGATAATGAAGTAAATAATAATGAAATTGTTTGACTTTGATAGAAAATGTTTTGTTCTGTTACGGTAAGAAGCTGATTCCAACTAACGGCTGAAGGCATGTGCAAACGTTTTATTCTTCACAGTTTCTTTTCTCGCCAGACACAAGAAATGTTATTTTCTTCACGTAGGCAGAAAACTGCATTCAGAAAGTCTCTTTGTGAGACATTTAGCAATCTTGTACAATCTTACATGATCAATTCACATGTAAGTATTTGAATTTAAAACATAATCTCACTTCATTCTCCGTGAGGCTAAATTTGGTTTACCAAGGTAATTACACAGAGGTTCAAAGATACCACACATGCATAAAATGCTTGATGTAACTATCTAGCAAAACAGTTGAAATTTTATTAAATCTGAACATGTATCTTAACAATGTCACTTTCAGGCCTGACATAAATGTAATACAGCACTAACGCAGTACTTCTTCTTCATAGCCACATGTTGAGGGCAGACTGGAATATCATCAGAATGATTGACACATGAATCAACATAACTGCCTAATCAAATGAATTCATTAATTAATGGTTGAAAAAATATTCCCAGACTACTTTCAAAATTGAGCCACATAGTGTGAGGGGTGGGCTTAACATTTCTTTAACTGTGCTGGTTATTCCAAACAGGATGTTACCTATAATCTGTGTGATCAAGGCCACCAGGGTTGGCTGGAAGACTGTTTATTTAGCCTGGCAGGGCGAAGGACACTGTCTCAGCTGAACTATGGACACGCACACACATACATATACTGATACTGATAAGTAGGGATGGGTACCGGTATCCGGTGCCATCATGGCACCGGTTCTGATATAAACGGTAGTAACCAGACCGAAAAGCAGCGCACATTTCGGTGCTTTATTTTGGTGCTTTTTTTTCCTGAGCTGTGATACACTTTCTTCTTCCTTACATTTGTATTGGCGGTTGGCAAACAACTGAAAGGTGCATTACCGCCACCAACTGGTATGGAATGATACACTTTAGATTCTAGCCAATCATTTTACGTTTCTGAGGATAGTAGGCGGGCCCAGGTACATACGTTCTTTTAGAGCAGAGCTACAGATTAAAAATGCCCAAGGCAAAGCGGTCAAAAGTCTGGCTGTATTTCACAGCAAAAGATGCAAACTCAGCAGCCTGCAACAACTGCTTTAAGGTGATACTGTGATACTGTCAAAGGAGGTCACACTTTAAATCTGATGAAACACCTGGCGATGCATAGCGTTTTTTTAAAGCCGAGAAATGCGCCGTATTTGATAGCTTGCTGCCAGACCTCAAACTGTGCACATCTGCTGCGGGTGTGGTGCCTGTTATCGGACCCGGAGTTAGCAACATCCCCCAAAAACCTGAAGAGTACAGTCCTGGCCCCTAGCCCTGCCAGTATAGCAGAAATGATGACGGATGGTGATGGCAGCAGCAGCCGTTCTTCTCTGCGTGAGTAGCTTAATGTTGTTCGTGTGTAATTTACATTGAGTAGGCTAACCACGTTATTACATTAATGCACGTAAGGTGAACTAGCAAACACCCTCGTTGTTACATGCAGCTCTCTTCTTGTTTGATGGCAGATGCTCCCTTCACCCTGGCCAAAAAGGCTAAAATAACCAAAGAAAAAGTGGAAAACAGCTAAACATGAGAGGTTTTTGGACAAAGTTTGTGTTTTTTCCATTGTTTAAGCACTGCCTCCAGCCAAGAGTGATACCATATATGCCCTATAGCTGCAGAAAAGGCTAACATTGTTATCTTTTTACAAAAAAAACAGCAGAACATGAGAGGTTTTTGGACCAATTTTGTGTTTTCCATTCTTTAAGCACCGGTTTGGGCACCGTTTAAGCACCGGCACCTTTCAAAAGTACTGGTTTGGCACCGGTATCGGATAAAACCTAAACGATACCCATCCCTACTGATAAGCACTCACCGACGCATCACCCTCCCTACCCCGGATCCAACGCCACCTCCAACGCTTACCTCCCCTCTGATGTGGACATCGGGTCAGTTGGAGGCGCAGTCGAAAGATTGCAGCGGTCCCAGATCAGATGTACACACTGGAACTCTTTTCCCATGTTGCTTGTCTGTGTGTATTGTGCTATGGTGTGTTGATATCTGTGCATTCCTGTATTATCCTTTTGTGTACACATTTCGATGTTTTTTTCCTCGCTACCTAGCCTGACCTGTCTCCCTAATGTGATGTTTGTGTATTGTATGTACGGTCGGCAAGGTCTGTCATCTTGGTTGTGGGCAAAAGACCTGCAACTGACAAATAAAGGCTATCTCTCTCATCATCTGTCTGAGTGGGAAGACTTAAATATTAAATATAGGTCATTCAAATACCTGGCTGATCATTTCTACCTTTCAGTATTTTGGACTTGAAAAAAACCCAATACTTATTACCTGGTATAAAATGTTTTGTGAATCTTTTAGTTATTCACAAACCTGGTAATTTGATCTTGCATGGCATTTAACTAATCTTCTCGCCTGCATGCGAAACTACTGCAGAGACCGTTTTATATTATTATTATTACTATTATTAAAATCTTAAAAATTGCACTTTTAAAGTTACTGTTAATCTTTCACCAGCAGACTAACTTTGTACATGGTGTAACAGGTTTAAACAGATGCTATCATGAGGATGTTTGTATTGTTAAAATATAAACCTCCCACATGAACAAACAAGAACAATCATGCTCAAGTACACTCTTTCAATGCAAATATAAAGAGAAACCCAGTTCTGAACATACATGCACGCTTAATGAAGGTTGTTATGCAGCACTGACGCAGTGATGGAACTTGGATGACGGATGTTGAAGCGGATCTTCCACCTCCAGTTTGCGATACTACTGTTCATAGAGTGAATGTACATAGAGCAACAGAAGCTCCGCACCATGTGAACTGCAGTGACCGCACAGGTTAAAGACAAGCTGCAGAGAAAAGCATGCAGGATCACAATGTCTGCACACTGTTTAACTAACAGGACCATGTGAGGGACAGTGGAAAGTGAGTACCACAACAAATGCTGAGCTGAGCTTCCTTTAAAACTGCTTTGAAATTGAGTTTAAAGTGAGCTCCCTTTATATGATTTTTGGCAGACCAGATTAGAAATTGAAACCCTTCGGGGTTTTGGGAAAAATACTCACTTTCAGCAGGTTGAAGTGAGTGAGTTGACCTTTTAAATAAACCAGGACTAAAGGTACCAAGGTATTAGCTATTTTTGTGGGGGGAAAAATTTGCTTTTGTGATGACTGAAGTTTAAAAATAATAACCCAAAAGAATTAATAATTAATAGCTCAAGTTTATTTCTGTCTATGTGTTATGATAATGCAGTTTGTTTAATTTAAATCAATTATATATATATAGCTATATATACAGTTATATACAGCTCCAAGTTGCAGTAGCGGTTACCTCAATGTGTTTTACATTGTAAGGTAAAGATCCTGCAATAATAGAGTAATCCCCTTTGATTAAACACTTCGGGAGTTTAGGAAGAAACCCCGGCAGAACCAGGCTCAGGCAGGGGCAGCCATCTCCCACGACCAGTTGAGATGATAAAGATGCACAAATTACTTTGCAATTGGTACTAGAATACCTGTTGCTATATTTTGCTAAAAATGTATTTTTGTGAGAACTCACCCAACTAAGCCCTGCTTATCTGTCTGTTACTTTTGTTTTATATGCATAAATTTTGTTAGTCACATTTTGTGGATAAGCCTTCCGATCCCACAATTGTGGGTATCTGTATGAAGTTCTATGGATGAAAAATCCTACAAACACTGGTAAAAACACAACTTAAGCTACTATAGAAGTTTCTCAAATGTAGATTAAATCCATTAATCTCACTAATAAAACTTTACAAGCAGGGCTCTCTTCACTGGTGTAATCGCAGGAGTGGAGGGGTGCAATGTAATTCATCTTATTACTTCAAAGAAGAATTACTATCATCTATTGCTCATAATGGTCTAATGATAAAGTTTTAGTACTGTTTACTCTTAAATATAAATAATTAATCATTGTAATTCTAATGATTGATTATTATTTCAGTGTTTTTGTGCACCTTCTGGCACTTAGTGCCCTGAAGACGGTGCATAATGTGTATGTAGTGCTGGGTATGTTGTTGAATGTGAGTACGCTTTTACAATTAGTGCCAAAAAAGGACTGAAAAAGAAGGTACACCCTATTTGATTTCAAGGTTTTAGATGAGAGCAGCTTCAAACTGGTCTCGTGTATCTTGCCGGCTTCTAAAGTTTTTTCTGGATTCACTAAATCTTGAGTAGTTTTGAAATTGTAATTTCTGCCTGGCACTCTTTTCAACTATAACAGTGTAATCGTTGCTGACCAACACACCCTGAAGCTTCCTTCCTTGGTTGATTTCCTTACAAGGCTAGCCTGGCTAGCCTTGTTTTTTAGCCTGTCTGTTTGCAGCCCTCAGTCCATGGCTGTCTGTGCTCAACCAGCATACTCACAGTTACAAGAGGATATCCAGTGACTAAAGCTCTACCTTAGGAAGAAGAATGACCTTATAATACAGTTTGCATCTCTGACCACCACACAAGTGTAGCACCTGGCTTCTTTACACGTTACCTGCTGTGGCAACATTGGCAGCTGCTCCACCACCCAGTGCTCGGTCCCAGCAGCTTGCTGTGATTCCCCACTCCCCTGGTCTGGTTCAATAACCTCTGGAGGAGAGCTCGTCATCTCAGCCGATCTCCTGGGTCTGGCTGATGAGATGTGGCCCATCCTCATGGTGAAGCCAAAGTCCAAAGTCTGCTCCATGTCCTGTACCTCAGAGCCGTAGACCCTGGAAAGGGCAGCAAGGGTCGTACTAGACACCCACTCCGTCTACACCCAGAGGCTAAACAGCTGATGAACACATTTTTAAAATTGAAAAATGTGAACACACCATGATCTCCTGTGCAGGACCACCTGAGTGGCCACTTTAGTTCTAATGGACTATCTGCTCCAGAGCGGGATGATGCTTCTGCCTCCATGGCTGCTGGAGAGATGCCCCTTGCTTACCCCGGCGACACTGGTGACCATTTAAGCACTGAAGATGGGATTGCTGCCCAATCTGTAGCTTGCCTCCACCAGTGTGTGAATGTGAGAGTGAATGAATAGTGGAATTGCGCTTTGAGGGTCTCGAAAAACGCTATATAAATGCAATCTATTATTATTATTATTATAACAGGGATGCTGCTCCGTTTTCATTCCTCAAACTGACCCTTCTTGTGATACCCCAGTCACTGTACCTATCCAGGGACCTGTGTGAAGGATATTACTATTCAGCTGTTGAAAATCCACCATAAACCCTTGCCAATAGTTATCCATGTTGGCACTAATGACTAATGGTCAGTCAGAGACCCTCAAACAAGACTATTTACCTTGTGGACAGTCTGCTGGACACCGGAAAGCAATACCTCTGGTTCAGCCTTGCAGAACTTCTTAAACAAGACTTTCAGTTTTAAAGTCGACCACCTCATCTTTACCAATTTCAGTGATTATAAGGCATAAGCAGAAAAAATCTTATATTGTCCATATTTGTACACCCAGACTCAGTGATCTAATTACTGTGCGACAAAGCCTCTTCCTCTTGAGCCCGTCTCTCCTTCAATTATTGTGCTTTTTAACAATATAGCTTTATCTAATAAACCATTCATACTTAACAATTTTGTCACAGCTCAAAATTTTGATATTTTCTTTGTCATTCAGACTTGGCTCAAACCAGACGACTGTCGTCCTCGTCATAGAACTTTGCCCAAGTTTTTGAATTCCCCGAGGGGCTCAGGCCATGGTGGGGGAATAGCAGTGATTTATAAGGCTTATCTAAGTTGTGTCGCATTTGATGCTTGTTCTTTTGACTCCTTTGACTTAGTATCTTTCAATTATAGCATCACTGATCATATCCACCACCAAAGAGAAGGCAGAAAAGCTAAATGTAGATGGAAAAAGATTAATTTATCTCCATGTTCACTCCAATATCCATATGAAGGAGTTACTAGTCATACTCAACCAACTCATAAAAGATGTGAGAGCATTTTTTTTTTTAAAGTTTGATTAACAATAACAAACATAGTCCGAAGTTTTTATTTGACACCATCAGCAAACTTCTTAATTCTCCTTAGTCTGCTATCACTCCCATGCCTTCCAATGAGTTTGAAATTTTTTTTAGATTTCTTTACTGGAAAGATCAACAGTATCAGGTCACAGCTCAAGTCTGTACCTCTTCCATCAGTATCAAACAGATATTTCAAAATTCATATTAATCAAACTGTGTCCTCATCTGCACCGTTCATATATGGAGTGCCCTGGGTTAAATCCTTGGACCAGTTATGTTTTCCTTATGTATGTTACCCCTGGGCCAAAGAATTAATATCTTTTAATGGAATCTCCTATCCCTGTTATGCAGATGACAGAGTTCTATTTTCCTGTTAGGTCCAACAACCTGAACAACCTCTCCTGCTTCAATGTTTTTCTGCCATTACAAATTGGATGTATTCTAATTTCCTCCATCTCAATTCCGAGAAAATCGAGGTTCTAGTGTTCAGCCCATTCAGTTTCTCTAAGGAAGTATAGCCATACATGTTGTGGCGTTTGTGTCACATACTAACTAGCCTCAGATGAACAAGCAAAAGTTGTGACATTTGCTTGATGACATATGATGCCACACCAGCTTTTACTCAACAGAAAAATACCTAAAATGCAGATGCAGTGTTTAAGCATACCCTTACTTGCTTCAGTACAAAGGATGAGTCGCAGCTAGGTGTAGTTATTAAAATGCATATGATTATTTTATAAGGAGCAAATGTGGCCATCAATATAACAGGAGATGTTTTGGCAGTTTGTTGGGGTGGAGCATTCAGGTGTGTGCTCACACAATGCCAAGGAGCAAAGTCATCAGCAATGATCTTAGAGAAGCCATTTCAAAACAAAATTGAATGATGTTTATCATTCTACAATGTAAAAGATTATACACGAGTGGAAAAAAATTCAAAAACATTCTGGTGGAAAAGTTGATGTTAAATGTCAAATTTCATGACTCTACAGTTAGAATAAGACTTAAACATGGCTTGTTTGCAATGGTTGCCATGAAAAAGCCGTGTCTTCCTTAAAAGGAATGTAATTGATTACTTCAAACTATTTCTGCTAAAGCTGCTTCTTGATTTTCAGGCTCTTCTTCTTTTTGCTTTAGTTTTGTCAAATAGATAATGACAAAGTGTGATTTGTCATGTTCTGTAGTTCATCCAAGGTGGTATTTACCTAGAACCGGGTAAGGACCAGATTATTTTACTACATTCTGATATGTTTAACTGCAGATTGAAACAGGGTTTATTTTTTTCCCATGTGACTTTATTTGATGGTTAAATATCAGTGCGTGCATCAAACAAATGTCACAAACTTCAAAAATTCTAATGTTTAGGTCAGCAAAGGTAAAAAAAACTTTGAAGCATACATCATGTGTTGTTTTGTGTTCATGTAAGTATTGATTTTTTTTTCATTCCCATGGTTACTACACTTACACAATCACAACTTGTGTGAGTGTCAGTAACTACACATATATATCATTCTTTTTGTACCTATAGATGATGAAAACACTGCTCAAACTTAAAAACCACACAAATCAAGTCTCTATCCTTGCTTGTGACTACTGAAGGTGGAGACATGTCCATCTGAGACAAGGTCGTACCAGCAGCCCATAAACAGGTTTAATCAAATTCCGGTTGTGAAGGAGTGTTTAGCCTCACAAACTCCACATGATCTGTTCTCACACTGTGGCTTTCAAATGGTATGGAATTCTTTATGCGAGGGAAATCTCATTGAATGGTTTTATAGTCAGTGGCAGATTAGACTGAAATGAAATGCTTTAAGTCTCATCTGAAAGGCCCTTAATTAGAGAATTTGTACTAAATATTATGCTTATTCACAAAATAACAAACTTAGCCTTTAAGAAAAGAGCTAGTTTCATGATGTCATAAAAACAGAATAGAGTAGCTGTAAGGCGGTTCAGGTTTTTTTTGTTTATTTGAGTGGAAGAGAGCCAGAGATTAATGATATCTCAGTGTGTAAACATATAGTGAGTGAAAAAGGGGACTGAAGAAAAAACACTCAATGCATCATGGACATGGACAAGAATTAGTAAGAGTTTAGCAACTGTCCTGGATGCGGTTTTCCACTTTACCATTTATCTGGTCCATTTGTGCAATAAAAATAAAAGTCCATATCCATGTTCAAGACTGTGTCACTATTTTCCTCCTCGGACATGCGAACTGAAATCAGCTAAGAGTAGAGAGGGTGTCTGCCTCCCAAAACCTGAACTGGAAGCTGGTTCCACAGAAGAAGGACCTGAAAGCTGAATGCTCTGGCTCCCTTGCTACTTTAAAATATTCTAGCAACCACAATAAAGCCTGCGGTCTGAGACCAAAGTGCTCTAACGGGGGATGCAGTACTATAAGGTCATTAATATAAGATGGAGCCTGAATATTCAAGACCTTGAGTGTGAGAGGCAGGATTTTAAATTCGATTCTTACACTTACACATATTTCTTATTACTTGACTTTCATTGCCAAAGTAAAAAAACAGTTTATAATAAAGAAACCATCATCAACCAACCAGTTTAACTTTTGCTTACCTGACTAAAGACTCCATTCCTCCACATAAAGCCTCTCCATTTCAAGTTTGAATGTACTTATTGGTTTGGGTTCACACCGTTACAGAATTACAGATATTTTTAAGTGGGTGGAAGCAAAAGTACCTAAAGAGAAAATATAAACTCCACACAGAAAGATCCCAGAATGGATTTGAATCCGGGACCATCTTTCTGTGAGCCAACAGTGCTAGCAACCACACCCACTGTAGAGCCCATATAGGCAGACAGGTAGGTGCAGGAACCAGATCAAACTAGTTCAGAAAACAGTGAGAAGATGCAGCACATAAATGAAAGAACAGTTTATTCCCCTTATTTACTGATTTTTTTGTTAGGCAAGATAAATTCATCTTAGCTGTGAGTAATTATAAATGGCTAATTACAAATGAGTTCATTGGATTGTGGCCTTATTGTCCCAATAAACAATAATAGTATACAATGTTTTTGAATGCATCTGAAAGTTTAAAAAAAGGGTTATGTAGGGTCATCAGTTTAAACTCATGCAATAACATCTAATTAATAAAAATGTGCATGATGCTAATTATCATAACATTAATTAATCAAGAATTGTGAATAAAAATAAAACATAAATTAAAAAAGGTAAATACACTATATATTAAAATACCCATAAATCACAAACATGATGGAATTCTATGACCCTTTCAAACAAATAAGTGAGTGCATGCAGTGAACAATCCAATATTTCTACTAATATAATCTGGAAGACAGATACCCATGAAATGGGAATCCCAGTATTGTATTGTGTAGTGTATAAACACAGAACAGAACTCTGTCACCACCCCATAGGAGGAAGTGCCATTGCCAAACTTTGAAGCTCAAGGGAACAGATAATGGCCAATGGACAAATGAACTGGAATAGCCATCACTATTTATATTCCTTTCAGAAAACCTGGCTGGATATGTCAGCAAATAGACAATATTTTTGGTCCCACAAGAAGCTCTTGCTGTAGGCATGACATGCAAAGGAATTCAAAAAGTCTATATATCTTCACAAGTTCATGCCTAATACAAGCATGAAAGGAAAAAAAATGTTTTTAAAATAAAAGAAAGGTTTATCAAAAATAATGTGGCATTTTGTGGTGCATTTTTTTAAAAAAAAAAATCATTTGTTTTAAAATTGAAAGACAGCACCGGAGATGTAAAAGTAGATGTGTTCTGATGACTGCTGATACAAAATCAAGGGGGAGATTGTCATATTTTTTTCACACACACCTTTTGTAATAGGTGAAAGCTATTTATTTAAAGTTAATAAGCAATAAAACAACAGACATATCAACAACATGCCAAACATGCAACCCTTAGACAACCCTTAGAAGAGTAAAGCAATGCTAAGCTGTGCTGCTGCAGTGACATAATTTGTATTACTACAATATAGTTTCTTATTAGTATGCAGAGCTGGCATACTGTAGTTTCTTTAGACCGAATACCTCCTCTCAGTTTACATGTTCACTTTGGAAGAGAGACCTCAAAACAGATATGTACTAAGATTAACACCCTCTCTTAACATTCTTTGCCAGTGGCTGAATTTAATTCTACACTCTGGGAAAAGCTTTTTTAATCCTGTTTAACTTTGTGCTAAAAGTCACCCTCTGTGAGCTCAGATGGGGTACACATGTGGGGAGATTTTCCTGGATAATGGTAAAAAAGGAGAACAATATGTTTACTCCTGGGGACTCTTTGGACAATTCTGTGTCAGCCAGTGAGATCAATTCTATTTACTGCAGCAAATCTCAAACAGATTTACAGCATGGTTTCCTCTATTTGTGCCCTCTTCAGCTATGGCTTTCATCCCTTACATCGAATTACTCGTTCTGCAAATAACTTACACATTAAATATCTGTTTCACAGGAACCTGTCAAAGGCTTTATGTCATGCAAACTGAATAACACGACTTTTTTTTCTTTATGATGCCAGATTATTGTATTTGGAAAGGTTGTAGCATATGCCTGGAATCTTGTTTGTGTATATATATATATATATATATATATATATGTAAGCATATTCATGGCCATATGTTTTGCCTTTATTGTTGAGCCTGTTTAAACAAGCTTGTGTCACAGACCCGCTCAGCAAAGTCATAAAATGCGTTATCACAAATTAACTTCTGCTTTTTCTCTCACTTTGAAAAACAGTTTCATAACATTTAGTGGACTAGCACTCGAGGGCACTTACTCACAATTATAGTGTTTTTTTTTTTTTTAAATATTATAGCGTGTCCTTACCTTCTCATTATATTAAGTTAAGCTGACATAAAGAAAACCCCACTGCATGCATGGATGAGGCAGATAGACTCCTGTTTATGGGCAACCACAAACTCACTGAGGAACACTGGGTTTGTTATTTCAGTGTAAAAGAACAGACTAAACAAGTGAATTTGTTGTTGTTGTTAACACGTCTGCATATTTTACACTGCAAATTTTAAATGGTTTCTCTAATATGAACTTAAAAATTTTTTGGATTGAAAACAACAAATAAAGGAATTTAATAGAACTGTAAAATCCTTATATCATATCTATCCAATTATGATGAAATGAAACCCCGATTTACAATAATTTAAAGTTATAGTTAAACAACTGCGGAGAATGTGTGTATTTGCTTTCTTGGAGAGTGTTAAGTGATTTTTACAATGCAGCCCTGAGCTTGTCTTACTCGTCTCAGCTATGTGAGAATGTTAGCGTCTCACTTAGCTGGGATCAGACATTAAAACGTCTTTACTCAGCCAGGTCCCTATTATCAAGTCAGGGTAATGTGTCATGTGAGAATTGCCATCCCTTGCCTATCCAAATGTAGTATTTCCAATAGTGAGGACACATCTGAAGCAGACATGTCAGAAAAGGCAACTGGAGAATGTCCTGACATGATTGTCCAACACTGTCCTAAGCTTTACTTGTTTCCAACACACAGCAGATGATTTAGCTTAAAAACAGTAGTTTGATTATTCAAAAAAAAAAAAAGAAAGAAAGAAAGAAAGAAAGAAAAAGAAAGATGCTGAAAATTTGACTTTGCTTGACATGGAGGCAGTATTGAGACTTAATTCAAAAAGCAAAATAAAAGACATGTATAAAGAAAAACCCCTTTACTTTTGGTTCGAAACAGTAGGCATCTCCCTCTTCAGTACCTCTGCAATTGCCTTAGACTGTCAAGATCCTGGGTCTCCTGACCCAGTGTGTTTAGTTCTTTGTGATTCTTGTATTTTGTACTCGTGTAATTTATTCTATGGTTTCTAGTTTTGACCCTCTGCCCTCCATGTTTCTCTGTGCCCCCTCTGTTCTGTGTACGTCTGTGTCTTTGCATGTTTGAGCTTCTTGTTTTCTGTCAGTCTGTATTGTGAATCATGTTCTCATGGCCGGTCTTTTGTTACTCCCTCGAGTCTAGTTTCTTGTGTTCCAAGCTTAGTATTTCCCTCTGTGTGTTTTGGTTCTTAGAGTCCTCTGAGAATCAAAATACACAGAGGTTTATGACATCTAAGAAACACAGACATGGTTTATGTCTGTGTTTCTTATTTGCTGTCTCCACCGTGTCAAGTCCACGTCTCTGTGTTATACTTCCTGTTTTACTTTGAAGGTCCGTGTCTTATGTGAATGTGTCCTGCTTTGCTTCCTTGTCTCGTCAGTTCTGATTTCTCCCAGCTGTGCCCTCCTTCTGTGTCTCATTCCCCTCGTTACTTCCCAGTGTATTTAAACCCTGTGTTTCTCTGAGTTAGTGTCGTCGTCCCTCATTCTGTGTGGATCTCCCTGTGTCTCACTGTGAGTTTAGTTTGCTTTTTGTATAACTTTTCCCTGCCAGCAAATAAAGCTGAGTTCTTTGTGTTTAAACCTCGTGCCTAAGTGCCTGCATTTTGGGTCCAACTCCTGCCTGCCGCACAGCAATTCATGACATAGACAACCACCAGATTCAAACCCAGAGCCTTCTTGCTGTGAGGCAACATTGCTAATCACAGCACCACCATGCCTTTCCAGCATCAGGGAACAATACGTTTTGATTGTTCAAGTAAGTAAGCTCAAAATGCAACACACAATGGAGCATAATCATGTGAGAAATGTAATTTGCATGTAGATATATGCAGTATGCAAGGGCGTAGATTTGGTTTTGGCATTGGTGGGGACCGAACCCTGCCCTGTTTCTTTTTCTTTTCCTTTTTGTCTTTGCTTCTTGATAACAAAAGGAGAAATATACTTGCCTACATATGCTATTCTACATGCTTTTAAACCATTTAAAATTACAATTCATAGTTTTATATGTGAATTATGTAATGTTAAATTACTATTAAACAAATGACTAAGTATTTTAGGCTTTAGTTTACTTCAGCCATAATCCATATAAATCAGGTATCATACAAAAATAAAAATAGCTTCAAATACAGTCATGACAATAAAATAATATGACTTTAAGTACTTAACAACATTACTTCAGTTGTACTACACCAACATCTCTTATATGCATATGTCCATATGTCCATAAAACTACTCGTCTAAGATTACCACAAAGTAAAAGATCTCTCAGCAAAATTATGCAACATTTCAGGCACTATTGCCCCGATCAAGTCAGTGAGCTGGGATCTTTTTATTCTAAACATGAACTACTGTTACAGCAACAGACATGGACACAACAACTCAATGTCCACTATGTGAGGGAGACAAACACATGCCTTCTCCTCTCGTTAACTGAGATAAACTGCTGGCATATTTGTTTTACATCTATACTGTCCAGTCTCTCCTGGTGGACCTTAGCCATGTTTTTAGTCTTCTGAGAGCACTGAAGCTTCTTTCAGCCTCAGTACATGTATTTTATCCTCAGATTAAAATTATTATTGTGTGCTTGATGTGCCTCACCTTTGGCCCTGGCTCTTCCCCTCTGACTGCACTAGGACATATTGCCACCTGATAAAATAACACACTGATTCGTGCCATATAAAAAGTGAGACATGTCAATTCAGATTCTTTGTCAAATATACACTAATGAAACAATTTACATCAGCAGCCTAACAATTGTCATGATAATAAATACTTGTTAATCTATAGCACCAAATCATCAGTCAGTCACCTGTGACCTCGCCTCTTCACCTCTGTCTGAGCTACAACATGGCAGAGCTGCCTCTGTCACCTGATAAATAACAGTGAGACATTCCAAATACATGCAGTCACACATGTGCTTCAAATACAGTCATGAACCACCAAGTCATCATCCAATTTCACCTGTGATCTTGTATCACCATTACTCTCTGAACTTTGTGTTGGTTCTTCTGTCACCTGACAAATAGGACATAGATGACAATAATAATAAAATGTGTAGCTGCTTCAGTGTTTCTGTCAATTTGTGCAGATCTTGACTCATCAGTAATGTTTGTAGGGTGAGTGCATTTTTAAAACAATTTGTGCAAACTGCACTACAAGGTGGAATATTTGCAAAATCAGGACTATTCATGACTATGACCTATGAATACGTCAGTACCATTAGGATGTAATTATTGTGTCACCAACATTTTGATGTTAGACATATAATTTTAACAGCCTCTGTAAACTAATATCCTGGCTTGGTCGAGGCTGCCGTTTTCTCTGACAGTTTCAATCAAAATAAGAAATGCTACTGAGATAAGACTGAGATAACTAATAGTGCTGACTGTTGTGCAGTTAGTTTCCAAAACACATTATTCATGGTTACATACAATTTTAGACTGATGTGGGCCAAAGCCTAGCATAGCCTGTAACGTTATTGTGACGGACACATTTTATGAGTTAATTTGGCTTTAAGTGACTTACAGGTTTCTTTGAAAAATACTTTTTTATATCCAGGTTCTTCCTCTTTGCTGCCATCCTCCTCTCCTCCTCGCAGCGCAGGCTTACCGCTGCTAAAACTAAACAGAGCTCCCTGAAAGGCTCAGCCAATCACATTGGCCATATTTGTCACATGAGGTAGGACTCTAGTAGAGAACGTAATTTAACTCTTTCTGCACCGCTGGGTGAATGAGACGTTGACAGATCGTTTTTTTTTTCTTTCTATCGGGTTTGTTTTCCTTTACTCGAAGAGATCAAATTATTAGTGGGGACAATTCAATAATCGCTGGATATTGGTGGGGACACGTCCCTTCCATCCATGCCAAATCTACGCCCTTGACAGTATGGCATAAACATGTTTTTAAATTTGAAGGAATTCCTGTCCAGTAATACTTATCTGGGTACTTGTCTTTGTAGCTGAGATGGACAAGTGTCGCTGTAAAATATCAATGACACTTTGAATTAAAATACAACAACTTATGTTTGTATTTTTGAAAGAGTAGCTAGGTTGACGTAGATATCTACTTTAAACTAAATTTTAGGGTGTATACCATTTTAGTTACAATGCCCATTCAATTTCATAGTAACCTGCAAAGATGGCTTTTCACCTTCCACTTTTCAAATAAATGTAGATGTAAAGATGAGTGGTAATCAGAAATTACCCACAAAGGTTGAATGAATGCCTTGTGCTTTTTGGGAGAAAAAATAAATTGTGTATGTCAGTAAAATCTCCTTCACTATTAAATAAAATGTATATTGCTGCTCGTACAGTTAGCAAATAAACACATGAGGAGGCAGCTAGAAGATTAATGACAAAGAAAGAGAAAGAAAGAGGAGCAGAGCTAGAGAAGTATGTAGAGGAGGAATTGCCTCTCTCATTTGTGTAAAGAGGATAATTGGTGGCTGACCCTCTGATGTCCATCAACCTCTACTGAATAGTGAGGTGAGAATGACTAACAATGTTCTGCTGCATCACAAGCTATAAAGCACACTGCAGTTTACACTCACACACCCACAAATTCTCATAGACACACATTAAAACCTATAACCTCGCACACAGTCTTATTTGTATGTGTAGTACCCACTCACTGGAGTCATCACTCACTAATGCCTGTAATTAGGGCTCTTTGATCAGGCTGGATGAGTATTCAATAAGTACACTGAGTAGTAATAAAAGAGGTTTTGTAGCCATTTGTCGTGTGTGGGGGTGAACAAGGGTTCATACATTTATTTACTGATCTATTTTCTTTCTTTTTGGTACATGCTGTGAAAAAAAAGTTAACCTGTAAGAACTTGTAAATTAATGTGCTTCTCTGCAATCAATTTTAATATGCAGTGACTTGATCATCTGGGAGTGTTTGGTAATGTGAGGTGATTATCTGAAGGCATGGAAAGTTTACTGCCATATAATTAAATACTATGTGTTTGCATATGAGTCAGAGGGAAAACGTGGCACATTTTGAGTTTAAAAACAAAAACAGCCATCATAGTGCAGCATGCTCGTTCTCCCGGATAACTCATCCAACAGGAAGCAATATTATACCAAGGACATGTTTGTATGTGCACTGTGGGTGTTGGCATCAAACAGCAAGAGCTTCTCTGTACACATCATACAGATGACATATAGGCCTGATCAAATATTCTCCAGTGGAAGAAAATGATGCTATAAGGATGCTGTAATTCCAAAGTAAACCAAAAGCTAAACCCAGTGGTTGGCTCTTGGCTACCCTATAAGTCAGCACCAGATCACCAATTTGTATCTGGACATTTGTGATGAAGTATCAGTTGCAGATGGGATAGCCTATAATCACTGGAACTGCTTAACGACACATAACGACATCCTGATTTGAAAGACAAGGTAATAAGACAATTAGTCTAAAAGTCTCGTGTTAGACGTGTTTGAATAAAATGTATGTGTTTTTTTCCACAAATATAATCATTTATCATAATGTTAAAATTTTCCAGTTTTACTTGATATGCTTGAAAAAGATTCCAATCAGCCTCAGCTGTGCTTTGAATTTAGTGCTGATCAGCAATTATTAGCAGGGTAACACAGCTACAATAGTGGCAAAGGTAAACATAACCTTCTGTGCCAAATGTCATTATGCTACCAGTCGGGCTGGGAACCGGTTCACTGATGCTAGACTGGCTACTGCTGGAGGGTAGAAGGTAGAGCGAACAGCATGAAGCACAGGCAGACACAGCTGCAAATGATTGTCAGAAGTATTACATGTGCTCCTATAGTGCCTCAGTGCATTTTCACAGCTTGGTCAGTTCCTGTCGACATCTTTATTTGGTTTGGTCATATTTTTTGACAGCCAGCCCATGTGACTGTCACTGCAGGATGAATAGTAGAGTTAAACACGTTGAACATCAAATATTTACCGTTAATGTATTTGTGATTTCAATGTGTTTAGCTTTTTTATTTTTCCATTTCATTTGGGTGTTTTTATTTGCCACTGCTGAGAGTTTTAAGGCAGCAGGGTTTGAAATTGCCTCTACTTTCCAGTGACTTTGTGACTGATGGTCAATCAGGCACAAAATTAACAAATCTGCATACAGCACCTCCTACGTTAACATTTAGGCTCAAGTGAATCTGGCCAATTAATTAATTAATTAAACAAAATAAATGTAATTTCTTATCACAACAGGTACTTTACAGTGAGCCTCCTGCACATTTCTCAGCCGAGGTCGCAGCATGCTTAGAGAATCATTAGACTGATAATTGGGCAGACTTGCAGGGCATTTTTGCTGCTAATGCTTCCATAGCAGGTTGTCAACTCTTAAATCACAAAGGACAGATGGCTAATTTTTCACACTGGGGTTAGGTAGCTACCTCTGAACAACATAGTGTTGATTATTAGACGATGACTCACAATTCCCTGAGGTGAAATAAGTGTGATGGCCCTATAACAATAAAAATAAATTCTGTTATTATTGATGTTCATTGTGTAGACAGGTATGACTAAGAGAGGACATGGAGGACTTATACTGTAACTCAAGAAAAGTAGAAAAGATATCTTTTAAAAAGATGCACTCCTTTTATGTGCGAGATACAAACTCATCAGCGCTGGATAGTGTGTTTGCGTCACTTTACCTATTTATCTTGAGTACCAGTCATATATTATGCGTCACAGATAACCTTGACAAAAGGACTAAAGAGTTTATTCATGTACTTGTCAACAAATGCAACTTCTCATGTGAAGCACTGGTAGCATATATAAAACTGTATGACTGATAATACACCACAGGTGTCGTATACAATGATACTACACCACACAACTGAAAAAATGTGTGACATGACCCTCTAATGAACTTTTTCACAGCACCTTTAGAAAAACAAATTTCTCAAAAACTGCCAGCATTTCAGGCCACATCTAGAGTTCAATTCAATTCAATTCAATTTTATTTATATAGCGCCAAATCACAACAAATGTCGCCTCAAGGCGCTTCATGATACAGAGAAAAGCCCAACAATCATATGACCCCCTATGAGCAAGCACTTTGGCGACAGTGGGAAGGAAAAACTCCCTTTTAACAGGAAGAAACCTCCGGCAGAACCAAGCTCAGGGAGGGGCGGCCATCTGCTGCTGAGTTGATCTGTAGTTTTTAGATGCATCTCATAAAATACTTGAATGAATAATTCATACTCAGATATGAATGCAGAGTATACTGTAGAAATAAGGCTCTCGATAAACACATGCAACATTAGGCTGTTGTTTCCTGGGAACATTTATTAAAGCCTTATATAATAATTATTAACAAGGTAATTGAGGTTTACGACACAGATTACTCAAGCGCATACACTACAGCACATTCATTTGGAAAAGACATAAATGAAAGCAGTATCATCTGAGATGACGAGGGATGCTGCCTCCATCTGCTGAAGAATGACTAGTACTGCAGTTTTCTACGTGAGACATTAAGCACAACAAGTTATCTGAATAATATCATTTTCTGAAGGTTCTGATCGATTTTAAAATCTGTTCCCCAGATTCCCCCCTGATTTAAACAAGCAAATGAACATGTATCTGACAAATTTGCCCCTCATGATATACACTATCATTTCATTTCTGCTCTTTTGCAATCAGTTTAGATGCATCCTGACTTCTTTAGAAGATGCTTGATGGAGAACAGTGCAAACAGCCTCATTTTAAAATACATTTTCCTACATTACCCCCAAATGACTAATTTTGTGCTAATATACACATTGATTATTGTTTGATTTGCATTGTATATGTAAAAACTATACACTCACTTTCTTGAAGCTATTTTCATTGTTAGAATCTTATGGCATCAGTTGTGGTAATTCATGATTAACTGCATTGAAAATGCATCAGAAAAGGAAATATTACTGAAATAAAATTCCTGTTCATCATAACATAAAATGGTTAAGCTATAACCCAAAAGCTATACTTTAATTTTGTGTAATATTAATTAATGCAAATCACCTGTTGCACATTCTGAATTTGTTCAATGTATTTGTGTAAGTTTTGCATTAACTGTTTAGGAATTACAACAATTTGTATACCGTTTCAGAGGTTCAAAAGCAGTTGGATAATTGACTAATAAAATGTTTTATGACTATGTGAGATTGGTTCCCTCAATGTTTAATAAAACATTTGACAGATAAAAGATCTGGAGTTGATTCCTAATGTCATTCTTTCATTTGGTATCTGTTTACAGGAACGCTCAATATGAAGTTTAAAGAGACGCTGATGCAATTGGACCAGCAGAAGCACATTATCACAGAGCTTCACTGTTGATACAGGAAGGCTCTTTCACTGATCAGTATCAAATTTTATTAGGTCAGATCCTCTGATATGTAGCTTCATATAGATTATCTGTATGTGTGTTTATGAACAGTTTTCAGTCAGAAGATAAATATAGAGCAGTCTGTGATAAACGTTTTATGATCTTTATCGTTATCAGTTTTCAATGGCAGTTACTTAGATTAGAGAAAAAACTCTAACCCTCTGAACATTCAAGTGATGCAGGTTTATCAATCTGACATAACTTTTATTCTTGGGATTCTTCTTGGGAAAGTGAAAGCGCAGCTGTTACAACCAAAGCATGAGAGTCTGGTTTTCTTTTGTTTTTCTCATATTAATATTTAGGGTATTGTAACCACAGAAACTCAGAGTTGCAGGAGAAACAGGCATAGTCATGATTTTCTACCAGCTTGTCAATACACACACACACACACACACACACACACACACACACACACACACACACACATATACATATATATATATATATATATATATATATATATATATATATATATATAATGGAAAGAATTCCGACTTGTATATCACTTGTATATAAAGTCTTATATCACTTTTAATGAAACATAAGGTTACCCATTGCTGTTTTTAAGGAAAAATGATGAGAATCATGAGGATTTAGAAATTAAACCAACATGTAGAGTTGCTGACATACCAACTAAAATGACTGCATATCTGAGAGGGATAAAAAAGTGTTGAATGCGTGCAAAGTTAGCAAAACTAGTGCTCAGCCATCAAAATTTTGAGAACTCTTATTATGCATCACATCCTTGGTTTTACATTAAAGAGCTAAATTGATTTGATTACAGTAACTGCCCTCGTCCTGCTTTTCTCTGGCAGTGTTTTAAATACAAGATACTCAAGATAAGTCAAAACTATCTCCGAAATTATTTTAAAATGATACAAACTTTGACTGTGAGATGATCACTTGAGTTACCTTAAAAGTTAAAAAACAAAACTTAATTAAAAATGTAATAATGCTATTTATATTGTGTATTTATCAGCAATAAAATTGACTATAACTATGATTTTTCCATTCCTAGCAAAACAGTTGCACAGAAAATCCATGTATTTTTGTCAAAATCAGCTGATCACAATGGCAGACACAGTGAATATGTGCACGCTTGTCAAATTTGAATTTCTTTAAAAAGCAAAAATCCTAAAGAGCAAACAATCAAACAGAAAAGAAAACATTTGAAGTCCTTGGCTGGCTTCTTTACCTATATTTTGTGTTTCATACATGGCTTAATTACACATCAATGATTGATTTTGCACAGGTATGATTTAGGTCTCAGTATAAAAAACAGCATTGACAATTTATTTTTAGTTATGTCAAATTAAAGTTGAAACTTTGTCTTTCTATGTTGTTTGGGGTTTTTTTCTTGTTTTTTTTTTTTTTTTACTTTATTTATTATATTAACATTTTCCACACAAGCATTTAATTGCAAATAAGTTTATTGACATAATGACAAAGACAGAAGACAAAGCAAATCTGAAATCTGTTATTTGAAGGTCTCCTTTATGTAGTGTTGACTGCGTATCTGTAGTTCTCACTCTAATAATATAGATTTTTTTATTTACATTTTCTACCTACAATCCAAAGGTAAGGTCTGTGAATTGCAGATGACAACTCTGCTGGATGTCATGTTAATGTAACTTTAAAATGACATGATGATTCAGTCATCATCTCATGATGATGACTGAATCATTCAATATGGATTTCTGCTGAGGGACAGGGTTTGTAATTATCTGTA
This sequence comes from Neolamprologus brichardi, assembly GCF_056152115.1. Taxonomy (NCBI): domain Eukaryota; kingdom Metazoa; phylum Chordata; class Actinopteri; order Cichliformes; family Cichlidae; genus Neolamprologus; species Neolamprologus brichardi. Next base: position 25,660,192 of record NC_142109.1, on the reverse strand, counting down.
ATTATCTTGCTCAAGATGCTCAAGATGTTTACTCTATTCTCTTGCTCTTCGTGGCCAGAGACTCCATGACAGTGAAGAAATTATGTGGTGTTTCTGTTTCCTCCAGTTCAGAGTTGGCACAGAAATCAGGAGGCAAGTAGTCCATAGGGTTTGAGGTGCCAATTACCCAGTTGAAGGTGCTGAAATTAAAAAAATACAAGTTTACTTGTATGACTAGGTTACCAACATCAAATTCAAAATTTACAGATGAAAAGCAGAGAATAGAACATCGTAACACTTCAGTGTCAGTGTTTCTGTAGGAAGGCTTGTTTTAAATGGATTTGTTAAGAATATTTGAATTATTATTGAATTTTTAATTATTTATTTATAGGGAACCATTTAGCCATGAAAATGAGCTACTGATAAATTACTGAGTGTTATGTGTTTCTCAGATGTTCATGTTGCTTTGTAGTTTTACTGGCTTACCAGCTATTGGTATATCTGGACTAATTGGCTGTGTAGACTTCAGATGGGGAGAGGTGTGCTGTGTATGTTGTGTGCCTGTCATGTTGGTTAGTATATATTAATTTGTGGAGTTTCATTTATGTCTAAGTTTCATATGTCATGTAGAATACTGTAAATCTTATCTAATCTACCCTTTTCTCATAACTCAATTTTTTTTGCTGAGTCTGCCTACATACCTTCCCTTTACATTCGAGACATACTCTCTTACAGTTACCTGACAGTGAGCCACCCAGATTGTGGAGTATAGCTTGTGAAGGACACAGGGATGCAGCCGATCTCAGTAAAGACAGTTGAATAAAGGCCTGAAAACATAAAGTATAGGTTATATGTAAACAGGCTACCTGAGTGGCATAAAATTTTTTTTAAAAAGTGTTATTTTACATTTACTAAATTCACTACTATTCATTTTTATTCTGTCATAAATAGGAATTTACTCTTCTTGTCACTATGCTCGACATGCATGCACAGGCAAAGGTAATTTGGTCATTTAGTAGTACATTGGCTTAACCTAATAACTAGTAGGATCGAAAGGTTTATTGTAGCATACTGCCAATCCTTTACTACAAAGTCTACTTGAAATTACCAATCAGCATGTACATTTACACAAAAATAAATTAAACTTTGTCTTCCAAAATAATGAAAATAGCTCATAGCACTAGTGGTAGTATTCATGGCCTTTCAGCCTTAGAATTAGTATAGAACACATTTATTTTTGCTTCTTACCATTTTCTGAAAGACTGCCATACCAGGTGTTGGTTAGCACACCCATTCCCCAAGAGGAGGAGGAGCCCATGAACACCTGACCCATCAGTTTAGCATCAGGGGGAACTTGCATGGGAATGAAGGAGGAATCCAGATTCATCTTCTTGCAAGAGAGTGTTTTCCAGTTGGACTCGTAATAGACCCCCTGAAAGGATGAACAAAGAGATTGAATGCTCTTATCCTGTTCACATCTTGGCTTTTATGCTGCCACGGTCTTATAATGTGTTTGCATAAATATTTTTGTCATTTTATACTTTCATTTTAGTTTTTTAAATGTCACACTAAGTTTAATGATTGGAATTCTGTTTATGTGTTAGGTAAGACAGAAGAAATTAGTAATTTGAATGATATTTAGATACTTTTTGAAGGGGGAGGGATCATTATGAAAGAAAAAAAACACAAAACATCAGCAATTTAATGAGGCTTTACTACCTCTCTAAAAAGCATCAGCTGGTCCAGAGCAAAGTCCTGATTGTCACCAATTCCGAAGTTTTTAACTCGCATCCTCTGTCCCAAAGCATCATAGGTTATTAATCCCGTTGAGGAGATGAGTCCATCGCCAGTCATCTGAAAAGGAGAGATAAAAGCAAGTTTTAATTTAATTATATGGTCATTTAATTATATTTAATCTGCTATGCCTTTAGTTTAAAAGTTTATATGATGCCTGACTGCACTACTGAGAAAAGCACAGAGAACTGTCTAATTGATTCACAGCAAGCAACTGGATATCATGTGTCCATCCAAGCAACAAAATCTTTGTCTCAATGAAATGAAGTGTTTCTAGTTGTGAGAACTCATCTGAAGCAAATGATATCATCTTGTGAGGCTTATGCTGTGAGCATGTGAGAAAGTGAATGTCCCAAACATATTTTCCTGAACTTGTCTCTAGCTAATGTCTAAAACCCAGGTACTAGCGTTAAAACATATTTCAGTACAAGTTGAAGTACTTCAACTTCAGCTTATTGATCAGCTGACCTGCTGGTCTTTGTGGATCTACACAGCTGAATTCAACAATACATCAGCAGTTATTTCATAAGTTGTCCTGGCTGATTTCCATCCTTTATACTGACAGTAAGCTGTTTATGCTGTCTTCATATTATACTGTATACAGCCACGATCAGCTTAACTTCAAATTCATTTCTAAACTTCTGAGTATTTTCATGAAACCTTTAAATAATGCATTCAGTCTACCTCAGATTGTTTTGCAGCATGTTTCACAATATGTAAAAACATAATGCCACACGTACAGACCCAATATTTGATTTACAAAAGTGAGGACTTACATGTAAATTTTGCATTTATCCAATACCACTGCAATATAGTGGTACCAATATAGCTAGCAACACACTGTGTGACAAACTGCACACACACTCATGTGTTTGTCTGCTGAAGTGCGGGTTAGGCAAACCAAGTATGCGACAAACAAAGGTAACAAGCTTTTTTTATTTTGAAAATGCGTGAACTAGAAAGTACAGATATTTGTTAAAAATGTAGGGAATAAAAATAAAAAGTTGTCAGAAAAAGAAATACTAAAGAAAAGTACAGACACCTGAAAATTCTAGTTAAGTACAGTAATGAAGTATTTAGACTTCATTACGTTCCATCTCTGTTAAAACCTAATCCGTACATATTAAGGCACAAAAAAACTGCTCTGTTGCTGCATAATCATACTATTATGTGAGGAAATATTACATCCAACAGAAAAGGGTTCAGTTGGCATAAAATACAAGAGAAGTTTGCTTAACACTGATCAGAGCAATAGAGATATACAGTAAGTTCCTAAAGATTATCTGTGGGGCACATCAGTGAACTCACCACAGTGAGCCCTCCACTCAGCAGCTCTGGAACGACTGTGGAAGAGAAAGTCAAAGTCATAAGCTCCATTTGTTATAACAATCTAAAATTGAATGCATAAATATACTCATTGGAGAACCTTAGCTTACCATACAAATTAATCTTGGCAGCCTAGTTTGACTATACCTGGTTTTTTAAGATAGATTAAAAAAATATGTCTGTGTCTCTGAGTAAAAATACATTTTCTAACATTATGAATTCAGTTTTTTCATATTTCTGTTTCAGGCACATTTAGCAGGTCTCTTAACACAGATATAGACATCAGTTTGAGTATCTTGTTCATCTAAGTCCATACTCACCACAGGGTTTGGGGTATTGGGCGACACCCACTGCCAGCAAGAGGCTCAGGCAGGACAGCACACTGATGAAGCTCATGTTGAGAAAGTTGCAGAGTCGCCGGACCAGGAAAATCTGTGAGCGCTCTGGTTCAGGAAACACTTCCATATAAATCTGCTAACAGGAGGCAGTGCCCACATCATGTGACGTCAAGTGATGGCCTTGTGCATTTTCTGGACTATCTACTTCACTAAATAATTAACAGTTGTACTTTACAGTTTATAAGACATGGCTGTTTTTAATGTTGAAGCCTAAAGCTCATGACTTAAACTGAAAATAAAATGCAAGTAGGCTATTCTAAAATGCCTTATATTTTATCTTACATTTACATATCTTTTGCAAAAAAAAGGGGTGTATAGAATGTCATTAAAGTATCTGAAAGATAAAAAATAATAATAATAAAAAATAATAATAAATAAAATAAAAATAATAATAATAAAAATGAACATTAATAGTATAGCCCTTTTTGAAGGTTATTGCAAACAATTAATCCTTAACCCTCTCAAGGCAGGTGTTGCAGATTTGCAACAGTTAAAAGCTAACAACCTGATTACCCCACATACATATTTTATGAGTTTCTTTTTACTCAGAAGTACCACTGCTGAGAGGGTTAACCTATAATTATTTTGCGTTGCATGTGGAGACGTCCTCTTCAAAATTCTTCTTACAGTTTGTGCTATTCAAACCTGAAGATTTAGTGCCTTTCTCAAAAACAAATTTACCTGTAAATCATTAGTTAACGGGCTAAATGGCTCCAATCTTTTAACTGCAGATGTAAATATTCCCATGTTATACTAAATAACTCCACCTGCTTATTTCTCAGCCTTGATGACAAAATCATATCTGAATGTCACACTGTGGCGAGTTCTTCAGGATCCTTTGGTTATGCACTTCTACCGAGGGAACTAAAAATTAAACAACTGACTCACTTAAAAGCATCAGGTAGTACAGACCAAAGGTCTCACCGGCGTTAAAAACTAACGTTTTTAACTTGCATACTCTAAAAGCATGATAGGTTATCAATCCTGCTGAGGTGATCTGCCCACTGACATTCTAGGTTTTGAATACCACAAGTGGCAACAATGGTTAATACATCAACATTAACCAAAATACAAAAAGTAATGCTTACTTTGTGTTGTGTCAATGCATACAGATTATCAGAGTATTTGTATAAAAACAAATATGAACGCCACCACTTTTCGGTGGCCCAACTGTAGCTGATTAATAATGTCATTATTTCAGATATTCCTCTTATGTTCAGAAATTCTAACTGTCACCTCCTTATTATTCTTCCCTACATAACAAAATCCACAATGACACTTTAATAAATATAATTTTTGCTTGTTATTATTTATTTATTTTTACCTGTGAGTGAGTGTGATAAATGACCCCTTTAATCAGGGCATTACAGTTCACACAAGGCTAATTTCCAGTGGAAAGAGATTTGGGGGAAAAAAAAGTATATCAGCATATGCATGTTCAACATATATATAAATCTGTCTTTACACAATTGACTCTCAAATTAGCAGAATGCATTTACTGAGTGTACATAAATAAAAAGGGAAACCTTCATACAGATAAACGCCCACTACATGACCATTCAGAATATGGGTCAAATGGAAACAGCTGCCACTGACTACTGATAGTGATTAGAAAAAGTTGGAAGGTGCTCCATCTTTATCTTAGGACTGATAGTCGTTTACAACACATAAAAAGGGGCATAATTTACAGGAGGTCACTGTGGATCAAATGTTTTAAATTGGTTAATATTAAATGCAAACCAAAGTATTTATTTTATCAACACGCTGGCAGTTTGGTTGTTGATTCAGCACTTTGTTCCAATTTTACTCTCTACAGTTACCGGGGTAACAAATACAAATCACTCAAGCACAAGCGAGCAAGTTTGAGGTAGTTTTACTTTACTTGTTTTTCTACTTCTGCTCCACTACAACAGAAGGAAATACTGTACTTGTACTTCCTACATTTATTTCACGACTGCAGTTAAATAAAAGTTAGATAAGAATATAAAATACGCTGAGTGGCTAATTAATTTAATCTCCCCCACAGATTATAGAAGTAAAACAATAACAATTAAGTGGGTAATGAATAATTTAACTTAGGAATACATGGCTATTATTTTAATAGCACTTTCTAGATGCAAACTGGCTGCTTTTTTGTTTTTTGTTTTATTAAGCAAACAATTAAGAAATTATTCAAGAAAATATGCATAAATTTGATCCATGGTTAAAATCATTTAAAAGTTACAGCTAGATACAAGATTTCTCAAAATTGCATCCACCTGAACTACTGGAACAGTAATAAGTTATTGTATAAGTAAATAAATATTTATAAATATTTAATAATAACAGTCTTTAGACTGTTTAGATACATTTTTACAACAATGCACTTTTAAATTTATGAACATTTTCAGAATTTAGTTTTTATTTGTACCATGGCACTTGTACAAAGTGGTGAATACCCTTAGATTGTACTAAGATAAGAAGCTATAACTGGTAGCATTTTAAGTAGATTCAATGAGTTTAGAGCTTCATGGATTTATCAACAGGTTGTTAACTTTCCTTAGTTTTCAACACAGAAAAGCCAAAAAACAACACTGATTGTCATCAGTAGCTTCATGCTGTTATTATCACTTGCTCCCTACTCTTGACTCGTACATATCAAGTTTGTCAAATTTTTAACAAAACAAGCAAACGAACAAAAGTGAACTGCAGGGAAGAAACTTACCAGCATGTGTTCTCGAGCAAGACTGCCTTCAACTTATCTTGACCTGTGACTTTGTTCATGTCACTTAATGTTAAGTGAAAGGAATTCTTTCAGCATATGTTGGAAAAATATGGTTGTTTAAAGTTATTATAAGAAAAAAAGTATTATAATACGAAAGCTCCACATTACAAAATAAATGGACTTTTATTCGTCCTTTTTTGTTTGATTAACTCTATTATTATTATTTAGTCACTTTAAAAAAAAACCTTTTAAAGAAAAAACAAAAAACAATAGGATACTACAGATCTGCCAGTTTTATCATGAAATGCTCCTATACCTGATGAAGCAACCAAACATTTTTGCTGCAAATAAACTTCTGGTGTAGCCCAAAATCAGTATCCTTTTAAAATAAGCTGAAAATCACAGCTAGTAGACAGATGTGAGACAAGTAAATCTCATAAAAACAGTTTGATAGACAAAAACAATACAGGTTACACATAATTGGATGCATATTATATTTATTTTTCAATATGCATATTAAATATTAACCTTTTTTTTATACCTTAGATTCCCTTGGCATCTCAAGTTTCAGGGCAATCATTAAAACAACCATCTTTAAAGAAAAGGAATAAACTCAAACATTTCAGTGCAAAGAGCTCAAGCCAAGTTCATTAAAACAACATACAATCCTGTCTCCGAGTTTAAAAATGAATTAGTTGACATGTATAAATAAAAGAAAACGAAAACAAGTCTGGCAACTGTCCATAATAACTGAACTGATGTTACAAGAACAAACCCCTTTTTTTTCAGTGTAAGTTCCCTTGGTTTGCAGCAAAGCATCAACTTACAAATTCTCACTTCATATACATATATTAATATGAACATTTTGTGTATTTTAATATAATCTTGTTACAGTTTCTACAAGAGGTCCATATGAATTAAATATTATATTAGGTGAACTTCTGTGATTTAGAGGTTTAGGATTACTCGGGATTTCTGCGTATTATCCACATAATCTGTTGATATTTTCAGGGTTTTATTGATAATGTTGGCTCGTTTTGGAGATTATCATTACTCCAAAATTTGCAATGCACTCACACGTACACCTTGTTATCACCAGAGGACACTATTGGCATAAATGTCAAGTCATACGCAGGAACCCTGAGTACTGTGCGTGTGACCTTGCCTAAGCATAGGCAGACGCAAACTTGTTTGTTGTTTAGTGTCAGTCAAATGATCGCTCCACAGTCATGCTCATTCTGAGTGTGTTGAACTTGAAGGCATCGTCTTTATCTGGCATCATCTCAAAAAAAAAACAACTCAAACGGCAAATTTTTAGCACACAGACAAAATGTCGTCCACTCACATTCATCCCTAACTTTCACCGCACACTCCATATTGCTCCCCATCCACCCAGCTTTATCTCAATAATGTATTTTTGAAACCTGTCCACTGCATTAATTCACAAATATTTCTGCTCATTCAACCACTCCCCTTTGGTGATAACAATTTGCCATTCTTCCTGTAGCGTTCCCTAACTGACTTTCTACATGGTATCTAGGATAATCTTAACATAATTACATTATTAGTAATTACAGCTCTGTCTATGCTCCCTACTTTTCTTTTTAGTGCCCAGTTACCATTTTAACAATTCACAGCTTTACACATCAGTACCAGTCACTCCAACACACAGGTAACCCACACACACTCATCTGAACAAGCACACATGAGAACTGAGGACTATGTATGTCAAATCATCAATGACACAGTGCAGAGAAGGTGTGCTGACATTAAAGATGTACATAAAGATTTAGAGAAACAGAAGGAACATGCAGGTGATTTCAGTTGCTGAAATGGAAGTTTAGAGTCTCAGTTTTTGTTATGGTTGGAATTACGGTAAAGTTGACGTGTCTGAAGAGACAGATTCTGGGTGGGGTAAATTTTCAAAGCCTGTTCTTAAACCGCATAAATCAGGAGAAAGTCACTTGATGCAAAGAAGATTCAGCAGTTTAGACAATAAGTGGCTATGCTCCAGAAAGAAAACTTTGAGTTTTTAGTAGATGCAAGGGCTGAGTGTGACGCCCACATCTAACACTGAAAATTTATGGACCCTTAGTCTTATGCTCCTACTCCTTCGTGGCCGACTGTCAGCAGTCTGAGACTTCAGAGGTGTTGGAGTCACTGGCAAGTTTCCGACGTTGCCTCACAGATTTCTCCTCATCCTGTAGAGAAGACAGTGTTTTAACCATTTGGTGCAACTTAAATCTAATGCCAAGAGATCCTCCGTTTCTCGCCTGACAAAATCTCATCTTGGACACAAGGTATCAAACATAAAATGTCTTAGGAAGGTTTACAGAACCTTGGTACTAGCGTGTTTGACATAATAAAGCGTATGGTGACTGTATGTTTCATTGTATTATTTGTAATGTAGAGTGTAATAATAATAATAATGAATTGGATTTATATAGCGCTTTTCAAGGCTTTTCAAGGCTTTACAATGCCACTATTCATTCACTCTCGCATTCACACACTGGTGGAGGCAAGCTACGGTTGTAGCCACAGCTGCCCTGGGGCAGACTGACAGAAGCGAGGCTGCCATATCGCGCCATCGGCCCCTCTGGCCAACACCAGTAGGCGGTAGGGTAAAGTGTCTTGCCCAAGGACACAACGACCAGGACAGAGAGCCCGGGGATCGAACCGGTGACCTTCCGGTTACAGATACGCTTCCCAACCCCCTGAGCCACGGTCGCCCCCAGTGTAATAAACATTAAAGCATTTTAAGGGTCTGAAGATTTGCTGGAGAGCTTTTCATCTAAAGAGGTGAGTTATTATTGTTTCATTGGAGCAAAGAATGGTTGCTGGAGCTCAGAGAATTTAAACTGTAGTGTTACCGTCTGAAAAACTCCATTCTGTCCCCACTCCCCAGGAGAGTGGTCTTCAGGGTACTCTGCTTCATCTTCCTCTTCCTCTCCTTCTTCCTCTCTTACTGTGTCCATTCCATCTTCCTCATATTCTGTCAGACAGTCTGACTCCTCCCCTGATCAGAAAGATTTAGAGGAGATATTATAGAAAGAATTTATTGAGACTGACCCATCCATTTATATTCAAGAAAAGAGACAAGGATACAATTCCTTATTTATCAGACTTATTGAATTGTACGTTGTCACAAAGGAGAATGCTGTAAGCTCTGTCTTTACTATTCTACATCAGAAGGAAAATATAGTCCAACAAAACATCAAGAGCAACTCTTTCTAGACAATAATGAATTAGTAATTATTTACCTTCTGCAGCAAGGTAGCTTTGGACTGGCTCTATCCTCGATACAATCTCTGCAAGATCAGTGAAGTCAGCTCCTGGACACGTGTAGGACTAATGGACAACATGTTATTATTAGTATTACATATGGAACTTGCAGGTTCACCTTTAAAGACACGAGTTACAGCAGCCATGTAAGATAGGATTAATAGTTTAAGTGTGCGTATGTGTTTAAGTGTGCGTATGTGCCCTTCTCACATCTGTTCTCTTGCTGTCATTGTAGTCGGCTGAGCGATGGTCCTTCAGCATGTTCTCGATGATGTCACCCCGAGCCCAGCCAGTGAACACTAACTTGCCGTGCTGAAAGCCCACATCCTGCAATACACAGTAGTTCAAATGAAAGCTATAAGTGTTTAGAAACAGAGCAACTGATTTAAATTCAGACTGAAACACTGATGGATCCTGTGGTGTATTTAGAGTAATAATCAACATTTATATTTGCACTATGGGATGTTAAACCGACAGTTGACTAATTAAAGCTGTGATAGCTTTTCTTATATTGCAATATACGATCTAAAGCTAGTAGCTTTACTTAAAAAAAATTAGCTGTCGATTCCATTTTCAAAGAAGCCCACATTGTTTTCCAGTATAAACAGAAACCAAAGTAGTACTTCTCCCTTTTTTGCCCAAACAATCAGATGATAGACACACGAATTTTAAAGCTGATCCATAATATGAGACTAGGGGTTTACACAACTGTACTTGTTTTTCAGATTCTCACCCTTCAAAGAGATTACACCCATTTTGGAAGTAGCCTGATTTCAGGTTCACACAAATAAAGTGTATTTTTGTGCAATTAAAAACCCAATACTGGGTAAGTAACTCACATAGATCTCATCAAACTTGCCAAAGTCCATGGTCTTGAAGCGGTCAATGGGTGGTCTGATGTACTCACAATAGGCACTCTTCTTAACCACTTCTAACTGTCGCACGCACGACACATAGGCCAACCGTGACTGGATCTCTGCCATGTCCGGCACCTACAGAAGGGAGTATCATAGATCTTATTCAGACAACACACTACCAGATTTCGCAATAAATAAATAAAGATGAATCTGCTGATTCCATAGCAGAATTGGATATGCTACACATTGATCAGATGGACTCAAAAGGTACCACTGCCTCATACTGCCAACCCATAAAAGGCTTTTTCCCAGAAAAAATTTTCATAGAAAAATTTTGACACCCTCTAAGAAAGTTTTAGCTCGAGCCAAATAGAAACATTTGTAACCAGTATTGTTGGACTCCACTTACTCAGTTACAAAAGACATTTATGTTAGCCCAATCTAAGCCAGGAAAACTCCTGCATCCAGTACCTTTACTTTCTCTGCCCAGGGATTGATCCGTTTCCACAGCAACCACCAGCCCGACAGGCAATCGCCATAGTTACACAAGTCAGTCTCATCTTGACTACCCACGTCGATGGCAATGACTGTTCTGGCACCCGTGTTCCTCGCAATGTCCGCTGATAGACGTTTAACACCAGTTTTTTCACACACAAGCACACAATCACGCAGACGAACGACCATAGCGTCACAAAATCCGGCAGCAGAGATGATAAGACAATAAATAAATGTTAATAAATTTGTTTCAGGTTTGCCTCCAGAAACCTTCATTTTTAGAGGCACAGTGTTCTGACAGACGTACACCACAAAAACACAAAACTTTTAAGACATAAAAGTTGTAAGCTCACTTTAGAGAATTTACAGCCAATTAAATAAGATGTATATATGTAAACTATACATATTTCCTGGCGAAATAGCGCAGGGCCTTTTTTTTTTATCCCCTTATTAAAAAGAGCTTTGCAATAGTAGGCATTTGTGTGGTGTTGAGTCTGTGGAAGACAACCCACAAGCCTAAAACACTGATCCAGCACCCCAAGAACAACTTTAAAAGCAGCTACACAGAAGGCAGACTGAAACAAACACAGGATGTTAATTTGACAAAGTTCCCTTCCACTGGATCAATCTTTTGGGCCCAGACAGCACCATATTTCACAAAGCATCAGCTGGGACACAATGAGAAATTATTTAAATGCAGAGCAGAAAACTGCAATAGGCCAGTCTCCTTGTGAAATATGGTTCTGTTTCTTCAGTGCAGAGGATATTTCTTTATTATAAATACATCAACCCAGACTCAGGGGAATTTTCACCGCCACATCAAAATGAAAACTCCAAGTAGAACTACAATCTCAATTGTGTTTTTCATCGCACAAACATTTCAGGATGTATGTATGTATATGTACCTTTGGCTCTGTGCAGTTGCTTTTAAGCAATGATCATCCATTTACTAGTCTGCAGACAAAAAAAAGCTGTTCCCCTGAGTCTGAACACACACCACTGATTTTTCTTCTTGTTGAAAGCACATGACAAAAAAAAACTTACGTCTTATTCTCGCAGCTTAAACAGAAACCTCACCAGGCAGCTTTTTTGGGTTTGTTTTAATGTAAACTTGCCTGAAGTAGTTAATTTTGAAAATGTGTGGAACACTTGTATGATTATAATAACAATTACAATTTTGCTGCAAGCCTGTTAAAATTATTATTGCCAATCATACAACAGTTTCAACATGAGAAGAATCAGAATGTAATCTCAAAGCAGACTGGCGTCTTATGCATGGCGGTTTTGATGTCAGAAGAGGATTTGTTTTCATTTCTTCAAATGTATATTTACTAGAAACTTCTCTCCAACATTATTAATTCTACCCCTATCTGACACCAGGCTGCTTCACATACAAATACATCCCCACTGTTTAATGCAATATTTCCTAGTTGTAGAAAAAGCCTTGTATTTATATAAAATTTAAATAAACTTTAAATGTTGCATTTCTTCCCCCATCTGGCAAACCAGGTTACTTCAGCGATTGATCTAAAGTATAGTTTGTTTTAATCTGGGCTTTTCAGTCCACTGATTTGAATTTTCTCATTATATAAATTTGAACTGGCTTAATATTCAGATGGGGAAAGCTCAGCAATACCACAGGACTTTCCTCCATTAACATTAAGCATTCATCCACTTACTTAAAAACACAACCTCTTAATATTGCTAACCTAAAAACCACCATTCAAAGCATCCCCCCATCACCATCCCACCTTCCCCCTCCTCTGGGAGACAGGAGTTGGATAGAAATTAAGGACTGGATTGGTTCGGGGTGGGGTGAGGTGGGGAGCAGGGGGTTACCACCTATACTTGCCTGGCAGGTTGTTGATGTAGCCACCATCCATTAGCAAGTTGCCATCTTTGGGGTCGCAGAGAGGCGGCAGGTACCCTGAGAGGGTCATGCTCGCCCGTACATAGCGCCACAGTGAGCCTGGCACACCAAGGAGGGAAGGAGGGAGGAGGAAGGGGGGGATAACATCTCAATAATGTTTGCTATACGTTTCAGATTAGTGTCGACACAGACCGCAATCCAAACACCAGAGCGAGGTCGGACAAAAGAAGGTAGTCGATCCCTGCAAAGGCTAGGACTGTCGTTCTGCCTACCTTTAAACTCTGCTGTAAACCACTGCAAACCTCATTACCTTGCACATAGATCCTGTGTGGCTTGTGCAAAAGGTAAAAAAGTAAATGGCAACCATCACAGAGAATCAAGGTTGTTTTATCTCCAAACTATGTCCCAAAAACAGTGCTTCACTGCATATGATCCTCCTTTATAAGTTCCTCAAAATCTACAGACCTATTGCAACATTAGTGAATAAACCAAAGCAGTAGAATCCAATTTTACTCCTATTGCCAACTGTGTGTAGGGACGGAGCAGTAGTAGATGTTGATGTGACAATGTTTGGAGATTTTTCACAGTGAATATTACAGGGAAGCAACCAGCCTACTCTGTCCTGCAGTACAGCTCAGTGTCAGCAGAGGGCAGGAGCAGACAAAGTGCTGCATGGGTTGGAAGGATAAGGAGCACCACAGAGAAAAGTGAGGGGTGCTACTATGCATAGAGAATATGTGAATGCTTGAACAGAATTACATTACTGAAATGTGACTTCAGAAAAAACAAAACTTGCAGATTTTCATCCCTGTTGATTGTTTGTCATTTTAAGGGCTTTGTTGACTGTGTATAGGAGGTGCAATGTGCAACAGCAAGATCCAGAACACATATTTTATAATAATAATAATAATAATAATAATAATAATAATAATAATGATATTTGTCATCAATATATATTTATGAAAGATATATAGATGGGATGGCTTTAACTAACATACTGGCATGCATAAAAAAGCAAGCAAAGCCAGGGGAGAGGACAACAGCTGGATAGGAGGGATTGAACTTGCTCCTGTAGGCAGAGATGACTGAAATAAAATAGAAGCAGGGAATCAAATTGCATTTCAGTCCATTTGACATACACATTTAGGTGAATTGGAACACACAGTGATTTACATGTGATGTCAACATCTCATGTAGATTGCAGCCGTTCACCATCTCGTCAGTTCGACACTGAATACTGTCTGTTCTCTATGCCTGATCTCGAGCTGATAAATCTGCCAACATCTAAATTAATTGAGGTTGACTTCAATTGAAAATGACAAAGAAGAAAGAAAAAAAGCCAAGTACAGTGGTGCATGAAGACATGCCTCAACCTTAATGTCATAGGAGAAGTGTGAGTTTCAGCAAATAGATGTGTTCAGATGAAGCCTGATGATCATGCAGCTCTCTATGACCGACAGATATCCAAACATGCATGGAGAAATCCTGAGATTGAATAAACACAGTGGAGTTCAGTGGGTTTTGTGATTTTTTTTTTAGGTGACACTAAGCTAAATGGATAAAACGTGTTCTCTGTGTGAATAACAAAGTCAATGGGAGAGACGGTATGATGCAATCTGGGCTTTAAGATATATGTAGGATGTAGTCTTTCCTTCCAAACCATGGGCTCCCAATATCCACCAAGTCAAGGTGGGGTTAGTTACATTGAGAACTTGGGAGGGAGACGAAAGAAGAGGAGGGTAGCTGGGTGGTTGATTGTCGATTTGGGGATGGAGGCGGGAGGGGGGAGGTTTTGGTGAGCGGGTGTTTAAAATCTGACCTGGGACATTGTTAACATAGCAACCATCCACAAGCAAGTGGCCATCCTTGGGGTCGCACAGGGGAGGTAAATAGGGGGTGTAGGAGGCGCTGGCTCTAACATAGCGCCAGACACAACCTGTCAGGAAATGGAGATGGAGAAGGAGCAACACATCAAATATGGGCCAGACTCCACATCACAGATGGGGTAAAAGAAATGTGAAGGAGAGTAAAAGAAAGAAAGGAGAAGAATAAAGAGAGAGAGAGCGAGGAACATGGAGAAAGAAATGCCTGCAAGATAGTGAGGAAACTGTAAGTAGCCGCAAGTAGCTAAAAAGAGAAATGGGAGTATAATCTCATCAAAATTACTTTTATATGCCTGTGATTTTAAGAAAATATTGCAAATTCTAATATGATCCAACTTTTATAGAGAGAGCTAAACTACAGGAGTACTCTATAACCTTTTAAATGTAACTATTTGAGGAAAAAGAAGTTACCTCAGAGCTTTCTTTAGAATACTAACAGGATATCAAAAATATTTGTGAAGTAAAATTTAATTCAAGGAACAGAATATGATCTGACATGAACAGTTTATTTTTAGGATAAATATTAAAAGCCAGTGGTGATGTAAATGAAAGAAAATGAAGGAGAAAGAACAAAGTATCAGAGTACAAATTTGAAAAGAAAATAAAGAACAGTGATGCTATCTGATGTGTTCATTAAGCATGTCAGAGAAATAGTATTAGCACTGTTAGATGACTGTTTCATCCAGCAAGGTGCGATAAAGACAAGAAGACAAGGGATAACTGTAAGAGACATGAGCTGAACAGACAGAAACAAGGAAAGAGAGACAGACAGAGAGTCTTAGGCCTCCAACTAAAGCTTCTAAAAAATATAAAAAGGGAAAAAAATCCTAGGTAATTTTTCTGTAAAAGATTTGCAATTTCTATTTAGCTTCATATCATTCTTAAATTTGTTCCTTGGCTGTGTTCCTCACTGGATAAAAAGCAAAGTAAGTAATTCAAACTCTCTGCCTTATAACAACCATCAAAATGACAGTTATTATTTCCTTTCAGTGACTCAGAGTGACATATTCACAATAGCACCAAGCTAGAAATGCTGGACAAAAGCAAACCAAAAAACCCAAAACCAAAGAAAGCACAGAATGGAGATGAAGGAGTGATGGATGCAACATGGGATGGAAACCACTAAAAGGCAATGTGGTAAATGGTAAGGTAAAGTGTTCTGGATCCTACATGTTGACATGGGAGAAGATTCAGTATTCTGAGATGAGTGACTACACAGGTTATTTTGTCTTTGTTGTAAACTATAAATGAGCATATCTGTAATGTCTCTCCTTGCTCAGAAAGACCAGGCATAAAGTTATATATGAAGTGAATTCGGGGAGTTTTAAACATAAATTGGATTGACACTAAACAATGAAAAAGCTACAGGTTTGTTTGTTTTTTATATTAGCACATGGCAATAGTAAGAAAGGAAAATCCAGATATAGAAGAGAGAGGAAGAAAGAAAGAATGAAATTTAAGTAGGCACATGATAAGAGGCAAAAGATGGCAACAATGAAACCAAGTAAGAAAGCGTAGCTCTAGCAGTTAGTTCATCCACATGCCAAGATGCAAACATAAGCATTCAGCGTGCTTAGCTGCAGGACTGAGACCTGAAAGCTTATGAACTCCTCAAATCCAGCAATCAGCCAGTTAATAATTCAAAACACTGATTTTACATCAAAGACTACAATAACTTCATTTAATGTACAAGACTGAATATTAGAAATGAGCATTACACAGAAAATGGTGAACTGGATTTGAGGGTTGTTTTTTCCACAAACAGTCGTTTTAGATCGCAGAGATTCATTTTGGCTATTGTTAGTGATGGTGCATTTTTAAGCAAGTCAAAAAGAACACACATCTCAGCAAATACACAGACAAGCATCAAAACATACATTCTTTCTTTTGTACATACAGCAAAATCTCTTTCTAACACTTTAATGGAGGCATACTCCAAACAAGGTTGAAACTGGCATGTTTTTTGTAGGAACAAATAAATGGGTTTGCAAACGAAAGGCTACATGTACCTTTGATAACTGCACTGTAATCACATATTCAAACATTTTCAATTATCCAATCTAGTATTTCTCCCTGTCTCATATATTTTTGATATGAGGAACTTAAACCTGCTTTCAGAATAACTTTAAGTATCCTCCCACGGGTAGTGGACACAGTAAAAGCAGGCCTCTGTTTTGCCCATTTCCAGATGCACGAGTTGGATGCTATTCTAGTAGTTTTGCATAATTTACAATTCAAAAGAAGAAGTGGTGAAGTACTGACCTCATTACTGGAAATTATGGCCCTATATATGACAGAAGGTACAGAGAAGCATCATAGCCTCCCCCCCTTAATCAAATATACAATTTGCCACCTACACATATATCCACCATATTAGTATTTGTCTATGTGGAGATTGCAAACACACCAGTTCAGTTTAGTTTGGTGTATATCCACCTCCAACCTTACTTCCGAGACTTCTGAGAACATGCAATCCTGCCACTCTCATAATGCATTAGCCAGCTAAATGCTTGTTTGTGGCATCAGCTTAAGCTTAAACGTACAACATTTACAGACTTGGCATCTAGAGAATACGAGACATTATAATCCCTTTAGTACCTCGTGACACTTGACTGAGTAGAACAACATGCCAGTATATTCACTTAGATAAGAGCTTTGATCACTGTACCATATTATTTCTGACTGACTGCTGAAACCATTTAATTACATATGAAACCAACTTCACACATTAGTTTTCTGTCATTCAGGGCAGTAAAAATGGATTAAGTTGGGTTAAATTTAAAAAGAAGCAACTGTTCATTTCCACTTACATGTATGCATGAATGTGAACTATTCTTAAATCTTAGTAAATGTACTCCATGTAAACATAATGTGAAATACAAACGTACTGTAGTAATCTCGACTAAATTTTAAGCTAATAAAATGCTACAGGGGTAACGACCCCTGCGGTTAGAACAGCGCTCACTTACCATCCTGATGAACACGCATAGCTGAGGCCGTGATGTCAGTGGTGACGTTGAAGTACGGCAGCCACAGGTCCTGGGAAAACATTTTATTTCAAAGTTAATGATAGAAAAAAACAAAACCCTCTTGTCTTATGGCAAGGTTGTTGCAATGGGGAAAAAACATTTTGTACCACAGTCCCACCTCTATTTGCTTGTCCTGAAACACTTTATAGATGCTGGTGTTAAAGGCAGAGCCAGAGAACATGGAGGTGATGGGATAGGTAAGATCCAGAACGGTTTTAAACACCGAATTCATTGCCTGTTAAACAAAGAATTGGAGGGAATTAGTAGATGTTTGTCAGATTTTTGTGAAAAACTAAATTGTCATCAGATATGACCAAAAAAATGATTGCGTTGATAGTCCTAGATGTGTGTGCTCTACCTTAGACCACTCTCTTGCTCTTTGTTTTGTCCTAACAGCACTCCTTTCTTCTGCATAAAGGGCACCGATGAAAGAGCCAATTGAGGTCCCACCCACTATGTCAATAGGAATCCCTGCTTCCTCCATAGCTTTAATTACACCCACATGAGAGCAGCCTCTGTAAGAGGGAGACAATTTGTCTGAAAACAAGCAAGTACGCACGATGCCGAGTACATTTACAACATCAGTATTTGAAATGGCTTTTAGACTAAAAGACAGACACATTTTCCTAATGCTGCTTTACTCTGTATACAGGCACAGCATAGTGTTTCCACATTAGAAATCCTTCCATACATTACCACACAGACATTAACTGCACATTAGTTTAGTACTGCTGAACGTTTGTGAACTTTATTGGTGCAGAAAGTCTCATCGACTTTGCTCACCTAGCACCACCACCTCCAAGCACGAGAGCAATGCTGTTTCCGGTGAGGACTCGGGCCAGCCGAGAGAAGTCACTATGTCTGTCTGCCGTTTTCTCAAATACCTTCTCATACACCTCCCTCTGCACAAGCACAGCAAGAAAAACACACAAAAATAAATACAGGGGTTACATTTTATTTTGTGTAACAATATTATCAAAATATTACAATTGCTGTTATGTTGAACAGTAAATAGGGCTGGATGAGGTTGCTTTAAAAAAAACAAAAAAACAACAACGCTCAAGCAACATTTTAATGAATGAAATGATGCAAAAAACAAAACAAAACAAAACAAAAAAACAGTGAAGCCTCCCCAAAGTGACAGGGGAGTGCTTTACCAACTCAACCTTCTATGATGTGTCCAACATGAAGTGCATACTGGCAGCTGTAACCGAGTTACAAAAAAGTTCTAGTGTGAGAGCTATCCTAATGGTGTGTCTTGTGGCTGGAGTGCCAGAAAAAGAAATTACTCTCCAGGAGAGTCAGGGGGTCTGGCTAGTATTTAACAATGCAAAAAGCTGCAGATGTGAAAGGGTAATGTGTGTTCAGGTGCCCTAATTAGCAAAAAGCAGGGAACTGTGTATTGTTTACTGTTAAAATGTGAGGCTCAAATCCACGTGGACTGTAGTTAATATCAATCTAGCATACTCAATATTCAAAACAAGGCTTTTATATTCTCCTAGAATATTGTGCCTTCTAGAAATTATGGTACTGATATCTCTGCCATTCTGTCCACCCCTAAATGTAAATAAACTGAAAGCATCAAAAAAATCCTATAAAAAAATTGACTTTGTACCAGTTTGCTGGGACCTCGTCTGGAGAAGACCCTCCGGGGACACTTGAGGTGAAGATGCCCTGAGCACCAGCTGCGCATGTTGAGCCACTCGACTGTCCTGGAAGGTCCAGGTCCATCTTCTCTGTGCAAAAGGACCAACTGTTTCAAAGCTCGCACTGCTGTGTTTTCCAGCATCTGCTCCAACTGAAGGAAGACGAGACAGTTAAAGTTATCTGTTGCCATTCGATTTCTTCTCTTCCCAGCTCTTTACCCACACACACATACTTCTCCTAGTGTAGGTTCCTGGTCCCCAAGACCAACAATGAGGATGCAGTCAGCCTGTCGGATGCAGCGCTGTGTCCATGGGGTCATGCTGTTGTCTGTCTGGTAGAGGACAATCCGATTGATGTCCTCCTGCTGGGCCAGCCAGCCGGAGAGACGATACTCATGGATACTGATGGATAGAGAAGAAAAGCAGAGACACAGACAACGACTTGGAGGTATGAAAAGTAGCAGAGGTAATTTGTTTACATTTTAATACATTATAGGTATGCAACACGAACCACGCCTACAGCATTTATAGCACTTATTTGCAATGCCTTTCTCTACAAAAATACAAAACTCAGTAACATCTAAACAAGTAAGGAAAAAATAACACACAAGCTAAATGCATAGCTTCAAGTAAAGCCCAAGCAACAAGAAAAAAGGGTTTGTGATACAGACAAGATTCTTTGATTATCAGACTGACCTGTCCAAAGCCGAAGCACCCAGACGTTCTCTAATTATGTCACTGGTTAAAAGTAATGTAGGTCCTACAAGAGTCAAACAAATTGTATATCACAAAAAAGTAAAGAACTTGTGCATTTGTTTGTCAACCTGCTTTAATTTAAAGACACAGCTACACAGAAGTCAAGCAATCCCACTAAAAAAAAGGATTTTTACGAACAAAATTGAAATGCGTGGGTTTACCAATGGCACTAAGTGCATGGCTGAGCTCTAGATTGAATGCATTGATTGGCACTTCATCACAAACAGGCAGCACTGCGACAGTGGAGAGGTTGCTTGCTGGGTTGGTGACATCAGCACTTGTTGTCATACTGGGAAGACTGAGGGCTGAACCTAAAAGATTAAAACAGTGAACAAATGGAGTGAATGAGAAACTGAAGGCTGTAAAAGCACAGCTGGCTGGTGAGGAAGCACGCATGTGTGTGTTACTGCTCTCACTAGTCAATACTTGAATCGACAAAATGAACTAGACTATGTCAAGATAAATTAGCATTCAACTACATGACCAGAGTGACGCATAACGCCATCCTGCACAGGCGTGGGGGCGTTACCCTGAAAAGAATATAACACTGCTAACTTTAGCAACACTAATCAAACTAGTATGACAAACTAAATCTGTATGTACAGCCACATGTCCCAGGGATGACGTGCAATAATAACAGTAGTATATGTGTGTGTGTGTCTCGGCAACATCTGCAATATTTAGAATACCATTTAATTTTTGAATAAAGTGAATAATGGTCTCAAGTGGTTCTGCATAAGTTCTCAACCTTGCTCATTAGCGTATGCTCATTTCATTAAATCTGGTCACCTGATCTTTTTTTGTTTTTTTTCTTCTGCTCAATTTACTGGACTTACCAGAGAATGGCCCACGACCCTGCTGCAGATTTCCCAGAATCTTCTGACCCAACAAGTGGATCAACCTTGTCACCACCTAAACACAACAGTAGAGAAAATTGAAAAGAAACTATGTTATTATAGTAACATAATTTCTATAATATAGTACTATAGTACTATAGCCACTTAATAGTACTATAGTACTATTAAGTGGCTATAGTACATAGCCACTTAATAGTACTTCAAGGATGAAGTCACAGACCTGTGGATATCGTCGCTTGATGTTGTTAAGGGTTCCCTCGGGCAGTTTAACCAGCTCAGTGTCTCTCACAGCATGGACCGTTGTGGCTCTTGGCTGTTTGGTCAGTGCCTCCACCTGATACATAATTAGATTGGATTAGTCCCTCACTTAAAACTTACAAAAAAAAAAAAAAGAAATGAGAAGAAATCTAATTGAAATTTTACAGATGTGGAAAAATGCAGCACACTGCTCTAGTCCCAATCCTAGCTCAGGACCACAGCTGTTTTTAACTTAATAGTTTTGAGCTTATTTTACTAACTAATATCTATTCACACATGGGTAGGATGAGACAAAAATGCCTTGTTCTCACCACTCCAATGAGTTCTCCTCTACCATATTCCCCCACCAGTTCTTTCTTGCCGTTCGCCTTGCGGATGACTGAACGCAGACGTCCATTCAGAACAATGTAGGTGCAGTCTGACTTGTCATCCTGTCTGTTGATGCGTAGATTACAGAAAAAAAAGCATATTTTACATTTACCATTAAAATTATGACTGAATAATGTAACAGGATGACCAAGTATTGTTTTCACATAGATGCAAAGATTGTTTTCATTTCTTTGTCCAAGTAAAGATGAGAGCAGAGTACCTGTAGAGGGCTCTGCCAGCTTCTACAGCCATCCAATCAATGGCAAAGTCCATCTGCCTGACAAAAGGAGACATCCGGATTGCAACCGTGTGGGCTGCACTCAGCACCACGCTGGGCTGCTCCCTCATGATCCTGCAGGGGGAAGCATATAACAGAAAGAGTGAGAACAAATACTGAATAATTCACACTGGAATATGGTCAAAAGTAGAGAGATAACTCAAAACTGGGAGATTACTTTAGAAAAGAATACTAAAAGTTTACTTTTTTATATTTTAAGCTTTCATATTCTCTGGATGTATGTATGAATTTCACAAGCAGGCTTTTTCTTATTTATTCAGGTGATACAAGCTTTGTGTAAATGTGTATGCATGTTTGTTTTTGTTTTTAACTCAATTTAGCTTCAGTTAGCTTCCAGAGTGGGTTTGCTCATTTCAGTCTAGTTTTTACTGTTTGAAAATGTTTAGTTTTAGTTTAGTGTTTATTAGTTTCAGTTGTTTTAGTGTTTTTAATTATTATTGTATGGAGCGCAAATGTTAGAGGCAAAATTTAAGAAAATCAGCACATGTATTATAATAATAATAAAAAAAAGAAAAAGAAGAAGAAAAAACGCAGGCGTTTTTGAAAGCAGGTGAATCGCATTCAAATTCTCAATTAACATGTCCATCAATGCCTCATCGGCAAGTTGTGATAACAAATTTTATAAAATTAACAGATGCTAAAACTAAGGGTATTTCTCCCATATTTTTTATTGTATTTTAATTAGTTTTTATTTGTTTCAGATGGTTTACAAAAATGTAGTTTTTAAATTAACCTCCTGGGACCTGGCATCTGCATATGGGGACATCACATTTTGGGTTGTCTAGACCACAATACTAAATTTTGCTCTTTCAAATGGCTTTCAAACGGGCCGTATTGCTCAAAGAGGCACAATTGTTGTTTCTCATTTTGCTTTTGTGTTTTGCTGCTGTGTTCAGACACCAAATAAAGAGTTTTGCACATTATTACTCAATTGTGACTTAATAGTCTTCTATCGAATACTAAAAAGCCAAATAGCAAAGAGAAATTAAAAATGCATGCCATGAAAGAGTTCAGGTCTTAGGAGGTTAATTTATTTTTTAAAATTTAATTAAATATAAGTGAAAGTGACCTAAAGTTATTTGCATCTCTTGCACTTTATCCACACTAAAGCCGTAAGACTCACTCATAGAATTCAGACTTTGAGATCTTCAAATAAGTACAGTCTCGTACAGCCTTGATGGTAAATATAAGGGGTTCTCCAGTGAGTACAGCAAGCTGGCCCACCATCTCTCCCGGATGGGTGACAAACAGACAGACATCCTCCTGCTTGCCGATCATCCGCTGGTAGACGTGCAGACAACCAGACAGGACAAAGTGCAAACTCACGTCCTTTTGAAGTGAAAATAGGAAGGAGGAAAAAAGAAATACAAAGACAAAAATAACTTTTACTGCTGCAGTAATGTACTTTCTTTCTTTACTACATCTAATCTATTCCTGCTTTATTAATACAATTAAAAGAGTAATTTGTAAGTTTTCAAAAGGTCATAGGGTTTCAGAATGTGTAAAATACCTGGTCTCCCTGTCTTGCTAACACAGCTCCTGCTTTTGCATGGTGCAGAGTCACTCTGCTGTTTAACAGAGATGGGTCCTGCATAACAAAAGGCAGAAAGCAAAGCAAAAGTCAAAAAATTATTAAGCAGTGACAAACGATAAAGCTAAGTGGAAAAAGACAGTGGATGAAATGCTTTTACTCCACTTTGTTGAGCCTTGGAGGAAGATCGTGCTGCAGGCAATGATTTATTTCTTCACTCACACTTTGATCTAGTTACACAAATTTATTTTAAAAGTTTAAATGTGGCAACACCTGCACAGAGGCACAGATTGCATCAAGTGAATTACACAACCCCCTAAAGCACCACTGAACTCTTGCGTTTATTTTTTGTCACCACAGACTCACAAATTTTTTCTTTTTCTAAAGCAACAGTCAATCATAAGGAAACTTATTTGCTTGCATTATTTGTCAAAACAAATTGTTCGTCGTATTATGATCACAGCCTGTAGGAGTTTAAACCGGCATAGAACAACAGCAAAATATTATCCTTGAACAATCAAAAAAAGTAAAACGAACCTCAATCCTCATAAGCTTTAGGACCTCCTTTTGACCTTCCTCAAAGAGAGCGGCACTGGATCGATTTGACACAGGTGTAAAAATGTTGTCCACAACTGGCTCTTCCTCTGGATACAGATAGATTCCTGAAGGAACTTCATCTACTGTCACCTTCCTCTCACGCTGTTCCTGTGATATGGACTGTAATAATGTAATAGAATAATTATAATGTAATATGCATACTTTGCCAATTTATAATGGGTGTTCCTGCTGTTAAATCAGGAATTCTAATTCTAAAAAACATTATCAGAGATACAGCACTACTCTTTTTCCACACTTTCTCAAATATCTTATATTTAGCTTATCCTTAAATATTTTTGGCTTATGAATCATATATTAATTACTTCTTTGTTATTCATTAACTGTGGCCTATACTATTCTCCATTCTTAAATACTTCTGTTTTCTTTAAGTAATTAACCAATGTAATGTATACATATAAGGAGGGTTTATATCTTTTCTCATTTTTGTCCTGAGAGTCTGCAGTGTACTGACCCGAGTATAAGTGGGTGGAGTGTTGCTTTCCTCTGCCGAGACAGAAATCCGTCCTCTTTCATACGCCATGTCAAAGTCTGATCTTAGACTTTTCTGTACACCTGTTTAAAAGGTCAACATTTAAGTGGTTTAATTATTCTTAGGTTGATCTATGTTTAAAAAGAACAAACGAAAATGTGATGGCGCAAGCAAAAGGCAAAATATATTGTCATTTGTTAAAAGGTTTTGCCTGCTTATTTACCTGCACTGTTAAAATACATTTCTTACAAATACAAGCGTTTCTAAAACAGTAACATTAACAACTGGTCATATATGTTAAAGTGGGCAATAGGCAAACTTTTTAATATGAGCAGTATAGATTAGGTGTGCATAGCATATTGTAGATGGATGAGCTGGACGGTTTGCGGTATCAGTGTAACACTTTGGCTACCCATTCTCTGCTGGCTTCTCAGTAATCACTCTACATTAAAACATGTCTAAAATATCACACTGCACTGGAAGAAAGTGTCTGACTTTCAGCAAAACTAAAGAAGAGTAAGACAATATAATCTGTCAGTACAAGAGAAAGATCCCTCACCAGCAATGTCTACAGGCATTGAGATTGTCCTGCTAAGAGTTGGCACTGTTCCATCCTTCCCTTGTTCTCCTGTTGTGAAAAATAAATACAATTTAAAGCATTTCTAAGTCACCCCAAAGCAAAAATAGCACTGGAGAAGACATATGCAGGGTTCATACGCATTTTTCGGGGTCAAATTTAAGCACTTTCAAGGTCCATTTTTCAAGCTTTTCCAACACATAGCCAAAAAAACCCAATTTATGTTTCACTTTGCATCACCTCAGTAAGACCATGTAAAAATGTAAACAAATCATCTTAGATCGACCTAAATGTCCTTTGTTCCCCTTTTGTTAAAACAGAGAAAAATGCACCACACAAAAATACTGAAAAAAGAAATACCACAAACACCACAATAATACACAGGCCACATTAATAAGTATTCTCATCAGATATTGATGCTACTTTCCTATGTGACACAAAAATAAGAGACAGATGTTTGTTTTTTTAAAACACCTACACCCAGAAAAATGGGGCCAAAATCAAGTTTAATTGGTTATAACACGAGAAATATAAGTGCCGACTGAGTAGTGTCACTAAATACTAAATTACTAATTTAGGTGAAGTCTGCATCTGCAGTAATATTTACACCTCTGATGACATCTTACAAGTGTTAGCTTTATTTTGATACCAAGACTGTTTACACAGAGTTTGAAATTGCAGAGAAATACTCCATTTATTTTGGTCATTTCATTTTCGAGCAGGAAGCTCAGAAAACCCCTCGGGGCCTAACAGGTTAAAGTTAATTCCCAGTAAAACTAACTGTGAGATGTTTGACTACATTGCAGTCTGTATTATTGTTAAAGTCATAAGTGTTTGTGCTTATAACATCAGGTACAGTAAGACCAGCATGGAGAACAGCTCTGACTGGGAGTGGCTTTGAACAGATGACATACTCAGTTCAATTCAACGTATAAGACTTCCGACTGTTCGGGGGAGGGGCAGGGTCACACACTTCAACAGACTGACATGCAGAGGTGCGAGGCAGCCCAGGCAGGGAAATTTTGCTTTTACACTTTGCGACTCATTTTATTTTTCTATCTGATAAGAAAATTATTCGGTCAGATAGTTATTTGTGGTGAATGAAATACAGTTTCAAGCACGTTTAAGCACCACATCTGAAATTCAAGCACTTTAGTACCTTGAAAAGAAAATATTAAAATTTAGGAATTTTCAAGGATTTCAGCCATCCATACCCTGCATATGAAGCTTTAAAGCAACTCTGTACACCTCAACTAAGATTCAGCTTCTCTAACACTGGGAGTTACTTAATCTGTATGCTGACACCCTACCTGGAGTTTCACCTTTAACGGCTGCTTCTCGGTGCTCCTCAGGTACCGTCAGGCTGCCAAAGCGTTTGCCATGGCGTACAGGACTGGTGCGAGTAGGGTGGGGTGACTGCGGTGGCAGACGTGAGGGATGCATTTCCTGTAAAAACAAGTATAAGTAATGTATGGATGAGAGTGAGGTAGATGATTAATTTGAGAGTGTGTTCACAAGGTGGAAAGTACAGCATGATATTAGTATTTAGGCACTGAAATCATGATAACAGCAGGATGTGTATGAGGACTATGAGGTCCAGGTCACAAGGGTTACAGCACTTGTGAATCTATGTTACCAGTAACTTTACTGGTTGAGTGATAACTATCATATTACAGGAATTCTGTGGACTATTTAAAAGCATTTGAATGGGCAAACACACATTACTCCTCATCTTAAATATTTATATTGGCTTACATTTGATCTCAGGACTAACACCATTCTGAACTCTTTGATGAATATAATTGGGTTTTCTTAAGGCAATTAATCAGTTTAAGACTTTCTTTCAAACTGGTGCCTTGATAAGATGAACTCACATGACTGAAGAGCTCATTGGTCAGCCCCAGATAGTTGTGCAGGGCTAACACTGTTACTCTTTGGAGACGAACCATGATAATCTGAAATGGCACAACAGAAAGTTAGTCATTTCAAGCACGAAAGGAAAACAATTAGTTTACAGACGTCGAGCCAGAAATACAGTGTGTGGAAAACGAATCCATAAATACGACTCTAATTTTAAGCACATCTACAAAAACCCCCCACAAACACTGAGGAATAATAATCATTATACAACTCACCTGTACTACTCGCACTAGACTCTCGGGATATTTCTCAAATATAGACAGGAAGGCTTCTACAGGCAAACGGAGAACAGTGGAAACCTCTGCAGCCCGTGCTGACACTGTTCTATAAGGCATCTGGTGGCCCTGCACACAAATATCCAAAAGAATACTTTACATTTTCTCAGTCTACCTGTACTTA
The DNA here is from genome assembly GCF_056152115.1 of Neolamprologus brichardi. Taxonomy (NCBI): domain Eukaryota; kingdom Metazoa; phylum Chordata; class Actinopteri; order Cichliformes; family Cichlidae; genus Neolamprologus; species Neolamprologus brichardi. The sequence goes on along the minus strand of NC_142109.1, from coordinate 25,632,877 downwards.
CAGAAGCTCTACAGGTGGGATGTTTCTAATTAGCAGTTTATTAGTTTTTTATATGGAATGACCCCAAAACATTACTTAATTTCAATCAACACAGATTGAATTGGTTAAGGAGTTATTTAGAAAATAGGTCGCAATATGTACATTATCTCGGCAATACCTCTGAAAGATTGAAGATTGTATGTGGTGTTCCTCAAGGTTCTATTTTGGGACCTAAACTTTTTAATTTATATATTAATGATATCTGTGACGTATCAAAAAGGTTACATTTTATTTTATTTGCAGATGACACAATTTTTTATTGCTCAGGAGAGAATTTGAAAGATTTGGTTGAGATGTTAAGATTGAAAAAATGGTTTGATGTAAATAAATTATCTTTGAATCTGACAAAAACGAAATTCATGATATTTGGCAATCGCGTAAAGGAGGAAGAAGTCATTATGTCCATTAATGGAGAATTGATTGAAAGAGTTACTGAATTTCGCTTTTTGGGTGTAATAGTAGATGAAAATTTGACGTGGAAATCACATATTGAGTATATTAGAAAGAAGACGGTTAAAAACATTTATATTTTGGGAAATGTAAGCAATTTATTAGACTACAAAACAATGCGCATTTTATATTTTTCATTGTTTTTCTCATACTTTAGTTACTGTGTGGAAGTTTGGGGGAATACATATGAGAATACTATAAAACCTCTAAACTTATTACAGAAGAAAGTGATACGAATGATTCATAATATTAGAGAACATACAAATAAATTATTTATAAAATCGAAATTATTAAAATTAGGAGATTTAGTGAAACTACGAACACTATTAATTATGTTTAAGGCTAAAAATAATATTTTGCCTTTTAAGTTACAAAGATTATTTTTAATGTGTTCGGGGGGAGAAGACAGCAGAAAGAAATTTTATTTTAAGCATCAGCTAGCTAGAACCACACAAAGATTAATGAGTCCAACAGTTAGGGGTATACGACTGTGGAACTCTCTTCATTATAATTTAAAGAATTGTATAAATTTACATTGTTTTAAAAAGTGTTACATGTCTAAAACGATAACTCAATATGAAGAACGTGAATGAAATTGGAGTTAATTGAAAAAGGATCCATTATTTTTTGCCTCATTTTATTTTATTTACTTATCTTTTCTCCTTGTTACTATGTGGAGTGGTATATTCTGATCTGTTTGGTTTGCGTTAGGACCAGAGATAAATGTTAGTTTGTTCCTTGATTTTTGGTGCCCACTTGCAATATAAGTTGGATTGTAGATAGGGGGCAGGGTTTAATAAGAATATTTTCTTCTTCCTGCTCCTTTTCACACATGGTTGCAGTGCTTTACTGATAGAAAGTGTGGTTGGTTTGTCTGACAGAACTAACTGTGGAAACTGTTGTACCAAGTGTGAAATAAATAAATAAATGAAATTAAATTTAGAAATGGATGAAAAAGAAAAAAGAAAAGAAAAGAAATGAATGCTGGGTTTAAACCAAATAATTACTTTAGAGTGTTGTGTCATCCAGTGAGAAAAGGTTAACTGAGTCAGCAGGTGAATGTGCTGTAGTATGTAGGTGTGGGCCAACACAATGACACAAAGTCATGTTATCTTATTTAGCGCTGTGTAAATGACTGTTATGAGAACTGGCAGGGTTTGTATAAGTAGGTGTGGCACAAAGCCTTTATGTGCGGTAAGAAATAGGTGTGACCTACTGTGATGACATCCAGAATGCTCAGGAGGCTATGCACACTGTCTCCTGGGTAAACCTCTTTCACCACATTTTCTTTGCCATCCTGGAAGACAGGAGTAACGCATTCATATCTATGTAAACAATCAAGTTGTTTTCTAAGAACTTATACTCAAGTTCAACATGAGTGTTTACATAAAGATTCACACAATCAATATACATATAGATGTACACAATCAAGTATCAATATAGATAAAGCCTGCACTAACATCTCCCTCAGGACTTAAAACTTGGTAAATATATCCAAACACTAACACTGGCTAAAGGAGACATGATTAGCTACAAATTTTTTAAAGCCAGTGTTCTTGTGGGTAAGCACCTTGGTAAACCACTTTGCTGCTTGCATAAGTTTGCACAAAGTATTTGTGCAAGCTTACAAAACATACAATAAACTATAGTCATAATTAAACAAAACAGTTTATTGCATAAAATTCAGAGGTAAACATGATTAAAGGGACACGGAGCCTGCATACCGTTCCAGTAAGGCACAATTCTAGTTTTCCATCCTGAACAACATAGATGCTGCTGTCGGGCTGACCTGGCCTGAAGACATACTCCCCTTGTTGGAACTGCAAAAACACCATGTGTTTGCACAACTCCAAGAAGAGTGGCTTCTCAAAGTGACCCAGCACCCTGTATGAAAGGACAAAAGGGAAGCTTGGGGGTTAGGAATTACACTCATTGCAAACAGCTGCAAACACTTGGTTTGTACAAAGGGCAATTAAAATTGTCTTTCTGTTTAGTTGTGGATCTATATATTATAAAAAATATGCAGAGGTGAATTAAATATTATAATACAGTACATGACAAGAGAATTTATCAGTTGATGGTTCAATAACAGCAGGTACAACAACAGTTGCCTCAAGGCACTTTTTATAGTAATGTAAAGATCCTATAGTATTCTGGAGAAAACCCCAACAAATCAAACTAAGCAACCCCCTATGAGCAAAACTGTGCATCCACACAAACTATGTACTCTGGACTACAGAACACAATCACACAGACATTAAACCTACCGGACATTTTTAAGCATGTAGAGCACCTCAGAGGGGAGGTGGGAATTGGCCACATCAAATTCAGTGAGGTCTGCCTCCAGCACTGAGGGAGGGGGCTCCTTAGCCTGAAGGATGGGAACCTCCTTTTTAAAGCGCAGGATCCTACACAAGTCACATGCAGGAAGATAATAAGAAGGAAATAAGAGGAAAGCAACTGCCACATAAAGAATGTTAGTACAGTCAAAATAGCGTATGCTTGGTGAAAGTTAGCATTCAGATGTACTTTTTGGCAATGTTGAGCATCTTCTGCTTCTTCTTTAGGCGTGGCCGTGAAGAAGAGGATGTACCCACAAGGGACGAGGTAGACTGGGAGACCTGATGAAACATAGTTTTGTTTAAATATTACTCTTTCCTTAAAAAAAAAAAAAGTACTATACACTGAAACACTACAAGAATGACGTGTTTCAGTGTGTGAGAGCCAGCTAGAGCTTTTATACAGCCTGACTCACTTTACGCATGATCTTTCGCCCATAGAACATCACTTTGTCTCTCTTGCGGAAGCGGTATTTGGGAGCCTCCTGAGCTTCTAAGTCTGTTAAACATAATAAATGACATTACCACAGGTATACACACTACTGACTTCATGACTATCCTTATGCGTTTTAGATGTACAATGAGAAATGCATTTCAGCAACTACTGACTTCGAAGCTTGATCCTCCGCAAGATGAAGAAGATCAGGATGGCGATGAGGACTATGGCGATACCTGCACCAATTACCATCCCCACCATCTGAATAAAGAGGAACCAAAGAGGGAGAACGTCAGTGGTATACATTATAGTATTTACAACAGTAAAGCATTTATTTACTTGGATATTTTAATATTAAAGATATTACCCAAGTTATATTTTAGTTAAAGTATTTGTGTTTTCTAAAAAGAAAAAAAAACTAAGTTGAGGCCATTAAAAACAAATAATTTTATTTTCAGTTTTTCATTATTTGTTCATTGTTATCAAGGTACATATATTACCAGCAGTATACATGGTTACACCTACTTGAGATGTATTAGGTAGTTTCTGTTAGTTTTCCAAATTATTTCCAAGTGTATAAATCTACAGTTCCCTTACCTGTGTGACAAATTGGCTGTTGAATGAGACTTACTAAGACATGAAATCAAACTGGATGCTCACCATGCTTGTTTGTAGTTCCTCCTCCACAAAAGTCTTGATGTTATCAAACCCGTCCTAATGTAACAAGAGAACACACAAACAGTACAGTCAATCAGAAAATGAAAAAAACAAACAAAATAAAAAATGTTTTAGATATTGGTCCCAACCAACTACTGGCCAATAACCTGCCTCAGTACCACATGGAAGCTCCTTTTAGGCATCATAGTGGCTAATATGAACAGGCATATGGCTAAATATATGAGAGGGGCACAGAAAGGAATTGGCAAGAATACCAGAGGGGCGAAACACCAGCTACTGGTAGAAAGAGCAGATGCTTGCGATTGCAAGACCAGACTGACCAACCTGTGCACCACCTGGATTGACTACAAGAAGGCCTATGACTCAATGCCCCACACCTAGATCCTGGAAACCTAGAGCTGTACAAGATCAACAGGTTCCTAAGAGTCTTCCTCGGGAACTCAAGGGGGATATGGATACCGACTACGGAACAGGGGAATTGTAAGCCACCTCCTCCTCACCTACATTGATGACATCAAACTGCATGCCCACAGGCAAATGGAAGCCATGAGAAGGATAGTAGGAAAACCACAACTAAAAAATACCTGCAGAGAGTAAGGCAGGTCCGGAGGAGTCAGCTGAATGGGAAGAAGATCCAGGCAATCAACACCTACATCCTGCTCGAGATTAGATATCCTGCTGGGATACTAAGCTGGCCAAAAGAGGAGACAGAAGCCATGGACATTAAGATAAGGAAGCTCGTTAGCATGCATGGAGGGTTTCACCCAAAATCCAGCACCCTGAGAGTTTATGCTAAGCAAAAAAAAAAGGTTGGTGACTAGTGAGCTTCAGAACCACTGTCCAAGATGAGACAACAAACATCCATGATGACTGCCTGCTTAGTAAATACCTCAGTCAGCAGAAACACAAGAAAGAAGAGGAGCAAGGACAAGAACCATGATGGAAGCACAGGCCCCTGGACAGTATATGCCACCGGCAGATAGATGAAACAGCACTGGTAGGATTGCATCCAGCAATCCTACCAGTGGCTAGACAGAGCTGGACTGAAAGACAGCATGGAGGCACTAATCATGGCAGCACGAAACAAGCTCTGAGGATAAGATCCATAAAAGCTGGGGTCTATCATACCAGGTAAGACAACAGGTGCAGGCTGTGTAAAGATGCCCCTGACAATCCAGCATATAACAGCAGGGTGCAAAATGCTAGCAGGTAGGGCATATGTGGAACGCCATAACCAAGTGGCGAGATGGGATTTTTTAATTTTTTTTTTTTTTTTTGAAATCATCTTCTAGTATGAAGCCTGCAGGCTTCAGTTCTGAAGTGCACTGGAATGTGAGAATGCAGAATTTGTCCTTGAGGAAGGACTGCCTAATGCACATGAAACAACAGTCAAAGGAGATGAGAACGCAGCAACTCATCTGATCCTCTTCCCACTTTGCCCTTACCATGTTTCACATAGTTACAAACTGATTACCACACAGAGTTTCACAGTTTTGGATACTATTAATAGACTCAGGCAATATATTTTGGCTTTTCTTTCAACTAAGGAAATCTTTATTACTTAAGTAATATCAAACTCAGCACTTACTTTTCAAATAAAGACGGTCAGTTCAAAGAGTTTCAAAAGAGTGCAAAGATCTTGTGGCCAAGACAAGCTTCTTTATGTGTCTTTATGTATGGGTGTCACTAACAATCCATCAGATACCATATTGCAAGAGTAAGAGTAATAGGTGCTGTCTGGCAGCCAGACAGTAAGACTGCATGTCCGTTATCAGTCATTATTGATTACCGTATGTTTAGCTAAGGGTTATTAAGCAGTAAATGTCTTAAGCTGGACACGTCACTTGACACTCACTGATAGTGGAAATTAGAGACGGTAAGTGCATGGACAGCATGTGCACATGGAAAAGCACTACACCTGCAGACTTAGAATAAGAGTTTAAAATATAGTTTAGAAATCAGTGAGTTGAGTGTGGAAAGTGTACATGCATGTGCATTTGTCTCAAAATGACAACTAGGACAAATCTGTCACTGTGCATGGATGAAAAACCATATCCAGCTTAGTCTACATACTCTAAAGCTAACTTTGTTTCAAATGAAAGCTCAAATTGTGCACCGCTAGGGTGGTCAAGAATGACCAAGCTACAGACAGACAAACTGGTGATGGCTAACCAACGAGACATATTAGAGACAAGCAGATGGCTCTAGTGATGTAAATGTAGTCTACACACTCTCAAGCTAACTTTGTTTAAAATGAAAGCTCAAATTCTGCACTAGCTGAGAAGTTTTAAATGGACACTTGTTTCGAGGTCTCTTTCTAAAACCTAAAAGTCAGCTTTTCATATTTTTGTAAGCACAAAGTTATGTGCTAATACAAGTCACCAGCACACCGTTTTCTACTGGCAGGTTGCTGTGGCTTATGTTAATGACCTTGAAGCCTGTTTCCACATTAGGATTGTGAAAGACTTCCCATCCGCTGGAGCAAGGACACGTATACAAATAAATACTGTAGTCAAAACCAACCTCTTGGCTGTGACCTTCACCCTCTTGTTCGGAGGTACTCTGTCCCATTGTAACCCTGTTTCTTCATAGGGATGGTCCATCAACAGCCACTGAGAACAAAGATAGATATGCATACTCAACAAAAAGCTATTTTGACATGGCACGGTATGAAAAACACAGGTACAAACTTTCAAATTATGGAGAGGCAAATTCTATTTAGCTGCTTACTGTGATTTTTCCTGTTAACACAAGTCAAACATATCTTGAGCCAACATGTTTAGCAAAGCAAAGTAACTTGTTGAAAGTCAACATAAAGCGTTCTTTGACATGTTACAGTTTGGTAGTCTATGCTGCCCAGCTGAGTGAGAAAACCACAGTTTGTACTATCAGGAGTATGAGTGTTACTATGGACGTGCATCCACACAAACAAATTAAATAGTTCACAGCTGCAGAAAAAAAAATAGTGGGGCAGAACGAGCAAATGTAGTTCAAAGACAAAGAAGTTGTTAGCACACACAGTTGCATAAGAGAAGAAGATTTCTCAGTCCCTAACTAAAGTTTCTGGATTAGCTGTCTAACTGCATCTATTCTTCAAAAATCGCTTCAACTGCACAGAAGAAAAGGGAATTTGCATCCTACAACAGCATATTGCTGACATCACTGATCCAGGCCTTTGTCTTAGTTACACAGAAACACGGCAGGCTTGCTAGATAACAGATAAACGACTATACAGGTAGTAACTCATTACCCCCTTTTCACCTTTTTATCCTTTCCCATTCATCCAAATAGGAATGATTTTCTTGTTGCTCCACTAAATTTGTGCCATTTTTAACAGGACATTACATGATGATGAAATTTTTTTAAAAAATTAAAAATTAAAAAGGCAGAAATGCTGGTTGACAACAGCTTTGTGTTTGTTGGGTTTGTATCTTAGTTTCCGTGTGTTTACGAGTGACTGCATAAGTGGAGAGGTTTTTTGTTGTTTTCTGTTTTGCACATACAATTTTCCTTTAACCACTGCCATTGTACGCTGTAGTATTTGACCTCCCCAGAGAGATACACACTGAGCAGTAGGAGATGTACAAGTTTATCCAGGCACATACCACCTAACTGCCCATGTCTGCCAGAGTACAGACAGATTCAGCTGACACAGGCATTTATTCTATAGCAAAAACAACAAGCTCACTGTCTACAGACAAATAGATAGCGAAGCTGACTGAGGTCAACCAATTACCCACTAACTCTAAAACCTCGAGCAGAAAGTGATGCTGGAGGTTAAACAAGCAGATTCTATGTTTGCTAAGGGCATACAGATTAGGCTGCTGCACAAAGAGGAAGATACCTATAAAGAAGCAAGCATCTTATGGCTAAAAAAGACATTACAATAACAATGCTGACCCTTTTTTCTGTTTTATAAAATCTTTTGGTATTGGACAGTGGAAGTTATTGGAAGTTTTGATAAACGAAAAAAAAAAAACTTTATATCTTAACAAATTATAAAATATATTGATAATTTTTAATGTGACTGATTCAGGACTATAAAAACAATTTTGAAATACCAAAGCCTTTTATCATTTTCCATAATAATAAAGAGCTGCAACAAATTTTGTTTATATTGAAACATTAGCATTAGTAAATCATCCTAACTGAGAATGACTGTTTTTTTTGTGTGTGTTTGTTTCGGATTCCTACTTGAAAAAATAAATAAATAAATTAGACACTCAACACTAGGGATGGCACCGGTTCTGACATAAACGGTAGTAACCAGACCAAAAAGCAGCGCACATTACGGTGCTTTATTTTGGTGCTTTTTTTTTCCTGAGACGTCATACACTTTGGATTCTAGCCAATCATTTTACCTTTCTGAGGATAGTAGGCGGGCCCAGGTACGTACATTCTTTTGGAGCAGAGCTACAGAATAAAAAGTCTGGCTGTACTTCACAGCAAAAGATGCAAACTCATCAGCCTGCAACAAGTGCTTTAAGGTGATACTGTGCAAAGGAGGTAACTCCTGGAATCTGATGAAACACCTGGCGCCGAATAGCGCTGTTTTAAAAGCCGAGAAATGCACAGTATTTCATAGCTTACTGCGAGACCTCACACCGTGCACATCTACTGCGGGAGTGGTGCCTGTTATAGGACCCGGAGCAACATCCCCCAAGAACCCAAAGAGGAGAGTCCTGGCCCCTAGCCCTGCCAGTGTAGCAGAAATGATGACGGATGATGATGGCAGCATCAGCCGTTCTTCTCTGGGTGAGTCGCTTAATGTTGTTCGTGTGTAATTTACGTTGAGTAGGCTAACCACGTTATTACATTAATGCACGTAAGGTGAACTAGCAAACACCGTCGTAGTTACATGCGGTTGTCTTCTTGTTTGATGGCAGGTACTCCCTTCACCCTGGCCAAAAAGGCTAAAATGACCAAAGAAAAAGTGGGAAACAGCTAAACATGAAAGGTACATGAGAGGTTTTTAGACAAAATTGGTGTATTTTCCATTGATTAAGCACTGCTTCCAGCCAAGAGTGATACCATATATGCTCTATAGCTGCAGAAAAGGCTAACATTGTTATCTTTTTACAAAAAAACAGCTAAACATGAGAGGTTTTTGGACAAAGTGTGTGTTCTCCATTCTTTAAGCACCGGTTCGAGCACCGGTTCGAGCACCGTTTCGAGCACCGTTTAAGCACCGGCACCGTTTCAAAAGTACCGGTTTGGTACTGGTATCGGATAAAACCTAAACGATACCCATCCCTACTCAACACACCTTTAAACTGAGTTTGGATTATATTTTTCTACAAATACTGACTGTTAAAATTTGTGCAACATACAGCATGTCTCGATGTTACCAGCAATTGCCTAAAAGTTTAGACAGGATGTATACAACATAAACTGCAATCAGCAGCAGCTTTCTCCTGTGCGATTGGTGACTGGGAGAGAGAGATAGAGAGGCTGGACTGATGCATGGATGAAATTCAATCTGTGAAAAACAGAGTTGAGTGTTGTGTTACATGAAGTAACCCTGTGCATCATAAACAAAACCACAGAACAGCATGCTGCTGCAAAGGACCCACAGAGCTACAACACCGCATAGGAACATCTTTAGCATTTCCTACCAAAAGGCACAAATCTTGGGTCCTGGCATTTATCTGGATGTTACTTTTACATACACCAGCCACCAAAACCTTGCTGCAGACCAAGCACACCCCCACGTGCCCTCCATACTGAAAACAACTACTCAAGAACTGGAGGAACACAACAAAGGATGCCATGGTAACCTGGCCTAATTTAAGAATGGACAAATAGGCGAGCTAAGAATGGACTGATAAAGTAGTCCCATGTGTTGCAAAATCTTTTTTCTGCCTCTGTTGAAGCAGCCAGTGCATGAAACCTTGCGTAAATCCAGACAAAATAAAAACTGAAACTTAGAGTTACACTTGACACTTCACTCAGCATAATTTTAAAGTGTGGCAATAGCACCTTTAAGAAGAGTACAGGATGATAGACCCAAAGGAGATAGTATCCACCCTCTAGCCTCCAAGCAGTGCCCCTCTCCATGCAGCCCTACTCCCATTGTTCTCTAGGAACAATGAAGCCAGTGTTTAACCCACTATACACGGTCTGACCTGGACTGACTGTTAACAGAGTACCGACTATACCATGAGATTCATGGTAACAATAACAACAGTTTGGGCTTTCAAAGTCTTGTGATGTGTATGGTTGGAAACTCTGATAGATGACAAAAAGATTCCAAAGTTGACTAAACTATCACTCTGTATCTTAACGGTTAAATAGTGTATTTAAGACAGGTAAAGGGAAACAAAACAGTTCTTTTGTTGTTACTTTCAGCCCAAACTGGGATTTTTTAAAAATAAAACACAGGCAGCATAGAGCCCTGACACATGCAAACTGCAGCAAAGCAGTGACCAGCTAGTTATATTGTACCGATCTGTCCAGTGTTTTCCCTGTATTTAAGTATTAAAGCCCTTCTCGCACAAAATATACAGTTTAATATATTTAGGAAGTGTTCTGTTAAATTGTGGATATGCTAACCAGGTGCAGGAAAGCTACACGTGACTGGGAATTTTGTTCAAAAACTGTTCATCAGCTGCACGGATTTATGTTCACATTAGCCTTATTGTGCTCTGTCCAGAGCCTGTAAACATAAATATCATATTAAATTACACTCCTGCTCTTCAGGGGGCGTCTTCTGACTACATCACTGCCCACTGTGTGAGGATGACATTAGCTCGTGTTTCCATCCAGCTAAAACTGCTCTCCATAATTTGCGCCCGAAGCGGCGCTGGTTTGCTGACTCTGGTTATTTGGTTGCGTTGTAAACAGACCATGGTGGTGAGGATTCACCTTCAGTACATTACAAAAAAGTGGAGTTTTTACACTAAGCTTTACGACATTTAGGTAGCTAGTACACACCAGCAGATGGTGTTTTTATTTTTTATTTTGTCGCAGTAGTGTACCGTTAGCTAGCAAACACTCACATGAAACCAATCCCGAAGACGACAGTGGCTACACAGATTAGATTATAGTTGGGCCTCGTTTATTTCTTTCAACTTGGAGAACCGTTTATTATGATATTGCTAAGTATTAGGACACAGCCGATAAGCTGGAAGTAGAAAAATATTTGCTACCTTCAAGGCAGAGGGCACCTGACAGATTATTGTCACGGGATAATGTTAGCTAGCTGTCGTTACCGGTTTTCTCCGGCCATCATTAATGACTTGGGGGTGCAAGAACTTATAACCATCGTAAATACGATAACGGGCTTGGGTTTACAGTTCGTCTTTTTCTGACCTCCAAAAGAGCAACGTGACAGAGCTATAATATTAACATTAGTGACACAGTTGAAGAGCTATCTCCGGTTTTCACTACTATCATTAAGTAAAAGCCTAGTAAAATTATACAGTCGTCTACTAAAACATATACCAAACTCATCTCTTTAAATAATATAGGTATAGAAGGATTTACCTAAGCTGATACACTCCGGTCAATCGTCACGTACAGTCAAGTGAAACACAACGGAAATCATCTTCAATGTAGCCCCTCCTCGTCTAAGTCCGCTAGACCTCCGTCCAATCAACATTGGAGATGTTGTCAAGTCGGCCCAATTAAAATACAAGACTGGGCGCTGGCCCAGATCTCCCGCCCACATTTATGTAAATAAAAATCTGTGTCCAATGAGAATTTAGAATAACTAACCAGGCGACCCGTGATTAGATAATATTTGGAATGATTGACAATAAGACAACCATCACTCGCCTTTGCCGCGGGATACCGCTACACCTTTAAGAATGATAAAAGTGTTAATAAAACAATCAAACCTCAATTAGTTCCCCATATGTCCGTCACTTCCGTTACGTTTACATCTGTCATTAGCTATATGTCATTTTCGGGAAATCGCTCTCTGTCTTGACATTAAAATATAGTACCTCATCGAAACAAGACGGCCGTTATTTTCACCCAATACCTTTTACTGCAAGTAAAACTGAAGCAACGTTGCCCTCTCGTGGGAAGTACCTGCAATTTAACAAAGTGCTACTTTAAGAGAGACAACTAAAATACACATATTTTTTTTCCCCACACACTAATAAAACAATGAAGACAGCAAAGGTTCGCCCTTAGAATACATAATCTTTATTGTGAGGTCAGTGTCAAGTAATGAAGTTACAGCTCTGCAATGGGCTTATGGGGCCAGTACGGGTGCTTGACCTTGTCCAACTTTGTCTCGGGGAAGACGCTGTTGAGGTCCTCGATGGTCATCTGATCGAAGGGGATCATGTTCTTAAATTTAGCCAACTGAAAACACACAAAGCAGAAAAGAAGTTTTTAAACACCATAACACACTCATGGTGCATTTCAGCAAATAAGCCAACTACTGTCTCACCTCTTCTTCATACTGAGCAATGCGGGCCTTGGATCCTTCAATGTAGGCTTGTGCACTTTTGTTCTGTTGGAGAAGAGTGAAATTATGAATTTAAAAGAGCAAAAAGAAGAAGAGATTTGGGATGCAGCTCCCTCTGTTTTAAATGTCAATTTGTGTTTAAACAATTTTGTGACCTTTGGAAAATTCTTTGCACATTTACAATTCTTATTATTAAAATATGTACACATGGTATGGCTGCCAATTCTTCTTTCATCATTACAGTTTCCAGATAAAAATGTTCTTACTTTCAAGCTAAACATGCAAATACATTAATTTGTTTGATCTCGCCACTTACAGCCTCAGCCTCCTGCGCATTGATGGTGCTTGTCTGTGTGTCAGTGGGCTCAGGAATCTGCAGTGCTTTAAACTGTGTGAAGGAAGAATAAAAAAGTAAAAGATAGAATTTAATAACACAGGGAATTTAAGCTCTACTTTTTGTGTCCCACTCAAAGCAAGTCTGAGACTGTCCGACTACACATAAAAATGGATAAAGCATTAATGCTTCCTCCCATGGTAAAAAAACTGGGAGTTGGGAGCCCCATGTTATGGCAAAGCATGTGCTAAATTTCTTTTAAATTATAGGCGACAAAACTTGGAAACTAAAGTATTTCAATTGCAGGCACAAAATTGGATTATTTTGTGCCTGCAACACGCTTGTTTTTGAGACCGGTTTTGAGTGGATTGTGCTGCAAACAAGGAACATGAGCTTTGGAGAAAAAAACAAAGCAAAACACTTTCTAAAAGTAGTGGGTCCTGACTCGTTTTCGTGATCTGTTAACTCAGTGTTATATGTAAAAGAAGGTTTTCAAAATACTCTATGCTGTGAAAAACTAAGTACACTATTGATTGAATAGCCTGTAGAGCCACCTTATTAGTAATAAGGTGAATTAATCATTTTACATTTGTTAATGCACAATTCTCTTAATGTCCCACTGACAGCATTTTGATCATTTTGAGGTCTGTACTTAGACTGGGTCACTCCAAAGCCTTGATTTCTTTTCAGATGGCCTCACGTCTGACTCCAGAATACTTTGGTAAACACTCAGTGCCTGTAAGACATTCCAATCCTGTGGCACCAAAGCAAGTCCATATCATTAGCCCTCCACAGTTGGTATGAGGCGTTTATGTTGATATGCTGTGTTTTGTTTTTGGTAAATGTGAAACTGTAAATTATGGCCAAACATCTCCACTTTGGTTTCCTCTGTATAAAAGGACAGGAGTCATGTGGTTTGTTACGATGCAACTTTCCAAACTGAACTGTTCTTTTTAGAGAGAAGAGTTTTTCTCCTGGCAGCCTTTCCAAATAAACCATAGTTTTTTGGTCTTTTTCTAACTGTACTGTCATGAACTTTAACATGTAAACATGCTACTGAGGCCTGCAGAGTCTGACATGTAGCTGTTGGGTTTTTTGCAGTTTCTCTAAGCACTGCACGCTCTGAACATAGAGTGAATTTGCTGGTCCACTCCTGTGAAGATAGTATGATTGTGTTAATATGACACTGAAGTTTAAAACTGTTAAAACTTCTGCTTTTATTGAGGTTTTGAAGATATGTGGCCAACAACCATGTGACCTAATTTGCGACAATGCAGAGTCAAGTAAATAAGGCTCCAATCACACAGATCTAAAGACTGGTCTGCTAACCATTTGGCAAGCACCAGTGCCCTACCAGGAATAAGTGGTTGCTGGAAGTTGATGGCTGTCACCGGGAAAATGACTGTGCATGATGTATGAGAAATCTCAGTCGAGGTGGTCACACTTGTTATTTGATTGGTTAATCAAGCGCATTTGATTATACTCTATAATCTGTACTGCTAAGTGAAAGCAAATCTTGAATTAGCAGCACCTGACTGCCACTTACCCTCTTAATTTCAATGGAAGATGTAAGGGTGTACTTAATTTTTCACAGGGATTCATGTAGTTGTGTGAAAACTGATTTGATTTTACAGCCACTACAATGGGGCATTACAGGACAATCTTTCATAAAATGAAAACACAATTTTAATTATGTGGAAAATTTTCAGAGCAGCTAGACACAACATTAAAAATGCCACAAACAACTTTTTAAAAATGGCATTCTACACATGCTCTATTTGGTGCTTTAATATTGACTAATAACCTGCTGAGAAAAGCTCACCTTTTTCTCAAACTCATCAACCATTCCGGCTTTGGCCACTGCACTCCTGTAGAAGCTCCAGTCAATAGCCACAGGCTTTTCTGGCAAGGAGGCTAGCCTGGTAGAGAGGAGAAGAGCAAAAGAGAAACCCAAGTAGATGATATTTAAGGTGCAAAGAGCAAATAAAATGAACAACAGAACTGTTCACAAGTTGATACAAATGCAAAATTCAGTGACGATGCTTCTAGGAGACAAATTAATGCAACCGCCCACTTTAATTATGATAACGATGGGATAAATTAAGGTCTGCAAAGAATAATGTGACAGCCGCATAATTTTTTATTAAATCGCTAATATAAATTTATTCATTAACTTGATGTCATGCAGTTACTAAGGTGATGCTTTTTTTTCTCTGATGTTTTTTATAATCACTGGAAACCAAAATAATAACTGAGATTAAAATAAAATTATTCACCCAGGCCTTAGTCTGCAGGTTATACAAGATGACATGTCAACTTCAATCAATCTGTTTTCTACTGGCTGGGTGACCCAGTCACTGTTATTGCTGCTCTCCATGTCATTAAGCCATGTCTTAAAAAGAGTTTCTTGTTCCAACACATTCCAACTCCTTAAGCCTCCCACAAACACGGCTCTCTCTACAACCACAAATAGAATGGAATTATGCAGGAAACATTGCAGTTTAAATAATACATCCCAGTATACTACAGTCAGTTGTTTTGTACTACTGATACTTCCAGCATCAGTAGCGCACAATGTGTACAAGATGAGCCGTTGAAGCAGCAATAATTAAGATAAATCTACCATTTGCACTATTTGCTGTGTTCTTTTGAAAGCAGAAAACATCTTCTTTCTACTAAAGCTGCAGCGATTGATTGATTTGATTATAAAAAATTCTTGACAAACATTCAATGCTTCGTTTAACACTCTGTAGCATGCTACTGTCGCCATGAAAAAGTGATGCATATTTGCCACTAAAAACATATTCAGAAGCTGCATGTGAATAAAAGGTTTGAAAACATTAAGCCCAGGTAGCCTCCAGTTTTAAACAAAAACACTGATAACACAATGGCAGCAGTGATGATGATGCTGGCCCAGTTTAACGTGGAGCCAGAGTGTTTACGCACTGCAAAGAGGCGGAGCCGTTACCATTACGGTGAGCTCAGGTTTAGTGAAAGAAAACATGTTTTCTAACATCCAAAAGATCTGCACAGTTCCTGTGTTCACCCTTAAATCTTTTACTGGGAAAACCTAGCATGAGTACTTCATCAAAGCATGTGATCAACAAACTCTGATGTTAAGAAAAGCCAAGTTTGCGGCTGCTCAATCCACAGACGTTTGTTTTACACTGGGAGAAATCTGCAGTAATCCTCCAGAAGCTGAATTAAAACAAACAGATGACCTGTTAACTTAATCTGATTATTGAGAGTTTACTTGATTGGGTAATTGACAGATTAGTCTATTGATAGCTGGAGCCTAATTTCCACACACTGGAGATGATGATGTGTAACATAGTGAGAGGTGTATATCATACTTGGCAGAGATGCCATCACTGCGAGTCTTCAGTGCATTGAACATGCCACGCTGGTTGGGTGGAACTCGCTCGGCAAATGCGACCCAGTCAATGGCCTTCAGGGCTACACGACGGCCTGCCATCTCGACTGTCTGAAAACAGAAAGGACACATGTTTTTATTATTTTCTTTTTTTTTTTTAAGTATTGAATTAAAATGTCAACAATCATCTAGATAAATCTTGTCAACATGTGTTTTGGTCAATATTTAGTTTGTTTGTTGAGAAACAAACAGAAAACAGTAAAATCGTCTGTTAATGAGGAGGATACGTTCATGAATGGTTTGAGGCACCACAATGAGAAGACTACTTTTATTTTACTACTGGATTTCAAAACGTACGCAAGCATCATACAGAAAAATCATCTGAGAACCTTGTCTTTCACTCCTGCTGCCATCCTTCTGTCAAACATTACCACCAACCCTGCACACTTCTTCGCCTCTCTTGTACACTGTCTGTTGCTTTGGTTGGTTGACCCCAGGTATTTAAGATTCACCAATTCCTTAGACTAAAATCAGAATAAACTTAAATATGTAAGCCTAAAATTTTAATATACATTTCAAATGCATTTGCATCACGTAGGTTAAACATAAGGACAAGTGAAAGGCATATTCCTCACTCAAAAAATAAAGAATGAATGTATATGATTAAGGAACGAACGGGTATAGAATTATTTTCATGTTTCCTTAATTTATGCTTGCATACTGTGCGTGGCATTCAGTGTATAAAACCCGATTGAATGGAATATATAAAATATAAAATTGAGTGTCTAGTGATTGCAGCATTTGGAAAGACATTTGCTTTTACATGAAACTGACAGATGAGGAGTACCCTACGTTGTTAAATGAAATAACTTTCGGACAGTAAATATATATTACATGTTCACTTTCAAGTTTATGTACGCCGAGATATGAATAAAATACTTGAACTCAATGTCCTCATTTCGCTGGACCCAGAGGTCCAGAGTTTCTCCTGGTCCTCTGGGTCACGGTCAGACAATATGAAGCCTGTTGAAGCTAAATAATTGTTGTGTCTTGATGAAATACACCCAAGTTATTCATAGCGCGTTTTATATTTTTTAAAGATAGTTGCAGTGGCACCGTCCGTGACATTTTGCTCAATTTAAACACTCAAACCCGGCCAACGGTAGCTAAGTCTGTTAGCTTGCTAGCCAAGGTCAGAGGACTCCGTCTATGACGCCGGGACTTTGACAAAACACGAATGTGGCCGGTCAGGCTACTTTTCCATCTTCCATCCACCAACACATGCATGACCCCAACTAACCATTATTTAAGAAATTATTATCAGATATTCTTTCAATCAGTCATCCCTTCTCTGTACTCACCTCGCTGCAGTGTTGTCTGTGACAGGACGAACCAACGGAAGAGCCTTCTTCATCAGCGCCTTGAGCCGCAAATCGGCGCCACCGCCCTCTGCTGGACAGGCTGAGTAATCACAGCCTGCCTTCATGCGTTTCCTTTTTTTCATTTGCAAACTTTCGCAATTATCCGATCCAGCTTCTATAAGCCAACTTCTAGAACTGTGGGCTTTAACAGTGAGTAATTATTAAATAAATAAACCCTAAATCTCATTAACTCTAAGCATTTGGTTTCTGTTTCTTTTTTGTAAAAAAGAAAAGAAAAGAAAGAAAGAAGGAGGGTCTAACTAATTTAATTGAAGGCAGATTAACAAGAACAAATTAAAAATTGAAGAAAAACGGGAACTTTTGAGGGTTTGGTTCAATTATGGGGGAAATGTGTCTATTAACTCTATATTCCAGGTAATTATATTGGGCTTAAGAGTTTACCGGTGTCCCACAAGTGTAACCAGGCAATAAATGGAAACAATAAAATGCATCAATTCCAAAACCAAAGCCATCATTAAAAATGTGAGATTTTCCCAGAAACGTGGCGCAATTGGTGCAGCCTGTAGGTTTCTGTCATAGACAAATGAATGTCACTTGGTTACTTGATGTGCGCAGCAAAGATAAAAGGTTTCCTTTATCCTTAAAAATCCGCATCATTTGCGTCGGTCGTGGGAAAAATGTCTTTTTTATATTTAAAAGTAAAATAAAAGTGTACTATCTCCAATAAACTGTATCATCGCGACAAACTGAGATTTAAGTAATCTTTTTAGGATTTACAGACCAAACTGTTTTCGCTTTAAAATGTAAATAAGGAAAACAAAACAATACGCTATGCTCTTTATTTATAAATTACGAAAGGTGCACAATGTGGTAAAAGTAAGTGGATCTGGACTGAAAATCAAACAGCTATGTGGTCATTCCCAAATCAGATAATTAAATGCGTGTGAATGCGATGAGGTTGTCAGGTAAACGTTTTGCACACTTATAAATCACATAATAAAATATCTAAATAAAATTTGAAAAACATTTAACTAACAAAGCTTTTCCACTGCACTGCACAGTAAAAATCCGCAGAACACTCAGAGGCTCCAGAGGTCAATGGCGATATTAACAGAAAAAAAACGTGAGTCAAGCACTTATCAATTCTTGGATAATGTTTATTTGCTAAAATCAGTTTTTACAAGTTACTGCACATTTTGATAGACTCATGTATGTACACAGTACAGATACAAAGATATTCAATAAATACCACTTCTCCTGCCCTTTAAGCGAGACTGCAGGACTTTTAAGAACACTACAAATTGTATTTACATTTACAGCAAAATTCATCAAAGTAAATCTAATATCACTCCCATAAAGGCCACGTTGTGAAGGTTAAAAAAAACTAATACATGTATTTTTTTTCCTAAAATATAATTCTGTTTCCGTTCTTTAAAAAGAATGATAGAAATCGTGACAATAATACAGATATTAACACAGCAAAAATGGACAACGCTACCCGATAACAGAAAAAATATTCATATCTTGAATGAGGAATTCAAGTGATGATAAAGAGAGTACACTTCGGGGTCTTAAGGCACTGACACCAATTAAGTACTTTTCTGTTGCTTTTAATAATGTCCCCCAGCTTTAGAGGATTATTGCCTTTAGATCCGGACATATTTAATTGCCCAGTTGCTACTGGAGAGCACGGAGGACAGGCTGGGATGAAATATTTAAGGCAAGTCATCTACTGTGTGAGTAGATGACATCTGCTTATGGAGTTTTGCTTAAGAAAATTAAGGCCGAGAATCCACGATTCTCAGAAGTGGACACAAAATGAGAGCAAGTGACCGCACTCGGAACGATTACGCACACGTTTATACACCGATATTCGCCACATGTCGTATTTGTCTTCGGTTTTGGAGTTTGGGGGAAAAATAGTCTAAACTCCAAAATTTTTAAGTGTGCTGTGGCCAAGAGCACACACGCACAAACACAGGAACATTATTAAGACAAATAGTACATCCCATAAGTGACGGGTCCACTGAACAGTCCTGGCACAGGCAGACTGGGTCTCGGGAAGGCGTTTGAAGGGCCCCAGGATGGAGAGCTCATGTGCGCTCCGAGGGGGAAAGGCAGCGCGAATGCAGGCAGGACGGGCTTGGAGGCTAACTTAAACTTTTCCAGCTCGGCCTCCTGAAGTCTCTTGGCTTTGGCCCTCCTGTTCTGAAACCAGATTTTGACCTGAGTCTCCGTCAGGTTGAGAGAGTTGGAGAACTCGGCTCGCTCTGCGATGGAGAGGTACTGCTTCTGGCGAAACTTGCGCTCCAGCGCCAGGAGCTGGGAGGTAGTAAAGGGCGTGCGAGGTTTCCTGTTGTTTTTATGCTTCCTTAAAGTACACTGAGTTGGACTTGAACTTCCTGTCACAAAGAAATTGCAAAGAGAAAAAGCTGAGGTTAGATTAAATTGGAGTTTAACTGAAGCGGGATTGTCACAGCAGGTGAACGTAAGAGCCCTCGCCACTGGATACAAACACCAGCATAACGCAGCTTACACACACACACACTGATAAATACACTGCAGTATATTGATGTTGACAAAATAACCTGCATCACACACTGTCACACCTCTGTGGAATCAAAGGCTTGAGCACATACTCAGATTTTCTGCTTTCATTTATGACTTTTTAAATGTTTAAAAGTTGTTTTATTTATTTATTTATTTTATAGATAACAAGACATATATGGCATCAAATGGTAAAGGGTCGGTGCAGCAGAGAAGCGAGTGTTTCTTGATCTCAGATGCAAAACACATTTGCATTGTTATGCATTTATTTACCTAATAAATGACCAAATAAAAAGAGTATTTACGCATCATGTCTAGGAAACAAAAAGGCGTCTCACAGTTAAACTTGTTATGCAGCTCCTATAGAGAGGTGGATAAATGCAGTTTATTTTTGTTTCTGATAACTGCGGAGGGACGGACTTACGGGGAGGTGTAGAAAAGGAGGACGTCTGGAACCAAGTGCTCTGATCTTTCTCACAAAACTGTGGACTGTCTTCGCTGGAGCTACTGGAAACACCCTGTGAGCTCTCAGCTGATATCTTCCTCTCCGCGTAAAAAGTCCTTGGAGAGAGATGTTCGCCTTGCCCAGCCACGGGCTTCGGAAGGACCAGAGCTAAATCTGAGGACGAGTAAGAAGTCCGACAGGTGGTCTTCTTGGAAATCAATGACTCGACGCTAAACGGGAGGCTGCTCCGCTGGAGTTTGTATCCTTTCTCGGTTGTCATGTCTTTGGGTTGCAGTTCCTCGCTCTCCGTATCCGTCTCCTCTTTTTGATGAAGCTGTTTGGCGTCTTGGGACGGCGACCCCTGCACAGGATTCATCATGATACAAGGGGATGGGGCCATGCACCTCCGTGCGGCCCGTTTAGAGGAATTACGTGGCTGAGGGGTACGGTGTCCAATGTGCGTCTTTGCGCTGTCAGCGGTGCCCAGTAGCTTTTTACGCGCTGGTCGGGGTCGTCTATAAAAGGACAGGGGCTGTCCCCCCTCCCTGCTTCCACCAATCATCTCGTCAAGTTGGCCTCGTGACGTCTCAGAGTGTGGTTTTGATTGGCCTGTAGCCTTCCAAGAGAACATCAAGAAGGCTTTGAAAGGAAGGAGACGTTAATCATACAGACCCCATGCGGTGCGGGACTATTGATGGCTCTCACAAAGTAGCTTAGACCAATTTTAGTGCAATTAACCAGTGGGGAGGACTCTCTTGACCATTTACATCCTTTAACAGAGCACTTCCATCGGTAGTATTAGTTTAATTACTCTCTTACTGTAAGGCTGAGCAGGGGCTAATGAGTTACGTGTCGATATCAAAGTCATACTTTTATCAAAGAGATTAAAATATATTTCGTGCCCCAAATTAAATATAATAAAAGCAAATCCATTTGTCAATGAATAACCTGCCCGTAAGTGTATATTATAGAAATAAAAGTAAGTGAAGCAGCTTAACAGAAATTCCAATCAGAAAGAGTGCGGAGCCAGGATAGAAATTGATTAGGTATGAGTGTTGGTCACACAGCATTGCAGCAATTTAAGGCCTGTCAGGAGCTCTTCTCCTTAACAATAGCCTCGGTTGAGAAGCAACAGGCGTTTTCTTTCTCCAGGTCATACTATTTAATAAGCCAGACAAGTTGTGTTTTGCAAGGCGCCAGACTCGGCAGGATCAAAAAGGAAGATACCTCGGGGAGAAAAGGCAACGGTTAACTCCACTTAACCAATTGTCCTCCGAATATTTCATAGTCCAGTGCATGGAGCTTGGTGGAAACAGGCGCTGACAGTTAACTGTTTCACGTCTGGGTTCATTTTTCCAGTCATCTGGACATATTTTGTTATGCGAAAAAAAAAAATCTACAGCAAAAAATTAATTAAAAAAGAAAGAAACCTTTTGAAACTTTTATTACTGTGATTAATTTTCATAAAATGAGAAACATACCCATGATACTGAATGAGTATTCTTAGCTTGGAAGTTTTTACCATTGTAGTTGATAAAGTTAATTTCTGTTCATCACTGAGTTTATAACTGTTTTGTCATAAATCCTTTTTTGAGTGGGGTGCTTTAAATATGATAAAATAGAATAAATAAATAGAATGAAAAGCACAGTGAATGTGTAGTGAGGTAGAAGCTGAATAAATATGGAAATACTTGTGGCGTGACACCTCATGGTTTGATTTGTCACTCACAACAATAACTACAGTATAAATCCCTTAAATTTAATAAAGATTAACATCTAAATTCTTCTCCGCTGACATGTCCAAGCTGATATCACATTAAACATGTCAGCAGCACACTGCAGCCTCCAAGCCAACACAAGACCCCACTGAGAACTCACACAGTCAGCAATGCTATCAAATACACAAGAGGAGGATTAGTGTGAAGATGGACTGAGCTAGTGGTCAGTCCAAGAACTTAAGCCCTCCACTTCCCCATCCTCTTTTACTCCCCCAAATTACTTTAATAGCCCCCCTCCAAGGCTAGTTGCTTAACTGGATGACAGTGGTATGTAAACTGACTTGACCTGCCCTGTGCATAACCATGTATCACAGCTGAACCTCACATAGGAGTCAGCATCTGACTTTAAATACAATTCACATGATTAGCAGACATTTCTTTAAAATTTTAACAGAGAACCATTATTTGATTGAGATCACTGATGGCTGACCCCCTGAACGCCCTCAGGTGTAAGAATTTACCTCTCGTCAGGTAAGAGGCACAACTCCTGCTTAATCATTCAACTTGAGTAAATCCTGATGTTGAGTCTGCTCCTTCATTTCCTATCTGACAAAACTAGTCCTCTGTCTCCTCACACACCCTGGCCCCTTGTCACCCAGCTGGTTTGTGTTTAAATGTGTTTAAATGTGTACCCCTTCCCTCTTGCTCATCGCCATACTGTCGTGCAAGAAGGGGATGAGAGTTGGGCCGTGCAGTGCACAGGCTGATTCATCTGATACAGGTACATCCAAAGATAAATCTACATGAGAAGTACACTTACCTCTCCTCCCCCGGTGTTTGGTGCAGTGTATTTAGCTTTGGGCCCCCTCTCCCCTACCTCAAAAGACATTTCTGTAACAGCATGCAGGCGAGTGAACGGTGTCAGAAGGTGTTAGTGAGTTTGAAAGCAGATCTGTTCTTCAAGGTCGATGCAAGCGCAATGGGAAGCACTTTCCCCTCAACTGGCACCAGAAATGAATACTTTTTCACATGTATGTGCAGGGGGGCCGTTTCCAACAATCTCATGTGTAGGTGAAACCATTTATCCAGTTCATAAAGTGGTGGTGGCACAATGAACTATGTGAGAAAACAGTTTAGGGCTGTAGACCTTTAAGGTCACTCTCATATCAAACTTTCTTTTTTTTTAATCATAGAGCCCAATAAACCAGTTTTCTTTTTCTTTTCTTTCAACATTTTTTTTTTTACATATACAGACTAATTGAAGTGTGCAAAAACCTATGGACTCAGATTCTGTGTTATTCCTGTTGAGTTGATATCTGTCTTCCATCAATAATATGTCTATTCCCCACTGTAGCGAGGCCTTCTAACAAACAGATCATTTATGAGGAGTGAGTGAGCCGTGGAACCCAATCCTTGTGAGATGTGTCAACAGTGGCACAAAGACCTGTAGCTACAGGCCTCAGCGAGATGGACACTTTGCTGACATGACAGCGTGTGGAGCAGATGGAGACATGGGAGCATGTTACTCTCAGCAACATCCCAACACGCCAATCTTGCTTTCTCTGGCTTTTCATGTCTGAAATTAGCTGAAGAAAACCGGAATACTGAGCCGAAGTTTAACAAAGCTACCCTCTTCATGTAATCAAACGGAACATTCTTCGTAATGATGTAGTCATCATTTCTCCATGAAACCAAGAGGTAACTATTTATTATTTAAAAATTTCTACCTCTGCAAACACTTTAATCCGTTCAGCTTCCTCACATACGGCAACCAGCACAGCGCTCTTTGTTTAACAGCCGTTTAAAAAGCAGTTATTTGTGTTGCTCCGTGCTGCGGAAAATATCTTTGACCTTTAATTTGACTTAACAAGTTGATCCAGTCCACATCAGACTGGCTTCAATCCTGCACTTAAACGCTAGTTTGACATTTTCTGCCAAAGCCACTTCCTCTTGTGGCATCAGAGTGCCCTGCGTTTGAATGTCGGGTAATGAGAGAAATATTCTTGCCGTGCTAAAGGAAAGGAAGCAAATTGCCTCCATCATGGCTTCTTTTTTGGACTGTAAAAAAGCAATCAGGGGACGGAGTGCCCTGCGGTGTTATAGCTGCTCTTTTTTGACTCAAACCAAATAACAGCAGGGTTTATTTCATACATCAGTGGGTATGGGATTTTGCATTTTGAACTCGGCTTTTAAATTAATGCTTGCTCATGAGCTGATACAGGCTAGATTTTTAAGCAACACCTCTAGCACTGCTCACCACTCGCTTGAGCGTCTTCAAAAACAGTTGTGTTCTTTGAGAGGGTTCCTCCTGAGCTCTCTTGCCAATAGAGATTGTTAAGGAGAAAAACCTCAAGAGGTGACAATGCAATTGGCAATTTCGTCTGGCTTTCCATCGGCCATAGAAATCCACATTCTTGAGGAAAGTCTAGAGACAATGCAAGTGGGCGAGTTAGGTTGAGCACTGGGGACGAGGAACTTTGTGTGGCTACTCTGCGGTCTCATTCACAAACCGAAGAATGTCACCACAATCTCATACGCTCTTAGCAGCCAAAGCTGTGATGCAGTATATCTGAAGAAGAAGAAGAAAAAAAAACTAAGGCAGCAGCATCAATTTTCTCTTTTACTGCTGGCTTCAAATCCCAGAGAGGCCAAAACCAGTAACTATTGTATAAATTACAGCAATTTGGTAGATATCATATTTTCTGTTTTACGTAATAAAAAAAGTTTCGGCTGATATTTAAGCGGGGCGAGATAAAATATCAATAATTCCTTTCAAATTATTTCCGCAAAGTGTAACTGAGAGGATTATTCAATCCTTATGGCTGAATGCAGGTACATTTACAGTACTCATATGGTCCAATTATAGTAAATTAGGAACAATTTGTATGTATAACATTTCGTTGAACTGGAAAATAATCATAATCACAGCAATAAAACAGTAAGTGTTCAAAACAATTTATGTCAAAAAGGATGACAATTTTTTTTTTCTCACAAAGCTAAATCACAGTCACATTTTCTTTTTGACAATTGCTTCCAGGTGAGAATCTTTAGATTTTTTTTCTCCTGTCAGTGTATGTTTTACAAGCAAATGAACCATCCCCCATAATTGATGTGAAATTCATGTAAATGTAGCTGATTTAAAAATGCCCCCATTCATTATTTTATTTAAAATGTCCATCACTAACTTCTCTTTACTAGCTAATCTTGCTTTGAATCTAATTGTAAGTCAAAGATTTTGCAGTCAAAAGCGGTTTCATGCACTGTAGATCCAAGCTGGCAAGGCTTGTTTCATAGTAATAATGTTATTGCAGGCACCAAAGGTCAGAACAAATATGTGTGTTTGAATATCCTGAGATTACAATTTCAAAGTCCTCCCCATGAGAAGTCGAACAAAGGAGAGGGTGGGAAGTTTAAAAAGCGGGGTCTCTTTCAAATAAATAAGCATGCCTCTGTCCTGAATAGGGCTGCTACCCAGCAGCCGGATTGGTTCTCAGAAGACTGAGAGCAGCAAATGTGCACGCTCTCCTTCTTCTTCTCATCCTCCTACACTTAACTCCCAAACACACTCATGTAGTAAACATCAGTAAACCTGATAGAGTCTCACAACTATAATTAACTGCCCCGCTTATTTCTTTATCCCACCTTTTATCACCTCTGTTCACCCCCTTTTCACCCGCTGAACAGACCATGGACGAGAAAGTAGATGGGGGGTAAGAGCTCCCCCTTTTTGTGCTATTGCTTAATGAGCCTGAAAATACAATTGCACTGTCCTGGCTGTGAAGGTAGCCTGCAGGCTAGTGTAAATTAGCAGTGCAAGGAAGCCTGGAGGGCTGAGTCTTGCTGAGTAGCCAGAATAGAGAGACGTGGTGAGAGGGGGAAAATCCTGTTAGGGCAGTGCATATGGAGGAATCACGGTGCATTTATGACCCAACTGGAGCTCACAGGGCCACTTGTTGAATCCCGCAGTTGTGAATCTCAAATGCAATCACATACAATCTCACTGCCGATCTGTGAGATTTATTGAGACTGCACCACAGCCATGTGTAATGGCATCTATTATGTGAGATGTCAGTTGTTCGTCACATTTAAACCTATAATTCCATTTAGTTCTTCACAATGGCTCCTTTTCAGCCACTACTACAATCATCATTCAATTTAATTTTCTATTCTTTTGTAGATTCCAAGGCAAGGCAGCGGAGGCGAGTCTCCCACATTGCATATGTCCTCTTATGAGCTCGAGATGCTCTTTTGACCGCTCCGCTAGGCATCTGCTGCCCGTAGCTGCATTCTAATGCACATATCCTGCTGGGATGTTAACTTTAGGCCCTCAGTAATTGATGGCTTCCACACTTCAGCCGAGTCCCCCCTTTTTCCTTCTCCCTGCCGATTGTTGGTATATCTCTGTGGTTTGGGGTCTTTCAGTCAACCATTGTTCTTTTATAGAGGAATTATAATAGACTAAAGTAGAAGGAGAAAAGAAAAAGAAAGGAGGGGGAGAGAAGGGGAGGGGATAAAAAGAAAGTCGCTGCTGATATTTAGTGAACTCCGAAGGGGGAGTTTTCATTCTCATTCTGCAAGTTTGGCACATGCCTTCTGTTACTAAGTGGCAGTGGATTGAAAGAGCTTCTTGCATTTCCCATTCTGCAGCTCTGCTAGGTGCCTAGACTTACAACCCTGGCAGCTGTTGGGCCTTCTATGCAGCTATAGACTCCTCTCCACAGGTGAGCTCCCCTACCAAACTCCCAGTCTCCACTTCACTCAATAGGGCCTTTTTCAAGCCTTTTATCAGTGGGGAGAGGCTGACTTTATGTGTGTGCCCCTCACATAACTGCAATTCATGGTTCTCAAGATTGCAATTAATGTTGCTCATTGTGTAACGCCAGGGTGATTTATATCTTGTTTTAGCATCGTCTTCTCAAGCACACTTGGACGTAGGTCTTTTTGAAATTTTGTGTAAATGGCAATTACAACATCCAAGAAAAAAACAAACATAAGCATCACGCAAACAAACGCTGTTTCGGTGGCACAGAGAGTGGACCTTTTTCTGAGGCTTACTTCAGATAAACAACGCTCTAAAACAAATGAATGGAAATGCAGCGCTGCATATTTGAAGGAAAAATAACAATTTTGTATCTAATTTCTCCCAAATTTGCCACATTATGATGCTGCATACAGTATGTGTTTATGTGATATGCTAGCCAAAGTGGCCAGTGGTTGGGTCTCTATTTCTGTAAGGCAACAATTACTTTAAGCGCTATCGGCTGGACTGGTGAACCACTCTAAATGATGTTGTTGTTTTGGTTTGGGCAGGTTTCAGCACCTTTTTTCTTCAGATTTCAGTGGCAGAATATTTACTTGTTTATTTTCTTCTTCTCTTTTTTCTCCCTGAGATGCGAGCTGTTACATATTACTCCTAAGGTGTGGTGCCTCTTCCCTCAAAGGGCTCCACTGTTTCCTCCAAACTGCTGCCAAGCTGGGCTATCTATTCATTTGGTTACTTAAGTGTAATTGCTCCCCTTTGAAGCCTCAAAGAGGCAAATCATTTGCTTTGGCCCCGGGGCAGTAATGGTCACCGAACTGGCGACCCCCTCCTGGTCCGAGAGCGTCGAAGAGACCGCGAGAGGCCAGCTCCCATACGGAGAAGAAATAATACAGCCTGGGCCGCTCAATTTCACCTCCCTTTTCATCCCATTCTTTGAAAACTTTTTATTAACAACAGCTTTCTCTCTCATACCAGGGCGCCAGGAGAGGGGAGGAGAGGAGGCAGAGAGGTGGGGAGGGGTGGTGGTGGTGGTGGTGGCGGCATGAGAGGATATCGGCAGCGGGGGAGGAGATGGGGGGGTGGAAGGGGTGGCTGTCCCCTGTAGATGTCTGCTGGATTCTCACACACTCACATGCACATGCATATACATACACACATCATCACTAGTGACAGGTCAAGGAGGCATTGAGAAAACAGCCTCCCCCTTCAGTCTCCCCCATGGCTCACACTGCTAAACAGGGATTCATGTTTCATATGCCACTGGCCTCACACACACACACACACACACACACACACACACACACACACACACACACACACACACACACACACACACACACACACACACACATTCCTAGTCCACTGAAGCTTGTGAGTGCATGTGCATTTGCTAATATAAATCAATAACCTATATGACCCTGTGCTCATACACATGCATTTGTGTACCTGCTCACCTCATTGTAGACATGAGAATGTATTTGACTCGCCTCCTTTCAACCCACGATGGGCCGCGGGAATATGCGGCAACGCAGTACAAAGACCACATTTAACGCTGAAAATTACTCCACCACTTACTGTAATTGTCACAGTTCTGACCACATTGACATTGTAATCTCATAATAAGGTAATGGGAGGACTGAAACTGTGTACAGGAGTGCAATTAGAAGGGTGTAGTTCAGAAAAAAAGGGCTAAAATGTCAGAGGACAACATTTCCTGCCCAGGCGGAGGCATACAGTACTCCACGTTTGTGTTTTTCACGAGGTTTCACCGATGAAGACAAACCCAAAGCTGATAAAGGTGCTCTGTTTTCTTCCTTGTCATCCATGCAGGCTGTAACTAAAAGGATTACTGGCAATCACTTTTTAGCACAAAAATAACAAATTTCACAAAGAACAATCCCTCTTTAACGCAGGAATTGCACATTTCAAATCTTACACTCTATCTGGACTCTGTACCGTTATAGCGATATGACGAGGCCTACTTTTAGAAAGAAAAACGATTACTTCTAAATAGCGCAAGTTATCTTCAAGACAGTGTGGAGCCAAATCAATGTAGACAGGCATCCATAAAAAGCCAACCTGGTTATGAATGCTGCATTTTACTTGTATCATTTTGACTTTGAGGTTTTTAAGAGAGAAGCATTCCCTGCAGTCAAGCCAGATGGTAACAATTCTTAGACATATTACGAGCTGCTCTCTGCCAAATAGCATACCTTTGGGCTATGTTTTCAGTGGGCTATAAAAGCCAATAATGTAATTTTGATCTATTTTATCAGATATCACCCCAGCTCTGGCTGCGTTTATATAAGACAAAGTTTTAAACAGTACAAGGAGTCTCTCTGTTTTGCTTTTCCCTCTATAAGTGCACAATTTTCAATATCTGACCCGCTGTGTGGCTTTGCTTGTTTGACTTCTGCACTGGACTGAAATTTGGAGTGGGCCGCAATGGAGAGGTTGGCCTCCATGTCGTCAGACATATGGCACTTGGTATATGTAAAAATACACTTAACTATAGGTGCGTGGTTGCCCACAAGATGACTTGTGCTGGCCGGCCCAGAGAGAAAAGGGGATTCTTTGTGGAAGTACTTAAAAAGTCTGACCCTGACATCTCTTAATGTAACAATGACACAGTAGCAAACCATCCCAGCACTACACCACACTCCCCAGTGGCCTGCCATCAGGTCCATGACTCACCACTGACCTTGCAATAACTTTCCAGCGCTCTACCAGCCCCATTTAGAAAATCTTAAGGGACACGGTATTCAGTATGACATGGTGTAACACTAAACACACCTGAAAACAGAGCAAGTTCGCATAAACATACTGAACAACAGAGCCAAGGGATTATATCCCATCTGTGGGCACTTCTCCCTCGTAATGTCTAAAAAGTGTAATTGCCCCAGAAAAAACACAATAAAGTTGGGACGATCGAAGACATTAGCTCAGGTTTTCCATTGTGAAGCATGTTGTTTTTTTCAGGTCCGATCACATCCACAACTGGAAGCCTGCTGTGTGGAATTACTCGCACTAATGGCACTACACACTTTTGTTGCAGGAAATCGGACAGCCAGGCTGTAACTGCTAAAACGGCGATTAAAAACCCCAAATTGCATCATGATGTTGGGCAATTCAGCAGAGGTCTAAAAAGCTCTCCAAATGAAGTGAACGAGATTATTGAGCAGTTATGGGATGTGTAAAATTGTCTCGTGAAGCTATACCTCTGTCTAATGGATTTCTTTGGAAAAGTAAGACTTAAAAATAACTAAATCTAAATCTGAGGGCAGCTAGTAAAGACTAATTAAAGTTTGCAATAATAACTCTGTAATTTGCTTGTCTGTGGGGTCATTAAGTGTCTCCCTGGCTCGGTTTAATGGGATACAAACTGCAGTTAATGAGACAAATAGTTAGCTGTAATTATGCCCGGCTGAGTGTTGGCTATAGATGCTCTGAAGACTGAGCAACTCAATTTGAGATTTCTTTGTACTCTGTAGGTGCTGCTCATTTGCTGAATTGCGTGTATTATGAGTGGTTTAGATGAGTTTGTTTAATAGTAATTGAAGGTTGAGTACAAATACCTGAGCCATGAGGGGAAAAGAATGATTTGCTGATTAAAAAATGAGAACAGGGGAAAAACAGTTTATGATCAAATAGCTCCACCAGCTTTTAATTATATGTGACCTTTTTAAAAATGTGGTCCCAATTTAACATCAGAGGGAGGAAAGTACAGTGTGCATTATTGTGAGGTTTTATCTCCTCATAGTCATATCCCCTTATTGCTTGTGGTGCTTGTTAAAAGCCATTGTCGATAACAAACGCAATTTTTCTGTGATAAACTGAGTAAGACAGGAGAGCCTCAATGAGCGGTCTGCACAAAACTGTCTTTGTCTCTCATCTCCAGCAGCCAGTTACAGCAGCCCCCCCAACCCACCCCCCCCAATGACTGAAGTCTGACTTAACTAAACATTTTTTTTTCTTCGTCCCTTTTTCTCTCAGTGAATTTGTGGTCGTGTGCAATCTTTTAATGAGCTCCATCTTTGACCTAGGTTGTATGTTTCCAGAGATGTCATGTCTTGTAAGTCAAGGAAAGACTTTAATGTTCACATGATTTAAACGTAAAGGGACAGATTCCAAAAATGAGGCAGAGTGCCAGAGAGGAAATATTATTCCTGTAAATGAGAAATTGTAAATGCAAAGTACATCCTAGAGATGATGTGAATACACTGGGAGCAACAGACTTTGAAGAGTCTGAACTTTTAAGATGAAAAAATGATTAAAATGTCCAAATCAAGACATGCTAATGCTACTTTAACGTTTTCATTCCACAATGAAAGCCACAATATTCTGCGTTTCCAATGTACACTACACATAAATCAGAATCCAAGTTTTTTTTTTCCCCAATGCAGTTTTTTTTTCTTTACTGTAAATTTGTTGTGCGTGTTTCCTGTTAAAACACATGACTTGTGTCTTTATTCTTAACTTCAGATCATAAGGATGAAAAGAAGGCAAAGAGAAGGAAAAATAAAACAGAGAAGGACTTTGGCTTGTGACCGTAAGTGACATGCTTGCCACGGCATTGTTTGAGGTTTTTGCAGACCTGTAATCAAATTTGGGAAGGTTTGGAAACCTATCGTCATGGTGTGCTCTCCAAGACAGAATGATGTCCAGTGAAACAAAAAAAAAAGAAAAGAAAAGAAAAGCTCTCGCACACATTCAACATGCTGTGCTAGACTATGAGAAAATGTCTTTCTGAAAAAGAAATATCCCCCACAACAGCAATTTCCATGCACCATGAAAAACGTTCCTATTACAAATACAGTTGTTATGTCCTTAAATCTGTTTGTTTTGTCATATTGCTCCGGGGTTGTTTCTTTTTCAGGAAACCCTGCTTCAATTAAGTGTGATGGAACACATGTGTCCTTTATCGGGGGCCAGAATCTTCTCCTGTTGGCCTTTGAAACGACACCGGCTCCACGGGATAATTGGGTTTTAAAGGGGTATTCTCCCGGGTTGCCACTTCTTGTGCCTGTCTGCGTGGATCAGCTGATGTCTATAGACTTTTTATAAGTAATCATAAATTGGTTATGTATGTAGCTACAGGGATGATAGAAATCCTAGGACCCAACTCTCTTTTCTGTTGGGCCCCTGACACGCAGACAGACACACAGACTGACATCCCCCTCATAGGTGCGTGACTAAATCTGATCCAATTATATGATTCACCTTTGAAGTTTTACACTTTCTGTAAAATTGATGATTGTGCTGATTTAATGTGGACCTCACAGTAAACAAAAGCAGCTATACAGGTGTGGGCTTGTTTTTTTTTTTTTTGCATGCTTTTGTTAGTAATAAAAGAAGAATTACAGAACAAGCTCGGCACTACTTAGTAATATCCTCTCTCAGTTTCATTCAGCTCATGACTCAGCTGATGACCTTCCTGCCCTTCACAGAGACGCTCCATCAGTGGAGGCTTTGGTGATCTCCAAACCTCCGCCGACAACAAACCAGTGTTTACTGTTACGCTCCGCTTGCGTCACGTCACCAAAACAACAGCGTGTATGCGAACAAAAGACTTCATATTAAAAGCTTGTGACAGAGAGCACTTTTTTCACTCAGAAGCAAAGGGAAGAAGATTAAAAAGTTTATCCTCCTCATTGCAGAAGATAGGTTTGCTCTCAGAGGAGATTGTGACAAAGACAGACTGAGCAGAGTGGAAAACTGATTCCCTGCAATCATCTCCTGTCATCCTTTGCAGCACTTTGGCCTCCACTCCAATCATCTATCTACGAAATGCTCCTTTGAACAGCTGAACTTCTTGTAACCCTATTTGATTTTGTTTATTTCTTTATATGCTGTGTTTATCTTTATGTATACCCTTCCAGTGACTTAAAGGAACAAAATAAAGCAACTCAATCACTGATTTGCATTGTATGGAAGTCTCTCACAAACACACATGCTTTAACTTTATTAAAGTAATTTCAGCTAACTATAGAGATCTCCTGAAGCGCTGTCTCCAAATGGTACTGGACTTAGTGTAAAGTTTTACACTGGCTGCCAGGGGCTCAGAATAACTGCGTGAGTCGTCAACAGGAAGAGTGTGCTTCATGACTACAGGCCAACAACTTTAATTGGCTTTCTGCAGGAATTTCTGCTTTGGCAAACTAATTGACCCACAACTCCCTGGTGCTTTATCAACACAGGGAAACGCCACTGGGCCGATAACCAGCCAGCCTTGTAAACCAATCTATAACCAATGGCCAATTTGAAACATGTGTTATTGGCTATTTTACAACGGGTCCCCACTTTTCCTTGACTTGGATGTTTTGATGTATGCACAGGACCTTTTCATGTCGAGTCTGTCACTCTTTGATTGACAGACTCGACAGAGCCAAGCCAGCATAAGTAAGTGTTACTGTATCTCACCTCAGAAAAATCTTGGGAAAACTCACTTTGGTTGGTTCACCAAAATGACAGTGTGCATATGAGCTTGGTTTTTGTTGTTGTTTTTTTTTTTTTACTTACCTCTTGTGGTGCCGTATGAAACTGTCGAGATTGTCCAAGTTTTGTCGTGTTGAGCTTTCTTCTGTCACCTTTGTGCAGCAGAAGGTAATAAAATTTAGCTGGTTATGCTCACAGCACTGCAAAATTAAAATCTGTCTATTGTTTTCTTTTTTCTATAAACATCTAACAGATTGTATTCCTGAAGAATTAGTTGAAGTTGACTGTTAAAAAAGTTTTAAAGTACAAAATAAGCCTTATTTAAGAAATTGTGTATAAAAAAATAAACAAAAAAATATGTATGTTTCATTTAAGGGCTGCTGTAGGTCTTGAAAGACATGATCTCTCAGATTTGCTCATGAAACTGGCCCCTTTTGCATCTTTCGTATGTGTTTACTTCAGTCGTAAACCATGTATGAGTAAACCACTGTAGGAGACCTTTAAGTGTAATTAGGGAAACCATTGCCTTGTTCCTTTATTAACCCTCGTGTGACAAAGCTATGTTAGTGATTAAAATAAATGACTGGGATGTTTTTGTTTATGATATGCATGCTATTTTTCAAATAACTATATTATTTTTATTGAATCCTTTATTTAAACAATAAAAAAAATCTTTTTCAATAGAGACCTGTGTAAACAAACATTCGGATAGACACATAAGGACACATTATGCAGGTTCATAAATTAAGAAAATTATGTACAAGAGTAATTGCAGATAGTAGTTACTAGTAGTAGTTTTTGTATTTTGTTCCATTTTAAGAAACTAAGTATTGGATTTAAGAGGAAACTAGGAAGTAGAGCGAGTCGTCAACCCAACGCACGGTTGACGAATCGACACCCCGGCAATTCTAGTCTGCATGCCAAAGCATCCTTGGCAAGATACTGAATCCCGAGTTGCCCCCAGTGCATCCATCAGAGTCTGAGTGTGTGAGTGAATGTTAAAAAAAGTGTTTAGATACAGAAAAACATCCTTGAGTGAATGTCTGTGTAATGAAGAGGGTGAATGAGGCTTGTAGTAAAAAGAGTGCTCAGTTAGAGGATAAAAGCTCTATATAATTACCATTCCTTTAACAGGTATTGTTAAAAAGTCCTACGAACTTATGCTGTAAGTAAATGGTAAATGGTAAATGGCCTGTATTTGTATGGCGCTTTTACTAGTCCCTAAGGACCCCAATGCGCTTTACACAACCAGTCATCCACCCATTCACACACACACATTCACACACTGGTGATGGCAAGCTACATTGTAGCCACAGCCACCCTGGGGCGCACTGACTGACTGTGTTTAAATTGAGTAAAAGAGAAGAGATAAGCAGGCAGCCTTTGAGGTAGAGCCTTGAAAATGAACAGCATACAATGCTGCTCTCTTCTGTTAGCTAAAGAGGACAATGGTGATAAAGTGGTGAGTAAGAAAACAATCACCTGTAGTGCAGTGAGATGCAGCATATAAATAATGTCACCAAAACTGTGTATATTATACTTATGTTGTCCCTTTATCTATGAAAGATATTCTAAAATGATCACATATAATCAAATAAACTTTTTTTTTTTAAATTTTCATCAAACATCAGCAGTATGTACAATATTTATCGTGTTAACCATGGTATACTGCAAAATTTTACAATGTAGTGATTAGAAGTGTGAAACTGCAAAGAAAAAAAAATAATAATAAAAGCCTCATTTTAATAAAAGCCCACACATATTTCTGGGGTAATAAATAACCCTATATAACTTTCCATTTTCGTTGGTGCACCAATGGGCCAAATCCTTTTTGAAGAAGTAGCTTGACAAATTAATAGTAGGAAACATTTTTATGACTAAAAATGTCACAATGGCGCATATAAATATATGACTGGGGTCATATATGATGCAGCTCGCTTGCTTAAAGGTTGTATGGTAAGAACGGCAGATTTTGTTTTTCGTTCTTGAAAATGCTCCTACTCATTCTTTCTATATTCCTCCAGTGCTGCAGTGTAGTTCACTGTTCACTGCAAGGATGCTTTTTGCCAAAAGGATGCAGAAAGGTGATTATAAAAACCACTTCATTCATGGCTTTGGTTTTTCATGATGCTTCCTGACAATGAGACAAACATCCTCAGACCTGCAGAGTAAAGGGTTTTGCACTGTCTTGTATTTTTTTTGATTAAACAAAGAATTAACTGCATTTTATTTAGAAACAGTTAACCAGTGCAACATATGGAACATATCTGAAAATTTCAGCACTTAATAAAAATTTGAAATCGTCTTCACCTGGACCCCAGTTGGTGAAAACATGCTTCTGTGTTACCTTTGCTTTGGTAGTGACACTTTGGCACAACACATGCTGTTAACACTAAGTGATGAAAAGACCCAAGTGAAAGGTATGGTCTTCCCTCGTGGATGTGGTATTTGTTGCAAGATTGAACTTTTTCCAATTGGCTACAAAAATTAAGCCATAAAATCTTTCAGTGAGTGTGACAGGTCATGATCAAAACCAGCTGCCAATTAACTTAATGACTGAAGCTATCACATTCAATTAGAGCGAGTGTATCAACTGTCAATCCACCTCTCGGCTCGATCGTTAAACAAAAACACAGGCGGAGAATGATCACTTTAGGAGGCATGTCTCTTTTTTTGTGATCCTTATCTGACGAGCCCTGGATCATATTTGAACCAGTCGGCCCTGACAGGTCCCACGGATAAACTGCTGTATGAGAGGGGTCACCTCAACCTCTGGAATCCATCGTCAGCTTTCTGTCTTGCACAGCTGACAAATGGTTTCAAATAGCATTCAGGGGGCTTTACAGAAGTATTCCCTAATGTGTGTCTGCGGAAAGAACAATCTAAAAGTAAAAAGAAACAAGAGGAGGAGAGTGGTAAGAGAATGAGATGAAGGGAGAGATGCAAGTGAGATAAATAAACCAAAACAAAACAAGAATGAGAAGCACTTTCTCTCAGTTAGACCTTTACTCTGGCAAAGAGCCTACTGTAATCCCCCAGAGGAGCGGCTATCAGGCAGAAGTTTGCTCTGTGGTCAGTGTCTTTAACCCCAGATGATAACACTTAGCCTGGCCATAAAGCATAGGCCCCTTTAACTGATCCATTAGTGTCCGATTCCTGAGAGTGGACCCGCTGGTGTCTACTGAAACTTACCAGGAAGCCTTGAAGGAAAATAGCATTGCAGACATGCACTGAGATCAAAGACAACACCCCCTCCTCCTGACTACCTTTGCTCCCTCTGCTTCTTCACATCCAACTCTGTCTTTCTCTCCTTTTCTCACTGTGTCCTCTAAAATATTGTATATAAATATAAGTTTAAACAATTAAAGATAACCCAAAATGAGATATTTATGTTTTATCCATTTTTCATTCAGTAGGATCTGAAATTTGGGTGCAGGCCAATGAACTAGAACAGCAATGAACCTCTGTTATGAAGGAAATAAATTAATAATAAATAAAGAAAACTAATTAATGTTGGTGTTTTCTTGTTTTTTGGTCTAGAAGGCAAGCTACGTGTAGTTTGTGTGGTTACCAAACACCACCACCACATGATCACATGATCGTCACAATCATGAATGACTGTGACAGTTATACCTAAAAAAATGTTGTGAAAGGAGTCCGATTTGAGTAGATGAGTCAGTGAAGCTCACTTCTGTCTGATGACGGCGATACAGAGGTGAGGTGTTGAAGATATCCTGAACATTTCTGCCAGCAAGCACTGCTGTATTACTGCTGTTAGCTGCTATCAGTAGAACTTTCTTTTAAAAGGATCTATCATTATTGGACAGACACTTAGGGAATAAATTCTCTGGATACTGGAATGTAATATAACTGCTTATCAGAGGGAGAGTGCAATATTTAGGCTGCTCAAAGCTATCGTTAGTCAACAGAATGTTGTTACCTTGTAACTGAACTGAAGAAGCTTCTCGGATGAGAGGTGAAACGTCTTCAAGCGACTTAAAGAAGTCCAGACGCTTTTCTTTGCTAGCTCCTTTGACTACAATGACCTGGATGACTGAGAACCTTCACAGACATGTTACCTTGTAACCAGCTGCTGTTGTTGTTACTGTCAGCTATCCAAATCAGATCCAGTCCTGATCTTTCCCAGATCTGTGATCCTAATTCATTTCTGATTCATTTTACCATGCAAGCAGACTGAACCCAATTTGTGAATCTGTTATGGAGCCAGAATATCCAGGGTGGATCCGGTCCTGAGCCACTTTGCTATTTGGAAAGGAAATCCCCATGGACCCCCATGTTAAAAAGCCCAGAAATTAACATGTTTATGAACTAATAGGTGGACAAAATTAAAATAACAGAACAATGACGCAAAGATTAATAGTTAAAAACTTAGCAACCTTTACTGCTGAGTCCTTACCCAGTGTTGTTTGTAATGTAATTGATAGATGACATGAGACTAAGTTCCCGTTTTGTCTGATTTCAAAAGCTTAACGTGGACATAATATAAATATTTCCCACATATCTTCCTGATGTCTTTCTCTTGTCCTCCATCTCCTCCTCTGTATCTCTGTAGCTATTCATCTTTCCTTCTCTCTCTTTTAATGTCTTCTTCCTTGGTAGACCTCCCTACCATTTTTCCTTCAACATATTTGTTATCTGCCTATTTTCTTTCTTCTCCTCATATAAATCCTTTCTGTTCCTTGTTGATATTTCCGCTGTACTCTTTCTCTCTCCTCACAAGCCTTTCCTCCCTCCCTTTACCACCAGCATCCCCCTGTCTTCCTCCCCTTGTGTTTTCAATTTAGTGCCACTATGAACCAGTTCAGATTGTAACGCTATCAATTAGTTAGCGACTCCAGCACATTTATTTAATGGGGCCAAGAGCGGTGATTTACAGGCTGCAAGGGAGATGTAAGGGAGAGATGTGCAGACATGTGCTGATATGGGTCTTTAAGGTCTGTGGGAACAGAATCTATGCAATGTGTACCTTGAGGATTTGGTCTTGCGGTTTAAGGTCTCTGTAGTAATGCGGTGAAACCTCCATAAGATGAAAAGGTTTGCAGAGGAAGAGAAGAAATGCAAAGAAAAGAGAAAATGTTTGAGATTTTCTGGACAGCTAAATGCTTCTTTTCATATGTATTGGATTTCAACCACAGTCTTTTATTCTGCAAGAGCTGCAGTCTTAAGATATGTTTTGGAGATACTTTAAGATAAAAAGCAGAAGGTAAAAATGTTTACTTGATTTTAGATGTTTGCTTTCAAAGGAAAATGCTCTTTTGACTGTTGCTGTCACTGACAATGTTTTTAAAAAAAAAAGGCTTGCAGTGATATACTTTTGTATATCATTATGGTGTTAAGTTTCTTTCTCCTTAAGTTGCAGTAGATCTTACAAAGAAACAATGTTCTTTGATTTAGGACCACAGCACTGCGGAGCTGAGGGTTGTCACAAATCATTCTGGTCATCTTTTGAAGTTTCAGACTGCTTTTTCACGATTTTGAGAAAATTTCATCTAGTGAAAGACAGTACTTATTAATATCTATTTCCTACAACAGAAAGGAGCATAATTTAAAATAATAATGATAAATAAGTACAGCAAAAATGACTCCCTTATTTGATTTTCATTAATATTTTGTTTCTTCTGCGTGTTTTTAGGTAAACTGGGTTTCTGATTAAATGGTGAGTTTCTGAACTCGCCTTCTATACTGTGTTTTTTCACTTCATTAGTCTCAATCAGTTGGTGAGCCCATGTAACTTGTTGGCTCAGTTTCATGTTTTTAGCTGGCAGTAAATGCACCTGGTGTGGTCTTCTGCTGCTGTGCCCACCTATTTGAGTTACTCTCTTGTTCATACCAGCTTGATGAAGTCTGGCCCTTCTCCTTTTCAGAAGGGGAATTGGTTATTTTCTCTGTACACTCTAGAGATCATTGTGGGGGCAAATTCCCAGTAGATCAGCAGTTTCTGAAATACACAGCCTATTTGGCACCAACAACCATGGCGCCTTCAAAGTCACTTGAGCCACCTTTCTCTCCCATTCCCATTGCTCAGTTTGCACTTCTGAAGGATGTCTTGACCATGTCTTTATGCATAAATGCAATGAGCTGCTGCCGTGTGATTGTTAGATTAGATATATGACAAGGTGTACTTAATAAAGTAGCCAGTGAATGCAGATACCTGTTGCTATTTGTCTTTTTATGTTAACAACATAGAGCACATGCATATGAGTGCTTCTGCTGTTATCATCTTCATCAAAATCCCCACAAAAGCCTCATTTTAAAGAAAGAAGAAAATGTGTAGTTTCATGTACATAAGTACAATAAATTCATCTAATTAGGGCTCAATTTAATTCATTGTTTGAAAAGAAAACATTAAATATACCTTGCAGCTTTAAAGAGTGGGGAAAATTAATAAAGCAATCTAAGAAAAAATAAATATTAGAACAAAACATGATGCAGAAAAAGAAACTTGGATATGAAAAAAATATTTAAATCTATTTACAACATTTATAAAAAATAAACTGTACTTTTATTTTTGGAAGCAGCATCTATTCCAGAGCCTATAATTTGGCTTGTTTTATCTTGTCATATCATATGTTACTCCAGTGGCTGATTGAGGTTGACCATAAAACAAAGACTATATATAGACATGAATGACATGACATCACCCATTGCTATGTGACATCCCATTGTGAAGCCCCACCAACGTGATCTTAGCTTTTTGAAGCCTAACATCATGAGCAGTGTTAATTCGTGGACTGATAATTTTGTTTTGTTTTGTTTTTTACGAGAACAAGATAATAACTAAATAAAGCCTAAAGGATGAACACAATGAAGAAATGTACTGACACTTTCATCAACAAATCAAAATGAGATGAAAATGTTCTGGGGAGACCAGATCCGATTAGGACTAATTAAGATGTGTTAAATACAGGATGAGTTTGGAAGTTACCTATTGAGAGGTAATTTCCTTGTGCAGTACAGTTTCATCTTCCCCTGACAAACAGGAGCTAGATCTCCCATGTTCCCTGTTGCTCATGAAGATGAGACTGAAAGCTCGGGAGTAGAGGTATTGACACCTTTCACATTTGACATCAAGGAAAATAAGACCGTAAACTGTGTGGAGCAACTCTCTTTATGACTACAGCTAAAAAACATTTTTTTTCCCAGCATGACTAAGACTAAATCCAAATTTACCGTCAAAATTAACGTCGTTCATGAATGAGTAGTAGATATGACTGTGGAAGAAGACGCCACTGCAGTCAGTGGCTTAATGACTCATGACTGACAAAATGG
The DNA here is from genome assembly GCF_056152115.1 of Neolamprologus brichardi. Lineage (NCBI taxonomy): Eukaryota > Metazoa > Chordata > Actinopteri > Cichliformes > Cichlidae > Neolamprologus > Neolamprologus brichardi. Next base: position 25,592,230 of record NC_142109.1, on the reverse strand, counting down.
TTTATCATCCTTTCCAACCATAATTTACAAAATGATCTTCATGTTTTGTTTTGTATGACCTGAAACTAAGTGGCTGATCCCATAAACTCATCAGTAAAGTGTTTATTGAGGTCACAGAGGTGAGGAGCAGAGGACTGTTTTCCTATAGACTTATATACAACTGAAAGTCTTTTTGCAACCAGAGGAGCTGCTCTCCGCTTGCCAGTACAACAAGCAAAGCTTTACTTTTCCTACCTGGACTTAATGTTAAAAGGTGGACAAGCAAAGGTGTTAAAATCTCAGCAATCAAAATAACGAATTTACAGCCGTGTCCAGCAAATAGTTTAGTTATCTATAGATAATTTTCTCATTTATAATAACTATAAAGGTGGTGATTTTTTTAAATAACTCACCCATTTGGATTTTGTCGAGACTCCACCAATGCAAGTCACTTTCTTATCCAACAATATCTGACAAATATGGTCCGCTGTGAGGTACGGCCCATCTAAGAATTAGAATTAGCACTAATTAGCAAACTAGATACCAGCCTGCTAACTGAGCTGCATGGGAGGCCCCTCTTACTCTCCTCTACATATGGTTGGAAAAACAAAAAACATGTCAATAATTCTAACCTTACAGCTTCAAAATGCAAGAAAGTAATAAAACTGATAATGAAAAAAATATTCCAAAAAGTTGATTGTGTTCATCTGGACGTTTCAATCATTTCATCACTCATCAGTCTCTGAGACGGTAGAAGTCACTTGGATGAGTGATGTAACGTCCTACTGAAACGTCCAGATGAACACAATCAACTTTCTGGAATGTCTTAACTTGGATTGAGCGTGCATCAAAACATGAAAAATATGAGAATATTGTGGCAACAACATTGAACTAGTTAACATGTCTGTTTTTTTAAAGACGCAATGTTCTCACAACAAAATTAGCACTATGTGGTTTGTAGTTGGGGCAGCAGGGTAAGCAGACTAGTGTGTGTGTGTGTGTGTGTGTGTGTGTGTGTGTGTGTGTGTGTGTGTGTGTGTGTGTGAAACAGAGCCGGAGACCAGCGTGTTATTGGAGAACCAGAGATGGGTTTGTTGGCTTGTCAGTACACACAGCCAATGGCCTGTTGCCTGTAACCGAGCCCCCACCGTGTCTCTCAGTGTCTTCCTCTTAATTACCCATCATTCCTCTCGCGGCAAGGCCCCTCACAAATTACAGCGCATTGTCTCCTGCCGATCGGCCTGTCATCACGCGGCTCCATGTTTCAGAACGCGGCTCATTGTCGACGGAGAGCAGTGTTTGGCACACACACGCATGCACGCACACAAGACCTTCATGCGTCCACATTCACACACACATGCACACACAGGCCAGGCCCATTAGCGCTGGTGCCAGCTGACTCTGTGACCCAGACAGGTTTCTGCCATGTCAGCAGGGCCAAATGACAGTGCCATGGTAGTAATACCCCCACACGCTATCACACATGCACACACACACAGTCACGCATGCACATAGACACCATACGGGTGAGCAGAGTGTCGCTTTGGAGAGTTACACATCTTTCTGTTGATCAGCTGAATGACTGCATTTCCCCTGGAGATGAAAGGAGGTACCCCCCTGTTTGCTCTATCAACCAGGATGAGACCGCAACACAACAAAAGCTTCAGTGTTTCCAGCAGGACTCTCCTCGACACGGGTAAACAGAAATGTATGCAAATATTGGGCCTGAGAGGTCAAATTTTGGAGACATCGTTTAAGTTGGATGTTTTTTTGGGGGGGTGAAGCAAAAGTTGGGAAGCAAGTAAAACATATTATTTGATGCAAAATAAATGAACGTATATAGTACCTTTCTTAATAAGCATCACAAAGTGCCTCACAACAACAATCAACATACAAAATACAAATAACTAACATGTAGCAGCAAATTCTTCTCAATATCAGTGAAATTAGAACTTGTGACCAATGCAGATGTTCTGTCTTTTAAAAACTTAATAATTTCTTTAACTGTTTTAATCAAACTTTATTCACAGGTTAAACTTGGGGGAAGGGACTTATTTCAGCTGTGGATGAATACATAATGCTCTAGTGAGTATCTGTGGCAGTAAGATGCTGTGTGTGGGATTGAGTCAAGGTAAACTATAGTCTGCGAGCTTTAACTGTAATTAGAAAAGACTGAACACTTGAACACATGTTTTTAAACAGATTCAGGAAAATAAAGGAGCTCTATGACAGCTTTAGCTGCACAGTCAATATGTGATGATGACAATAAGTTAGACTTTAGCAGTTTTACTATATGGATTCTATCATGTAGAAAAAAAAAACTAAAAAAGTTTTTAAAGAAGCAAATTATGATCCAAAATAAGCACTTGTCTGTCTTTATCTTTTAACACATTGCCCTTAAAATTGTGCTATAATTTATACAGTATATCATAAACACATGAACGGATGGATGGACTACTTAAGATATTTGTGCTTCTATGAGTTATGGATTTATTAGTTTAAATCCAAAGCAAATTATTTGTTGTTGCTGTCTTGTCGACCCCATGTTTTTGGCTGGGATTTAAGATAACATTTGCCACGTGCTGACATGTCTGTCACATCCCCCTCTTCACCTTGACCGATTCACTTGCTCCTTTGAACGTCACTCTTCTCTGTTCGGGCTCGTTGCAGCTCTGTGAGAAACTTTAGCCGCTCCGCACGTATGTCTGCCAAACCGTTGCATCAGCCGAGCATAAAAAAGGAAGGAAAAAAAACTATTGAAAAACAAACACATAGTAAACTTTAATTGTAGGCATTTGCCTTGGGTATGAGGGTGAGGGTTTTTACTGGTTCTCCCTCTTATTAAAATTCAGGCAAAACACTAATTAATAATCACTAGCATATGCTGGGTGAAGTGTGGAATTCTTTTACTGTGGCATTAGGTGCAAATGAGATTAAAAGTGCAGTAATGGCTGCTCGGTCCATCCGTCCAACACGTTCACTTTAAAGAGCACCTCTGAAAGCTTTTTGCCCCTTATACGGGCAAAGATGTGCTAGTCTAGCTTACTTTTGAAGTTCCTTTTTTTTAAAAAAAATAATCACATTATTAGGAAAAATAAGAAAACATAGAGTGTCTTGTTTTTTGCTGCATTCAGAATTTAGCAACCCACAGCTCCTAAACAAATGCCACTAACTTATAAGCAGACGGTCCTCCTTCCCCACTAACTGCTCACTGAGACACATGAACAACATTACGCGTTGGTAATTGTGAGAGTTGCTGCATTTATGTGGAAGGTAAGGGGGAGGACGGTAAAAACTAAAAATGGAAGGCTCTCATTGAATACAATGACTTCCTTCCCCTCTCTGTATGGCTGCTTCTGTCTTCCAAGCAGGGTAAGAGAGGAAAAAATAAGTCTCCATTTGGCACTGATTAGGGAAGACACAGATTGGAAGGAGGGGGCTTGGAGACCACAGGGGTTACACACATGTATCTGAAGCCGCGACACTTCAGGCCCCCTCTAATTTAGACGTCTAAGAATTTGCTGTATGTGCTGCCTCATGCCAGTAAGTCTCAGCCTCACTGTAAATAAATGGCACAGGGCAGCGTGCAGTCACCCCCATTTGTAAGTCATTAAAATATTTTTTGTGTGACATATTAATTAGAGTGCTCTGTTCATCTTCTCGCCTGTGCACGGGGAGTGTTGAGGTTCTGTATGCTTGCAAACAAACGTCTTTCAAGTATGTGTGTGCGTGGCTTCATTCATGCTGTACAGACAAGATAGTTGTTTATCAGCCTTAACCATCTGTAACACATCATCTCGCCAATTTAAAAAAAAAAAAATGTCACAAGTTTACTGGTAACACTTACTGTGGTTTACTTTCTAGCTCTGAAACAGCGAGGCAGCAGGAATAATTTAGAAACAAAAATGTTGAACATGCCCAAGAAATAATGTTTAATTATTTAATTGTTCCGATTTTAGTTTAACACTAATTAGTTAAAATGCATGTCCTATAAATTTTATTCTCGACCTTTAAAGGCTCTTTTTTTTAAGTTTTCCTTTTAATATGAGGGGAAAACAAGTCCTATGCCAAGTAATCAACTTTAAAGGTGAATTAGGAGATTTTTGTAGCTTTTACTGGATTTCGGAGGAAAGCATAACATGCTCTAAACACAACAAGATGAAATTGTCCACTTTCTGTCCTGTCATAATATGTTGATAAGTAGTATTATATGTAAAAGTCCCAGTGAGTTTCAGTTGGATACTGACTCTGTTGCTGGCTCTGATTTGTCATAATCAGAAAAACTCAAAGCTGCAAGTCACAAAACCCAAACATTGCACTAAAAGATACTAAAATGCTCTAAAACATAAGGGGAAGCTCAAAGCTGAGTGCTCTATTTCTATTGGTTCATTACCTTTTATTTGTTACAAAGTTAATATAAAAAGTTGACTAACTCAGCTTTAAACACACTACCAGGTTCAGCGTTTAATTTATCCGTCACATTTACGTATCATGGCTTTAATTGTATGCAAAAGATTTTATTGAAGTTGAGCAGGCTGCAAATAAACTAACGTTTCTGTTTGCAGAAGAGGAAATGTGGGCCATCAAAGAGTTGCACAGTCAGAGCAGTAATTGGAAGAGCAAAGAAAATGTATTTCAGCTTAAAGGTAATTTAAATTGAATTTGTAAATCTCTGAATCTCTTTCTGTCCCTGATACAAATAGAGTCCCTCTAGCATATCTTCTCTCTCTTCATGTGGATTATCGTTGTATCTCTTGGCCTGCTGGAAGAATTATGGCTCTAATAACTTTCATTGGAGGCCCCTGAAGCATCAGTAAAATGTTTACTACAAGAACGCAGCGAGGTCCTTTGGTGAAGCCGTGCGTTCGTTACAGAGCCTTTGACTCAATTCAGTGTGTATAAATATATCCATTTCATTATAGGAGGCCAGTCAAATATTTGTTTCAGCGGTTTTCCCCCCATATAATGTAAATTGCTGCAAGCTGTTGCACTTGGAAAATGTTTTCTCATAATGCCTTTCTGCCTTCACATAAATCACAGCTAAATGTTGCATTCAAATGACTACAGACAGGCAATTTATTCTTGGCTTCCTCGTCCCCCTCCAGAGAGGCTTGTGGCGAGAGGGTCGCTTCGGTTTTAATAGCGACTGTCATTATTTGTTGACAGTTGTTCATCATCCTTTCCAAATTTATGGTGTTTCCTTAAAGTATTTCTTTGTTTTCTCTGCAGTTATGACCACTGTCAAATGAAGTGAGGGGTGAAAACATGTCAAGAATTAGGCCACTGTGAGGCAATGAGCACATGACATGACATCTTTTTTTTTTTTTTTAAACACAATGAGGTTACGGGGAGATTCTTTTAATAACCCTTTTGCTCTAAAAATCCTACTCAGTAAATATCAATAAGGTTTTTCAACGTTTAATTGTCTCACATTTGGCTTCCGTAGTAAACCATGTAACAGGAGCCTGAAACATCACCTCAAATTGACAGTGACATTTCCATTCCCTTTATAAGGGACAATAATGATACATCATCCACAGGCAGCGAGATAAGCCTCTGGTGAAACTGTGGTTGCCTAACAACAAAAAAGCAGGATTGTGTTGTGCAGTGTGAGTGAGCTCTGTATCAGCTTTAACTGGATCTCAGTGGGGTTTGCTGACAGTTGAACCACTGTGTAAGTGGCTCTGAGTTGCCCCACTGAGGGATTTTGGGGAATCTGTCATCAGTGACAATCAAAGCTAATCCTGTAAAAATCCATGTCATAGCTGCCTGTTAACTGAGGCCCTAAATGATTATGACATTGTAGAGCAGAAGTGCAAATGCTGCTTCACTGAGGTTTGGTTGGACCTTTGAATTTGGGAGTAGTGCAGTGGATCCACCTGCCACACCGCCGTTGAAAAGACCTTTGTGTCTCATATAGTACACACCCAACAACACAGTGAGCTAAGTAATTAGAGGATTGTGAAAATAGAATTAGACAACAAATAAATGAACGTTATTGCAGTAAAGTGAAGAATTCCCTGTGCAACAAGTACACCAAAAGCTTTTTTTTTTTTTTTGCTAATTACCATTTAGCAATTTACCAATTACCATAATCATGAAATATATTGGAGGTCACACATCCCTCCTAGTAGAGCGTTTGTTGCAGTGAACCACAGCAGAAGTCAAATTGCAAATGCAATGAGTATAATCTGCACAACACTCATTTTGTTAATTTACTTGCAAACAGTTAGGACCTTATTTGTTGGGCAATGACACAATTTTGTATTTTTGCCTCTGTGCACAACCACAAAGGCTTTAAATCAAATTAAAGTGATGACTTTCAGCTTTAGTTTGAGGGATTTTTAAAAACTTTTGCATCAACTGCTTAAAAATTACAGCCATTTTTATACACAGTTCCCCATTTTCAGAGGCTTAAAATTCATTGAAGAAAATGACATAATTTTAAAGATGAGGATTGTTTCTCACATGTTGATGAAAAAACTTTGCAGTGGGTGATTTTGGGCAAAGTTCAGCTTGCGGTAAATTCTGATATTCCACTAACACATCAGGACAGATTACTGTCTTGAAAATGTGCGTTTCTACCCCACAAAATATTAAAATATTTGACATTCCTAAGCAGAAAAGAGATGTTTCTTAGTGGCTGCTCAAACATTGATACAAAAATGTTGAATAAATTCATTTGGTTTGGGAGGTTAAGCGATGGTTCTTGGGCTGTGACACCCTTTTCGGGAAACCCAGAGGCTGGACCGGCTCCCTGGAACATGTCAGGGATTAGAAACTTGTTGGGGGTTGTGAGATGTTGTCAGGGGTCCCAGAATTTGTAACCACACCCCTGTTCAGTGGTCTGGACCTGGAAAACAATATTCTATCTTTCAAAACTGCTCTTGGTTTTAGGGTCATGAAGAAAAACCCATGAAAAATTAGTTGATGGGAGAACTACAGTAACAGTGAGTGTAATTCAGTTTCCTTATGAATATCTTGACTTGCACAGGTTTTGTTTTTGATTGTTTGGTTGTGCCTGTGAGCAGGATAACATAAAATTTACCAAGCTGCATGTGGTGAAAGACGGTGGACAGGCATATAAAACAGAGGGAAGAGGCTGTTCTTAAAGTTGCAAGAAAGAGCATTGGTGGCAGTTTCATCTTTCATCAAAGTACTAATTTGTTCATACTGTATTGATTTTACATTATTTGTCAGTGACTATTTAATCTAACACAACAGTTTTGCATTGAAGAAGGATTGTGGGAAACCAATTCTTTTCCCTTTGTGGGCAGAGTTTTAAACCATGACAGTGAAGTGATGACAAAGCAGAATAAATGACACTGGATCCAAAATCATGTTGTTATTCACTTGCTCCTAAATGATAACAGCATGCACTCTTAAAAAAAAAGAGATCGCTTTTCTCCGGCACAAACAGGCATATTGATACAATTTCTACGACTCTCAAAGTCATTTTTTTTGCCAGAGGGCACTACATACTGAAGAGATTTCACACTGACACTGTGGACACTCGAGGCAGAAAGTAAGTATTGCACGGGGTCACAGAGAGAAATGCTATTTCTATTTTATTAACTGTTTTGTGTGCTTTAAAGGACAAACAAAAAAGAATCAACACTGAGAGTTCTGGTACGGTGAAGTGCAATGAGCAATTCAATATGAACTTTGTGTTCCTTTAATTAAATGATGGAATCCCAAATATGCTTTGTGTGTCAACACTGACACCAGCAGAGAAAAAAGATGAAGACACCCAGAGGGAGAGAAAGGTCAGTGAGAACATCCTGGAATAAAGAATTGGAGAATCCCACAGACAGACAGGAATACCGCAAACTAAGACAACAGTAACAGACTGAGATGGAAGTGTTTGTTACTCATAACATCACAAAGGCAAAAGAAGAAGAAAAGGCAAGCCTCTTAAAGTAAAACAAATTTGTGCACCACAAACCGTTAATCAGAAACTGCTAGAATAACTTTACTGCCTCAATAATGTGACATGATCTTTATTTGTTGAATTACAGCAATACAATTTGCATTTAATGTCTTCTCTGGTGTCTTTACAAGGATAACACTGGACATAAAATTGGTTTGAAGGAATAATGACATTTCCGCCTTTCACTCAAGTTAGAATCAATTGAGAATAAATTCAGTTGGTTCCTCAATTAAAGGAATAAAAAATCCTGTGATGTGACCTAACAGAGGGGAATTTGTAATTTTTTTTATTCTAATAATCAAGAAATATAGATTAAAAACAGACCACTATGGAGATTTTCCTGTTCAGTCACGTCAGAACAGCCGACCATTATTCAGGAACACACATAAAACAAAGATCGGGTGACACAGAGACATTAAAACCACTCAAGTACAGACACAAAAGAGCCACAAGGATCAGATCGGTTTTCAGTCTGCAGATGTTCGACTTTTCTATCTGTGTTCTAGTACATCAGTGTGTAATTTAGACTTTATGTTGAAGTCTTACGCCAAAATAAGACTGTTTCCACCTGCAAAATATGTGGATGCCCCATTGGGAGCAATAGTAAAAATGATTAAAAGTATCCAGAGTTGTGCAGATTATGTCATGTTGCTTTTATGAGTGTCTTACTTTGATTTGAACGTGACATGAACACCATTGATTATAATAAATAGCAAACACAGACAGCATATAAACCTCCATAAAACTGATGGCACAGCTCTGGTAAGAGATGAAACCAGAGCTTGTCTGCATAGCTTGATTGAAAAACAAATGTAGAGACACTTTGGCTTTTAGGAACAGTTTTCTACACATTTCCTTAAGACTCAAGTGATATTTCTGCCTCATCACACTTTACATTTGTCCTGCAGATGTTCGTTTGCCGATAACTCATCCTGTACGAGAGCTAGCGAGCCGAGTCATGCATTCAACAGATCACCATTAATCACATTGTGACCTTCCTCTCAACCAGGCCCATCTAAAGCTCATTCATCCCCATTTGCCATGCAACTCTGCGGGTCGATAATTGGCAAAGCAAAACACAGATTAAACCCAATTTGGAGGGTTTCAACTTGAAGCTTAGCAGAGACGGCCAGGCTCAGGCTGAACTGGTCTCTGGTCCTGTCTGAGGCTAAACCAGGAGGGAACCACAAAACCTAAATCAAACCAGCCTGTTCTCTGTTTGTGTTGCATGCATGTGTGTGTATGTGTGCGCATGTGTGAGTGTGCAAAGCATGCAGCATTGTGCTTCACCCTGCAATGGCATCACTAATAGAAACCAACTTTAAGCATTCAAACTTCGTTTGTCTCATTAACCTATTAGCTTAAAGCTTAATTACAGGATGTCGTAAAATGATTTGGTCTATGAGTAATGACAATATTTCAGCTCTTTAATGGCCAGAACAAAGCAAACTAAAGCTAAGTTAAGCAAAGCCGGTTGTTTTTCTTCCTCACGGCATGTCTGGGCTGCAGCTTTGGGCCTTTACCTCGCTGTGTAGGTCGGATAATTGTTTACTGGCGAGGTCTTTGTTGCATGAGGGCAACATCACGGCAGGAAAACAAAACTAATGACTAATTTCATGGCTATTGAGTCATTTTAAAAAGACCATCATGAGGATTAACTTTAAAAGGGCAACTGTTCCTAATCTGATAGCAGGTATTCAAGCTATGGTTCAAAAGGCATAATTACACTTGTAAAGTGAAAAACAAAGAAGGGCAATAAAACATCTTTTTTTAGTGGTTTCAAACACTTCTAGGCAAACATAAACCATCTTGATTCTGCTTATCAAGCTAGTGGTTCAAAATACGCAGAAAGAACATCCCTCTTTGCAACAATGGGAGATGACCCCTAGGTGGCAGCGTACCTCATGAAACCTCTACCACTGTAAGTACATCACTCCAATTACAAAACCTACTCAATCGTCCTTGCTTTTATTATCTCCGCGGGACAACGAAACTGGATGACAGCGCGTTCGAGCGCTCGATAAGTTATGATCAGCTGCCTCGGCTCTAGCTCATGCCCTTTAAACAGCAGCTTGATAGGATCTGTGAGGCTCGCTGAGCATGTATAGTGTTACTCTCATCAAAGGGGGCTGAATGGCGGTGAATGGAGGATGATGTGTGTACTGCCTCTGCTTAGTGGAGGCATTTCCAGCTGGCGCCAGGGCAGAGGAAACCCACTGAGACACACAACAACACACACAGACACAGGGGTCAGCTTGGATTCACCCTCCTCCTCCACCACTACCTCCTCCATGCCTCTTGGCCTCTACCGCCTCCTCTTCTTCTGCTCAAACCCTCACCCCCCACCTACACTTCCCAGGCCTGGCCGCCTCTCATCTGCTCTTTCTCTTTTCTTCTGTTTGTCCTTCATTTTCTTTGCTGTCTTGTTTTGTCATCCTCATTTGCCCCGTCGTCCAACTTCTAAGAGTTAAAATGCTTTAATGAGCCAGCTAACGGACAAAATAAGTTCTTTGCTGACTGTGAACAGGAAGAGAGACACTCCACCTTGCAACAAAACGTGCAAAAGTGGTCACATGATTAGTCACATGTGTTTGAGCAGGTAGAGACAAGGATTTTCCCTTTGATGTGTTTTGTTAACTGGTAAATGAACTGGTTCTTAAATGGCGCTTTTCTACTCTACTACTGCTTGAGCACTCAGAGCACTTTATACTACCAGCCTCATTCACCCATTCAGACACAAACATTCAACCATGCACTTCTAATGCTTTGTATCTAATATTCACACTCCAGTGAACACATCAGGAGCAAATTGCAGTTCAGTATCTTGCCCAAGAATACTGTGGTATGTAAATCAACAACTTCCTGCTGTCTGATGAACTGCGCCAGCTTTATTTGATCTATTTTATTATTGATTAACATAAAATGGGAAATCAACAATAGACTGAAATATTTTTACTTATTATATCTATTTATTGTATGTATAAACAATGGAGGAATGAAATGATGTTGTTAGCAGACAGAATATATTAAATAACGTATAAGAACCAGTATAACAACAGTTCAAATGAAATAAAATTAGAACATGTCTGTTAACACGGTTAGCTCGTTAATGTGTTGATGCCACGCATGGGGCGATCCGCAGTAACGGTTATGGTGTTAACGTCATTTTAACGAGATTAACGCTGACAGCACTAGTTTGTTGTTGTTGTTTTTTTTTACAAGTTGCACGCCATTAAACATTTACATGAAATGAAAAATGTAGACAAAACCACAATTTTCTTAACTAAAAATTGCACTTTGCTTGAAGTATTTCTATATGCACATGTCTGAAATTCTTTATGCTTCCTGCTGATGTCTATTTCTATTGAGAGACCATGATTGCTCATATTTAAGAGCAGTTAATCAGTTTGAAATCAGATAAATAGTTTCTTTTTATAAAGCAAAAGATTGGCATATTTGTGCATGTATATAGTAAACAACTGGTTGGCGTTGCTCAACATGAAGAGTGAGCTGAAAATATGATGTCTGCATGAACCAAATCAACCAATCAGCACCTTTGAAGCAGAGCAAGGCTCTTTTTCTTCACTTGGACTCCTTCTGAATTTCCGCTGGCTGCCTTGGCGAAAACTCAAGGCCACAGGAGAACTTCTCCTGTGCCTGTCATGTTATCAAAAAACTGACAACTAATGTATTGCTGCTCAGTGTACATCGAGACACAACAGGTAAAATTGATAGGTTACACAATTAATACTGATCATCTTTTTATTAAGCAAAGCTCTGCTGGGAATCCTTAGGTCCTGGTGGGAATTTTACTTTGCCATACGTTTCTGTCTTAACAATGCTGTTGCCCTGGGATGCCCCCTTCATGAATGTGTGTGTAAATGGGTGAGTGTGGCTTGTGGTGTAAAGTGCTTTGAGTGCTCAATAAAACTAGAAACTTGCCAGTCCACATGCCTTTCCCTTGAGAGGGATAATGCACCCTAAGACATGCAAAAAAACGCAGAACCGCTCAGGGTCGGCATGAGGAAAACAAGGTGTTGTTTTGAAACTCCCCAGATCCAAATCTGATCGATCATCCTCTGCAGTGGAGTGACCCAAATGGGCCCTGTCTGTCTGTGTATAGCCCCTATCTTGTTGGATGGGTTGCCAGATTTCCTATATCCATGCCCAGATTGATTGGTGATATTATAGCAGCACGAGGAGGACCAACAACAATAACAGGTTTTTTTTTTTAGTAATGACTGATCAGTAGATGTTGCTCCTTCTCTCTGTCTTTTGGAGCCACACCTACCTTTGCTTACTCTTTTTTCTTGAAAAGCTGACACTGCAGCCTGAGAGGCACACAAACAAGGAAGAAAGTACTTACATCAGTGACATCAGAACTCAGAGGAATGTAGTTTTGGTGCAACGCTAACAGCTAAATAACTCTTGGCATGGCCTCCCTCACGATCTTCAGGGGGAACGCAGGGGAAGGGTGGGGGGACTCCAAGTGGCCAGAACAAATTAAAAAGCCAACCTGCTATTTTACTGTTCAGATCTGTTGATGCTATAAAGCAGGAAAAATAGGCTTGGCCGCCTTTACGTGACTACTCGGCTGATTTTACGTGATTTTCCTCAGGCCCTGAATCTAAGCCCTTTTGGCACAACATGCTATGCCTTGACCAAGCATGGGACCTTTAAATGCACCAATAAATATTTTTTAGCACTTTATTTAATTCCATGCCCTGGGCCAACAGCATCTCAAAGTATGTCACTCAGCAACAACAGTGAGGAGGAGAAAAAAAAGGACCCTAAAGGGTAAACAGGGTGTAATGTAGATTTAATTAACAACCTAAGCACAGCGTCTCTCTCTCACTCACTCGCTCAGACACACGCACACGCACACGCGTGCACACACACACACACACACACACACACACACACGCACACACACACACACACACACACACACACACACACACACACCACATGAAGGCTTAAATATACTGTAACAGACACAAGTTGCACATAAACTTTATCAAACACATAACTTTAGGTTAATGGTTTCATATTCACACACACACACACACACACACACACACACACACACACACACACACACACACACACCTTCAAGTCTTTGAGCCACACATCCCTGGGTTTACAGCGATGGTGTGAAAATATGTGAGTGTAAATGAGATGCAGACAGGCTCACAGCAGTGAACCCAGCAAAGAGAGAGAATAAGAGGATGTGGCTTGGCTTTGAATTGCTAAACTAAAGTTTGAGGAGATGGAAAGAGTCATATTTTGAATTCTATGCATACTGATCAGCTTTGAGCAACAGAGTGTAAACAGAGCCGAACATTTTTCTTCTGGCGGTAATTCAAGATTACATTTTTTAAATATTAAAAAATATGCACTGATCCCTTTTTCCTATGTAGCTCAAAAAGCAGGAATGTGTGGAAAGCATTCAAAGTGTCTTTACAGAAATATTTAATCACAAAGAGCAGTTCTGCATTTAAAATATACTTGGCTATATGCATGTTTTATAAGTAAAATGTGTCACAAAAGTTACTCAAGAATAACTGAAGGAACAATTACAAGCTGTCTCTGATATATTTTCAGAAACAAACTCACTATAAAACCTGTTTAGTGACTCATTAGCTTGATAAAATGAAGCAAAATAAAAATAAATAAATAATAATGATTACTTAAAGAATATTTATAATATTTGTGTGACATGAGGTCCTGTTTTATTTATCTAGTTTGTACTAGTGAAAGTCCGTTACATATGCAACGGAGAGGAGCGATAGTCTCTAACTCGGAGAACCAAGGTTACAATGTAACCGTACATTTAACAAAGTTTGAAGTTGCTGGCTTGCAAGTTCTGTGGGGATATCCTTGTGTTAACACGTGAGATAGAATACCATATTGATTTCATGTTAATAATACAATATACAAATAATCCAGTAACTCTGTTACACTTTATACAATAGGGGGATGAAAAAACACTAGTAATTAGTAAAAAATAAAAGTAATTATTAGTTACTAGTCAACACCACAGTGTGTGGCTACCAAAGCATAAAATTAAAGGAGAAAAGAAAAAACAATAACCATTTACAAAAAAAAAAATACATTAAAGATAAACTAAATTTGAATGATAATATGTTATTTATAGCTGTTATGGTAATATTGCTATCGTAACTTATTTTAGACAAAATACTGTCAAGAGAAGATCTGATACCTTAATAGCGCCTAATTACTATCTTTGGTTTTGTGCACTAAAATGATTGCATTACATCCACTGAAATACCATATACACTCACCAGCCACTGTACTATGCACACCTGTGCTAGTACTGGGTTGGACCCACTTTTACCTTAAGAAGTGCCTGAGTTCATGGCATGTATTCAGCTGGAAACATTCATTAGAAATTTTGACATGATTGTGTCACACAGTTACTCCACATTTAAACAATCCACAGTTGCTACTAAGTGACCCGAAGTAATCACATTATTACACTGACCACTGATATAAGGCAGGATGGATCCATGCTTTCATGTTGTTCTCATCAAATTCTGACCCTACCAACCAAATGTCACAGCTAAAATTTAGACTCATCAGACCAGGCAACATTTTTCTTCAGTTGTCCAAGTTTAGTGAGTCAGCGTGAGCTGCAACCTCAATTTCCTGTTCTTAGCAGACAGGAGTGGCACCCAGTGTGCTCTTCTGCTGGTGAAGCCCATCTGCTTCAAGGTTTGATGTGTTGTACATTCAGAGATGCTCTTCTGCATATTTCCTTTGCAACAAGCGGATATTTGAGTTGCTGTAGCATCAAAGTCATTTTCACACAGAGAACTGATGCTCGCTGGATATTTTCTCTTTTTTCCAACCATAAAACCTTGAGATGATTATGTGGGAAAATCATAGTAGATCAACAGTTTCTAAAAAACTCAGACCAGCCAAACACTATGCCATGTTTAAAATAATCTAACTTTCTTCCCCATTCTGAAGCTCAGTTTGAACTTTGGCAGGTCGTCTTGAGCATGTCTACATGTCTACATGCTTTGAATTGCTGCCACGTGATTAACTGATTAAATATTTGTCTTAACGAGCAGTTGAACAGGTGTAGGTAAGAATGTGGCCAGTGAGTGCATATTAACTTATTATTGGTAAAACTGTTTTATACAGAATTAGATAATCAACCATAAGCCAAGACTATGTTTGAAACCTCTGACAAGGACAACTTTTACTGCGGAGGATAGAAACACCTAATGACTGTTTCTAAAATATCATCAGTGATGTTAAGTTATTAATTCAATTCATTCGTAGCAATGACTCTAAATCATCATTGCCGGTTCTGAGTGAGAGAACTCAACACTTCAGACATTTATTTCTGTTCAGTCGGTGACATCAGAACAGATGTGCCTGATGTAAATGTTTGGCAGTTAAACAACTGGAAACAAGCTGTGCTGTGATCTCAGATTCATCCGACTCACATGAAAAGTTCTGTTCCAAAATAAGATTAATGCCATTTGGAGAAAAAAAGGGAAAAAATGAATGAGACAAAAAGAAAAGTCAAGAGAAATTCTTCATACTTCTTACATCGGCAATTTTCCAAACTAAACCTTGGAGTCAAGACACATTAAATACTGTACATATATATTATTTGTTAATTAAATACATTTAAAAAACATAGACGCTTTTAACACATAATTAGCACTTATTATATCTACTGTATGATTAGAGCAGCTTATTCATACATCAGGATCGTGATAAGTTAACCCTGCGTTCACCATAAAGGCTTTTACACAATACTTATAGCAACATAAGTTAAACAAGAACGAAAACAGAACGTCATGTAATTGTAACTGTTCACAATAAGCGTACCTACATGAACATACAGTACAGGTTTTGTTTGTAATAATACATTAAAGGCTCTTAAGCTGTATCTATCATTACAGAAAGTAGCTCACATCATAATGTGACATAACAAGAGTCATCAAATGAGGAGTGGATTCAGAAAACAAACAGCATGTTTAAGTGATGCATACTTAATTGTGTTTTGTATTTAATTAATACTGATTAAGTGAACTTTTCTGGAAATTAATTACAAAGCCAATAACCCATTATGACAAAACTGTTTCCCAAAATCCGAATTTGGCTTTAACTTTACACAACTGCAATTAAAAGTCTAGACATAATAAGATGTGGGGTCAACTAAATTCAGTAAAGTGGAAAATGTCTTAATAGTCAAATTATGTGCACATTCAATAATGACTTCATACATTCTGCTCTAAGACTAAATCAGAAGACGAGGCAAGATAACAAGGCAGCGCAATGAGGGGAAACTCATTAAAAACTTATCTTCAGTTCTCACTGCAAGTTCTCGCCTTGCTTCTCTTCTCTCACCTCCTACTCACTCAGATGAGTACACATATTACCCAGTATATACGTACATACACCACACATGAATGCAAACATGCACACATGAGCTCATACTAATGTAAGCATGAACAGTGAACAGTATTTACATGAGTGCGGACACACACGCCGGATCCAGACTTTAGTCATGACTCAGTAACGCTGTAAAAGTCATGCACATTCCTGCCTTTAACCACAAGAACTCACCACACGCACGCATGCCTTTACATTGGAGCACCAGTATAAGCGAGTGATTCAGTGAGCTGTCTGAGGGAAGAAAAAAAAAATCCAAACACGCACACACAGACGAAAAATAAAGTAACATAACATCCACCATGCCCCTCATTGTCATTTTCTCCCCTACACATTCTTCACTCATCTGCTTCCAGCACTCCTTTCAGCGGTTCGCTGCCTGGTTTGGTCACCTCAGCCTCCTTCAAAGCGCTGATGACTGGTAACCATGGCGATGGCAGCTCAGGTCCGCTCCTCTTGACCTGGTTTAGGTGGCTGAGAGCAGCGTACAGTCCGGCGTTGGTGCCACCGTGCACACCTTGCTCCTGCTCCTGCTGCTCTGTGTAGTACATCTCCAGAGCTGCAGGGGTGCAGTGCTTCTGCTGTTAGAGGGAAATATACAAACAGCTTTGGTGTTTTCAGTATTACTCACACACTGATTTGACATCATCATCATCACAGAACAAAAGCTATCCTGAGTCAAGATAAACTGCAGATTTCCTCCACCTGGTCCAATAGGAAGCCATCTGTTTTATGACTAGGAAAGTACAGTCCATGGAGATAAAGAACCATTTATTTGCATCATATTAGTTAGATATTACAGATTCAATTATGACTGATAGTTTTCTGTGCCTGTTATAGAGTTTACCTAAAATAATGTTTAATTGTATTCTGATTTATATCCGTGCTCTTCTGTATGTTTCACCTTGTTGTTTCATTCTCAATCATGCGTGCAGCTGCTTTGAGCATTCTGGTTTTCTACAAGAACAACTTACAAAAATGTATTGAAAAATGTAAGCCAGCAATGACGTTTGCTGTCATAGGTTACTGTTTGTCTTTGCACTTTTGGAAGAAGCTTCTGAAGCTTGAGACAGTAACTAAGTAATCCTGGGTCGAATGTTGCCTGTTTTCACATGCAATGCACATCAAACTGCTGAGTGGAACATTTGCATTTCACATACATTAGGTGGGGCTGGAAAGAGTTAAAGTGTAAAACCATGTTTCAGTCCTGTTCAGGAAGTTGTATTACATCCACATGTAATAAACCACATTCAGATTATTTTCAAATGCTGTTTCAGAGGCTAAGAAAACAATTTAAAAAACAATATATGTAAAATGCACTCCAGAGGATAATTAAGGCTTTTAAACATACAAGGAAGTATCAGAGTGTGAAGAACTTTTACAGACAGAAAAGTAATACAGTTGAGGGTGTTTAAATGCTTGGTGCACAAACATAATTAAAGATTCATATCCCCAATAAGCCTTCACTTGAGGCTAAAGCATCCTTCAGAACATCCTTAGACTCACATTTACCTCATAGAATTAAAGATACATGTGAAATTATGTGGGTGAATTAAACCAAGACACTGAATGCCCGTCCTTTTATGGTTGTGTTTTGAAAAGGGCCCATGTAAGTGTCCCTGACCTTGCAAGTCTTTCCCTTAAGGAGAATCCACTACCTGACCTTCCCTAAAAGCAAGGAGTCAAGCCTCTGAAAAGCACAGCAGTGACTACACCACCCTCCACCTTCCATCCTCTTTTTATGTCTCTAACAACACATTAGTAGGGGGAAAAAATGCTAAAAGCAACTGTAACCGGCAAAAACTTCAAAAGCTTTGCCGGAAGGTCCTCCTCCCATCCCCCCCCCCCCTCCCTTCCTTGCTTCCCCCCCCTCACCGTTAAGCCTTTAATCACAGTTTAGTCACGCTCAGCTCTAATTAAAGACCCCTACAATTCACAAGCGGGCATCCCAATCTCTGCCTGACCAGTAAGTAGGCTGTCACTCCCTTCCCTTCCTTCCCCCACTCTCTCTCTATCTACCCCACTCTCTCATTTTCCACTGCGAGACAGGCCCTTTAACTAACATTCGCGGTTGTGCTGATTTGGTGCACGATGCCTCCAAGGTGTCGTTTGCAGACGATGAGTTTGTGTTAGTCCTGAAGTGACTGAAATGAGAGTGTGCGGAGAAGAAAACACCAGACGAGCTGCACTGTAGACTGTCGAAGTACTCCACACAGACTACTTCGACAGCAATAAGTTTGTGATATAGAAAGATGAGACTATGACCTTCTTCAGCTGGTCTCTGCTATGCTGCAAGAAGATAATAGACCATCTCCGATAATTTGCTTTCCTTGAACCATATTAAAAAAAAATATCACTATTTGTACATCTATGTTTGTGTGTGTGTGTGTGTGTGTGTGTGTGTATGACAGTATTACTCATGTTGTGGTGACATAAATCTATTTAAACAGTCATATCATAAGGATCTGTCGGCCTTCTAAGAAATAAAAGCTTTAAAATATTTCATAATGTAAATTTTTACTTTGTAGGTTGAAGCTATAATTTAAAATTTAGTCATAGTTAGGAAATGAACATAAATCAGGGGAAGGATCTGACTTTGTGTGGGCATGTGTGCAGACACATGGTTACGAGACATGTGTTTATGCTAAGCGTGGTGTTTGTAAAATAAAGAAGCTCGCTGTGCACACATGGATACGCTGCCCACCTTCAAGATGAAACCCTCTGGGCAGGTAAGTTGGTCGTACCACATGGCTTTGTACATGAGCAGAAGGAGCAGGCTGGTCAGAAAGGCCAGAGTAATGAGGATCAGACCTGTGATCTGAGGAAAAACACATAGTTATACACAATGTAAGACAATACTTTTCAGTTCAGTTTTATTTATATAGCGCCAAATTGGATTCCTCCTATGTCTATGGCCTTTAGCCACCAGGTGCTTTAGCTCCAGACACAGACTATATGTGAAGAAGCTATGTGTTTATAGCTCTGTCAAAATAGATGTTACGTCTTTCTTGGTGCCTGGATATAGCTGCTATAGTCTAAAAGGACCCACTGTGAAATTATCTATTGGACTACCATGTTGAAGCCTTCAGTTCGGCATTTTGAACACTGCCATTTAGATTTTCTGCTTTTTTATAACCCAACATGATGAGCAAAGGAGTGGAATTAGAACCCGAGGACGCTATGCATGATCATACAGCTGTGACCTATCAATTGGAAGAATAATAAATCCTGCTTATTGTAAATATAATTTTCAAAAGAAACATCATGGTGTACTGAAAAACACTCTAAATTAGTTACTGAGAACATGAACACATTATTTTGGTAATAAATCAAGTGATAATTAAAGTCATTCTTTCACAGATTCCTATTCAAACATTTCTGAAAGGAGAGGAGACCGAAGAGCCTTACAGCTCCTGTTTTCATGATATAATAGGTTGTTGATGTGATTAGCGATGTGATTATTTAAGTTTTCTTAAACCACTAGCAACTTTCATATTAAATGAATGAGGCAACATATTACAATTTTATGGAGTTCTTGAGCCGTTTCAAATAGAATGAACAACTTAATTAAAGAGCTCGGCTCTACGCTTTTTAGCAATCAATACAGTGCATTTGCTGGGGACTACTTACAGCCAGACATTAATACACATGAAATGCTCTAATGAGGATTTCCAGGAGCAGGCCATTGCACATGAGATGGATTCAAAACAGTGCTAGTGTTTATTAAAACAAACGCAAAGTCCACCAAGCACTGGACTTAACAGAAACACAACACAGACTTATACTAAATTTATATTTGTGAAGATTTTCACCCTTTACCTTGGCCTTCTCAGAGACATCACTGTAAAGATTGATATTCAGCTTCTTAATGTTGGGAAAATACAGCTTGTTCTTCTTCTTCTGCTGCAGCTGGTACTGTGTTGACGTTTTCACAATGACCTGCAGCAGAGGGAATGCACTGTCACTGCGAGTTCCTGGAAAAATTCCTATTAATCCATTATGGTCGATCGAGGATGCCCTCAGTTTTCAGCACAGGTTCAGCAATCCTGCTACCACTGAACACCATGATGGTTGTGTAAAAAAAATAAAAGCATCACTTGCAAAAGCAGATCGTTTTAATGATATGTTAAAAACACATTTGGGAACTACAAAGTGTTTTTATGTTAATGTTTCACCATCATCTACTGAGCCTGTAGAACATCCTGTGCTGCTAACAGCATTATCGGACAAAACATGATTCTGAGAGCTTTCTTCTTGTGTTATGTATTCAAAGAGGCGCTTGCATTGCGTGGGCTGGTGCCAAGGTTTTAACCTGGGATGGTGGGCAAGGAGAGGTAAATATAGCACTCTCGGCATTGGGGTTTAAGTGAGGACAGGTAAGTATGCCCACATGAATTTAAATATTGTTTGTTGTAATCTGTTGGGCATTTTTGCAATACTGTAATGCATGGTTCTGTTGCACCCAGTGTTCAACTTGGAAACAGTATTTTAGAAAACAGAAATGGGAAGGCACAATTTTACCTTTTCTGCAAAAGGCTGCTGGAGCTGGTTGACCTCCAGGGGTGTGATGAGGGGAATGTTATCAAAGCCATCGTCCGCAGATGGCTGCTTCTCCAGCTTATCGGACAGATTGCTGCCCAGCTTCACCATAGCTGCTCGTCTGTCTGAAAACGGATCTCGGAATCAGGGACAGATTTAGTCAGACTGAGTGTTTTTGTAACCAAATGTGATGGAGCTGCTTGAGGACCCTGCCAGGACACAAGAGGAAGTGAGAAGATAACAGTCTGATGAGGACTAATGAGCCAGGATAAGAGAACTATACACTGCATCAAAAGAAGAAAGGAGCATGAAAATTAGTTTTGAGTCATTTTAGCAGCGCAGCTGAAGATAAGGAAATGTGTGTTGGTCTACCACTTTTGCTCAAAGCAAATTACAGCAACAATGACTGTACTGACTGACATTATTTTATAAATATAAACATAATATATGCCACTGACTTTGCCAAAACAACGATCAGATGCACTGCCATCACATCTGCTTCATAAAAACATGTAATCTTTGGCAATATCTTTAATTTGCATAGTGCCACGTTCAGGCCACTTCTAAGTTTTATGACTAAATTAAAAACTAACAAAATCAATGATATGGCCATAATGCAAAGCTGCACCTTGTGTTTAATATTAAATGCATGCTAAATTCTTGCTAAAACAGTGAATAATGCATCTGATAAATTTTAAAAAATACTGTTATTGTGAGCATAGCTTACTGACATGCACAGAATAACAGCAGTGTTTGTTTAGAAGTTATTCTGGCTAACACTATGTATACACGTATTAAATATTTTAAATTACTATTTCTTGGCGGGGAGCAGTCTAGACATTTTTACTCTTTCCGCTAAGCTACCCAACTGCCTATTTAACTAAATGTTCATAGTATATTCCTGGAATCATATTATAGCACTTGACAGAAAGCAATTTAGCAGATTTCAAGCTATTTCTTGACTGCCTTTTAAAACTGTCGACACACGACGCAAATGACTTTGATCATATTGTTACAGTCCATTGTTGCATGGAAACCTTAGTTCCTGGCATTTATGGGCATGTTACTTTGGCATATACCACCCACCAACGCATTGTTGTAGATAAAGCGCACTCCCCAACGGCAGCAACCTTCCCCAGCATGCCACACTATAAAAACTGCTCAGTTTGAGTCTTTGATGAGAAACCCATCAAAGACTCATAACAACTCTCAATCTCGTCAAAGCACCTGCGGGGTGTGCCAAAATAAACCTCATCAACGGAAGTCACACTCAGTAACTCGTGGGACCCAAAGGATCTGCTGCTAATGTCCTGGTGCTAGACACAATATTAGGTTTGAATCTTGGGGCTGATCAGTGCGGTAATAGCTCGAGGACATACAGTATTTAAGTAACTCAGAGAAGCCGACTCTGTTTCCTGTTTATCCAGCCCAACAGTCTGGAGTAAACATATTTCATTATTACTCTGTATCTATGAATCTACTATCTATCCATCTCTTCCTCCAGCCTCTCACTTTTAATGTTTATAGCCAACATATACAAACTTTATTCTCTCAGTGCTGTTCTGCTCAGATAACTGTCTGATTTCTTTTTCTCCTCTGACGATGAACTAAATGTGGAGGGAAGAGGTGAAGAGCCACTTATCTCATTCACGCATTGCAACACAACACCTTCCCCCAGCAAAGGATGCCATTGGCCCACTGATGCCAGTGACTCACAATGATGATACACACCAGGAGGCAAAGAGCTAGAGTTTGTATGCTGCTGGAGAAATCCCCAGTGCTCAGGAAATGTGTTTTTGATGAAGGAGACAGAGGATCATTTACTAAAGCCTCTAGTCCGTCATCAAGTGGAAAATGCATATGAAAATATTTTTAACTATGTGACAGCCTTCTACCAAACATTCTCAGCATTTTGGAAAACAACAAAAACCATTTGGACATTTAAAATCTTTGTTAGGTAAGATCTTGACTGACTCTAGGGTATTACTCAAGACTACAACACATATTTCTTGATGAGTGGGTGGTTATAATGTGGTCATCTGCGCTGACCGCCATTTTTCCTCCCCACGGTTGGAGTGAAGTGCGGATGCGATGATTCATCCTGAATCTGTGATTAACAAATGAGTCGAGTGCTGCTGTCAAACATTCAGTGTTCCCACACTCTGACAGGAAAGGAGTCCAGAAATTGAAGGAACTGCAAATGACATCCTACAAATTCACAACCACGGCTCGTTTCAATCACACATACAATTATACTGTAAAAGATTAATGATTACTTCACAGTTCTATCCATCACCCATATCTGACACACTGAAGGAGACTTGAAGCTGTCTAAAGGTGAATACATGCTGTGCTATGAATAGGTAGCAGAGTGTTTGCTACCTGCGCCTGTCAAGTTCTTCAGGGTTCACTGGTCATGCATATCTAAACTTACTGCATTGAAGACTGCTGCTGCAAGATACACAGGCTGTGTATGCAATAATCAGAGACCAGAAATATGGATTGATAAAACACGCAGTTGTGTTTTGAATTATTGGGCTATTTAAACAAATATTGCAAACTTATATTCTTATATTTCGTTCTTCCACTGTTTATTTTCTACATTATTGTTTTTAATGAACTGCAGACTTAATTAATACCCATAGTAGACGAGGGCAATCACAGAATTTAAGTGTAGCCTCTTATATAATGTGGAGGTATAGGGGAAATTGCAACGCATGTCAGTAACACATACAGTCCCATGGAGCACTCAAATCAAGGTTTTATTGTTGTCCATTCATTCCCCAAAGAGGATGACAACCCCCCAATATAAGCTACCTGCACTAAATCACTTAATTGGGCAACGCATATCTAATCGATATTAAATAATCATCCCCCAGCTACATAACCCGCAGCCGTTTAGGCTGTTCTTAAACCGCATTCACGTCCGTCTAATAAACACAAATAAACCGCTGCACCGTCAGAAACACTGAAGCAGAAGGAGGAATAAAAACTTACGGTGGTCTTGCGGGCTCTCCGGTTGCCTGTGGATGGGATCGGAGCTCACCGATGCTGAAGGGGACTCGGTGTGAACGCAGGTTGCCGTGGTGATGTGAGATTCTCGGCAGGACTGCGCATGTAATTCAGCCCGGAGCGGCTCCGTCCTCCAGCAGAAACTGGCAGCTCAATGCTTGTCTCAGCGCGGCTCACGAGGACTTCAGCTGATGTACGTGTGTGAGCCACATATTCATATGAGTGTTTGTGATCGAAAGCGTCTGGTTTGTCTCTGAATGGAAAGACGGAGAGACCATTACTTCATCTTGGTTTCCAGGTTTGCGTACATTAACACAAGTGTTGGACTTCAGTGCAGTTTTGTGGTCCTTTTGAAGGATCTTGCGCCTTTTAACTTGATTACATTTAAGCTACTTGACACCTATAATTTCCGTTTAAGGTGCGCTTTACTTCAAGTCTCGTTATTTAGCATTTTTAATAAATTTAAACATATCTAATCAGTGCTTTACAAGCTGACATGTTCTATGTGAGGTGCTCACTAGAGGAGTTAGAATTGCTGATAAAGACATTAATACGCTTTACATCTTCTCACAACTTAAATAAGTGTGTTTCAAACCAAGTGCTTAAAAAGTGCTACACAGTGGGATTCAGACAGATTAAGATTTTACACTGGAAAAAACTGTAAAAGGGAACGTTGTGCAAAACCAGTTTTATTGTTGATATTTTAGTACATTTTAGTACATTTTACCTCCATATTAATTGAGTGATTTTACTTTCATGTGAGTATTTTTAAACTGATGTATATGTTTAGCTAAATGTATTATTTCATTTACATACATGTAACTGGGCCTGAACTTTATAGCATCTTTGATCTTCAAAAGAATTGGAAGTAAAGGTCTTGAAAACATAACTTAGTAATGATGGGCAAAAGGTTAAAGACCTGCAGACATAGCCCAGTTGTCTCTGACCCACTAACACATATCCCATGACCCAGGTGACCTGCAGAGTCTTCAAAGGCATATTTAAGCTTTAGCTTATTTCTGTTTCTTTTTTCTTTTATTCTTTGTTGTTATGTTTTTTTTATATAAACTCTTGAATCAAATGTGTATTGCCGTGAGGGAGAGCCATTTAGAGATGCTTACTGAGGTTTTTTGTTTGTTTTTTTTGTTTGTTTGTTTTTTGATTGGTGCTTGGTCACCTAGTTTAATTCTCTCAGTAACTCTCAGTAAAGTCAAGCGGAAAAAAAGTATTTAATCATACATGTGTATGTGATGAGAGTGAAATAAGAAAGTGATGCATTAGTGGGAAGAAGAAGCCATGCTTGTCTGCAAATTTAGATAAACCTTTTCATGGAAAGGGGACTCATGCTGTTTTCTTCTTTGGCTATGTCTGACTGTATGAATTCATTACCTCTTAAAGGGAGCACTCGTCCAAAAATGAGTGCTGAACCCCCATGCCCCCCTGCCAACCCATCAATTGGGTCTACATTTATTATTTTGACCTTTCCTTTCAGGCAGAGGGACATCAAAGTGGATCCTGGACTAGTTCCTCTATGAGGAGATGGAGGTGTCATCCTCACAGTGTGAGAGGCAGACTGCCGGCCTGTGCTGGTTTTGTTGTCAGTGTAGAAGATTCACAGAGTCTGGGTCAACATAATTAAAATGAGAATCGTTTAGGATAAAGTCTATGGAGGAAAAAATGTGACAAACCAGGCGTGTTAATGAGGCTCTGTATGTATACAGTCACTGATGTGTAAAAAAAAAAAAAAAAAAAAAGGTCAAAAATTTCTATAGTTCTCTATTAATACAAGTGATTAGATTTAAAGTGGCTCCAACTGGCAAATTGATTTAACATTTGTAGTTTGAAGAGAGGTGACTCCACAAAATCAAACGAATTCAAAATTGTATTGTCATTTGTTAGTTTTTATTATAACAAATCTTAAGTTGAAAATCAGCAATACATCCTTCTTTAAAATTACGTTTGTTTTACAACTAGAGTGGAGCAACAACAACTAGAATTAATACTAATCATGCAAGTTTTCACATAATGTTAGCAGGAGTTTCTGACTTTTATAACTGGAACTGGGTGCTGAGTTTTAAATTGTCAAAAACAATACCAACAAAAATCAAGCGTAACAAGAAGAATTATAAAAGTTAAAATGATCATTAGTAAATCCTTACATTTGGTATTTTTACAGCAGGCATGTAAAGATTTTTAAGAGGAAAATAAGAAATAAATATTGGGAAAGAAAGTGCAATAAGTTGGAAAACTTATTACTGATGGTTGGAATTTTAAAAAGCAGTGATGTTGGTGTTCACCAGTGTTTCTTTCTTTTTCCATTGAATTCTTACAGCCATTAAAACTGCACACAGCATGTAATGTTTCATATATCAGTATATATACATTTTTACTAATTAACATGCAGACAAAATTCTCAGTGCTATGCACACTTTAGTTTTCTCCACCCTGACTGCTGGTGTCCGCCCTTCACTGAAAACTCACCTTCCGAAACAAACATCGCTGCCTTCCCACAGAACCGTTAAATCTGTCCTTGCAGTCTTAAAATGGCCAATCTGTCTCTCTACTGCTTAAACTATGGTTCCTCCTCTGCAGTCACTTCCTGTCCTGTAGCAAAATCTTACTTACTTCACTGCACTATAAGCTAGTGTTACTTTTAGATGGACATGGGGACTTTTGTAACAGCCAACACAGAACTATGAATAACAGCATTAGTTAAATGCCTAAACAACAGTAACAGGACTGTTAAGTTGGTGCTTCTTTATCATTGTTTAGAAATGAAGACTTTTCACATTTAAGACATTTTGTTATGTTGAAATAGAAAGTGTAATCTGTTTAGAGTGTCAGTGTTGTTGATACTGGAAATATTAGTGATAAATGAATAATTTGTAAGTGAAAATATATTTTCAAATATTTTATTTTTTACCCTTTTTTTTCCAAGAACAGACTATAAATGTAATAATTGCCATATTCAAAGTTTTATAATAAAATAATAACAAATAGTTTAATAGTCTATGATCAGGAGATACTGCAAACTTATTCTCAGGATATATAATAATAATAATATATTGTAATATATTGTAAAAAGAGGGAGCGAAAACAAAAGAACAACAAAAAAGTGTCATGATTTAAAATGCAATCTCCAAACGTATAACAGCTAGTAAGACCAATGTCATGTTTTCTGTTCTTCCAACAGATATGTGCATTAGGTTGTCTAAGTTGTCAAACTGAACAATAATGACATTACTACAACTTAGTTTACATTTTGTGTTCTTACAACAGAAAAAAAAAGTATGTTCAGTATCATTTGCAAGAAGTAATCTCGGGGAGGACAGTGCAGTAAACTGTTAAGTTAATAGATGAGAGCAGTTTGGTTACAGATCATTTACCAACAGGGCCATCTAGTGTCAGAGTCGTCACCTCACATAAAGTGGAGGCAAAGACCAATGAGACAAAGACTGTTTGTTCTTTCTTTTTTTTTAAGCACCGATAAATCAAACAAAATGAGCCCCAGCAGTTTAAGCACTCAGTAAGTACAGTATGATGTATTACTGAGACAGTTGGTGTTCATTATCAACAGATGGCAGCATCACTTCAGTGACAGAAATGATCTGACTGATGGGACAAAGTCTTTGCTCTAAACTGTAAAATTCAGCGAGATGTAAAATCTCTTTTGGAGCAATAATTCAGACAGCAGTTGTTCACTTTTGAACAACAATTTATCATCCTCAAATTAATCTTACAGATTTACTTTATTTTACCAGACTTTTAAAAAATGATGCCCATCATAGCTGTCCTTTTAAGCTATTCGTCTGTAAATCTTTAAGTTATTAATTAAACCACATATGTTCTTTAAGCTGAACTGACCATTTAGAATATACTTCTTTGTGAGAACACACTAGTTTTTAACAACGGAAATATTTTTCAAAGCACTAGGGCATCGAGGTACTTTTTTTCCCCAAGACATCACAGCTCTATGTCAGTCTGATAAAATGTTGTTAAATCAGATAATAACTTACTGTTTCAAATGAGATCAAAGAAGGCTAAAGTCTAAAGAAGTAAAACTAATTCAATTAGAGTTCGCCTTGTGTTGTTTGAACCATTTTCAGTTTTCATGCAGATGTGGAAAATTCATAAAAGGTGTAACAGCGATTTAACCATTTCTAAGCAAAGGCTTGGTGCTGTTAGGCAAAGCACAACTTTATTGAGAGTTCTTAAAACCCTTTGCAGTCACTCACTGTGCTTTAAAACAGTCATATAAGACACATGTTTAATGTCTAATCATGTTTATTTAAAACATGAAACTTAGTGTAAATTTATCCCCCAAAATGTGTGCTTTTAATTTATTTTAATTTACAGGGACAGCTCATTGATCAACACAAAAATGAACCAGGTCAGTAGTTTTTTTCTAATCTCTTTGCCCCTGCAAAGCTCTTTAAAAGTCCTGTAACCCCATAATTAGCATAACATGACATTTTTAATGATATGTTAAAGTGATTTAGCTGCTGACACCCACGGCAGGATCCTATCCCAGCTACCACAGGGTGAGACAACCTGGACAGGTCACCAGGCTGACGCAGGGCCATCACAGAGAGACAGACAACCATCATTCACACTCACATTTATACCTATGGGCAAAACCACCAGTTAACCTATCCCCACTAACTGCATGTCTTTGGACTGTGGGAGGAACCCGGAGTAACCAGAGAGAATCTGCAGAGAACCCACGCAAACGGAGGGAGAACATCTACACAGAAAGGTCCTGGATTTAAACTTAGGAGCATTGTCCTGTGAGGCAACAGTGCTAACCACCGCACCACCATGCTGCCTTAAAATATAAGATGTACAACATAATACACTATACACACACCCATAATATTAAGCATTTGTGGTTTCTCAAGAAAAACATTCACTTTTTCACTTCCTTATGATGCTTTCAAATTGACCAATAGATATATGTTTAAATCTAGGTTCTGTAATTTATTTCATGTCCAAGGTGCATAGTAAGAAAACATTGCTTTTCTCATCTGCCAGACTTTCTTTGGTTTATGGATTATGTATTTAAAGGATGCATCAGAAAGATAAGAAATGCAGTAATAGAAGTGTCAGTGTCAGTGTATGTAAATACTAAAATAGTAATGAAAACAACCTGTGACAAGAATCCTGCTTAAACATCCATAAATGCACTTTCACTGTAAACTATGATGGCTACAATAAATAAACGCGTCTGCATCAGTGAAAGGTTCAATATGGTAAGTTATTTAATTAAAGTATTTGATATGCCGTTAGACATATTATAGAAATTAGTACTAGGAGAGTATTAGAAGTACACAAAACTGTATTTTTCCCTTTATGTATGAGACAGAAGCCATTGTTTCCTCATCGGCTCCAACAAAGAAAAACACACGTGAAAGTTGTCGGGGGTGTTGTGTGCCAGAGGGACAAGTTTACACCTTGTAGACCTTGTGTGTCTGATATCACATTAAACCTCAAGTGAATTTAAGGCAAAGGTGTTAATAAACAAACTTTAACAAAAACACATGATGCAACCAAATGTCACATGAATGCACAGTATCTGAATTAAGGAGTCAAATAAGTGATTAAACAGGAACTAATGTCATACATAATATGATAGACATAAAAAATACAGAATTACTTTAGCAAAGTAAAAATGAGTAAAAACAAAATTTAGGTGATTATAGAGAATTAACTGCATTATTACACTTCAAGTGATCAGGACCAGTGCATGACAAGCTGTGAGCTAAAACTGAGACTGAAGTTTCTGGGACTAAAATTGATGGCATTTTCCACAGGAATAGAGAGTTTTGTTATATTTTACAATCAGCGTTTCCCATTAGCTCAAAGCCTTACCTAACAGAAAAATTATACATAATTATAATGGCAACCAAGAGAATCTGCATCATAGAAAGAGCCAGCGATTAAGGGATTACAGATGACTCCATATAATAGTAAAGGGGGTGGGGGTGGGGGGTCATAATACTGATGCTTTTATGCAAATGACAACAGCACCAATACATTCTGATATTATAATAGCATATTTTACTCCACAGACTAATAATGGCTTTGTATCATTCATTTATCCCAGTCAGTTATGACAGTGTCACAGTGTGCCAGTATACAGAAGACCAAAAATCAAATCAAGCTATCTTTACTCTTAGTTTTGTGGTTTTATTAATGAATGGCTTATGTGTAAAATGTCTATTTGAACAGTTACTGAGGCCTACAACCACATACAGACATACAACCACAGGGCTGAAGTAAACTGAACTTTTCCTAACAAAACTATTACAGTCCGTTTAAGTTTCCATAAAGCTCATGTTGTACGGTTCCCTGCCTAAATAAAGAGACAAAGAAACAAAAGTTGAGGCTTCTGCAGTCTATCTTAATAATAATAATACCATCCAGGTAGACCATGAGAATTTCATATCTTCAGTACATAATATTGTTAAATGAATCCAATCGAGATGAGGCCCCAAAACAGTATCGAATGGCACTCATCTTCAAGCCCTCGAGCAGCACTGCATTAAACACAGATGTGTTTCTATAGAAAAACCTTGTAAAACTTTACAATGCAAAGAAAAAAAAGATATAAACAAGATCCAGAAACACTACAGCATGTCTCAGTGAAAAAAGAGTCCTAGTGCTAATCTGGCTTGTCTGCAGTCCAGACCAGGCACCCACTGAAAATACTGAGTGAATTATAAAGCAAAAAATACAAAAAATGCCATCATCTCTCATGGACCTTAAAAAAATACAAATTAAAAATGTAAGAGCATCTTCTTATTTAGCTGATTGGTATCAAAACAGCCGCAGAGCTTAAAATTCACACCTCCAAGTTTAACTGCTCTATTATTAACCTCTACCCTTCATCTTCTTCCATAACACTGATCTAATGCCACAAACCTTAAACTTGGATTCATCTCCAACACTTTTCCCCATAATGAACTGTTAAAAGTATTTGACCTACCGGCATCCCCTGAAAAGTTTGCTGCAGACAAAATTTCATATAGTGATCTTCTGACACGCTAAGAAATATCTTCTTTCCCAATAATAAATAAACAGCAAATTTACAAGGCTCTAATGACTAGATCAAAGAGATTTGACTTTAATCTATAAACCACTTTAGTGGAAGAAATTCAACTCAAGGAAATATAACCTGTCGTACAAACACGTAACCAAGGTCAGTGTTGCCAATATGCTCACACTGCTAACCTAGAAATAGCCACTTGAATCAGTAAATGATTTGAGTGACATGGGAAAAAAAACCTATGAAATTCATGGAGGGATGAATCTAGTTGTTTGATTATTAGATTTATTATTATTTCTAGTTATCCCCCTGAAACACTGATTCCTCACATGGGATATATGGTCATAAAAATGTTTTAAATGTATTAAATAATGCTGACTTAATTGTGTTAAGCTGTAAATAATAACCCAATGTCTGCACACGAGGATGTCCTTTTGTAGTATGGAAAAATTAAGTAACAAAGTAATGATTTTCTATTTAAAGATGATGCTTGCTTTTTGATTAATCTGAAATACTTGGAAAAAAATGTCAAATGCATCTTAAACAGGAGCTCAAGTCTCACAACGTCAAACACTGTCAAAACAGACACATCTGTCAGCAATGAAGGATGTGACTGCTGACTTATGAATGCTTTGGCTTTAAACTTTAATCTGCTTTGAAACTACTTCACAGAACTTAGAAACTTGAATCTTGCATCATACAAATGGGTGATGTAAGGGGGGAGAGAGAAGAAAGGAGCAAGGTGGAAAAAACAAGAGAGGAGTATAGACGAGGAGGAAGAAGAGAGAGGGGGGAGAGAACAGTAGGAGAGAATCGGGGGGGGGGGGGGGGGGGGACAGGGGACTACTTAGCAGACAGTGATGAAAAGGTTGACTTGGGAGTTGTAAGGGGGGAGTGTCATCAGAGATAAATAAGCTGTACAATGTCTCACAGGGTCAGCAGGTTGCTTGAACTCAGCAGGTCATCCTTTCTTTATACTGGATGATGGACAGCCAGGACAGAATTGAACTCTGCTACCCTGAGCTTGCGAATTTGTCTTGCAGGGGTTTAACACGTCCTCAGCCTGAGGCTGTCCTCCTCTATACACTGTTCTTGTCCATCTCTGTGCTAACTGTAGCTCTGAATGTGCTGGTTATCATATCCATCTCTCATTTTAGGCAGCTCCACATGCCCACCAATGTCCTCCTGCTCTCTCTGGCCATCTCAGACCTCTTGGTCGGGCTGCTTGTGATGCCGGTGGAAACAATACGGTTTATAGAAACCTGCTGGCTGCTGGGAGATCTCATGTGTGCTTTTTCTTACATTATCGGCTTCACTCTCACCTCAGCCTCTGTGGGCAACATGGTGCTCATATCAATTGATCGCTACGTAGCTATTTGTTATCCTCTGCAGTACCCCACTAAAATCACTCACAGCAGAGCGGAGCTGTCTGTGACTCTGTGCTGGGCCTGTTCGCTCCTCTACAACGGGCTGATCTTAAAGGAGCATCTCAGGCAGCCAGACAGGCATAACACCTGTCACGGTCAGTGTTTGGTGGTGATTAACTATGTCTCTGGAGCCATCGACCTTGTCTTTACTTTCATCGGCCCTTGCTCAGTCATTATCATTCTGTACATGAGAGTATTTGTTGTAGCGGTGTCTCAGGCTCATGCCATGCGGTCTCATATTACAGCTGCTGCAGCTGGTAGAGTAAAAATCACCGCAAAGAAATCAGAGAAAAAGGCAGCCAGGACTCTTGGCGTTGTGATATTTGTGTTTTTGATGAGTTTCTGTCCGTATTACTATCCCTCTCTTGCAGGGCAGGACATTTCAAACAGTGCTTCATCTTGGGCTATTGTTTCCTGGATGCTGTACTTCAATTCTTGTCTGAATCCACTGATATATGCTTTTTTCTACCCGTGGTTTAGAAAAGCTATCTGGTTCATTGTCTCCCTGAAGATACTAGAGAAGGGCTCCTCTCAGGCAAATATACTTTAAAATAGCAAATTTATCCTGAACCAAATCAGTCTGTATGAGAGAATGAAACTGCTGATTATTATATGGGGCAGTAGCATGATGTTTTTTAATTATAGACTTATTCAATGAATCAAAGACCATCTGTCCCAAAGTCTGATTTCATATGACCCACTGTCTCTAACAAGTATTGTATCCTGTCAGAACTGGAACATATAAGTCATGTATCAATGCATAATGGCAAAAAAGATTTACCCTCCTTATTGCAATAATAATTATAATGATTCAGGAAATCTTTCAGGCTTTTTACTACAGGACTTGTATTCTGTTTAGATTTTTAAGTACTGTGCTCCTTATTACGTTATTTTTATTCATTGAGCTTCCCCTTTTTAACTTTCAAATTTCTGCTTAATTTCTTTGTGTATTTTTTATATTTCTTGCCATATTGTTCACTGCTCCAAAATTTAAAAGGAGCACTTAAAAAACACACGACATTGTGATGAAACATTTAAATTAAAAATCATTACTGAAATGCATTATGTAATTTGTAGGGGACAAGATAAAGTAACAATGGTTATTGTTGTTTCTTACATCTTTCTGTTTAACAGTTTGTATGCTACAGACTTAAAAAGGGGGTTTAGGAAAGTTGATAAAGGTTTGAAAGAAAGACATCACCTTAATTTCCTCTTAACCACTGATCAGTGAAAACTTTCTTTCTTATTGTGAACACAGTGAGACACATTTTAAGATGTATTTATGTCATTATCGTCAGCAAATCAGATACTCGTGTATGTTGCACAGCAAAACTAATTTTCAAATCTCCATCACATGTTAGTTAAAATCGGCCATTACTGTCTCATAAAAATCTTTTATGTCTTAGAATGACATTATTCTCTTAACTTATCTTCTAGTGGAACAGAAAATGTGAATATATATCTAGACAGAAAAAAAATGTTCACAATGAGAAACTTGTTTTGTTTGAGGGGCGGGGGTAGATATTTGTAAAATGCAATACAAATACTACACTATTGAAACAATCTTTTATTTTTTATGTATAAAAGCAAAAACAATAAAGACATATATATTATATTAATAAACCATTAAGAAAGACTACAGATGAAGCCTTCATCTCCTGGATTGTGAATGAGGACGTTTCACTTCTGTAATAAAAAGAACAAAGAACATGAGTTTGTTATGTTGTTCTATTCACCTTCCATTTGAATATACGTTTAAATGAATTATAAAACGGCAATCACACATCTTTTTTGCACTCATTTCTATTTTTATCATTCACAGTTCCAGTTGAAGCCGATCAAATGTGCACCAAAGTTTGGGAGTCTAACTACTGGAGGTGTAACGTGTCCAGAAACAGTATTTGGGAATAAATAACATATACCAGGGATTTCATGTGGCCAGAAGTCATCACAAGAAGGACAACGTGGCTCCGATTTGCCTTTGAAGTATCTGGCCACACATGGGTTGTGTATTTTTATGCCACATGTAGGATTCTCACAGATTTGGCACTGAAAAAACAAGAGAGACAAAAAAAAAATCATTCAGATCAAATACTGTAAGCAAACAAATAATGCTGGTGACACATTACAGTAACTGGTCCTTTTTTGGATACATTTAACACATATCAGGTTGGACTATGCTTTATCTTAAATGTTTCTCAATTAAAAACATTACTCAAAGATTTTGGTCCATACTGACCCCAGATGATTCACTTATGTGGGCTGCATCTTCATCATGCTAATCTCTATTTCTACTGCTCCCGGGTAGCCGATTAAAACACTTAAAGGAGGAATACAGTCAACAACATGAGTCAATAGGCTGTGGTGTTTAAGTGGTGCTCAGATTACACTAAGAGGCCTAAAGTGTACTCCATTACATCAGTCATGTGCCTACCACCCACAAGGCAGGGTGGAGCCATGCTTTTATGCTTTTAATCTCAAATTATGTTCCTATCATCTG
The DNA here is from genome assembly GCF_056152115.1 of Neolamprologus brichardi. Lineage (NCBI taxonomy): Eukaryota > Metazoa > Chordata > Actinopteri > Cichliformes > Cichlidae > Neolamprologus > Neolamprologus brichardi. The sequence continues at coordinate 25,557,362 of NC_142109.1, read as the reverse complement.
AAACTCATCAGACCAGACAATGTTTTTCCAATCTTACATTGTTCTGGAGTACACTGGTTTTCTGCTGCTGTGGCCAACCTATCCTACATGTTGTGCAGTCAGAGATGCTCATATCTATAACATGGTTATAATTACTGGGTGATTGTATTACTGTTTCTATCAGCTCAAACCATTCTGACATTATTCTTTGAGCTCTGGCATCAACAAGACAACGTCAATTAGTTAGCACTCTCAAGATGGCTTTTTTCTTTCCCTGAGCATTCTCTATAAACTCTAAAAAATGTTTTATGTGAAAACCATTTCTGAAATATTCAAATAAACAATGCCACATTTAAAGAGACCTCAGTCCCCGTCCTTCTCCAGCTGACACTTGGGATTTCAGCACGTTTATATGAGTTTCTGCAATTTGGATGGCTGATTAGATATGCTTTATCAAGCAGTTGTGTCCAATACGGTAGGCAGCCAACATTACAGATGATATTTACTTCAATTCTCTCTCAAGATCAATTTTCTCAACAGCAAATGAATATAATATAAACAATAATTTGTAGTAATTGTAGTATAAATTATAAATTGTATATGCATGCTAGTCATCTTCATTGTTCATTTTAAAAATAAAAATTTATATTTTTAAAGTTGAGGTAATATAACCACACCAGCCTAATGTTTACAGTTTATAGTGATCATCAGTGGCTAAATTCAAGCGGGTACGAGGGTGATATTACTAAGTGTAAAAAGGGAAACATTTACCTGGAAAGCGATGTTACGACAGATGTGGCACACTTTGACATGGTCTTGATACATTGTGCGAATATAAGGCTCCATCTCTATGATACACCGGGTGGACAAGGTGTATTCGCCCCGTTTCTAGGGTAACAAATAGCACGCAATTACACACTTACAGAACAACAAAAACAAAAACAAGTGGTGAGTTCTATATGTATATATTTGACATTATAGGCTTTGATTTCATTGCACTTTTCCACTTACTGCTACATTGTGAAGTTTTGCACTGAACACTGATTAACAAAAATACAAGAGTTAGTATGGCCAGAAGCCTCAATGTGAGTGCTTCTGCACAAAATATTTTAACTGTACAACTACAAACAAAAACATTTATTTTAAATAGAAGGACCTAATGTTTATGTATATTTTGAAGTTAAAATGATACTAGCATACTGAAACACATACCCAAAATGTTATTATTATTATATTTTTGTCATCATTGAAACAAAGAAATCTTGTTCTGTAAGCTGTAAATGAGAAGGATTGTCTAAATAAACGTTATTTTATTTGTATAATATTTTTTTTATTAAAACTTTTTTATTAAAACTGAAAACCATAATTAATGACATTTTATGCCTTATTAATAAAGGAAGCAGTATGGGAATGAAAACATAAATGGAGTAATTATATTTGACCTCAATAAGCTGTATGACCTCCTCCTGCTGCATTCCCATTTTAAATATGGTTAATAGGAAGGCAAGTATTTGAAGAACTGAAATCATTTTAATAATCCGTTCACAAAAAAGAGGAAGTAGTTTGTGGGAAATAAATAATCAGAATTGTGAAATCCTACTAGAGACGGTGTATTTTACCTCACTGAGCCATTTGTCGTGCACTAATCGGCTCAACAGGTGCTCCGTTTCGCTCTTCTTCATCTTTCTGGTGGTCATGGAGTCTGTGCTGTTCAGAATATCAGTAGAGGAAGCCTTGCCATTCTCAGAGCACACGATGAGGTCCAACTGAATGAGCACAATTCAAGTTGATCACAACATTAGTTTTACTACAAGCCACATTCACCCATTCACACACATTCATACCATTTCTTCTGTGTCTTTAACATGATATGTTTAGGAATTCCTGATGTAGCAAATATGATACAAAACTTCTTTAAACTTCTTTCTCAACACTCCATTTTCCAAAATTTTGAATTTTCATGGTTTGGGCTTTACAGGGTTAACGACTGTCAATTTAACACACACCAGAATTTGGGGTTCAATACTCTTGCCCAAGGAAACTAACATATGGACAGGAATCACAACCACAGTCTTCTAAATGATTGATGTTCTACCTCAAGAGCCACAGTCACATAAATCTGTGTGTAGTAATCTATTCATGACTTCCTACATGATCTTTTGAACAAAAAAATAATGTTGACCACTGTTTATGGATAATGTCACTGATTAGACTGTTACACTGAACTGCAACCTACAAGTTATGTTGTTTCAGGGTTTTACATATACCACCAGAGGCTTAAAACCCCACCCCGACAAATACCAAAATTTATAGTGGAGGCATCTATAACATGTTGTTTTACTGTGAATTTAACTTACTGTTTTCCTGAAGAGCTCAAGTTCATTGTCGGCATAATCTGACGACATCCTGGTGATGTCAGTTTCAGCCATGTTCACCTGGATGGGATTAAAGTTAAACTTTAATTAATAATGCATTTCCTTTAATATGATCCTAAAACATGTTAAGTCTTTGCAGCTTGGACACATACTAAACAACAGCCCGACAAGGCAGACCCAATACAAGCATTAAATCACTAACCAAGGCGTAGTACTGCTGACCGTTATTTTCAGACATCCCTTTCCTAATTTGCATGAACATTGGCTGCAGTCTTGAGTTGATAGTATCAATAAAATCTTCCAGCTTGTCAGGTGCATACTGTGCTGCAGAAAAAAACAAGAACAACAATGTTTGTTAGTCTCCTACAAAAACAAAACAAAACAAGACACATTGTGGTTCTGGTGTCATAATGTGCACATTAAAGGTAGGTGATATAATCTCAAAATTATATCACAGTATTAAAAAGCAAGTTGTGACAATATTTCTGATGATATAATGGACAATAGACAATATAAAATGGCACAGCCCTAGTGCATATACACAAAAATATTTTATAATGTCTATATTTTTGGGGAGGGTTGGGCTGAAGGATTTTAATTGGAACATATATACCATCATCTTATTGTACTTCTATCCCAAATTTGTATTTTACAACTTATTTAATATTTTATATATCTGCACAGGGTCTGCAGACAGAAATGAGTTAGTAGCTAATTTTGGTACAAGGCGTCTTGTAACACTCCCTTCAAGTGTAATGAGGTTGCTTTTTTGTGTAACAGTAAATCAATAGTAACAGTCTCTTAGTGTAAGAAAATAAGAAATTATTTATTAATAATTAATAAGGGGGTGATACTACTTTTTGTTGCCCTACTTTACACTAGTCTCCAGATACACTATGAGGTGCATTTTGAATTTTCATTCAATTGTTGTTCACATGTATAGATATTTACTTACTGTTGTGCGTTTCACAGCAGTACTGATAAAGAGCCTTTGCAGCTTGCTCATCGATTACTCCACTGACCATCATGGTCTGAAGAAACCTTTGATGGCTTTCTCCCATCTGTCGTGACATGTCTGTGGGTACAGAGCAAAGGTGGTCTTTATATATATAGTTAAATATCTGTAAATCAGGCACAAAAGATGATCATCCCACATCACTTTTGTGCTGGCTAAACGTAAATAATAAACAAATAGATAAATAAATAAGAATGTGATGAAAAAAGTGACACTTATTATTTCACTGACACAAAAAGAAGTTATAAAATATCTAAAAGGCACATGTAGACATCTATAAAAACAAACAAACAAACAAACAACAAACAACAACAACAAAACATAGCAAACTAAATAAGACCAGCAGCCGATCCGACTTTCTGCCAAATTGTTATTCAAACCAAATTCACGGTACTTTCGTATTTCTGTGATAAAGTGTATAAAAAGTGAAATAAGCACTTTCTCTGAGGACTGTTAGCATGTTCTTTAAGTTAAAATGCTACAACTATTCCCTCCTGCAAACTCAACAATAACATCATTTCTGAAACAGTTTCCTCTTCTTTGCCGAACGGCTAACTTACGCTAAAACTACTGATGCTAGCTTTTAAGATCAACTATATAAATATTGTAACTATGACTGAATCTTTTTAGAAAGGTTACGCTAGGTAACGTTACAGCCAGACATTTTGCCAACTTTAACTGAACTATCTGCGGCAGTATGGAGATTTTGTCAATCAACGGTTATTGCTAATGGACCCGGTTATTTGCTTGTCCAGTTCTGCAGTTGCTCTAATGTTTAAAAACAAAAAATGTAATTCTTTCCAGTTTCATTTAAACATGTTTACCTACTCACCCCCTACCGCGCGCGCCTTCCGTCTTTTCCTCCGGGTTCTCTTCGTCTTTGTAGGTTTTTGTGGTGAATCACTGCCACCTGCTGCTGTGGAGGAACTACTGCGGGACGCCATCCCTGCCACCTCTGTTCATTCAAGCCTGCAGACCTGTTTTTTAGAGCTGTCACAATATCAATGACCAAATTAACATTACTAAAATTATTCCCTTTACTTTCACAATAGCAATACGTAACATGTTAAATGTTAAAAACCTCTAAGTTTCAAATATTATAAAAGTGGCAGCTCCACATAAAATTCTTAATGAATAGGTTTAGTATATGGTACATACACATAAGAAAAGCCAGATACACAAAATAATTAATACAGAGACAAACCACATTCATTGAAAAGCAGGAGCTACTGCTAAATAAAGTAACAGCTAAAATAACAGCAGACTATTAGTGTTTTAGCTCAGGCTTACCTCCTCTGACTGGCACCTGTTTTTCAGCTTTTATCTGGCACCTCTTTCCTAGTCTCTCCCTTTTCTTTCATTCATTTTTTAATCTAATCGACGTGTTTTAACGTTACCAGGTTGCCATGTCGACAGAGAGATTGCATCTTTGACGTATGCACTTGGGTGCCATGGAAACTGCAGAGAGAACAGTCTGTGGTGGAGAGATGTGTGCTGTTCTTAAACTGTTTACTGATGAAGATGATATCCACAGCAGGCAAAAGCAACCCACAGGCCAGTGATACCAAACAAAGCAACAAAAAGATTCATGTTTTATAAAAGAACGAATTTAAAAAAAAAAATTGTGTCTAGTTTCATACAGATAATAATGTAAGCAAATTTTCTAATGGTGAAAGTGCATATAGGTACTGAGCTTTAATGTTTTGTGTGTACAGTACTGCACGTCACCACAATATATACGGTAGCAGTGTTGTGCTTTATGTTAATGCCATAAAAAATGACACCGTATAATCTTTAGTGTAAATTGAATTTTATAAAGTATAGGCTGGCTCAGGTTACCCTGAATCCTTCTTTAGTTACACCACCATAGGCTTAGGCTGCTGAGGGCTTCCTACAGAGCACTGAGTGTTTCTTCTTCACTCACCCTTCACTCTCTGAGCTTACACACCACTCTGGATTTAATCATTATTTATTATTACTTGGCTCTCTTCCAGAGTGTGTTTTTTTTTGTCCCGTCTTCCTCCCATCACCCGCAACTCGTCGCGACAGATAGCTGCCTCTTCCTGAGCCTGGTTCTGCCAAAGGTGTCTTCCTGTTCATAACAAGTTTTTCCTTCCCAGTATTACCAAGAGGCTGTTCACTTAGTGATAATTTGATTGTTGGGGATTTCTCTGTATGTTCATTGAACAAATTCCACATCATGGTCAGACACCTTACTGACATCATGCAGCCCAAGGATACCCTGAGAACCTCTGGCTTTCAGGCAATGCTGGTATGTTAAAAAGAATGTGATCACAGAATTTATTCTAAATGCTTTATTACTCTAACAAATTAAATAAGAACATATAATACAAGGTGTCTCGAGTCTTTGATTACAATATAGCCTATTATTAACATTATTTAAATACAGTATCCAATGTCATTGAGTTTTACTGCAGCATTTAAACTAATATTCCTCAACATTATCCCACATCTTCTGAGGCTTTTCAGCAGAAATTTCAAGTTTGAGGTTTCAGGTGTCAGAAAACAGTTTCTCAGGCGATCATAACTGTGCATATAAGGGAAAAGTGGTGGTCAGTATGTTTACATCGAGAATGTTTTTTTTTTTTTAAATCAATCAATGTAAAAAGCAAAAGAGGGACTGAAGAATTCAGATTTGAGTTAATGTAGTTTAACCCGCCCTCTGAGCGGAAAAATATTTGCTTTCAGTGCTAAAAACAAGAACCACAAATGCTAATCGTGTTAGCATTGGTTTTAAACACGTGACCCTCAATAAGCAGAATTACAATACAGGAACTAACAACTGAAACAGCTCTTACAGTATGTTATGTGGTCTGCTTGGTTCACGTTAACTTTGAATTGGAAACAAATGTATTACAACTTACAGTACATGAATTGAGGGATTATCAGAGTACTGATAGAAAATCTGAAACCTTAACTATGAATGTTTATGTAATGATATTCCGGCTGTGTTTAGGATTTCCTCAAACTGACAGCTTGATTAACAATCAACCACTTTCCACTTTGAAAACACATAGTTTAAATTTTAACAGCCCAATTAAATGTCTCCTGACCGAACTGTTGAGTCCTTGCTTCTTTTCTTTGTTTAACTCACTGACAGTCATGGCTGTCTTGGACAAATTATCGCTGAAAGTGCATTGGCTGCACAACATCTCCGTAAAGTGTAATGGGATGATTAAGCAAGGACTGATCTCAGAGATGTATGGTACAGACACCAATATTTCAGAATAACTTTTTAAGTGATACTAACTAGCCCACAGCAAAGAAAATGGAAGATTAGGGGCACTGTACTACACAACTTGTACTTTCTTCCAAATTTCTTCACATCTCCAACCTTCCTGATTAAGAACAGGCAAGATTTTATGAGCAACGTGACATAAATCTAAAGAGAAAACAAAGCTTGTTGTAATCACTGCCATGTCAAAACTGGAAAAAAAAGTGCAATAAAAGTATCCACAATGTGATGAATCCATAGTAATGTGTCTGGAGCATCTAGGCATGTGCCACTCATCCTCCAAGGTTTGGCCTCCTGTGGTGACTCAACGTTACTCTCACAAGATCCAACTTTAACTGCTTTTTTCTGTTTTGCTTTGTTTTGTTGTGTTGTTTGTTGTTTTTTAAGCTTGGATCTGGACACCATAGGCTTCTTGTTTTAGCCCAGCATTGCAATCAAAATCTTCATGTTTCTCCAAACTGATGAGTGCCCAGTGTGCTTTTCGGCCCCTGTAATAACTTTTTCCTTTTACTTGGCAGCAGTTGGCTGAGAAACACTGAATCTGAGGACCAAAGAAATGGTGAGAGAAGCAGAATTAATAAATGAGAATGAAAAATACAATTTCCTTTTTTTCCTTTCCAAAAAAAAGAGGAAAGGTTATTACAGTCATTGTAAAAGTTGAGAACCAGCATTTTTACCCTTTAAACAGACATGTGACTGCAATGCGACTTAGTAATGTGTGCTGTGCTGTGATTCTTCTACCTTGTGATCTAGTGACTGGTAGGAAACGGGCCATGTGTGTTGATGGACTGTTGCAGCTTCTCTTCTTTGGCTCTTCTGCTGTGGCAAAGCTGGAAAACAAAACCAAAGTCATCTGAAGTTTCCCCTTAAAATGTTAAGTGCAGTACTTCCTATAACATTCACACCTAACATTAATTTACAATAAATTACAATAGAGTCAAATGCAGTAAATATGGCACAAATTAAAACTATCATTTTTAAAAAGTGTCAGGAGGTTCAATAAAACCTCTATTTTTAAATTACTTCAATGATGACAAATAAAAGAAGCTACTTTCAGCTTTGCCTTGCCACAAGGGGTCAACACAGCGGGTAGGCTTTGCATGATAGATTTGTCATTATCATGACCGTCATCAGCCTCTCTCCAGTTCCTTACAGGTTTAACACCCTGTTTGCATCCCATTCAAAACTCAAAAAAATGATTTTTTTATCCAACTCCAGTCCTCTTTTTATGTATCGTTCAATCAAACCCAGCTAACTCTGACTCATATAACAAAACATGAATGAAACATGAATTAAAAAACAACATAAAAATGGCTCCTGGCCAATTCTAGGTATAAATGGTTTTTTGTCGTTCTTGTTGTTGTTAGCATCTCACTGTTCTTTTTTCCATGAAGCTGTTCAGGAATTCGTCAATGTCAATACGTCCTTCCAGGAAGTTTTCAGCCGTCTCCTCAGACTCCTCCTCTGCCTGGTGAGCTGCGACTTTTAACCGAGCTTGTAGAGTGCTTAGACTGCAACTCTGGTAGGGAGTAAAATAAAAAAACAAAGACAAAACATAAATGAAATACAAAATGATCAAAGAGTGTTTACAGGCAAACATGTCTGGGTTGATATCTATAAGCTCTTCTTTAGAGTATTGCTCAATCTAATGAGTGCTGCCGGTGAAGGGACCTTATATTGGCCAAGTCAAGTAAAAAGACAATGTAAAATCTTCAGGATAACCTGCTGAAAGTAACTGTATGTATATATTTGAGCCTTTAGTGTATACTTTTGACCCTGTGTGGATTAAAGAAAATTCAAAAGAAATTCAAACTTATGCACCCAATACTTGCTATTAAAAGTGAATAAAGATATATGCTGTGCAATCATTAAACCCTGGAAAAGTCCATTAAAAGCCAAAAAATCACCACAACGTTCACGTCATTGATGAGTGTATATAAACCTCTGACCACAACTGTAGCAGACCGACATGTAGTCACCAATTAAGTCTGTATGTTATATTTTACTTTTTCTTTTTGTGCTTGGTTTTCTGGAAACTAAGCAGTCAATCAAGCTTAGCTTAACCCTCCTGTTATGTTGGTTTCCAGGAACACCAATTATGCTCCTGGGTTAATTTGACCCAGGGCAAATTTACTCATCCAAAAGTGTCAGAAACACTGGCATTGATTATTTTACAAATTTCTTTTATAATTTGGATTTTTTTGTTTTGTTTTCTGTAGTGATGCAGATGACATGTGACATCTATTCTGTTCTGGGTCAATCTGACCTGCAACATAACAGGAGGGTTAAGTAACAAAGAGTACTACAATTACACAGTTATACAATTCACAAGTTACACAGTATATTAAACAACCCAAGCTCAGTTTTAATCAACAAAATAATAAATCACTATTGGAATAAACATATGAAAATGTCAAAACTCTCATTTCAAGGCGTGTATTTGCACTAAACATGTATTACGTGTAAAACCAGAGTGTGCGGGTGTGGCCATTTACCTCACTGAGTTCGTGCTGTCTCTGCATCTTTGTTTCAAAAGCTGACTTCATCTGAGTCAGCTGTTCATACTGTTAGCACAAGAGACAAAAACACATAATGAGCAGCAGGACAATGGCATGAACGAATATGTGAGCCATGTGTGGATGACACAGAGAGGAGACCGGGCCTTTGCAGTTACTGCGCCTAAACTCTAAAACCGCCTGCCTTTTCAAATTCTGACCTCTCTAACATTTTTTACCTGTCTGAACACACCTCTTTAATCCCTAGCTTTTTACGGTGACTGAGTTGTTTTGCTTTTGTGGCTTATCTTCTATTTTTCTATATTGATGTATATATTTATTACTTTTCTATTTTTCAGTTAGTACAGCACTTTGGTCAAACTGTGTTTTTTAAAATGTGCTTATAAATACACCGACTTGACTTGATTATGAAACAAAGAGGAATTACGTATGAACTGACCTTGTAGAGCATCTCTTGTCTTTTTCCTTCCAGATGTGGCTCCATTTGAAGATTTTTCTCTGCAAAAACACATTGAGACCAACTTAAATTAGAGCTTCACTTTCCTATGACTCGCAAGACCATCTATGAAAACAGGGGAGGAACTTACTGGCCATGTCCAGTATACTGTTGACCAACTCTTCTTTATCAGATGTGACCTGTTTCAGTTGTGGCAAACTCACAAAAAACTTGAGCAACACATCTTCGTTTTCAGACATATCTGACAACTGTGTCAGGCTGGGGGTGGATAAAGAAAAAAGTGGATAAATGGGCAGATAGGTGAGAGAGTAATTATTTGATGTGTGTGCCCACTTATAAAAGACATGAAAAGCCTGTAACTTTTATTGTAGGTTCATTTTAATGGATAGAGACAAAATATTAACCAAAACCCTCAGTGGAGTGAAGTCATCGTGTACGCTTAGAATAAAAACAACAACAAAAAAAAACAATGTATAAAGTTTTAACTGCTGCTTGACTGTCGGGTCGGTGCACTTTGGGTTATACTCAGCAGATTTCATACTCCAAACACGGCTCGTTGAGCTGAGCCCTAGCATTTTCTGCCAATTCTGAATCATTTAGATGTTCACTAACAAACTTAAGATATGCCTCTACATGTGCCTTCTTGAGCAGGGGGACCCTGCAGGTGCTGAAAGATTTAAGTCATTTATGGCAAGAGTCTTACATGGTGTTCTGTCTTCAGATCACTAACAAGTTCTTCCCATGTAGTTTCAGGTTGATCCACCACCTTTCTCATAATCATGCTCCCCCCCTGGAGCAGGATTTTTATAGTTCTAGATTTTCCAAATACTTGTTGGAGATTTTTCTGCATTTTGGGTTGATAATCTGTCTCTCACCATTAAAATGAAAAATTAGACACTATCGCTTTCTTTCTAAGTGAGCAACTTATAAATTCAGCTTTATTTATAATTATTTCTATCACTTTAAATAAACAGCGGGTAAGATGTTGAATACATCAATAATGGTATGAAATAATGTTTGTCACGAACAAACATTTCACACTGTGCAAACATTTTAATTTGAAATCATTAAGGAATACTTTACTTCATGTCACAGAGTTCAGGAAAAGACTCAGGAATCTCAGGCATCTTGTACACGTGTCCATTTAGTCTAGTCTAGAAGAAACAGAAGTTATATATTCACATCACAATCTTCAGTGTATTAATGTCTGAACACTAGAGCTGTGTCGGACTGTCCAATGCTAGTTCTCTGAGTAATTTTGTCTGATGCCATCTGCTTCTTCCTGTAATGTGCAATGTGCATGCACTAGTGGCACTAATATTGGCCAGCATGAGATTAAAGTTTTATTTGAGCGACCTAGGAAGTCCACATTAGTTGTATGGCGTGTTAGTTGTAGATTTGTTGGCAGGTCACTATGGCTTGTTTCCCAAGCTTGGATTTTTTCTTCAATCGCTGATTTGTTTTGTTTTTCACTTGTTTTTCACTTTTGGTTTAACTCTGGTTAGGTTCATGTGCTGAAAACTACTTGATTAGGTTCAACAAAAAGTTCTGGTTTGGGGTAAAATACATCCTTGAGTTCCACAAAATTACCTTTAAAAATGTCACTGATTTCCCCATCAGTGACATTTTCTCAACCATTCGTGGATTGCTTCCAGCCCGGCTAATGTTTACATTTACAAAGCAATCTTTATTAAACAGAATTTGTGCTGGAAGCAGTCCAGAACCTGGGATATAGGTGGAGGAACCTACAACTTTTTGATCAATGCTTTTATCTGGTTTGGTGAAGGTGATGCTTTGCTTGCTATATGCTTGACTGTTACCATTCCATTTTTATACACTGTGCATCAATTGCATACCTCTGAATCTCCAATAGGTACAGGCAGTGGCAGGTCAGAAATTATTCCATATGGCGCTGGAGCTCGAGGGGGCCCAAGGGCACTATCGACCCCTGGGTGAGGCATTGGCGCAGGGGCTGGACCAGAAGGTGGTGTCTGACTGGGTCCCATGTGGCGAGAACCAAAGTGAAAAGCCGGATTGGGGTAAGGTGCTATACCTGATGATTTGTACATACTGCTCCAGTGAAAAAAAGGAAAGAATAAAAGACATAACATCAATGTTTAAATGATTTTTAATGTGGAAAAAATATACCAAACTGCTTTTTAGAACCACTTTAAAATAATATTTAAAATAAGACCACACTTGAAATGCCATAAGAAAGTACTGAGAAATAAGTGTCTTATATTCTCAATGACAGAAGGAGGAGACTTACTAAGGAAAGCCAGAAGGACCGCTAGACATCAAGGCGGGAGGACTTTTCCAGAACTCGTCAAGCAGACTTTGGATGACCTTTCCCAGGTCTGAGTGCATCCCAAACTAGAACATATATAACAACAACTAAATACAGTAACATGGATAAAATGAAAGCATGAATTAACAGAAGAACCTAAAATAAGTGGATTTACTTCACAATGAACCAATGAAAGAAACAGAAAAAAGCAAACAAGTACATGTTTTTGCAGCTGATGAACACCTGGTTTATGTGCACAAATGAAGCAAGGATACCAGATAGAAAGCTGTGCATCGACGACAGCTCTCCCCACTCTATCTGGATCTGTCATAGTTTACAATTATGCATTGAAGTGTGTAACATAATCAATTTAATTATGTATTAAATTATTTTTTAAAATTTGGTTACATTCAAGATGCTTTCTAAAGTATGCTATTTATTTATGTGTGTGCAGATGATGTATTATAGCTTTAGAACACTGGATTACATATACGTATTTCCAAGTAAACTGGATAATAGAATTAAACTATTCTTCTTGGTTGAAGACACAGAGCATTTGATTGGTGGTGAGAAGACCTACTGTTCAGGCTTGGAAACCCCCTGACTTTAAGTTACTTATTTCACTTTCACTTTTAGTCCGATGAGAAATGTAGTTATCTTGGACACTACCGTGAGTAATGATCTTTCAACTTGTCCTGCTGCTTTCACAGCAATGCTGTTACTTTGCAGCGTTTTACTTCCCTTTGTTTCTCTCTCTTTTTTCCCCCCACACAGATCATTGAAAAACAAAGAAACAAAAAAGAAAACCACACACGCATTTGTGCAATGACACTTTAAACAAAAAAAAAGTGTTATCTGTGTCATTATAAGTATTGATTCAGGATGCCATAATTTATAATTCTTGTTTAAGATCTGAAAAAAAAACAACTCTTTAATTCTCAAAAGCTACTTACATTAGTGATGAGGGGGCTCTTGATCATAGTGCCATTATTGCTGTCCACTAAATGATGACCAACAGGGGGAAAGACACTAACCACTGGTTTCTCCTGGGGGAACTGAGGAGGCAGCAAACTGAAATGAAGGGTAACAAAAGAGAAGTGTTTAACTTAGTTAAACCCTTTAATGTTAACTATCAACAATTTACAGCCCAGATAATATAATCTAGTTATGATGTAGTATTGCTGGATAATCAATAAACATTACTGATTATCAATAGGACACAAGTCAATTATGCAGGAAGCAAATGAGAACTTAACTGATAAACAAAGAAACAGACTTTATAAGAGCAGGATTACTGAAAATGTAGGTATTTATTGTGTCATAAATTTTGTTCTTGGGATTAGTAACACCTGTATTTACCTGCTGTTACATGCCAAAGTGGCATCTGTCAAAAATGTTTATGGCAAATACAGTTCTGAAATACCCAGACCCATTAATGGACAGTCCTCCACACCTATAAAGCGTATATTATATATCCCCATATTTTCTTTATAGGTGACAAAAATAGAAGCAGAAATGAGAGCGAATGTGTGACAAAGGTTTTTCCTAAGAGCTCTCACAAACATTTGACTACCTGATGTGAGTTACTAGAGCCTATGGTACATATTTGGGTTCTCAACCGGCTTTACTAGTTTTTCTTGTCTCATCTTCTTTGTGGAAATCTGAATATTTCTATCTTGTTTCTCGTGTAATGTTAGCCTTCTTTTGTATTAATTTACAGTCAGATTTCAATCAGTGGTGTAAGTACAGACTGACTTTGAGGCACACAGACCATTGTCTGTTGATAATCTGAAATTACTGTATGCAGTGTGACAAAAAGTTTCAGAAAAGAGGCCCATAAAATCCAAAATCCTTTTTGGCCTAACCCATGTTGACCGTCATAATGCTGGGTATGTTTAAGCAGCCTCCAGCATGGCTGCTATTATTCCCATTCTGACCACTCTTTTAAACTGACCCAAATTTCATCTGAAAAAACACGGCTGGTTATAACAGGCTCTGGCTACAATACAGCAGTTTGCAGTCCACAGTCTCCAAGCCTGAAGGCAATGCGGTACATGAGATGCTATTATCATTACCCAATGGTGTGAGACTCCCAGTGCAAAGTTCAATGCACTTACTGAAAATAAAAACCAAGCAGAAATGCAAGAGAATATAATGATAGTAGTGAGAGATCTAAAAAAAAAAGCAGCCAGATGTATATGAGAAAATGATCTCCAATGTGAGCTAAGGTAAGGCTCTTTGTTTTCACAGACATACAATTAGAACTTTTTGATGCCACCTGGTAGGTGTATAAATGTACTCACATGTTAACACTAATGGTTGAATTGTTGACTGTGAATGGTATTCTGTATTCCACATCCTTCTGGATTTCTGCAAGGCTGTAAAACAGGAACAGGGCCAGAAATTTGAAGATTTATCAACATGCAATCAAAAGAAGATGCAAAAGAAGAATTATACACCTAAGGTCAAGGTTTATGAAATTCTGCTAGTTTGAAGAGCAAATGATAGATTCAGTATTTATCCTCACCCAACAAATTCTGTTGGTGAGGGATTAAATGGCACAGAAGGTGAACATAGTTTTCATGAATAAGTAAATGCAATCTATTTATGGTACTTAGTAGTTGATCGCTGGGGAAAAGGTAGGGAAAAAAAGAGTTGTTTCACAAAAAAGAGCAATTAATACACTTGACATGTTAGGTTTTAAAATCACACACAAGTGTCTGTCAGTGTCTGATAATAATGAACTTTCCCTTTCACTGCCTCTAATGCTGCTGATACCACTATTTATCTGAATAACTGCATTTTCACCAGATAAACTGCACCAGTGAAATGATGGAATAATTGTAATGCTACACTGTTTATAAAATCACAACTTGAAAAAATAGGGCAAAGAAGGTTCATGTTGAAGTTGGTCCGGAAGTCAATATAAGGGGTTTAAACAGTCAGCACCCCCAAAAAATCAATTACCATGTCAAAGCAGCATGTAGAAAACCTTAACCTTACACCTAGTAACATCAGTGTCATCATATGAGAAGCATTCAACAGAGCTCCGCGGTATCTAAAAGCACATGATCTGCATTTGATATGCTTGGTTCCTTCTCAGAAACTGTGTAACCCCCTTTCTTTGTCACACACTTGGCATAATTCGCATTAGGAGGGAGAAGACTGTGACTCCTCAAGAAATGAACCACAACAGTGGCTTACGCTGGAAACATTCGTTGATAAACAAAGGCTAATACTTTAATCTCCACTTCTCAGTAACAAGCTCATCTTAAAACTACATGCATGGCAAACACATGACCACAGGACATGTCCAGCCACGAGCCCTAAAAATAGACCCTGTCATTTAATGCTAACATAGCACGCGCTAATTAGCCATGAGAAAAGGCTAGCAAGATTAGCTTACAAACCAGACTAAGGGGCTTCACAAAAGTGGGTTTAACTAAAATAGTATTACATAATTTGAATGTTTAGAGAACAGATGGGATAAATGTGGTCGATAATAAACGAAAAGTTGGTTGCTAGCATGAGGTACTTTTAACTTAACTATGAGAAGTAGCTAGCTCTGAGAAGTAAACAGCAGGTGTGTTGGTAAACTGAGTGAGGGTGTTTTCTATTTAACACCATTAAAATGTTCAGGAAACATCGTGGTGACCATAAAACAATCTCACGGGTCGGGTTTTGGGGTGACGGATCGTTATTACCTCGGGTGGGCAGCTTTTAGGGACTCGATCTGCCGCTGTCTCTGTTGCTGTAAGCTGTTCAGAGGAGGGAGAGATCCAGAGCCTTTGGAGGTTGGGAAAAACCAGTTCATTCTCTTCTGGAGAAACCACTGACCGGACTTGGCGAATCTAAAGGCCGACTAAAAACGAAGAAGAAATGGAAGAGAAAGTCAGCATGAGCGATACACGGTGTGGAGATTTGCGGCGCTGACCGCTGTTAGCTGTTTGACTCTCGGTTTCTCGTCCTCACAAGGTGTACTTTCTGTATATGTTACAAAGTCGGATGGCATATCCTCATTTGTTGGTTAAAGTGTCAGTTCCGGTTTATCTCCCAAGAGCTGTGTGTAAATGTCACCCAGTCATTAATATCATGCGAGAGATTAAGGCTAAAGGAAGAAAACAACCTAGCTAATAACAGCTTGATCAACTTATTTACGTGTTACGTCACGCAAACGCCTACGTAGAGCGCAACTTCCTGTTTTCAACCTTTTTTTCACAATAAAATATAAGAATAACATATTTTTTTTGGATTGGACCTTATAATAAACTATATGAGATTTAAGAATAAAGCAGCAAAGCCACGTTAAAAATGCGATTTTGTTTAGTAACATAAATGATAATTTTGTGAGTGTTAAAAAGTTTTAGGGTGAGCACGGGTCCCTCTTTATGTAGGACTCCACTACATTTTTATCACTTGTCCCACATATTCAGATATTGTTCCAAATTTTTGTTTTTAAAATCCACCTTCTAGGATGCACATTCTTCTAAAGTGTGAAGAAAGTAGCAATTTCACCATTGGTCTTCTCCCTTTTTTGTCAGTTATTTCTGAGTCTAACAAGAAACCTGTAGCTAAAAAGGAAAACAGGTCCAATCTGAAAGAAATAGGCAGCTGCAATGTGACAATGTAGATAGGTAGAATTTGATGGTAGTCTGTAGGATGACTTAAGAAATCAAGAAGAAGTAGTAAGTGAAGGCAGACACAAGGATTTAATAGTGGAAGCTTAAGAAGGAATAACGTTGCACAGGGGAAAATTGTCACAGGCTCTGGGTGGTAGGGAAGAGTTCCCAGATATCTGGAAGAGGTTTTCAAAGGTGGTTGAAAAATGTCCCAATAATTTATCTCACAATTGATCATAGTCAGGTGTACAGTTTAGATTTTATTCTTTGCACTGACAATACTGCATCCAGTTCCACTGTATATATATAGTGACAATAAAGATTATTGTACTTATCAGTCCTAGCATAACTAAGTCAACATAACTTTAACTTAATTCTTGACTATGCCCATCAACTTTCATTTTCTTAAAGATAATTTAATACATATTATAATGCAACACAATTACCAACCATTCAAGCAAACATGGCACATTTTATTCTTAATAAATGGGAATCAAATACAGGGCAGAAGGCCAAGGCATGCTGCAGTGCCTTTTTCCCCTTACTTTTTCTGGAACACCAGATAAAAATAAACACCCAAGAAACCAAGGTGACGTAAATACTGCTTAGGACACTAGGTTGACAAATGAAAGAACCAAAACTAACAGTTAGTTTAATAGTTAACTCCTATTATATAAAAGTGCCGGCGAACTTCATAATTGAAGTGTATGACAATGAGTGGGGAGCAGAAGGGGAGGGGGGGGGGATCCCCCACCCCGAGATCACGATTCATGGTGAACATGTAACACTTCTTATCACATACTTTTGAAACATTTTTATCTCAAACATTTGCTCAAAAGTTTGCATTTAAACTAAGGTGCATTTAAAGTACGAAATTGTAAAACCAAAGCCAACCTTCTTTAAAACATATTTCCTTCCTTTATGCTCCATAACAAGGGAAAGTGAAATAATTTAAAACACTTGCTTTTTGCCCAGAAGTGACAACCATCTGTGTTTTTAGCCCTTGTGATAAAAACCGGAGCTTTAAGCACTTAAAACCATTTTTACCTTTAAATCCTTTCTATGACCACTCAGGCCATATTTCCTTCATCAAAACTACATTGAACTATAACTTTTACAAAAGTAAGATCAATCTACTGATAAAAATATTTTTTGGCAACACCAATTTGGAAACATTTATGTTGCTCATGTTCAAAAATTTGATAGGAGTAAAAGATAATTTGGACCTGTTTTTGTTTTGTCAACAAAAGGGGATGATAAAGCCATGGAGATGGCATCAGTTTAAAGGAGACAAGTGGAGGGTTCACTCACAATATTATTTTGCTTTACTTCATACACAGTCCCTGTAAATGCTTTCTAGGCTTGGTAATACCATTCCCAGCAAATTACTTGCTATCATTACTGTCTTTCTAATTGTCTTTTTCTGTCCCTCAGAGGCATTTCCAAACAAACAGTACAGAAATTCAACACACTTTCAACAAAAGCCCAGTAGAACATGTAAAGCATTTTAGACTTTGAAGGCTAAAAGTTTCTGCAAAAATATAGATTCAATGCCTGTCTTATCTAGAGATTTAAATAACTCAGAAGTCACACATGACTTTTCAGGTATTAGTAAAGGGCAAGTAGGGATGGGTATCAAAACCCGGTTCTTGTTGAGAACCAGTTCCCACTGTTTCAATTCCTTGGAATTGTTTGTCATTTTTGCAAACGATTCCCTTATCGATTCCAATTGCCATGAATGACGTCACCACGTTGCGGAGCGTCATTTACCTGGCAGGAAACATAGCGCCTAAGCGGCTCAAACGCTCAAAAGTTTGGTTTATACTTTACGAGAACGGATGACAACAGGGCAACTTGCAATACTTGCAAAGTAGATATTTCATTTAAGGGAGCAACACTACGAATATGCAAAAGCATTTGCTCACAAAACACGCAATGACCTTAAATGAATGTTGTGTTTTTAATTCCGCTCCGGACTCGTGAATCTCAACCCAGCAGCAGCGGTAACGTTTGCACATCCTCTCCCGTTAATGCGGCAGGTAAATAATCAACTAACAGTGCATACTATGTTAGCACGATCTGCCTTATTACAAAACCTGCCATTACTGTGCATTTAGGGGACCATGATGAGAGAGACAGACAGAGTCTGGCTGGCTCAGATGCTGGCAGTTTTCGCTGCAGTCTACCGGTAGCGTCTCCTTTCAGGCCAGGATAGACGAATGTCACCGAGCAGTGACTGAGTTTGTGGTAAAAGGCTTGCACCCATTTGCCACAGCAGATGCCCCCGATTTTTGGTAAGTGAATGTGTTTAATTGTAGGCAGGGACATTACTGGATATTCTTGTGTAATTGCTACAGAATAATTTATGTTATACTTTGTTATTGCTACAGAAGAATATTTATTTTATTATTTTACATTTACAATTTTTTTTTCCTGGGGACCCTGTGACACCCCATTGAAGAGCCGTAGGCTGTGGATCTCTTAAGATCTCACTGTTGGGTTTGTAAGGCCATGTTACTCCTAAATTTCTATTTTGTTCAAAGAGAAGATATAAATGAATAGTGGCATTGTAAAGCGCTTTGGGTGCCTTGAAAAGCGCTATATAAATCCAATCCATTATTATTATTATTATTATAAAACAAAGTTCTAAGCTAATCGACCTTAGTGTTCTCCTTTTTTAAAAAGAATCGATAAGAGAATCGATAAAGGATCGAATCGTTAAACAGAATCGAAAATGGAATCAAAATCGTGAAAATCTTATCAATACCCATCCCTAAGGGCAAGTGTCTGGAAAAACAGTTACACAATGTTTTCCTCTTCAGCTTTCTTAAAACGACTCAGATCATAGTCACTTCAATTCTGTAAAGAAGCACAGAACAATCATGAATGACAAAAAACACATGACAGAATCATGACTGTTTGTCAGCTTCATACTTCAATGGAAATATCACAGCAAACCATGATGGTTTGTAAGACCATACACTCTACAAACACATCAAATCAAACACCATAGGAATGATCCTTGAAAGTATAGCCTTAGAAAAACAGCGGGCAGAAAGAGCTAGTGATTCCCAGGACTACTCTCACTCATAATTTGCTTCAGCTGTCAAACATGGCCAAAGTCTTGAGTTAATGAGAAGTTAATGAACTATCACTGTTGTACGTAACTACAGTAACATTAGCTCAGATAAAGCTGCTTTTAAAGTTGATTGCTGCAGCAAGAGTACTGACAGGGACTAGAAAGAGAGAGCATATTTCTCCTGTTTTGGCTTCCCTTCATTGGCTTCCTGTTAAATCCAGAATTGAATTCAAAATCCTGCTCCTCACATACAAGGTCTTAAATAATCAGGCCCCATCTTATCTTAATGACCTTGTAGTACCATATCACCCTATTAGAGCACTTCGCTCTCACACTGCAGAACTACTTGTTGTTCCTAGAGTATTTAAAAGTAGAATGGGAGGGAGAGCCTTCAGTTTTCAGGCCCCTCTTCTGTGGAACCAGCTTCCAGTTTGGATTCGGGAGACAGACACTATCTCTACTTTTAAGATTAGGCTTAAAACTTTCCTTTTTGCTAAAGCATATAGTTAGGGCTGGACCAGGTAACCCTGAATCCTCCCTTAGTTATGCTGCAATAGATGTAGGCTGCCGGGGGATTCCCATGATGCATTGAGTTTTTCCTTTCCAGTCACCTTTCTCGCTCACTATGTATTAATAGACTTCTCTGCATTGAATCATATCTGTTATTAACCTCTGTCTCTCTTCCACAGCATGTCTTTTATCCTGTCTTCCTTCTCTCACCCCAACCGGTCGCAGCAGATGGCCGCCCCTCCCTGAGCCTGGTTCTGCCGGAGGTTTCTTCCTGTTAAAAGGGAGTTTCTCCTTCCCACTGTCGCCAAAGTGCTTGCTCATAGGGGGTCATATGATTGTTGGGCTTTTCTCTGTATCTATGAAGCGCCTTGAGGCGACTTTTGTTGTGATTTGGCGCTATATAAATAAAATTGAATTGAATTACGTAACATTTAAATCCAGTTTTGAGAGCCTTGATGCTCGGTAAAAGTATTTTAATATAATACCATTTACTCAATCCAAAATCTGTTGCTGGCATTACTGTGATCGTTTTCCAGAAAGTTAAAATTTGAAAATGACCAAAAATCGTAAATAGTGCACATTTCAGATGCAGTTGTTCACATGACCATTAAATGTCACACCATCTTAAATTGTGACCAAAGCACATAACTACATATGTAGAAGTAATCACCAGACCCCCCCAAAAAACAATTTTTTTTTTTTTTTTTAAGTTTTGTAATTCTTCTAGAGCCACTCAGAACATATTCCCTTCCTCAGTGCTCTACAGTAGAGCAATAAGCAATCATCAATGACAGAACATGTGCAGTACAGCACTACTCCATCAGCTTCATGCTCAAAAGGGAACATCACAACTCATCATTGTGGTTAGCGAGACCATACACTCTAGAAACACATTCCTCAAGTCAAAAACTAAAGAAATGATCCCTGAAAGTATAGCCTTAATGAAATTGAGGATGGAAACAACAAGTCACTCTCAGTACAATTATTCTCACTCAGGGTGTTGATCTTTTAGAAATCGTCTCATTGTCTAATGTTACTGTTTGTCTGTCTGTTATGGTTTTTAGTATAGTGTGTCATTCAATCATGAGTATTTTAAAAAATGGTCAAGCAAACTTCATTCTGAGAAATTAATTTTTAGATAAAATGTTAGATGTTGTATCTATTTCATGCTTAGAAGGAAGTATTACAAGTCATTGTCGTGGTTAGCAAGACCATACACTTTAGAAACACATTTCACAAATCAGGAACTATAGAAAGTGTAGTCTTAACTTACATGAGTTTTAGTATAGTGTGTCATGCAATCGTGAGAGTTCTAAAAAATTATTAAGCAAACATCATTCTGGAAAATTAATTTTTAGATAAAAGTCACCAAATGTTGGGGGTAACGTATGGTTACACTGTAACCTTGGTTCTCTGAGCGAGAGACTATCTCTCAACCCTGTATATATGGAATATGTAACGGGGTGGAGAGAGATACTCTCAATATGATAGAGAACAGCTAGATTTTAAGCAAAGAGAACAGAAAAAAAATTCTCAGTCAGACAGGACTACGACTCGTGAGGATGACTCAATTTGATTGCCACACCATAAACTTTAAAAAAATATCTCAAATCTATCAAATAAATAAGTAAATGTGTTTTAGTGGCACATTTCTTAACTATTTCTTAAAATAAGGAAGAAAAGCACTGGTATCTTTGGATGAGCCACTGAAGTAACCGTGAGTAAGAATGATGCTACCATGAATGAGATGCAGTTTTAACCCTCCTGTAACCTAAGACTGTACTTTCAGGGATCATTTCTATAGGTTTTTACTTGAGAAATGTGTTTCTAGAGTGTATGATCTCGCTAACCACGATGATGAGTTGTGATATTCCCTTTTGAGCATGAAACTGATGGAGTAGTGCTGTGCTGCACGTTTTTTTGTCATTGATAATTGCTTATTGCTCTACTGTGGAGCAGTAAGAGAGAGAATATGATCAGAGTGGTTGTAGAAGTGTTAAACAGGCACTGAAAAATTTGTGTAATATTTATCTGTTTAATTGCTCATTGTTACTTCCCTGTGGTTCAGTGAGACAGTGAATGAGATAAGAGTGGAAGTCCTGTTTAAGATTAAAAAACTTGTGTTGCTGTTTTTTTCCATCTGGTGATTTCTGGTTTTAAACGGTCAAATAAAGGACAGTGCTGAGCTGAAATTATCTAATAAATTGTTAACCCTAGACCAATAATACAAGTGGGCACTAGATGACTAGATTAACATGCAAGTCCATTTGTCTGCCTATCAGGTGGGATTAAAACAAAGAGCATTACTTGATCAAAATTTGGCCAATCTCACATTTAAGGTCTTCTTCTTGCACACCTCTGGCTGCTATTTATAGATCACACATTATGTATGGGCAGAAATCTGTGCCATCAGAAACTGTTTGAATAAGTTAAATTTGAATTTGAATTGCTCGCATTGAATCTGAATTGTAACTTGAATAAATGCTTTTAAAAACTGAATATGAATTAGCCTAGCTTTGACAAACAAATATGATCGACTGTTTCTAGTAGAATTCCAAAGTTGTCATCTTGTACCCTCTCAGAGCCCTGTATGCTTGCAGAGACCCCTACAGTAGGGAAACATGCAAAACAGTGTCCAAACCTTTCTATTTTAGCTTTATTTATGTCTTACACAGCATCCCAACTCTTTAGCTAACTTAATAACTTTAGCTAAAGTGAATAGTTAGTCTAATTCATTAGACTCCCATAATTATGCTCCCTTGCACTTGTGTATCTAGAAATCTTTTTTTATTTTTTTTATTTCAACAAACTATTATCTGAGACCAATAATACAAGTGGCCACTGGATGTCTCTACCTGCTTGAAGAGTTGGTAGACTGACAACATTTAGTCTAAGTTTAAGAAATTCTTCTTCAACAGACTCGTCTCTGTCACTCACTAAAAAAAGAAAATTAGTGTAAAGTCCCTTAAATAAGCCTTTTTTCTCATTTTTAGTTATTAATACAACTACTAAATTCTACTTACACATGAAGGGACTTGCATAGGATGAATGCACCTGTGCTTTTAGTGCTATGACACCGGCTTGGTGAATATATTTAAAGCCTTTCTTAGAACCACTCAGATCATATCCTCTTTTTCAGAGCTCCAAAATTAAGCAATGAACAGTCATCAAGAACAGAAAACACATGACAAAGTCATGGTTGTCTGTCACTTTCACATTCAAAGGGGAACATCACAACTCATCATCGTGGTTAGCGAGACCATACACTCTAGAAACACATTTCTCAAGACAAAAACTATAGAAATGATCCCTGAAAGTATAGTCTTAGTTAAGCAAAGTCCATAAAGAGCTAGTGATTCCCAGGACAGTCACTCTCACTAATGGTTTGCCTCAGCTGTTAAACATGGCCAAAGTCTTGAGTTAATGAGAAGTTAATGAACTATTACTGTTGTACGTAACTACAGTAACATTGGCGCAGATAAATCTGAAGTTAGAGTTGATTACGTAACATTTAAATCCAGTATTGAGAGCATCGATGCTTGGTAAAATATAATACCATTTACTCAATCCAAAATCTGTCGCTGGCATTACTGTGATTGTTTTCATGAAAGTTAAAATTTGGAAATGACCAGAAATTGTAAATAGTGCACATTTCAGATGCAGTTGTTCACATGGCCATTAAATATCACAATGTCTTAAACCATGACCGAAGCCCATAACTACATATGTGGAAGTAATCAGCAGACAAAATAAAATAAACTTACTGGTTCTTTTAATTCTTCTAGAACCACTCTGATCATATTCCCTTCCTCAGTGCTCTACAGTAGAGCAAAAGGCAATCATCAATGACAGAACATGTGCAGCACAGCACTACTCCATCAGCTTCATGCTTAAAAGGGAACATCACAACTCATCATCGTGGTTAGCAAGACCATACACTCTGGAAACACATTTCTCAAGTCAAAAACTATAGAAATGATCCCTGAAAGTACAGTCTTAGTTAAGCAATGGCCAAAAACAGCTAGTGATTCCCAGGACAGTCACTCTCACTAATGGTTTGCCTCAGCTGTCAAAACTGGTTAAACATGAACATTAGCTCAGACTTAAATGCAATTTTAGATTTGGTAACCGCTGTTCTATATAAAATGTGTCCTTTGTCAGCACCTCGAGGTGTGGCGGAGGCTGGCACCCTAGACACTCAAAAGTAAAATATCCAGTCTAAAAAATGAGTGTAATTTTACTTTCTGCATGGTTCTGTAACCATACATACAGCATTTTGCAGTTACAGATAGCAGTCTCCAATCTGAACGCACTTGAGGTGCTATCATCATTGCTTCACAGAATGAGACTGTCAGTGCAAAGTTCAATGCACTTACTGAAAAAAAAGATTTGCAGTTACACAAGTGCAAGGGAACATAGAACAGAATAGAATACCTCTTTATTGTCACTGTTACAAGAACAATGAAACACAGTTTGGCATCTTTCTGTAAATCTACACAATAACACAGGCATTTACATTTACACAAGAAAGATATGCGCACATATGGCTACATCCATCCATACAGATACATACATATATGTATACACACACACACACACACACACACACACACACACACACACACACACACACACGCTTACATATATATACATACACAAAAATGAAGAGCAGGTGCATTGTGAGGTGCAGTGTGATCAGTGATATTGCACATTGTGTGTGTGTGTGTGTGTGGGGGGGGGGGGGGGGGGGGGGGGGGGGATGCTGTCGCTACTATAATAAATACTGTTTAAAGAGGTAATGTCCAGGAGTGTTGGCAGTGCAGTTATCCTCCAATCAGGGCGGAGGTAGGGCATGTTTGACAGCCTGTGGGTTGAGTCTGTTTGTCTTTGATCGATGGACCTGTAGCGTTTACCAGAGGGAAGGGGGGGAAAGTGAGTGTTGAGGGTGCGAGGGGTCTTTGATGATGATACTGGCTTTCAAAAAGTCTGCGCCGCGCGAATATATCTAACGTCCACTTTTCCACCTATCAGGTGGGATTAAAATGTTCTGACAGCAGATTTGTGGAAACTAAGAGCATTACCTGATCAAAATTTGGCCAATCTCACATTTAAGGAATATTAAATCTTTACTGTCTCATCTGAAATGTTGTCCTTGCTCTACAGAAGTTTTACTGAATCTGTTATTTCTTTCTGTATCGCTGCTTGGTTTGGTAACGTGACTCTGAAGAACAAGAATCAGTTGGGACTTTTGGTAAAAACTGCCAGCAAAATCTCAGGGCATTGGCAAGACAGACTTTTGGCCATTTATAACAAGCATGTGCTGAGGAAGGCTCATTCTATTGTTAATTGTTTTAACCATTCACTTCACACTGAGTTTAACCTGTTGCCCTCTGGCTGTTGTTTTAGAGTACTTGTGAGGAAGACCAAAAAACTTGAGGTTTCTTTTATCCTTACTGAACCAGTCTCCTTAATGGCAAATAACTGTCTTGTGGCTTTTTGTTATTGTTTTGTTTATTCTTATTGTTGCCCTTGGTGCTATACTAATTTTGTGTTGTGGGACAATAAAATATTGAATTGAATTAAGGTCTTCTTATTGTACACCTCTGGCTGCTATTTTTAGATCACACATTATGCTCCCTTGCAGTTGTGTACGTGCAGATCTTGGTTTTTAATTTCAGTAAGTGCATTGAACTTTGCATTGACAGTCTCACTCTGTGGAACAATGATGATAGCACCTCACGTAACGCATTGCCTTCAGGTTTGGAGACTGCTATCTGCAACTGCAAAATGCTGTATGTTTGGTTACAGAACCATGCAAAATGTAAAATTACATTCACTTTTTTAGATTGGATATTTTACTTTTGAGTGTCTAGGGTGCCAACCTCTGCCACACCTCGAGGTGCTGACAAAGGATACATTATACATAGAACAGCGGTTACCAAATTTCAAACTGCATTTACGTCTCATTGTCTGAGCTAATGTTCATGTTTGACCAGCTTTGGAAGCTGAGGCAAACCCTTAGTGAGAGTGACTGTCCTGGGAATCACTAGCTCTTTCTGGACATTGCTTAGCTAAGACTGTACTTTCAGGGATCATTTCTATAGTTTTTGACTTGAGAAATGTGTTTCTCGTGTGTATGGTCTCGCTAACCACGATGATGAGTTGTGATATTCCCTTTTGAGCATGAAAGTGACAGGCAACTGTGACTTTGTCATGTGTTTTCTGTTCTTGATGACCGTTCATTGCTTATTTTTGGAGCTTTGACAAAGGGAATATGATCTGAGTGGTTCTAAGAAATGCTGGTGTCATAGCACTAAAAGCACAGGTACAATTTCTTTCTTCATGTGTAAGTAAAATTCAGTGGTTGTATTAACTAAAAAATAAACAAATGGTTATTTTAGGGATTTTACACACATTTACTTTTTTTAGTGAGTGACAGAGACGAGTCTGTTGAAGAAGAGGAACTTCTTCTTCTTCTTGAAGAAGAATTTCTTAAACTTGGACTAAATGTTGTCAGTCTACCAGCTCTTCCAGCAAACTTTTTTTTGAGAATGCAATTTATTAAAAACAAGGCTTAAACAGAAACAGGCTGTTTACAGCTGATCAAAAGTTTAGGACCACAACTCCAAAAAAACAAACAACCTGTAACCCCATTGTCTCTCTAAACTAGCAGAATTCAAATAAACCTTGACTTCAGGTGCGTAATTCTTGTTTTTTATCTTTTTTTTTTTGGTTGGATGTGTTTTCTGTCATTGATGAATGTTCATTACTTCTTTTCAGAGCTTTGACAAAGGGAATATGATCTGAGGGGTTATAGGAAATGCTTTAAATATGTTTCACCAAGCTGAGGTTATAGCACTAAAAACACAGCTACAATCATTCCATGCAAGGTAGTTCATATGGAAATGGAATTCAGTAGTTACCATCACAATCACCACTTGTATCGCATGCAAAATGTGGACTCTGTCATCAGAGCCAGATGATAGAAACCTACAGATGTTTGTTGGTTTGGTGCTTAACTCTAATCACTAAAACAAAGCACATTTTAAAAGCAGGTTCAGGGGCATTTCTGTTATCATTAATCCACACCTTATTCACAGCAATGACTTTGTCACTCATGGTTCAGAAGTAAAGGCAATAATTACGTATTATGTATTACTGCTTGGCATAATAAAGAAGTTAAAAATAAGAATAAAGACTTATTGAACCAAATTAGATTTTCTTTACTAGTTTTTTCAGGAAGTCTTTTTCAACATTCTTCCTTTCCAATATATATTTCCATGAATTGGTTTTCAAAGGACTTCACAATTAACGATGACTCTTACCACAACAATATATTAACATCACTCTTGCCATACACAGTTTTTTTTTTTTTTGTTTTTTTTCCTCAAAAGTAAGTAAGTCTCAAAAGTTCTCTAGTAACATGTTTACCATAGCAACAGCTCTTCTTGTGATGCACGCTCAATCATCCAGGTAAGTAAATTCCAAAGGTTGATTCTGCTCACATCCATACAAATTCTGCCATTTATCTGGACCCAGGTCACCTCAAGCTTGGTCTCAGTTAATAGTTTATTAGATAATTTCTGCTTGGCACTGACCTTTATTTAACCATTTAAAACTAGAAATCACTAGGAGGAAAAAAACCCAAAACAACAAACAAGCCTTTTAATTTTATACAGGACTTCCCCTCTTTTCAAATTCACATCTTCAGTGAGCTACAGGGAAGCATTGATCAGTAATCAACTACCAAGAACACATTTAGCAAATCATTATTCCCTGTGTTTTACACACTCAGAAAAGAACCACAACTCATCATTGCGGATTGCAAAACCATATAATTTTGAACCACAAATCTCAAATGAAAAATTATTTCCATGAAGCAGAGCTGTACAAGAAAACTGGGGATGGACAGACCAGGTCATTAGGAAGACGCATATTCTCACTTAGGGTTGTGAGGGCAATTTAAACCATGTGTCTATGATGAATGAGCATAATGGTAACTTATTTACATTAATCCAATTTAAAAACACTGTAAAGTTAAAAAAAAAAAAAAAAGTTCACTTCTGTCACTTATTGTTCCTTCCCATTCCATGCAAGGCAACCTGGGTTGGCTGGAAGACTGTTTACTTAGCCTGGCAGGGCGAAGGACACTGTCTCAGCTGAACTATGGACACGCACACACATACATATACTGATACTGATAAGCACTCACCGACGCATCACCCTCCCTACCCCGGATCCAACGCCACCTCCAACGATTACCTCCCCTCTGATGTGGACATCGGGTCAGTTGGAGGCGCAGTCGAAAGATTGCAGTGGTCCCACATCAGATGTACACACTGGAACTCTTTCCCATGTTGCTGTCTGTGTTTATTGTGCTATGGTGTGTTGATATCTGTGCATTCCTGTATTATCCTTCTGTGTTACACATTTCAATGTTTTTTTTTTTCCCTCGCTACCTAGCCTGACCTGTCTCCCCAATGTGATGTTTGTGTATTGTATGTACGGTCGGCAAGGTCTGTCATCTCGGTTGTGGGCAAAAGACCTGCAACTGACAAATAAAGGCTATCTCATCATCATCATCATCTCTCATAAAATCACTTACTCCTTATTAACTTAATGCATTGAAAGAATCATCACAGTTCATCATTACATTTCATTTCATGCACACTAAAGAAATGCATTCGTCAAATCACAAGCAATACCAGACAATCTAACAAGCCATTTGCAAGATGACTTTTCTCTCACAGGTTTTACCTCTGCTGCAAAACAACCACCTAATGAGTGAACAAAACAATAATGATGTTCATTAACATCCTTTCATGTAATGGAGGTGGCTCTCTTTTTACCTGGCTACATCACTATGATAACTTTTGCTTTTCACTAATAACTTAACTCTCAATTTTTTCTACAGTCCACTTATATTGATTCTCTGCTTCAGAAATACATTACATTAGAATTGTAGCATGGTTGTACAGTGGCTAGCATGGTAGTTAGCACTAGTCTAAGAGCAAGAAGGTCCTGAGGTTGACTCCACCATCTGGAGAATCTTTCTGTGTGGAGTTGCATGTTCTCCTTGGGTACTCTGGCTTCCTCCCACAGTCTAAAGACATCCAGATATTGGGGTAAGGTTAACTGGCCATTCTAAATTGTCCATAGGTTTGAATGTGAGTGAGAATGGTTGTCTGTCTCTCTGTGTTAGCTCTATGACAGACTGGTAACCTGACAGCTGGGATAATATTTATATTATCCCAGCTATTATTTATAAATGGAAGAGAATGGATGGATAATTGGAGTTCCAAAAAAGCCTTGTCCTCTGGAATATAAAAAAATATATATTCTTTTCTGAGTGGTTACCCAAACTGTTTAAAAGAATCTGAATATATATCCCCAAGTAAATACACAATTTCCTTAGAGATTATTAAAGTATTCTGATTCTGATTGAAATAAGAGGCAGTAGATTTAATAACTATAGTTTTATGATCTTGAAAGCAGGCTGGCAAAGATGAAATGTTTCAGTTAAAGATGGTTTAAAATCTTTTGGAAACTTTACTCATCCATAAATACACTTTTCTGTAACATGTTAAACATCTTAAAATCTTCCAGTCTGTAGGTTGCTAAGTTCTGCCCCACCTAAAGGTGACACAGTGCACATTTTGTTTTTTTTAAGGTCAGCCTAATCACCATTTTTCAAAATAATCATCGAACATGTTCACTCGAGACTGTCCTTCTTGTCATAATGTCCAGGTAATTGTTTGTTCAAATCACAATGGCCATAGTTGCACTTTGAAATTTAATAATGCCACTCCATGTAAAATGTGAACTTTGTCACCACCTTGAGGTGAGGCAGAGGGTAGCACCCTAGACACTCAAAAGCAAAATATTCAATCGAAAGAATTAATGTAATTTTACTCTTGGCATGGCTGCGTAACCACTCTGATTGTCAATAACAGACAACACATGAAATAAAACTGTCTATCAGCTTCATGCTCCTCCAGTCTATGTAAAAAACACTGTACAAACATGTAAGAGAGAATGACAGCACTAAATAAAAGAAAAAAAAATAACAGGTAAGAGGGATGGTAAATAAAGGTTACATGACAATGACTTCATGAAAAAGACTATTTGTTTCAGGTTGAAAAGATTCAAAAGGTTCATGTCTCTGAGTCATTAAGAAGTAAGACTGTGTAAAAGCACCTGGATAACATTTAAGGATGTATAACTTTTTTTTCTTTCCAATTTACTAACCTGACACTCCGACAGTCTTCAGTCCTCTTTTAAGATTCCAGTGCAACAACCAAGATGACTTTTTTCTAAGGTAATGGTTTCTGTAACACAGACTTTAAACACAAGCATCCAGGAAAACAATTAAACCACACTTTACTACTTTTTAACACCCTTATAACCACTCTGATCATGTTCCCTTCCTCAGTGCTCAGCAAAGAGCAATCATCAATGATAGAGAGTGCATGAAATGAATCACTATTCTCCACCAGCTTCATGCTCAGAAGGAAACATCGTGACTCATCATCGTGGTTAGCGAGACAGTACACGTTTGAAACACATTTCTCAAGTCAGAAACTATAGAAATGATCCCTGAAAGTACAGTCTTAGTGTGCTCACATGTGTAAACTGCATGTGGTTTGCAGTAAAGTCTTCATCAGTCAGGGTTCTTCTCTGCTATTCAATAACATTGTGCAGTTGCCATGTCTTGTCCAATCATCTGTGTTTATGCAAAGAACATAAATACAGAGGATGACAGGAGACAGAGGAGCAAAGAGTGTGCGCATTAGAGGAGCTGCGTAAATCTGCTGTTTGATGAAACCAGAGCAACACACTAGACACAGAGGAGAGACAATACCAATGTTGGTCAATCCTCTTGCTCCATAACACTGAGACATGCCTCTGAGAACTACCTCTAATGTGTAGGATGGAAAGGGATGGGACTCGATATTTATGTTTTAGCAGCGTGTTAAGCAGATGTTGATGATGAAACACTGCTACAAAGTGTAGTTCGAAACACCCGTGTTACATGACCATAAGTAATATAGGTTTTGGTGCGCTTTGCCCCAGTTTCAACTGCTGGCTTAGTTTCTGCTTAAAAGTTTGACTAGCAGAGTGCAGAACAAAACAGATAACAACATAAATTCCTTGAAATGTTAAAAGTCATCAACACCAGCAGCAGAAGCAAAGGACAGTTTGCTGATGCAGCTGTGGAGGTCAAAAAATAGCCCACGGCTGCATCTGTTCCAAGGACACATGATCCTTTAGATTGGAAGGAATGATAAGTCATATATCCTCATATTTATAGGTTAGCCTACTTGCAGCGTTTCCAAGGCTGAAGAGGTAAACTGCCCAAAAAGACACTAACTGAACCCCGAAATATGTTAAACATGACAAATGTAGACATTTGATTTTCTCTTGTTCATCTTCATTTTCCATCAGCATAATTAGCAACATTCGTTCACACTTGATGCCACCGTAGTTGAAAGATCTTTTACAAACCTTACTGGGGCCTACTCAGCCCACATACAAAGTAGCAGGCATTTAAATCTACTGAAGATATGAAAAACATGTTGATCATTAATAATTTGGTATAATAAGTATCACCGGTTTTGAACTGTGCAGGGCGATTTCACAGAAGTGCCACTGAGAAGTGACATTAAGGAAAAGCTCAGATTGCCATCTCTAAGGAACAGTGTATTAACACTGCATAATACTACTATAACAGTGTATAAACCAATCATTAAGTTTCACTTAAACAGCTTTAGTAACCACTCTGATCATATTCCCTTCCTCATTACTCCACAAGGAAGTAAAGACCGGTCATCAATGATAAAGAATGTATGAAATGAATCATTATTCTCTATCTGCTTCACGCTCAGAAAGGAATATCACGACTCATCATCGTGGTTAGCGAGACCATACACTTTAGAAACACATTCCTCAAGTTAGAAACTATAGAAATGATCCCTGAAAGTATAGTCTTAGTGTGCTAATATCAGAAAACTGCATCTGCTTTTCTGTGAAGTCTTCATCACTCAGGGTTCCTCTCTGACTTTCAATAAGCTCCGCCTGTTATCATGATTTGGCCAATCATCTGTGTTTATGCAAATAATACTGTGTAGCACATCCAATCACTGGATACCTCTAACAATACTGATGGCAAACATACAAGAGAGAACGGCCAGACTAACAGATCAACTTTATAAAAGTTTTTAGGGAACATGACAACAAAAGAGTGATGGTTGCGACATTCAGTTGAAGCTGAAAAGATCCAAAAGGCCTGCCTCTCACTCACTGACAAATTAGACAGATTGTGTAAGTGTCCCTCAAACATGAAGTACAAAAAATATAAGGTGGTTTAGCAATCTGAGTACATAAATCGACTGTGCTAACTTGCAGGTTCCTTCACATACAGACAGATTATTAGACAACAGAGAGACACAGCTGCCCCGACTACTGATACTTTTAACTTATAAAGTTGGCTCATGATTTATGAAGTAAGTGCATCATGAATGTGTTTATTATGAATTCTTTAACTGTAGTATAGTAAGCGTAACTAAACATAAAAAGTATAACTACACATCTTTTACACATACATGTTCTGAAATTGTTTTTGTAGACCTGGAATTTAAATGTGCTTTTTTTTTTTGTTCTATGTACAATAAACAAACACATGACTGGACAAAAAGGTTTGATTCAGACCTGTTCTCACTTCATGTTTGAGTTTTTTTTTTTAACTTCCAATAAAAAAATTATTTCACATGTTTCAGTGGGCTGAATCTATTACTTGAATATCTCAGTAAAGCCTGCAGGTAATCAGTCTGCTAAAGTAGAACTGGGTATTCTTTTATTATCAGTACGGATTCAGCTAGTGTGGTCTGGCTCGATGCTGAAGGCCTTGGATTTGTCCTCCTCCTTGTGTAATTTGTTCTTAATTTGTTTTTGGGGGAATGTTTTTGTTTGTTTGTTTGTTTGTTTTTTCTGTTGTCTATATAAATTCAGTTTTGTTGCCGGAATATATTTTCCTTCCTACACAAAATGCAGCAGTGTCGAAATATCTGTAAGAAAGATTATTGGGATCTATTCAGTCTACATACAAAGTAGGTGACAATAAAATCCATAAAACTCATTGTTTATCTCAAAAATGACATGACAATCATGTGTTGATAATAATTATTGATACTTTGGTATGATAAGAAGCCCTGTTTTATATTTTAAAAGTACTGGCTGTACGGTTGTTTCACAAACTGGTGTTAACAAAAAGAATGAAGACAACACTTGTATGTAATGTCTGTTGCTGCCACAGGAAACCATCCCAGCTGAAAACATAGCTTCTTATGATTTCTTTTGTACCTATTGTAACCACTCTGATCATATTCCCTTCCTCATTACTCCACAAGGAAGTAAAGACCGGTCATCAATGATAGAGAACATATGAACTGAACCATTATTCTCTATCCGCTTCACGCTCAGAAAGGAATATCACGACTCATCATCGTGGTTAGCGAGACCATACGCTTTAGAAACACATTCCTCAAGTTAGAAACTATAGAAATGATCCCTGAAAGTATAGTCTTAACGTATTTACATGTGGAAACTGCATGTGCTTTTCTGTAAAGTCTTCCGCACTCAGGGTTCCTCTTTGACATTTAATAAGCTCCGCCTGTTACCATGTTTTGGCCAATCAACTGTGTTTATGCAAATAATACTATGTAGCACATCCAATCACTGGATACCTCTAACAATACTGACAGCAAATGTACAAGAGAGAACGGCCAGACTAACAGATCAATTTTATAAAAGTTATTAGGGAACATGACGTGTAAATAAAGGTTACAAAAGTGACTTTGTGATAGTGGCGACATTCTGTTGAAGCGGAAAAGATTCAAAAGGCCAGTCTCTCTCACTCACTGACAACTAAGATAGATTGTGTAAATGTTCCTCAAAAACGAGGGACTTTTTTATGCACAATTTAAGTACACATGATTTGACAAAAGGGTTTACTTGAGACTTGTTCTAGAAATGAGGTAAACTGTTTCAAAACTTTGAGATCATGCTGTTATTTTGACATTTTTCACAGCTATGGTTGTACATTACTAATGTTAGGTACTTCTATAACGTTTATAATTTTTACACAATATTCGTAACCACTCTGATCATATTCCCTTCCTCATTACTCCACAAGGAAGTAAAGACCGGTCATCAATGATAAAGAACGTATGAACTGAATCATTATTCTCTATCCGCTTCACGCTCAGAAGGGAATATCACGACTCTTCATCGTGGTTAGCGAGACCATACACTTTAGAAACACATTTCTCAAGTTAGAAACTATAGAAATGATCCCTGAAAGTATAGTCTTAACGAAAAGCTGGGTCGAAGCAAGACGTGATTCTCGGGAACGCCGTTCTCACTCAAGGTTTATGTCAACTGTTAAGCATGACCTAAACGATCAGTCCGCGAGGAGTTAGTAGACTATAACTTTTACAGAGCTACGATTATGCAAGTAAATCTAAAAGTGTGGCTAAAGCTGTTTATTTAAGTTTTAAAATCCAGTTTCCAGTCCCACAATGCTTTGCGAAAGCAGTCGCATACGTCACTATACGAATTTATTTATTTTCACTCAAAAATCTGTAACAACCGTTATTTTTATTGTTTCCCTGAAATATGAAGTTGTGACTAACATAAAAATTGAAAGAAACAATGCGTTGATCATGGAAATAGCAGTAACTTTAAGTTTAAATAAATGTTGTGTGGTGCATCGCTTATTATACTCCTGACATGAATCTGGCAAAGAGGAAGCGTTCCGCTTAGAAACAACTATTACAATTTGTTTAATTAAAAAAAAGTTTAAACTCGAAACAATTGGTTAAAATATTAACGATACACAAATCACAAAAAAGAGACACGTCTATTGTTTTTTCTTCTGTAATATAAGACGTCGAATCTGTACATGTAGCACCGCAGCTACCCTTGTTACGACACACGAGGGCAGCATTTCATTGGCTAGCAGAGTTTAATCGTCACGCGATATTCAATGTTTAAAAGACTGCCAAAACTTATATTTTGGTTAACTTTTGCTTAAAATAATAAAAATCAAAAGAACCGCGTTACCTTAGTACACAACATTCTAGATAAACTCAATAGGCGTCGAATGACTTCAACACAGACGCCTAACTTTAACTGAAAAAGCTAGGTGAAATAGTTTCACCTGCAACTAAAAGCAACTCACTAAGGGCGAAAACTAAAATAAAAGTGCGCCACAAAAGGCTCAGTCGACAGTATTTTTAACTACATTTTAAACAGGCTGTAGCTAATTATCGGCTAACATAAATGTTTTCACCCAGAGACACCACGCCTCCATCTCAATTTTCTTTCTATAAAAATATTCTTAATCACCTTTGAAACAAACTACTCACCAGCATGTTGTCCAGCAGCACATTCGCTTTGTCTTAAAGAAACAGTCTCAATTTTTAAAAGCTTTAAAATAAAGCCAGTTAGCCAGGAGACTCCCCAGTTATTAACGTTTTGTTTTGTTGCGCATGCTCAGGGACAGAGAGGAATTCCGCGTGTTTTCTTAAAATAGTTTATTCGTGCATGAAATTAATTAAACAAACGCACTCGTTACATATATATGATCGTTTTAAATATCAGAACAATTTATAATACATTAAGACAATTCAACTTGATGTTCCAATTATTAGACATATGTCATGCTAAGACAACGTGTAGTCATCAATGCATACGTTTTGTAGTTGAAATTAAAAGCTCAAAAACTCGTGAATTGCTTTGGAAAAGGGGGGTGGATCAAATGCACCTATGTGTGCATCTACTTATGAATACTAGGAAACCAGGAAACACGAAAGAGGCAAAAACATTCACCCCGAAAAAATATTGAAATACATTTTTCATACCAAGACCTGCTGTAGTATTAAGATAATAAAGCATTCCTAACTGCAACAGTAGTGTGAGTCATACTGTTCGTGCAACAAAAAGTAAGGGGTTAGATGGAACTACTGCTTAACATAATATAAATGAGTTGAGGACATTACATATCCACAACATATTCAATTAATTATATAGTTTCAGCAACATGCAGGTTTCATATTGTATAACTGTTATCAGTTTTATATGGATGTTACTTTAATCCCCTAGAACTCATTTAAAGATTCTTGTGCTCCTATAGATTGCAGTGCTGTAGCAAACAAAACAAAACAAGTTTTTAATAAATGCAATAATTAAAGTAAAGAAAGCAACTTTTGGGCCTCTAGATTTCAGGGTGTCAGTGTTAACCAAAAGTTCTCCTCCTTATTATAAAAAACAAAATGACAAAGTTCCCACCATTGTGGAGGTATCTCGTTAGAACAGACATTAAATTTCTATTGTAACATAACAACATTTAACTACATGTAAATCATACCCAGGATAACTGACATCAGATCAATGGATGGATGGATGACTGGAAACAGGGCAACAAAAAATAAATAAAAAAAGAATGACACTTGCTTATTATCATCACAGAGAGAATCAGTCGGCTTTGTGCGGTCATGCTTGCAGTAATCACATATGTACAGTCTGAAAGTCGACGGGAGAACTGCTCCACAAATACTGTCTCCTCCTGATTAATTAACGTCGGAGCTCCGTCAGATTTTGTCCACTCTCTATGGCTCCTTGTACCTCCTCCACAGCAGGTGCACCTGTCTCCGGGCCTCAGAGCGAACACATCTGGAGAAGGAGGTGTGCTGTCTGCCCTTCACCTGGTAACCACAGGGCGATCGGACGCAGTTCACTTCAACAACTCACTACCTTTAACTTTAAAGTCAACACTAACTTTATTTAAAATGTACAGTCAACTAAAAAATGGCAACTACTGGGACACAGTGGCAGTTTTTTAAAGCATCACAGTGGAGTAAAATGCCCTCAGATCTTACTGAAGATATTCAGCAACCTACTGCTCCTGCTCTTACACATACAGGTTCACAAAATATTGTACAGTATACTCTATGAATTATATGAAAACCCATTCTGTAGATACATTGTAATAAGGCTAAACAGTTCAGGTGAAACAGACACGCAAAATAAGTCATAATCCAGACTGAATTCAAGTCAAGAAACTACCTGCAACTCTAGAAATAACAACGAACAAACTCCTTGAACTGTAGCTGTTAGTGATACTTATCTGCTTGCCAGCTCCTTCTTCAGACAGGACCTGAAGGAGGTAGCACGCTCCACAGCTTTATAGCCCTGAGATGTGTGTAGACAGCCAGAGTGAGGCAGGAAGACAGGAAAACAATCGCAAAAGTGGTGGGCACATGGAAGGTGAGAAAAACAAAAGTATAAGTGTGGTAAATTCATGATAATAGGGAAAAAAGCATGGGTTAGAAAGGAGATGAAGAGAGAGGTATATCAGCAAAATAAGGACAGAACACTGTTAAAAAGCCAAGACAGTGAGGCCAAGACAGCATCAAAAGGGACATACAGGACCATATAAAGTGCAACATCCAGGCCTACAGTGGTGCCAAGTTTATTATCACATGACAACCTCTGTAGAAAAAAAGGATCTGAGCAGTGTTATTGCATCAAAATCCACCATTGGGGGGCAGTATGGCCTTTTCAGACAGCATCACCAAATTGCTTATAGGTGATTTCCAACCCAAAAGCCTGCAAATTATTTTCCATTTAAGCTTTTTTTGTTACATTCCTGATGCTTACTAAAAGTCTTTCATCAATATTTTTTAACCCTGTTATCATGTGTGTATGTTAAATGCATTTTTCTTTTGTTTTGGGTAACTGTTGATTTACCTTAACTACTTGACTGCAACTGAAGAGCACAAACAGTCATGAGTAAAGGATGGCTTAGTTGTACCAGCAGAACTTCTTCTACAAAAAAGGTTTAAGAAACAGCTGAACAACAATAATACTTGTAGTTTTGGATTTCCTGTTTTTTTGTTACTCTGTGACACTAAATCCTGGCACAGGTAAAGCTAGTTTGCATTTAAGGTAAAGACTGATTTGTTATTCTATAATGAAACAGGCAACAAGAAGCTCCCATGTTTTAAATTTCAGCTCTTCTTTTTTGAATCTAAAATGCTCAAGAAATAACACATCCTGTAGTTTTAAATCCCTGTAATTTCTTTATGTGGCTAACTTTGAAATTGTAACTTCACCTCGACCAAGTTTTTGGGTAATGCTGGATGTCAGAGTTTATACTTGAGAACCCAGATGCTATGACTACACCGTTCTTCTGGTCCTCTGGGTGCCACCAAAACAGCTTTGACCCACTAAAGCAAGGTGTGCACACAACCCGGTATCATGGCATAGTGTGTAATAGACACGCCGGTCCACAGTGTCCATTTCACACTTTGCCTCTCCAAAGCGTGAAATGGACACGCATGCAGAAGCTGCAGTAAGCTGCAGTACCAGTAGAGGGAGATATTTCATTTCAGGCCAACATGAAAATAATCAAAGTAAAGCATTTAAAGAGACATTACTAATGCATTCATGAGCAAATACAAATTAGCCACCTAGCTTAATAATTTCTGGCATAGTGGGAGCCTAGAATGTACTTTATACCTTTCTTGGTCACTGTGGACTTTATGGCATTACATATATTTTCTCCCCTTGTTGCAACTTGCGTCTCCATTTCACGCTTTAGAGAGGGGTAAAGTGTGAACTGGACACAGCAGACCAGTGTGTCTATTACACGCTTTGCTGTCATAGGCTGTGAAGGTGCCTCGTGGTATTTGGAAGTTTAGCAGCGGATCTTTTAGGTTCTGTAGGTTGTTTGTGTTAATGGAGTATGTGCCCATGTGCCCATGTGCCCATGTGCGGTTCAGTTGGGCTCAGGCATGCTACACATGTATAGTTCATCTGTAGTTTACATCTGGCCATAGAACTCCCAAACTATAGCTGCCTTTGGGTGCTCAGTACTCAGGCAGAGTATAAGGCAACTGGTCAAGTGGGAGTACACCCTAAATCTTAATGAGAAACCTGTCTCTTTGTAAGTGCTCTGGAACCCACTTGACCTCCGACCTTTCTGCGAAGGGAGGTATATTTCTCAAAAGTGGTTCCTTTTTCGTGTCCTGGTGACTGGCTGTGCTTCAAACTTTTTCTAAACAAAGATTTTTCAGTTGGAGCTGAGTGCACTTTTTCTCAAAAAGAAGGAAGTTCTTTACCCTGGCTCCCCTGTGCAGCCGGTCCTTCATGATACCAATGAACTCTTTGTAGGAGAGCTGGTCATCGTGATCGACATCGAAGATCTTGAAGATGGTGTTTACAAGGTGACGTGTCAGCTTGAGCCCTGTGGCTACATACACCGCTCTGGCAAACTCATCTATCAGGGGAGAAAGTAAAAATGACTTTGATCATTTGTCTAAGTGCAGCTGAGTGAAAAACCTGAAGGAGAAAACACAGCATCAGTGATTGTAAGCAGAGACCTTCAGTGCCCGCATTTCAAGCTCAATACAGTTTTAATACCTTGTCCAATGGAGCGTGAAGCAAAGTTATACATCT
Source organism: Neolamprologus brichardi (assembly GCF_056152115.1). Lineage (NCBI taxonomy): Eukaryota > Metazoa > Chordata > Actinopteri > Cichliformes > Cichlidae > Neolamprologus > Neolamprologus brichardi. The sequence continues at coordinate 25,517,751 of NC_142109.1, read as the reverse complement.
GCATGGCAATGGCAAAGTCTTCAAGGTTGTTGAGAAACTGGAAGAAGGATCTGAACTCATCAAAGGTGATTCCCTGAAACACAAGTAGAAACAGTTAACAAAACAACTGCAGGGAGAGGTACTGGACAGAAAGAAGCTTGGAAATGACAAATATCGTTTGAGCGAGACTGTGAAGGTGCATTTAAGTGGCGTGCATACAGCATTCCTCAAAGTGCATCTAGTCATCTGTCTGAAAAATTAAAAAGCTAAATGATTATTCAAGCGATTCGATGACATGGTCTCATGAAGGACGTAAGAAGTCATTCATGGGGTTAACCATCGTATGTGTGTATGATGTGGAAGATTTTTCGTTTTCCTCAGTGGCTTTGGCTTAATTCTCAAATTACAGTTAAAGTTAGTACGAGAAATCTTTTACAGCATTTTGTTACTCAGAAAGAGCTGCTCTCTATACAGTGGCATTTTCAAATGTTTCAATACAATTTGGCAAATCACTAAGCAGAACACTTATTGATTTTTGGAATAAAAAAATCTTTTTATTTTTTACTGTATAAAATGTTGTGTTGACTCATCACATGCAGAATAGTCCAGCTAATTGTCCACATGTTTAGGTCAGTACTGTAAGTAATAAGAGTAAGTGTAAGCAGTGTTGGGAAGGTTACTTTTAAAATGTATTCCACTACAGATTACAGAATACATGCCCCAAAATGTATTTTGTAACGTATTCCGTTACGTTACTCAATGAGAGTAACGTATTCTGAATACTTTGGATTACCTATTATATTATCATGCTTTTTTACAACTACATGAATGTACTATTGCTGTGTGATTTATTACTTTTACTGAAGGTTACTCGCCATACCAGTACCAACCAGATGTTTAAATCTTAATATAAAATGAGTAACAGCAGGTTGACATTAGGTAAGGCTGCCCTTTTTGCAGCGATCTCGTATAGAAAACTATTCCGCGCGTATATAAAACAGGTCCGCGGCTCTGAATCGTAGTAAAGGGACCTCTGGCTAATACGTCAGGTTCGTGTCGGGCTCGTAGCCGAAAACTAGCTTTACTTTGTTGTCTGGGTCAACTTTGCAAGCGAGAGACAAAGAGAGGCGTTGAAAGGCTGCTCCAACGGAACTTATTGTTTCGGAGAAAAACACAAAAAAAGTGTACAGTCGAGTCTTAATAGCTTACTTACAACTGGGCTCGTCAGACACTCTTTTTGGCTGCAGTGGTTATTATGATATTTACATCCTTCCAGCTCCCGTTTCTGCTCGGTGACAACTCGTACTTTTCCTTTTTCTCCCTCCCTCACGCTCACAAACACATAACGGGTATGGCAGTTCATTCTCCCTGCAGCACGGACTACACTGCCCATGAGGCTACATTCTTTAGGGCAATGCCTGTAACACTCTGCCTATTGCCTTCATATTAAATCATTTTTGTGAATAATTTTTTAAAATATTTCTTCACGTCATTATGCGAGCTGCAAGTAGAGGTGACATGGGCCGCGAGATTGAGATGCAGGCATTAGAGCCTCTTAATGCGTGTTTTGTTTGGGGCGTGGAAACCAAAAATAGAGAGGGCATAGCCGACAATACCGCCGTGTAATCCTTTTATTTCAGCAAAGTAACTGTATTCTAAATACCACCTTTTTAAACGATAACTGTAACAGAATACAGTTACTCATATTTTGTATTTTAAATACGTAACGGCGGTACATGTATTCCGTTACTCCCCAACACTGAGTATAAGACATCTTATGTGTTTTTTCTGTCTCTGCCCATTAAAATGGAACTACCATAAAATGAGAGACTCTTCAATTCTCTAATTGTGAGAAAACAGACAAACAAATTCAGCAGAGGATCAGATGATTCTTTCTACTACAAAAGATTTTCAGTTTTATTCTGTTCATTGTATAGTGCTGTGTTGTCAGTCAGTTTTTCCTTACGTGCTATGCAAATGTATAGGTGCTCTTTTGCTTTACAAAGTAGAATGTAAAACACTGCGCCCCTGAAATCAGCATGTGAATAGATTCACTAGGACATGCTGTAGTTGTCACTAATCCTTGGAAAAAATATTAGCCTTGTATTGTTGGCACTCAGTGTCAGAGACACATGAATTGTGCAGGTTAACTATAGTGTTTTTCTGCATGCATGAGCTATTTCAGGAAATGCATTTTTTCAGCTTCTGTGACCTTCAGATATGTTTGGAGAAATATACCAAAGCAGTTGAAAAAAACAGTAAAACACATTGCAGTGTTTCATCTCCGTAAAGTAGCATAAAGTGAAAACTAATTGGAATGTACAGTCTAATTGTTGGGATGGCATGTGTTCATATATTGAGCATTCACCCAGCACTAACAAAGGATACAAAGGATATTGTGTATTTCATATAATGAATAACAAAAGTCCATCTGAGCAAATGGTTGTGAGGTGCACCTCATGCTCTTTGCTGTGAACTTGCTGTAACCCAATAACAGATGCATAATTCAGAAGATAAAATATTATTAATCAAATAAATAAATGGGTTTTTTTTAATTACATGATAAAATGTAGATTAAAATACAACAGCTTGCTGTGTATCTTAACCTTGACAGCGCTTATATGAAGAATAAAAGAGAAGGTGGCAAATTAACTTAATAGCAGGATAGACTGACAGATTGTAACTGCAGGTTGTGAATTATACGAGGCAGAGACCAACCTCCTGCTTCTTCCACAGCATGAAAAGGAAAGAAGGGAGGGACAGAAATAGAGACGGGTTGCATAAGGACTACATGCCAAAGTCTAGCTAGATAGCACAGCATGATAGATAGATAGATAGATAGATAGATAGATAGATAGATAGATAGATAGATAGATAGATAGATAGATAGATAGATAGATAGATAGATAGATAGATAGATAGATAGATAGATAGATAGATAGATGCAACTGAAAGTGTAGTGAAATGTGTGTTTTTGTGTGTGACATGTAGTGAAGCAATTGAGCGCTCAAGTGTGGAAAGCCACAACAGCCTCAGGCAGAGACAACAGTTTGAAATTACAGGTACTCTAGATGTCTAGAAGGTAGAAGCTCCCATACAGGAAGGAAGAATTTCATTATTATTTCATTACTGATCAATGAATTGTCCAGTAAATAACTGTGTGCACATGTATACTGTACCTTTTCATCAGGTATACACTGGCGGACATTTTCCAGATAGGCACTAATGTTTTCCACGTTGGTGAATCGCAGCAGGATTTTGGCAAAGTCTTCTTCACTGATAGTCGTCATACCTTTAGAGTAAGTCAGGAACTCGATTTCCAACACCTCTGTCTGGAGGTTATCCATAAATCTGAAAACAGGAAGAAAGGACAGTAAAAAAGACAAAAAGAGAACTGTTCTATAAATCATCCATTCTGCCATGTGGTTAATACTGTTAGCATTAGCACTCTTTCTGTTCTAGTACCTGTAGAAGTCATCAAAGGTAAGCTCTGCCTTCCCCTTCTTCCCAAAGAAATGGACCAGTAGTGTGGTGTCAATTGTGATGCTATCATCGGCTCGCTATCAAAGAGAGAGAGAGAGAGTGATACGAGAGACGATCAGTGACTAAATGACAAACCTCAAGCATCATGGGTGGAGAAGGACGAGTCCATCATTAGACCAACATGGCCACCGCTGTGCCAGATTAGCAGGAAGCAGGTTTCTATTGCACGTGTGCAAAACGTGCACTGGATGAGCATTACAAATTACACTACAAATGACATCACAAATTTCAGTCACAGTTATCAGCTCAGACAAACAGTCAACAGCCATCATGAAATCAAACTTACCAGTCTAGGAAGCATAATATGATGTGAAAAACATACTTCAGTCAGAAGAGCCAAATAAAAATTTACAAGCAAACTGAAGTAAAGCAGGGAAGTAAAGAAGGGAAGTCAGATTAGATCTATTGAAGAAATCATTCTCTATGCAGTCTAGACTGGTGAGTAGTGATGCTGTAGCAGCATGAAACACAGACTGATACAATGTTAAGGAGTACTCAAGTATCAGCCCAAATAAAGAGAAGGCGGTAAGATCATAAGTCATGCCTACATTCACAGAGCCAGTGTGAAGGTAACAGTGGAGGTGAACAAGAATGCAGGAGGAAGGAAGACAACACTTTAAACAGGTGGAGTTCATTAAGGACAGAGAAACAGACGAGGTAAGCAGAAGACATGAGAGGAAAAGAAGACTTGTGGAAGAGCAACTAAGTGCAACACAGACAAATACATGACAAAGACACACCCCATGCATTTCTCTGCAAATGCCACATTGACACACCTAACAGAACCAAAAGCAACACCAAACAAAACCCACATAAGCACAAGTGCAGAGATTTTGTGAGCCGATTCCACCTTTTTCCGTCATCAGATGTGTTTGGTTGCATATCCTTCTAGTCTCCCTTGAGTGTGTGTTGACTCTGTGACCCAGGTCATTTAAAATCCATTCAATGAGCTTTGGGTTGTTTCGACTGTTTGCTCTAGCTTTAATCTGCTGGTTAACACCTTGTTTAAAGCAAGGTGACACGATTAGGATTTTAAGCCTTTGCAGAAACTTAATCTAAGTATTTAGTTCACTATTTTCTGTTTATACACAGTAACATACTTGTATCTTTCAGAAAAAGGTGACTTTTGAGCAGTTCCAGAAATGAATCAGGCAGCATCAGGACAAAAAAGAGAGGAATTCAAATACACATCTTCTCTCTATTGACCTGTCATGCCCCACCCAGCCAACCTTCATTTCCGATCTTTCACCATGCTGAGGAATACGCAGACATAAGATTAAATAAAATCTCATGTCCTTCTAAGAAGGAGCATTTATGGCATTTCAGTCATCATCATAAATATCATCATCACCACGATGCCATTCGTGGTTCTACCTCAAGAGTAAAATCCTAAAATCCAGTGTGGGACAAGAAGAAAATGTGAAACAAGATCACACGTTTATTTAAGGGACAAAATATCAAGAGGTCTTTTTTTTGTAATTGTTTGGTGTCACACAGTGAATATTCATTCAGTGAGTCAGAAATGTCTGTAAGTGAACTGCAGTCTTTCTGATAGAAAGGAAACCATCCCCACGGATAAGAATGAAAAAAAGTGATCTTACAAAAAACAACTGATGTGACAAAAGTCATTAGAATTTTGCTGGGCATTTACATTTTAGGCTTTTATTAAATTGTTGTTATGTATGAGTAACCACCAACTAAAAACTCTACTGGTTAAAGTAAATCGTGTTTCAGTTACAGATTCTTTTGGTCATCAATGCACAATATTAACAATAAGCTGCAGGAAAATGCAGATGTTCAAGGCAGTAAAATTCTTAAATGTATGGTAGATTAAACTGGAACCACACTGGTAACTCACACAATAAAAATGTCTTGTGAGAAACAAGCATTAAAAGTAAACACTGTAATAAGACCACTCTTAGCTTTTGGTCTGTTGCTGATTCACTTAAGAGTCTGGTCTTTCAGTCTTTGATTAGGGACAAAGGAAGATTTCCTTTGTGTAAACACAAGACAAACTGAAACAATTACAGACTTATCATTGCTGTGCCTAAGTTTTCTGTGTCTCATTTACTAGACGTTCTTTTCATTAAGTCTCTGATTACGGACAAACAGGACAAAATTTGTTTTGCTCTTTTATCTCTGAACTGACGCATTACTGATGTCTTTATGACACATGAGCTGTTCATAGATCTAGACAGTATCCAGGTGGTGTGTCTCTGCCTCTCTTCCCTCCCACGTGGAGTTCCCTTAATTCTGTTTTGTTGTTTTGAACTCAAAACAAGGAAATCATCTTGCATTATCTTTATTCAAAACTATTGTGACTGAGGAGTTTATGTATCTGGTGGGTGTCTATTCACCGTTGCAGTGAGTTATCAGCTGTTGCACAAAGACTTGTACTAAATGTATTTCAGAAGTCTTTAAGATATATTTTGAAAAAGGATGGATCCACAGCTACAGGAAGTAAAGCCTGCAAATGAGTGGAATACACTATGGTTGGAGTGATATTTACTAAGGTGTACAAACTAGCAAGGGAAATTACTTAGATTACTTAGATTGATTGTACACTGTGGGTGTAGGATATAACACCAGTTATCTGAGCTTTGTTAAAAATAGAACATTAAGTTGAAAAATAATTACTAAAGCTACATTAAGAGATTTTTGACCACTACTTTGGTCACTACCAATTCCTCCATTAACGTTAATTAAGCTTTTTCACAAAATAAGCTACCCGATGCTGCTAAAAAATGAGCTAGACCAAAGTAATAATAAAGTTGCAGTCAGATATTTTGAAATTGAAAGTAGTAGCACTGAAACAATTTGATCTAAAGTTTTGATTATTTATGTTTAGTCCATGGTAACCTATTTTTCACTGGATGCTGTCTTATAATGTTGTTTGATGCTAGATCATCAATAATGTGTACCCTCACCATGACCACAGACTATAAAGAAGTTTATTTTAGCCAATACATCTTATATGTTCAAGTCTCTTTAAGTGTAATCTCTTCTACCAGCCAGCACGGGGCGACTTCTTTGGTTGCTAAAAAAATCAAAAAGCGTAGACATCTATGGGTAAATGGCCCTCGATTCCCCTTTCTGGATAAATTCAATGGATTATTTGCTAGCTTCGATTCTTACTGAACACAATATGATGCTCATCTTCTAAAGTACGGCTGCAAATAGTGTCCATAAGGATGATAAAGCAAGTTGTGCCTTTGGTATCTTTCTCCATTTGGTATCTTTTGGTGTCACAGTCAAATTGTAACACCTGTAATGTCTGGTTTTCAAAAAGATTAGATGACAACAATCAAAGTGTTCAGCTTTAAAAACGTAAGTTGGCTAATAAATTAGCGATGGCGCAGAGGCTACAGCCACCTTTTAATTAGTCCATAATCACAATGAGCCTACCTCCCTTACAAATTCTAGAGCTATTTTTTCTAACGTGTCTAACCAAAAGAATTTTGTCATTGTGATGTGCAATAACTTTGTCATAGCAAAGGCTTTCAAGAATTCAGATCAGTCTACCAACTTGTCGACGTAATGCCAAACGGATCATAACAAGCTTATCATTCCTGGAAGTGTGGCGGTACTAGTGTGAGCTCATCATCCCCGTGACAACGTAATCGTTACCACGCCCACAAGGCACGAGCCAACACCTGGTGCATGCATGTGTCTATTTGTCCATCTGTGTGTTTATCTGTGAGCTTGTGCAGTCTTTGATCACGAAGCTGAGGGTAAAAACAGTAATTACTGATGTAAACGCTAAACGCTGTTCCTCACCCTCCCCATCTGTGAGTAATACTCCGGAGGAAGAGCTCATTGTGGGTCTTTAGTCAAGTCAGTCAGACTGTCAGTCAGTCACACCTTCCAAGGGGAAAAACAGCCAACCCCCCCTTTCCGTTTCATGGCCTGTTCAATTTTCTTGCAATGACTTTTATCTCCCACATTTTCTTTCTTTCTTCTTCTTCACATCTCTTATCATTCCTTTAATCTTATCCCACCCCCTGCTCTGATTACGCTGATTTCCTTTCACCTCACACTACCCGTCAGTACCTCCTTCACCTGACAAACAGAGAGGTGATTTGCTCTGTCCTACACTCCCTCCTTTTCTACCTGTCAGTCAGTCCCTCCTTCTCCAGACAAAAGGAAAGAGGTATAATGGTGACTAATCTGTTGAGTAAACACATCTTTCTCTAAATACAACCTGGTTCTTTCTTTTCACCCAAATGTACTTCCCGAACTTCTTTTCTTCTCACTCACTTTGTTCCTGAACATTTGTCCTGCCTGCTGACCTGTGTCATCTTCCTTTGGCCTTTTTCACCCATTTGTTTACTCTGATTTTATCTCCTTCGCGTGTTCTTCACCCTCATGTTTTCCACTTATCTGATATCGCGTCCTTGAAGATATATTACATTTCTTTGAATTACATCTTTTGCCTGGCTGTCATCTTGTTTGTCATTTCACTGTTTCACATTTTTTTTCTTACTTAATTTAATCCTAAATCATTTCTAATCCCTTTTATGTTTAATATATCCCTCCATTAAAAAAAAATCCTTACTCTTTTTCCCCCATGTCTGATTTTTCTGCTCTGTCCGTCTGACATCCAGATGAAAGGCTGCACGGTGTAAATACAAGGTCAACCCCATTATGTTTCACTGTCATTACCTCAACCTCAGCTTCCGCTGCCAACACAGCAGACAACCTGTCATTAGTGAGCTAGTCTGTTAGCACTATTTTAGCTGTTACTAATGATTACCAGTCTTCAGAAAGTACTATCAGGAAGACACTTTAAGCTGCAATTGTAGAAATAACTGGAAACCCTGACTTTGATTTATTGAGACAGCTCATTTGTTAAACCACCAGTCATATAATATCAGTTTATCAGTTTGATGAACAGATATTCTGGGATCCAAAGAGCATAAAAGCTTCTGAGGTAATGTCTCAGCAATTATTCTATCATCGCCTTTTCCTAGCTTGGAATAGTGCATTAAAACAATAAGGATGAGGTTGGATGCCTGCTAGTTCCGATTAGTTCAGCTCACCATCTGGTTTTAATTTTTGATCCCAGAGATTTTGCAGGTTGTTTTTTTTTCCCCAAATGTTAACCTTTTGTGTAAATCATAGTTTAAAAGTAAGATGTTGTCCTGTAACTCCTCATGAATTCTACTGTGTGAATTTAAGTTTGTAGTGATAAAGAGACAAAGCTTTTGTATGTGCTCTGCAGTCAACTGTCTTATCCTTGTTAAACACTTGTGGCGCAACGTGGGAATGATCTGACACCAAAGCTACGCCACTAGTCACAACACGGCACAGATAACAAGGCACGGATACACATATGAAGCAGAATGAAGACAGAAAGAAGGTGAAAAAAAGACAAGTTATTAAAAAAAGGACATTAAAATCTTTGTCATTTAATGGATCAGTACTGATCAACAACAAAGGCTAAAGTCTTTCAAAATATTCATAATCCAAAAGTAAATAAATATCTTCACAGACAGAGTGAAATGACTTAGGATGGAGCAAAACAGGAAACATTTAGAGGATGCTCACATTATTTAATTCAAATCCACAGTGTGTCGAGTAGAGAAAGGTCAACACTGGCGCTTGAATGCTGATTTTAAATGTTTCTTTTAGAGCTCATCCAAACAAACATGATTTCACACTGGGATAAAAAACAGTGATGATTTCTACACTAGTCTAAAATTAAATTATTACTATTTTTAGAAACAAAAACAAAGAAGAACGCTTTGGGACAAAGGAAGGAACGCTGGGAAGAATGATGAGATATTTCTGTTCTAACATCTAGGAAACAAAGAAAGAAAGCAAGGAAACGTATTGTCACTATCAAGCCAAACCAGAATAAAAGTTAGAACGACCAAAGCTTTTGCAATAATCCCAAAATGACTATATTGAAGTGAAGCTTCAAAGTAACTTTTTTGGTGCATATGCACTTCAACCAGTAACACATGACTTCTCTGAAGATTGGAGAATAACTGTGGTGTGTGTTTCAAGTAAAGCTTTTATTCTCAGGGAAAAGTATTATATAGTATATAGGATTTCGAGTTTGATTCTGGCCAGCTTGATGGAATATATTTCTTGTGAACGTGTGGGGGTATTTGGATCCTCTATGTGAACTATCTGGTGCTGAGGAATGAGGAAAAAAGTGAAGGATAATGAATGCAGGGGTGAAGGAACAGAGGACGGTTGGGTATGTGTACCTCCGCCAGGTCAGAAAAGAGGACTTGACTGGCGCTTCGCCTCAAAACGTCCCAGTAACTCCGCGCCACAAACTCCTGACTGTCTTTTTTTAGCACCTGTAGGAGTGGTCAAGCAGGGCCAGGGTCAGTCAACCTCCAAATCAACCAGTTCAGGAAATAAACGTCCATTACCCATTCAATCAGTTGTCATTATAAGTAAACATACACAGATTATATCTCTGAATTTATATGTGAACATACAGGTGGATATTTAGGAAAGGTGTCACATGTAGAGGCAAGCATTTTTATCAATACCTGGCACTCACTAGTTCTCTCAATAAAGGAGACCCTATCCATTCAAACATAAAAAAATAAGCAGTGAAGATTTTCACGCACAAAAACATGTTAGCATCAACCAGGAAGGGGCATACACAAATAGCTAGCTTCTCTGCAGCTAGGTTTACATTACAGATAAAGGAAAAGATACTACCAACAGGGAATCATCAGGATGATGATGGATGTGCTATTCTGTTTAAATCACTGAAGCTACAACTCGCTCATGTTGCGGACTCAGCAACAAACACAAGGAAAAAAAAAGTTTTTAAAGAAGAAATATATGAAGATGTCACCCTATAGCACATTGTCTTTATTAAATAAATACTTTAGGGAGTTCTATAGCAACAGTTGGCTCTGTTAGCAAACGTTATTCTACCTTAATAAAGGCTGACCACGGTGCTGAGCTTCTGACCACCCACCTCGTCTCTCTCTCCAGGGAGAAAGCAACAGCAGCCATTTTAACATGACCCTGCAATGCTCTTAACTTCAGTGCGACAATGCGGCTATCCATCACAGCAGTGACAGGAGGAGTGCATATGTGTGTCTGTCTGTGTGTGTCTGTCTATGTGTGAGACAGCATGACAGAGAGAGAGTGAGAGCGAGCGAGAGAGAGCGAGCAGTGGCTGGTAGTGTATTGTTTCTGACAGCACACTGCTGATTTTCACTACACTGGAGGCCGTTTCCACTCCACATATAAATTACTACTCATAACAGACAGCTACAGTCATTGTCATTACATCTCAACACACACTAGGGACAAAAAAGCACTTGAAAGTGATAAAATGGAACTATAATTAAATGTCCAATGTTTCAAATAATGAGGTCCTGGTGATCTTTGTGAACGAAAAGCTCAGGCTTGCAACCCTAACCCAAAACATTCAGTTTTAAACATTTCTTTCTGCTTTTATGGCTAAAAGGGAGGCAATGTCCTTAATACGGTGATCTAAAGTACACAGCTCTGGCTGTGATCACAGAAGCACCGCTCACCTGCTGTTCAAATTTTTTGTTTGCAATGGACAACCAATTAAAAGAAAGCTGTATTAAAAGGATGGTGGCTTTTGAACTAAATTTGCTTTTCTCGTTTAGTGGATGAACTGAGGGGCTGCATCAAGAATAACAGAAGTAAGGATTATCTTGAACTGTGAATTATGCAAATCTTTTCTAATACAATCCAGGAAAAAACATATAGAATTTAAGTATAATTAATTATTTAAATATTTAAACCATAATATAAAGCATTTCAGAAATGTCACACGTGATTATTATTCATTAATATGCAAAATTTTGCACAGCAGCTTCAGTAGTTTTAGTTATCATCATTGATACCCAATACCTAATCTCCAACTATTTCCTAATCATTGATGCCTTAATAATTGTTTTCCGACTTAGAGCTCATCAGGTTACATACAATTAATAAGTCAGCATTTTGCACAGGGTTGGTAAATAAGAAATATTCATCCTTGAGAGGTAAAAATCTCTTTCATTTTCGATCCCATAAGGCTCAACAGACAAATTCAACCTCTTTGTGTTCTTTATGTAAATATGATTTTGTTCAGACAACAGAAACATATTTTTGTATGTACCCTTGGCCTCCTTCCCTAAAAAATCTCCTTCTATATCTTTATATTAACAAACTTCCCCCATCAGGAACAAACAATACTGCCAAAAAAATACAGCACGTGTCCTAAAAAGGACTAAAATGGAGTCTGATTGTCTTTAGAGCTCTACAGGGTCTCAGGTCATTTTAAATTACATCGCTCTCTTTTTGTAAGAGTTCATCTCTCCTGACCCCTTAAATGTATTACTGTTTTCTTTGTCTGTCCATTAATCATCCCTCAATCAATCAATCAGCTGACTTGACAGATGGGCAACCTTTCTTGAATTTTTCCCTTCTCCCTCTTACATTCATCCTTCAAAGTAGCTTACAGAGTACATTTCACTGATAACAGAGGATCAGGTGGACTGGGTCAAATTTAAGGCTTTTTCCATCATTGGGAGCAGAAGGGAATGACAGGCCTTTTTATTATATTAAGGTTTTTAGACTCCAGAGAGTCAGTGTATTAAAAAACTCTGCTGCATATATATATAATATGGAATGTTTAAACTGAATGCAAAATGAAGGCCATTAATGTGTGATTTAATGTGTGATATTTAAAGGTCCTGGTAATCTATATTAATTTAAACTTGGCAGGGTTGGTGTGTCCTTATATTTAATGAACAGATATGATGGATGTCACTCTTCTCACCTAATTTTTCACATTAAACTTAATAATTGTATCTAAAAGGCATGGTGACACACAGACTGCAAAGCAAATGTTTTAGTGACTGAGAAACAGTTCAGATGTATGGAAATATATATGTGTCACAAGTGGCAGGTGAGCTAAAACACAATCACAGACAAATAATTTATATTTTTTCAGCTATTCATTTCCACACAGCAGCCCAAAAATATTCATCGGAAATGGGAAAATGCCTCCTTGGTAATCATTGCAGCAGATTCACACTGTCATGGCCGGCTCTGCTCTCAAAGCTGAATTGTGTCTCGCTCGAATGATTCTGACTTTTGACAGTTTGGAGGGCAGAGCCCAAAGGAAAAAGGTCACTTTGAAAGTGACCTCACAACCTCTGTGATTGACAGGTTCAGTTTACTGTGTTCAATTTAAATATTTGCCCATGATTATGTTTTATTTCACATTATTATTGACACAGATATAATTCCACACAGGTAAAGTTTAACATATTCTCACATGGTTTCACAAAACTTAAGCTTTTTGTTACCATTAGGTTTCTACTCTGACTGATTGCTAAACAATAAAGCTGTTGAACTGACCCAGCTAATAAAAACAGCCCATTCTCTGCTCCATAAATATCTTTATCTATCTAAAAAGCAGAAAATGAGACTATGCCATGTGGATACCTACGCTGTTCATGGGGGCAACCTGATATCCATACAGCTGCATACTCTAACACACAGAGAGAGACATGAGGAAGAGAAAGAAGGACAGAGCATGCAGTCAGAGAGGAGGAGACAAGGTAAAAGACATGTTAGTACATGCAAGGAAAGAGGATGTGCCATTTTCAACACATCTATGATTACATTTTAGAATACACACTGTACCTAACACCAAGCATGTACTTTCAAGAGATAAGTTATGTGGGAAACATATCCTTCATTTTTCAGTGACAGTATTTCCTGTGAGCCAACAGCACAACCAGGACTGTTCTGTAAGATACCCAATGCTTAGATCAACAAATCTCTATCTCTTATTTGCTTACATGTCTACACAGGTTGTTAGCAAACTTGGGTTTGAAAGATTTACTGCCTTCAAAATCAATAAATATAGATAAGTAACAAAAGGAAGATTTTAATAAGAAGCCTTTAAATATTTTTTTTGCAAATCATGTCATGAAAAACTTACCTTGAGAACATTTTACTATAACTAATGCACAAGATACCTAATGGCTTATCTGTTTGTAAGTTACCTTAATTAATCTGTTTGTAGCACAACACATATGTGGGATGGGACAAGTTAATACTGACTCATCAAAACCTGCTCTCTTTGATAGTTATTAAGTTGCATATACACTCTGACACAAAGAGAGCAGTAATGCGAGGTGCTTGGTGTTATTTCTAAAACTCAATCGCATAAAGTGCTGAGAAAGACACATATTCTATCATATATATATATATATCAAATATACCAAGTCCACAGCAGGGATAACTGTCACAGAGATACCAAACAGTTTCTACAAGGCAGCATGCACTCAAAACTAGTTACATGAAAGGTTTAGTTTCACACCTGCATGTATACAAATGATAGTTAACTTTGATGATCATGATGATCGTTTTTAACAAATCCATGTGCGCAGTGTGACACAGCACTTCTGTCAGCAACCTTAACTAAATGGTAAGAGGTGTTGTGACAGTTTACACTCATGGATATATTAAAATGTAAAGTAACTTTACATTAATGTTTACCTGTCTTTTAAGTTTACCCCACTAACAACAGAAGCATTTATGAAGTCCACATCCACATAGACTATTCATGGTTGGTTCACTGTTGCCAGCATTAAGGTTAATTAGCAGTAGCACCCATGCTTGTCTGAGCATACACCCCCACACCCCGTAACCATCTTCCTTACCAACTGCGCGGACTTCTCAGCATCTCCTTTCCTTCCTTTCTTCTCGTTTTTCTTCCTAAAGATCTCCTGAAGCTGTAATGAGAGGAAAGACGAGGAGCTCATTGACAATTCAAAGTCAGATCTAAAACGCTGTTAAAAAAAATGAAATGCTCAAATGAGTTCAAACAAGGTCATTCACTCTTTCGAGCACATCTATGATGTCATTCAGGTAATGGTCTTTTGGCAGCATGATTAAGGGAGTATTCAGGTTTCACTCTGGAAGTGATTTATGTTTATGCATATGTGTTATTAAAGGAAAAATCAATGCTGAATTCAATATGAAAAAAAAACTGCTTCTACACTACAGTGTCGGGTAAGTTTTTATATACTTACTTATTCAAATTTAAATTAAAATACTAATTTCTTTGAAATAAAATAATGAGATTTGTAATATAAATGTTATAATTAATTAAGAGTTAAATAAAAAAAAATGCACAACCACAAACATAGCAACCTGATGTCTACACAAATACAGATACATAAACGCTCTCTAAGAGCATATGATCATAAAAGACAGCAATAGTCACTGGTATTGTTCAATCTCCATTTAAATCAATAGAATATTTAATTACTCTGACAATCACATGTAAAACAGAAAAATCTGTATCTAAACCCTCAATGTGAAAATCTTTTTCTGTCCCACACCTGCCTGCTCCCACAGGATTTTAAATCATTACCACTCCCTCCTGCTGATGTGCCATCCCACTCCCACCAACCTTCAGAGATTCTGATCCCTTCATGCCTGCAGCGGTGTTTTGACTTGAAAATGTGTCAGTTCTATCCCACAGGGAAAGAAACACATGTGTAGCCCTCAAGGAATCCTACAGTTAGTCTTCTCAGCTTTGTAATAAGCTGCCTTTAGAAGATACAAATTCAAAGTCAACCTTTTTAAGTGCTTTAAACGTTAAAATATAGTTAAAGCTCAAGGCACTGGGAATAAAGGTATATAATAGAATATTCACTTAGGGTACTACAATGTTGGCCAAATGTTTTTTTTTTTATTGATTAAGATGATGGAGACACTTTAATAGGGAAAAGACTTCTGTAAATGATGCAATCTGTGAATGTATTGTTTGAGAGCGCAAGGATGCTTGCATGAGACTTGAGGAACAGTCTTACAGGCAGATAAAGCTGAAACACGACCAAGCATTAGTCCAAATTCTGAAATGATTTACTGAGTTTACAAACGTAATGTAACATGCTGAGAATCAAGATTAATTTCAAGCTGTCAGTCTGTTAAGTTTTCAATAAGGTAGTTAATAGTAGCAGCAAATGTTCTCAATCTTGCCCATCTGTAACATGGGGATGTTAATTTAACCAGAGAGCCCAATTATTTGTATCTAAAAACTGTTAAATCTCTTTAAAAATCCCAGACAGAAGCTAGGAAAAGTCTAACATCAACTAGAGCAGCCTACCTTACCAACTCTACTCGATTAGCAACAAAAATGTGGAGCCAAGTCACCAGAAGCACAGCACTACCACAGAAAATCAAAAAATCTTGTTGTCTTTTTTGGTGGGTTTTGACCTGTGATATCAAAAATGGTAGAATGTCAGGTATTAAATTTATCAGTATTGAGCTTGTAGTACTGTAACAGCCCAAGTCACAGTGGGTAAGGAATCATTTTAGTAATGTAAGGTAGACAAGATTTGATCTATAAATGTGATCTATGACAATTCAAGAGTTTCTACTATGCCTGGTTTGACAGTTCATAAACACTGTTAAGTTCATTATAGTTGCTAATACTGACATGGAAAACAACCAGGCAAGGAAAAAACATCTAGGATGGACTGATTTGTGCTATCTTGTTTTTAAAGCTTCAAAATGAGGATTTTTGGTACGCCAATCTTTACTTTTCAAAAACCAGACATCATGAGTCAGAGGCTGACACTGGATGAACTGAGGGTCTGCACTAAAGCCCGTCATTTGATGTATAAGGTTTAGTATCCTTTTTCCTGTAAATCACATACACATATTTGTACTAGAAGAGTCCAAGAATTAAAATATTGACTTGAAAATGAGCAAAATAGGGCCTCTTTAATTTCAGTAATTTAATAAACTACAATAAAACACCATGGTACAAGTCAAAATTAGATTTTCAAAAGTAAGGTTTTGTCTTTTGTCCACTCTAAAATCATGGATTGTTATTTAATACTAAAGCTATTCTTTAACACTGCTTTTTAGTAAACGGAGTAACAAAAAGGGTTAATATTAATATGTAAATTCAGGTTTTCTCCCAATATCGGCGACTCACCACTAGGAACTCCCTCTTATCCACCATCTGGTTGCCGTCTGCATCAAACATATTGAAAGCAATCTTAAAGCCAGCATGAGGCTCTGGGGAACAGAGAAGAGAACACATAGGGTGAGTGTGTGCATGTGTTTGTTAAAGGCAATTTGAAATCCATAAATAGTAAGTGGAAAAAGTGTCTCAAAGCGACGATAGGAGGGAGAATGACTTAAATGAAGCCACAGTTTCAAACACAGCTGCTTATCCAAAGAATACATTAAAGTGTTAGACCAGGTTAAAGTTATTTAAAAAAAAACAATAGCAGAACAAATACATCTGCTACAGACTGACCTTTCAATTTGACATTTTATTCTATTTATTCAACCATTTTTAAGGCCAAACAAGGAAGCATGCATGTAAAAAAAAAAAGAAAAGAAAAAAAAGACGGTAATTTCTATTTATACTAGTTTCACATGCTGGTCATAGGTCTAAGAGATGAAGTAAAATGTAATTTCAATTATGTTCTTATGGTTTTTGGTTTTGGGGTGTGCACTGCCTTTCACCCTGTGGCAGCTAGGACAAACTCCAGCCCCCTACAAGCATAAACTGAGCAGTTAAGATCAAGTATGCTTATTTTTATTCACTATAACTTCATCCATCATCTATTTAGGTTGAATTATAATAAAATTTGTGATTTGTGATCATTAAAAGAAACAACTTTTTATTGATCCCTTACGTGTCAGTACAGCTGAGATCCATATTTGTAAAACACCCTAAAACATGCTATGCCAGTAACTGGCCCACCCCCAAGCATCAGAGCAATACAGTGTACACTCTTAAATGTCAAGAGGATGGCTGTAAATTATACACCGGGGACACCAAACAACCTCTGGCTAAGTGGAGGGCGCAACACAGAAGAGCCTCGTCCTCTGGCCTTGACTCTTTAGTCCACTTAGACACACGGGCCAATGGTCACGCTTTCAATTACAAGGACTTGCACATCCTGGACAGGGAGGCACGCCGGTATCATCAAGGAGCCAAGGAGGACATTTATGTGAAAAGGGAATGACAATGTTGGAATTGAGGAGGCCTTAGAGAAAATCTTTAACCATCTTACAGTGATGTGATCGCAGTCATTACCCAACTGTCTGTGAAGAGTTCAAGAAGCTACTGATTAACGGTCACGCCAATTTGCATATCAACCATTATGAAACTGATCTCATCACTCATTGTTATGCAGTGGGGCTACTTTCAATTGTTATGTAGCTGGACTGTTTGTAAGGTTAGGGAGAGACTGGGTCACTTGGATGAGTGATGAAAGTACTGAAATTGTTGCTTCCAGATGAAAAGAATAAACTTTATGGAATTTTATAGCCACTTTCTTTTTTTCTTTTCTTAAAAAAATTTATCTATTACTTTTCTTCATCTTTTGAGAAGATGTTCTTGCAATTTTCCTTACGTTTACATTTTTTTCATCTTTGGTCTGTCTCTGTCTCTTTTTGTCTTGCCCCAAGGTGAAGGGGAAAACCACAGCATTTGTGAAATCAACCTTTTTTAAATTTCTATATGTACTTAGCGCACTTCGCTTTGTCACGTATTTTTTTCTAAAAATAAGAATATAATAATGCAAACAACAACTGGGTGAAAGAGATATGATAAAAAGGTGCAGATGAGTTTAAGTGAAAGGAGAATGTGTGCAACTGAATTGACTCACTTGTCAAGATGCAGAGCAGGAACAGGTACTCTGTGTATGAGATGATGCCTGGTAATGAGATCAAGACAGAGAGAGTTAAGGAAGAGGTCATATTCAACTCACACACACACACACACACATACACAATGTTTACAGATGTTCAAAGACTGTGGGCCTCACACAAAGACATACACACTAACACACATAATCCTTCCTTTCATGGAGATAGCATCTTAAAATGTGTCTTCTCAAAGCGGAGCTGCCAGCGGCCATTTGGCCACACACCGATTCTTTTTCTACACCCCAAGTGTCCAAAGTAAAGACACAGGCTAGCGTGTGTCTGTGTGTGTATGTGTCTTGTGTTTGGATAAGCAAGTGAAAAATGTTTCAGGAGGTGATCCTTTCTTGCCTCAGGCACATTCAGGAATCTTTGCAGCTCCATCTACGCTCTCTCTCCCTCTTTTTTCGCTTTCTGTCTGATCGTTCAGATAGTTCAGGGTGGTTCGCTTGAGTGTTACGGGAGACTGCTCCCCCATTTGTGTGTATGTATGCATGAGTGTGTGTGAGGGTGAACACGACACCAGTTAAAGTCAGTGTGAGCCTTGTGTTTTGCTGATGCTTGACTGCTTTGTGTAGAGGAGCTGGTTTGGAACTGAAGTCTTTTTCCCCCATGTAGCCTGAGCTCTGCATAGACTAGAGCATACAAAATTGAAGCTACTCAGGTTTCTATAATACAGTCTGTTGTGTGTTTACGCTCCCATGCTTTCAGTGATATACCACAGAATAAGAGGGATTAATACTGATCTCAAGGTGATATTTAATCATGATGGAAAGGGCTGTAAACAGGCATTATATGTCCTCTCCAATAGTTTTAACAATAACATATGTTCCATATGTTTGTTGATTTTGCCTTCCTTTTCTTTTAATTGTCAGTGGGTTAAAGATGTTAAGAGTCCATTGTAATCCAATAATAACAAATCTGATGGTTTGAATCAGCCCCAAGAAATTTAATTAATTCAAAAAACCCTGATATTTACCTCCAGAGAAATTTATTTAACTTTACAAGTCTATATCAATGCATATGTTAATACTAAAGCACCTTTCTCTATTATGGACATCTGCTATGGACTCACTAGAATAGCATATATTAAGAAGGCCAAGAAGATCTAAATTTTGTGTTTGTTGTGCAGGTCAACTAAAGAAAAATATAAGGGTTCGTTAAGTACATGTGAACCATGATGACATTACAGTAGTACTAATAAACCGTTTTAAATGGAAAACATGAATGTGTCACATGAGTATTAACATATTAGGCGCAGGTAACAATGTTCCATGTTGTATACAGGCAATGCAAATGATTGCAATGAGTCTTTACTGCTTTAACTATATTTCCAGTTATATTTTCACTGCAGTCTGAATTTTTTTTTTTGATTTAATTATCCAATGTGTGGCATTTCACTTACTTTATCAAAGTCAGAAAGTCAAAAACCAAAAAGGCATTCCCAGTTAACACAAATGCTTTATAACGGTACTATGAAAGGAATATTTATTCAGCTGTTGTGTGTAACAGATGGAAACATGGATTAACATTGTGTTAAATCTGCGATATACATACCCAGCATGTTACTGTATACTTACACAGTCAATTTTTCTAAAGCACAGTAATGCATTACCCATACTGTGGTAGTCATAAATAACTGATAATAAATTAATCAATCATGAATTAATGTAGTGTGTTCTGACATTAACACACAGACACAATGAACCCCTTTGAGTCTTTGTCTGATTTTCAACTCTATTGAGCTCAGAAATCCAAAGACATTACAACGATTTCAACTTTCAAACGTACTGGGCCACGTACACATCACACCCACAGGAGCTGTTCAGCCACTGAAAAGCCATGTCATGAAGTTCCTGAGAATTAATGTCACTGGAATTTTGGAGCTTTACACATTATGTACCTCAGCACTCGGTGACCCCCGCTATATAACTTTATGGGGTCTGCCACTTCATGGCTGAGTTTCTATGGTTACTAAATCCCTCCACTTTGTAGTAAAACCACTTACAGTTGATTGTGAAAATATAGGATTTAAATTCAATGGACTGAGTTGTTGCAACAGTGACACGACTGAGTTCAGTGAGCGCTGTAGAAGGACTCATTCTTTTACAAATGCATGCAAGGCCACACATTTTATACACCTGTGGGAATGATAGATGACAACTGGTAGATGTCAGTGACTTTGTTTTTCGGCTGTTTCTTTATATCGTGGCACGATGTGTTGCTTTTTGCAACACGTTCTCATCCTGACGTGTAAAATACCAACGACTGTGACAAATTGTCGGTATGGGAATGAGAGCAAGTTGGAATGAATCTATAAATGTGTTTTACGGGTGAAAAGAAAATAAACCGAAAAAAGCATTACGTACCCTAAATCTGTTCACTTTCAGATCCTGAATCACTTTGGAAAACACAATGTGATGGCCACAACATGAAGCTATTTTATTGTTGAATTATTAGTCATACTTTGATGTGTTTGTATTGGAATGGATGGCTGGAGCCTTTGCTCTGAGCGTCTCTTACAGCCGCGAGCTTGTATTTACTCAGGTTATCTTTGTCTAACATTTAAATTTGTTTGATGTTCTGAAACATTTAAGTATGAGAAATATGTAAAAAAAAAAAAAAACAACCTTGGAAATCAAGAATGTTTTACTGTATGTGAATGAAAAAATCAGCCCTGTTAAATCTTGATGGTGTGTGTGGTCTCAGTAGTGCTCCACCAGGCCTGAATGGTTAAAGTACAATAACCATAGATTACCCTGAGGTTTCTGTTTACAAACTTTCTCTTTTTCCTCTCTTACCATATTCATTTCTGTCTACTTTGCCTGTTTGTCTTTTATAGCCCATCTTTTACACTCCATCTGTTTCTTATATTTCTCCCACTCTCCTTTTAAATCTCCTTTTCACTCCCTGATTTGATTTTCCTACTCTATTCTTTTTTTCCCTCCATCTCTCTGATGAAAAAAGGAAGCAGACCACCCTCCTGGCTACTTGTCCCTGTAGACTAAATCAAACACACTCAAACGTTACAAGCTTAAGAATATACCTTTGTTATTATGGTAGAGGAAGAGAGGGGATGCATCACACATGGTTCACTATATTTAGCATCTCCCAGTGTGTGTATATCTGTGTATCTGTGTAATTATCACTACAGGGAATCAGTCCCAGACTGTGTTATTCCTCTGTTACATACTCCTGAGGCAAATGCTTAATTAGGGTGAGCTTTTCTCTATCTTTTAGTGTTGCATAAATTGTAGAGGAGAGGAGAGGAGAGGAGAGGAGAGGAGAGGAGAGGAGAGGAGAGGAGAGGAGAGGAGAGGAGAGGAGAGGAGGTTGTTCAGCTGTACGGAGTAACAGCATGGCACAAACTTGGATTAGAGACCCCTACAGTGACACACAACTCACAAGTATGATTTTATCACACACTGAGAGCCAAGCACTGGGAAATGTGCACAAAAGCACAGTTAGGTCATGGCAGTTACTGTATAATAATGTAAGAACCCTGACAGTCATGCAGGTGTATCACCTAAGAAATATAACATGATGCAAGAATACCTCTTAGATTTCTACGACCTCTGTTAGGTATTTGCGGGCTGAATGAAAAGAAAAAATACATAATAAAGATAATTAAGTTAATTGCAAGGATGCATAATTATATTAGTGATCCAAGCAAAAACACCACCCCTTTGCTCCTGTCCTAAAACACAGACATATATGCTAATTTATCATGTTATTCTCTTTATCTTCATTAATATCTTTTTATGTAGTTATATGGCATAAATGGCTGTTCATAAACACCAGACAAATGAATAATAAATACTTGTATCTATTCTTCTTTGCAGGCGACATGTTTATTGTATAAGAAAGCAATCAATTCCAGGTACTATTAGTGTCACTGTTTGATGAACACTTATTTACATATATGCATGACAGCTCATTCCAGTAACCCAAAGTGTCACTACACTAAAATTTTGATTACCAAAATGTATTTCCGAACAATGTACACATACATAATGGGAATGTAATGTCACAATTTGTTTTGACATTAGTTACTACACATAATATATATGACTTATAAGAGGACAAAGTATTATATTTAGCACTCAATTCATTTGTGTGTTTTAAAAATAATTTCCAAAAGCTAAATAAATGATAATCGTGGTGCTCTAGGCAGTTTATAAAGTTTTCTTCAAACTGATTAAGGTGACTGATTCGGAGGAGTTAGGGAACATACAGACATAGAGAATGGACATTATACATATACATGGTCTTAAAATGACAGTCATGTTTTTTACAACATTAAATTCCCTGACAGTGTATCAGCAAACAATTGTTCAGTGTTTTAAATAATCTTTAACAACTTGAAAGCTGAAGAAACGTAAATACTTTACCGTGTTTACTCATCATATAAACCGAGTCCTATTTGACTGACATTCACTGACCTTGTTACTATCTGACTCTTATACTCCTACTTATGTGCTCTGATAACAATTAAAAGAGAAAACATTGTCAATGGGTTTTGTGTACAGTGCATGTGTGTTCCTTTTTTTATTTAGTGAAAAGGTATTTTGCTCCTGTTTTGTGTGTATGTGCGTGTGTGTGTGTGCGTGTGTACTCTCTCTGACCTCGTTCTCTCAGGTTGCGAAATAGTTTGGAGGATCCTCTCCACACGGGAGGAGTGTCTGATAGGATCTTCTCCAGCTCCTTACAGACACATACAAACACACAATAAAAAGGTAAGATAAACTCTAAAAACACAGACCTCTAACTTCAAACTTCAACTTTTACACACACCGATTCAGCACAAACAGGAAAGGTTAGCATGCCGTGGAAAGAAGGAAAAAAAAACCTTGGCAGGCCAACTATTTTAGTATTGTTATTAATGTGGTAATTTATATGATTTGTATAGAAAGGAATGTATGCATATATTTTTTTTTTTAATTGACACAAAGACTGCTTTTAAGAAAGAAAAAAGAGAAAAAACAAAGTACCAAAAGTAGCCTGTGGAGGTTTTGACCATTTGTGGTGCTGTGAATTAGGGTTTGAGTGGAGTCTACATTTTTCTTAGATTTCACACTGAAGCAGCACAAGAATTTCCTTATGGATTCTTAAAAAGAAGGTACATCACAAAACAAAAATGTAGAAACCTCCAAAAGTTGATTCTGTTCATCTGGACGTAGCGTTTTCAGTGGGAGAAACGTTTCATCACTCATCCAAGTTCCTCAGTCTCAGTTGACTGCAGGTTTCCCCAATCTTAAAAAAAAGTTCATTTGCATAATGACCGAAACCAGCCCACTGAAAGAACAATGGGAGGTCAGTTCCTTCATCTTAATTATGCAAATTCTCATGACCATTGATCAAGAACCGCTGATCGAAGCCCACGGATCAATGGCCATCAGTACCATTCACAGAGAGTTGGGGAATGGCTGCAATCACAGCATTGTAAGAGTGTCCACTGGCCTGTAGGTGTGAATAGACTGCGGAGTCCTGGCCTGATGAGGTAGCTCTTCTGTGTTGTGCCATCCGCTTCACCAGAGGTTGTTTGGTTTCCCCGATGTATAAATCCTGGCAATCCTCCTGACACTTCACAGCGTACACTATGTTACTCTGTTTGTGTTGGGGCACCCGATCCTTGGGGTGGACCAATGGTTTTGGGATTCAAAAGTCACAGAAACACAGTGTTTAGAAAGAAAAAAAACAGAATCAACTTTTGGAGATTTACTTACCTGGATGATTGAGCATTCATCAAAAGAATGTAAAAATTACTTGAGTCTAAAATCGCTGTTTAAATGTTCAAATCCTTTTCAAAATCTATTTTATGGACAGCAATTTTTGTAAACTGTGGTCTGATTTTATGTTAAACAAAAGATTAAACAAGTTATGCTTCAGAATGTAGCCATCTTGTTATTAATAAGATGCTGTATTATGGGCATGTGTAGCATCCTCAGGTTCCCTTTCAGATTTGATGGATGTTATCAAATTTAAAAAATTAGGATCACGATAATGAAACCCTTCAACTCAAGACTTTTAAAAAGTGGCTGATTTTATATACAGTTCATATGAATAAAACTTAATGTAAACTGCGTCACAAACGGGCTCAAAGAAGGTGAGAAAGAGGGATTTCACACAAGAAGCTTACGTAGATATAAAATAATTTATTATACATAACCTAACCGAGACACAAAGATTGCTAATAAGTTGATGTCAGGTGGAGTGGAAGAGAGAGACTGAGTGGTTCACCTGGGCCGGCTTTTATAGCCCGCAAGACACAGGAGACCTGCATTAAGTGACGATTGTCCAGTGCCAGCCAAACAGCAAGCCATAGCTTTCATGAGTGTGGGAGGGTGTGTAACATGAAAACTGCACAGGGCACTGAGATTACAACCAGGTGAGTACTGATGTGGCGACAGCCTGTATTTTCACATTCAATGGTATGATCTACAGTTTAAATAAAGCTAAAGACCCTATTTGTGCTGTATGAAATTTTCAGAGCCTCAGTATTTTGCATACAGTATTTCTTTAATGCACTTACATTTTTACATTTGGATTAATTAGTAAACCTGATTATTGCTGAACTTAGAGATAATCTGCAATACATATGTATGTGGAATCATGACATTTGTATGCAGAAACTCATGACAAATACTAGGAAAATTGGTTTTAAACTTTGCAGTGTATACTGATTTAGATGTAACATGCAACAGATGTCTGTCTGCAATATAGAGGAGCACGAAAAACAGTTAGAGTGTGTTTCCCACCTGTTTTGTCAGGGACCTCCAGGGCCTCTTGCCTGCCAGGGAAACGAGACAAAAGAGAAGAGAAGAAGGGAAAGAGGAGAAGAGAGTTTGGGTGGGCTCAGTCAGATAGCATCTGTGTGATCTAGAAATGGGTCTTAATGTGCCAGGTACAGTCACAACACACACACGCACACACACACACACACACACACACACACACACACACACACACACACACACACACACAGGCACACTTTTATATACACTGTCATCATCACAGGCCCATTTGTACCATCTCAAGTGCCCTGTGCTTGTCTTTGTAGTATGTGGAATGTCCCTGTAAAAGCACATACTACTTTTGTTCTGTTTTATACAACAAAGTTCATCTAATTCAACTTCAAAGGGGCCATTCGAGGATGTCAGCTGCCGAGAGGGCATGTGCGGCTGTATCGTATGTCAGCGAGCCAAGGCTAGATGTAAACACACACATACAGGTGCACAGTTTGCACGCAATGCAATTATATATCCATTAAATAAATAAATAGCAGCTTTTTGTTTGTGATAACTTCCACATGTGAAGAGATACTTAAAGCAGTGGTCGCACAGGAAAATTTTAAGATGATTCTCCAGATTAGATATTTGCAGGGTAAGAGAAAGGGTACATGAGACCAAATGGAATGTGTGTGTCTGACTAACATTAACCACAGACTAAACAATAGCTTTAAAACCACCTGCTTTGAAGAAGCCAGCCAGGGCTAATCTGTTACGAATGACAGTGGGCCAACAGAAATTGCAAAGATGTGTTTTAAAGCCATATTTTTAACGTTTTTTAAGAGATGGCAAAAAATTGTATACCTGGCACTGAAATACATAGTTTAAAATACACATGAATATTAACAAAATAGCCACTTCACGTGGTTATCAAAGTAAAGTAATACAAATATAAAACCTGAAATTGTAATATTTAAAATCAACTAACAAACAGGGATCAGTAAACATGAGGTATTCACTGTCAATTAAATTATAAAAACAAAGGGTTTAAAAAACAACAACAAAAAGCTGAAGTATCCAATCAAATCTTGCTTAAATTTAAATGTAATTTATACCTTAAATTCTTGAAGTATAAATTAGCTTTGCCCCCTCCTACACTATGGACTTCCTATCATTTTATGTTTCTCCATGAATCCCAAGAACCTCTGAGGTTGCTATTTTACCTTATCAAACACTATGTGTACTTAAGAGCCATTTGAAGGCCTGAAACGATTTGTAAGGCAGTCATTTGTCTTACTTTTCATATTTACAATTTCTCATTGAAGAGAGCGAGGCGCTGCCCTCTAGGCTTGCGTAGAGTAGCTACATAAGACTTTAGACCCAGCTGGCATGTTCATTCATTAAAAATGAATGATTAATTTAATCGACTTGTACTTCTAGCGCCGATTAGCAAGAGCAGCAACATTTAAGTCAATTAATCATGTGCATAACTAAATTAAAATGTTTCAAAATATGACAGAAAGCCTCTTTAGATGTCAGTGTTAGCTATTACAAAAAGGTGGAATGCTGCTTTTAAATAGCAGACCTACTGATTGGTGGATAACTTTCAGTGAACATTCAAACTCAGCTGTTCAATCTAACCTTTAACTGACAACTCTTTAAGTCTGTCTGTTATAGATTTTCTTTAAAACATTTAATTATTCTTGCAGCTGAATTGCAAAGCACTTCAAGTTGTATTTATATACATAAAAGTTTTTAATGGCAAAAGAAGCATAGAAGTTTACAGTGGTGACTGGTTTTAGCATTTTTTCTGCATATTTCCATTTTTATTTTTAGCACTCTGACAGAACTAATTTATTTGTGGACAACCAGCTAGCCCTGCCCCCTTCCTGTGTTTTCCCTACGGGAAGACTCACTGGCCAGCTTGTTTGCTCAGTCTCGGCCATGGTTGGACAGATTCCAACTACACCATTTTGGACTGCATGAGTAGACCTTGTTTTGCACCAGAGATCTGGAAGCCACCCTAACCGGCACCAGGTGGACAAATGGTTCATGTGCCACTATGCAGAGTTCACTGAGATTGCAGAGCAGAACCAGGTCTACCAGCTACAGTCCAAGACCATGGAGTTAATAATATTCAATAATAGGATGAGAGACTCTGTGAAGATACAGCTACAGATACAGATGATATTGTTTGGTTATGTGTTTCATAGAAATAGCCAGCAGCACGATGGTTTAGTGGTGACCACGGTTCATGCTTAACACCCCCTGTAAAAGATATTCTCAAGACATTCAGTTCTTGGTTAAATAAACTTCCCTCCTCCTTGGATGTTGGTTGAGGAGGGGAGAAATTTACAAACTGCATTTTCTGGTAGTTTCCCTGTGAAAGCAATCGGGCCTTCTTTTGCAGTGCTGAGATATATACACGTCCCATCAAAAGCAGAATATAAATTTGTGTTAAATGATTGATTTAAATGAAGCAGTCAAGTACTCTGGGTACATGTCATATATGCAGATTAAGCAGATAAAATAAGCCCCAAATATTTTTGCCTTAAGGAGACACAATTTTGAGAACAACTGAAAACAAGCTATTTTTTCATACGTACTTCTCGGTTCACTCATGGTAACCGACTCGATGAAGTTTTGTGGGGTCATGTACAGCTGTCCTTCATACTCCACTGAGCTGAACAAGCGGAAACGATGTTCATGGGAAGACATGTACACATCTCCATCCTCAAAGTCAAATGGACGTGCCTGCAGAAAAAACTCATAATAAAAAAAAAGAATATAAAACAAAACAAAGTATATGCATTCCACTTATACTGTTAAATAATTATCCTAATTCTCATATTAAGTGATTAAAATCAGGGATAAGCAATTAATGTTCCACTTGTGTCACAGTGGACATAATGTGAATGCGACCTGTGACAGATTTCTGTGCACACAAAGCAATTTCTATAATGAGGAAACTCATCTATTCTTGGCATCAACTCTCTCCATTTAGCTCCCTGTGGTTATAAATAGAGCGAGCACCGCTGGCACATTGCAGTAACGGGAAAATGGGCACACATGCACAAAAATACTTTGTCACTACTTTCTACTTGATTAGCATCTGTCTCTCGCTCGGTCTCTGCAAGCAGCCAGTGCTTCAACTTGATTAGCTGCAGAGTAGGAGAGCTTCTACACCAACCGACTGTACTGCGTGAAACTGTATAATTAACAGAGAGGCTTCCATATTTAAACCTGTTTAGCTGCAGGCCCCAGCACACAGTGGTTTCGGTTCAGCTCAGCTAACATGCTAATGAGCATACAGATTCATTCATAAAGCTTTGATGATGCCTGCACCAAGGGGGGTTTTTGAAAGCGTGAATTGGAGATCAGTGCTTGGCTTCATGGGAATGCACCCCACTCAAAAGTAAGAGCATAGGCACCCATGGCTTTAACTCTCACTAATGAATGAAGTTTAGAAAGTTTTGCAAAGGCAGCTAGGTTCACATGCCATGCTGCACAACATGAAAAAGAAATGTAAGAAAAACCAATTAAATTGCAGAGATTAGAAAGTAGATTCAGTGTGGCTCACTGCTTTGTGTCTTGACTACAACTAAAACTTTCTGTTGTCTTTTCACAACTGCTCAGCAGATGCTCCAGGTGTTTTCCCCTCGGGCAACGTTGTGTGTTCCCTTCACAGCTGCAGCTCTGTAACCCTTCTGCTCAGTTTCATGCTTAAAACTGTCACTGTCTGCTAAACTTTTGGATGAATAATGATGATATTTTATCCAAAAATCCCAGTATCAATTCTGCTTATAGGTGTGATTCTTCATCAGTTGACTTATTGATCCATGAACATTTTTTTTGAACGAAAAAAGTGGCTTTTGCAGGTCAACAACTATTTTGTTCTCTCTGAGTCTAAACACAGTGAAGCAACAATACAAATGTAAGCATAGGACGGTTTGCACATGTGGAAAAGCGCCACTACCATTATTATTTTAATGTCACTATTCTGCACCATTCTGTCATTTACAATACCATTTAGGGTACATAAACCCTTTTATATATGAGGTGTATTACCACTCCAGGTTGCTGGGCTCCCTCCTATGTGTGGTTAACTATTAGTGTGTGCTGCTCTGCTTTGGTGCCTGAACCTGTTCTTTGTCGTCCAATTGCCATCTGTGACTGGTCCATCCCAGTCTCCAGCTACAACCACAACACGGCTGATTATGGCAACTGTTTCACAAGTCAAAGCTTGTAATTTGTAGCAGCTGTGATTTCAAGTGAGCAGTCTGACCTGTGCCTCTTTCTGGTTTGTTCTTAAATTTCAGGTTACTTCTTGTCTTTTACCTTTGTAAAAGATAGACTGTATCTCAACAGGCTTTGTGTACCCTTGGATGGTTATGTACTTGCTTGTAATTTTGGGGTCTATATTTGTTTGTTTTTCTCCATCTGAGACACCTTCAAGGCACTTACAGCCAGGCAGGAATAATTCACACTGTAACACACTACACTGGTAGGAGCTTCTTTTGTCAGATACAATGGTCATAGCTGTGCAGCTTCCTTTTCCAGTTTATATTTTTGATAGGACGGTTTTAATTTCTTTCTTACAACCTAGAAAACTCAGGCTTAGCATT
This sequence comes from Neolamprologus brichardi, assembly GCF_056152115.1. Taxonomy (NCBI): domain Eukaryota; kingdom Metazoa; phylum Chordata; class Actinopteri; order Cichliformes; family Cichlidae; genus Neolamprologus; species Neolamprologus brichardi. The sequence continues at coordinate 25,488,185 of NC_142109.1, read as the reverse complement.
TAAATTTTTGCTAGAAGTCATTTTTTATATTAATTGGTTATTTTAAATAGACGTTGGTTTTGTAAAGGGGTATTCCACCAGTTTTACACGTATTAACTTTGTCTGCAGGTATACTTCTTCATATGTTAAAAAATACTATCTCAAACATTCTTTGATAAACCCTCTATGCCACCAGTGAACTCACCCTTACACTTCTGAACCCTTTAAGAGCCAAATGATCGTGTGAACATATATCCCATACCCATTCAGCACAAGTCTCAACTGCCCCATATTTTTCTCTGCCTCTGTGGCTTTCTTTTACCAGAATAGCTGCAGTGTTGTTCAGTCACTACAGATGAGTCATCCAACTTTTTGAGGCAAATTATTCAGATTCCATTTCCTTCCCCAGTAAAGTAAAATTTATGTCTGCATCTTGTAAAATGCCCCCCCCCCCCCTTCCCCACCCCCACACCCCCAACTCCCAAAACACTAAAAAAAATGCGTTTTTGTCCACACTAGCGTTTTCAGCTGTTTTCACAGAGTTGTGCGTCCACATTGAAACGGCCGAAAACACTTACGTTCCAGTACTGAGCATGCGTGAAGCGTAAGAAGATTCGGCCTGCCTCATTTCTGTCAGCCGTTTATTTACTTTCCGGCTCGTTGAAACGTCGCGGCAAAAGGTTGAGGAAAAGCAACGAGTTTTTTTTAAATGGACTAACAATGAGGTGAAGTTGTTGCTGCGAGTAACACAAAATTACAAAGTTGCAAAAGCGAGTGAGAATTAAATAATTTGAAGAAAAGCTATCTGGAGCATGTACAAACTGATATTCATCTTTAATAGGGCTGTCAAAATTGAGAGCAAACAAAACAACTGCTGTATAATGCCCTCCGCTATCTTTGTTTAATTGGTCACATGACTGCATCACATGACTAAAATGCGTCACCGTTCTAGAAAGTCTCTGTTTTCCCTGTCCACACTGCGACGCAAACGCAATGTATTCGTTTTCGAGAGCGTTTTCAAAATGCTGCGTTTTTCCTTGGAGTGTGGACGGGAGGCCGAAACGGAGAGAAAGTGTGGACATAACCTAAAGAAGCAACATTGCTGGCTGAGAAGACATAATTTTACATTTGCAATCTGGATAGATATGCAAATGGTGCCACTGAGCTACTGTCCACTTCAGTGAACTACTAAATGCAGTTTGTATCTATAGCCAATTATGTGCAAAAGTCTTAAGCCACCCTCCATTTCTTTATATTTTGCTTCCAAGGAGCCAGGCTTTCCTTTATTTTTTTTAAATAGTTGTGAACAGTACTTCTCCAGATTTTCTGAAGGTCTTTCAATGCCTTTCTTTGCTTTTTCACTCTGCTTTTAAATTAATTTTCAGTCCAGGCCTTCTACCTGACCATTTTCAATTATATATATATATATATATATATATATATATATATATATATATATATATTTTTTTTTTTTTTTTTTTTTTTTTTTTTTTGCATTAGAAGAGCACCTAACTTAAGGGATGAACCACTATTGTGTTTGCACACAACAGACAACTTAGCAAAGAACCAATTTGTAGGAAAATTAAATAGTTGCAATGATTCATTGAAACATGCTAACATGGAAGCGTAGGATGTAAGGCAAAAACAGAGTTTGTACATTCTCATAAGCTGGAAAGGCAATACTCTCTTAGGCAAGCTTTTTGAGGGACATTTGAAAGCTTTTTTCGATATTGGTGGCTCCACTGCATTAATAATATTCAGGTCTGGACTCTGGGGAGGCCAATCCATGACTGATGGTGTTTTACTGTGTGTTTTTCTATCATGGTATGCTTCACTGGATTCACAGTGCATTTGTGATCATTGTCATGATGAATAAATGAAGTCATTGCCATTCAAATGCTTTCCAGATGATTTTAATACCTCACCCTTTTCTCCTTGTTTCTCTTCCTTAAGAATGGCTTCTTGACAGCCACCCTTCCATTAAGACCTTTTCTAATGGGGCTTTGGCAAGCAGTAGACAGATTATCAAGATACTAGATGCATCTCTCAGGTCTTGTGTCGGATCTTTGGAAATGTTTTAATGTATGATTTTTTAAAATAAATATCAGATATTGTTCAACTTTTGTTGATAGTTTTTTTAGGCCTGCTAAGGATGCACTGCATAAATAGTGAGATATGCCTAGTTTTTCTGCATACAGGTCTTTGAGAATCACCTTTTGGTGCAAAAGTATAATTTTATGCCTGTTTCTTTGTTATCGTTGGTGCTTTTTAATATTTTCAATGAAAGGAATTGCAACAAGCTATGTGTTTTTACAGCAGGTTCCTAGTGACAATAAGACTAAAAATACAATTTAAAATATGTCTATGCTAATTTGCCTGTTATGTGTGGACACAACACTAGTACACCCCTTGATTTAGGTCCTCTTTTTATGTTTGAAATAATTATATCCTAATTGTGAAAATGATCAAGTAGAAGGCCTGGACTGAAAATGAGTGAAAAAGTAGCCAATGTCCAAAGAAAAACTTTGAAAGACCTTCAGAAAGCCTTAAGAAGTATTTTTCATGCTCAGTATTACTTTTTGACTTCTGAAGCATGGCTAAAAGTCTTGATCATTAACTATGCAACAATGCTAAACAAATGTAGATGATTTTGCCTGGCTAAAAATGGACTTTAAACAAGACTGTTCAACATGTCTCAAGGCAGGGAGTCTCTGTTATCTCTTTTATGTTCAGATAAACGAAATCCTGATTAGAAAAAATTCTTAAAACATTACTCTTATTAAAATCACCACCACAAAGTGTCATTTGAAGCATTGCATTCAATCCACACTGTAGTGGATGACCTGTTTGTGTGCATGTATGGTTGTGTAATGGTGTATCTGTGCTGTTCTACCCTCACATTATGAAATGTGAGAAAAAGGAGAAACAAACACCTTTAGCTGAAACACTAGCAGAATATTAGCTATTTTATTAGCATAATGAAAAAGCTAATGAAAAATACAACACAACATATTTTTTCATTATACTGTGGATATGCTGGATATTGTTTCCAAATAGACACATAGACACATTATCACATTTGCTGAAGTTTGCATTTCTGCAATGTGTAGTTACATTTCTGGGAAGGTGCATATACATTATGGTTTATAGATTTAGATTAGATTTAACGTAGTACTGTAATGAAGGAAGCAGAGGTTTGTTAACACTGTCTCACTAGCAAGAAAATCCTAGGTTCAAACCCAGCCTATGGGCCTTTCTTTGTGGAGTTTGCAAGTCTAAAGTCATGTTTAGGATTAACTGGTTATTCTAAACTGACCACCTGAATGCGGCTGTGAATAGTTGTCTGGCTCTCTGTGTTCGCCCTGCAAAAAAAACCTATCCAGGGTGTACCCCACCTCTCAATATATGACAACTGGGATAGGCTCCAGCCCCCCCACGAACCTGAACTGGTCAATCAAAAGAAAATGGATAAATGAGTGGATGGAAGGACTGTAATTAAGCATGGCAAGGAAATCCATTTAAAACAACTACATGTATTAATAATGTGTTGATATCTTGGCCAGCTTATATACAACAAATTGTATATTGCCTTATATATTGTGAGTCATCCTAGCATAACTGATGCTTTAAGTATACATGAGTCATTTCAAGTTGTACTTCCTACACCTTTGTTTCAGATTGAAATTACTGATATCATATGGATCATGGTTATTAATACTAATATCATAAATGAGTTATTATAGTGCTTTACATTTGAGTGAATCAACAATTATACTCAATACTATAATATATATTTTTTGTAATGTGCAATGATTTACAGAGATAACTTTAACTTTTAGAACTTTGAATTATAGTATGGTGGGGTTTTTAAAATGTTTTTATTGTATCAAACCTTTAATGTACATGACTGTATTATTTTCATGGAAATCTCTGAGAACTTCTGTCTGCCTGACCTGCCTCTGCACAAAGCTGTCTGATTGACATCTCGAGCTTGCTGTCATTTCAGCACCAGCTCGAGCGGAGAGCGCCCTTCTTGCATCTGCGCGCGCACATCGCCCAACAGCCAAGGAGTGAGCGAACTGTTTCCACTGAGCGTCCTAGGAATGAGTGACACACTTTATCCACCCCAGAAAAAAAAAATTCTATAAAAAACAAGCTCACCATGGCTACAGAAAGAAAAGTGGGCCTGTCTGACTGGGCCTGTGTGTCTAATCTTAGCGGAAGGAAACGAGGAAATACCCAGCGCTCTTTGCCTTCTCTCCCTCTTCTCTCGACTATGTCCTTCCACAGTCTTGAGCACTGAGGCCCGTGTGTCAGCAGTTACACATTTTCGACCAACAATCAACGACCTCGTTGTGTGTCACGGCAGCTTCGGTTTTGTCGTTATCTGCAGCAGCTCAGTTTGTGCCACCTACCTTCTCTTTGGCTTCAACAGTCGGGATGGACGGGAGCAAACCGTTGATGCTGTGCCTCCTTATCCTCTTCCTGCCTCCGCCGCTTATTAAACCGTTGTAGAAGTAAAGTACGGCGCCACCCGTTGCAACGCAAACCCCGGCTGCCAGACACCTCCAGGTCCTTCTTCCATTGGCCGTCTGCCCACCGACCAGCTCGTTTCGTGTCGCCGACCAGAGGTTGAGCTTGCCGGCCAGTGCTGCCACTCTGCGGAAAGCAGCCATTGCTGCCGTGGTAGTAGCTTCTGCTTGGCTGCTGTGATTGTAACTTTGAGGGCAGCTCAAAAGTATCGCGTTTCCCTGATTTCATCGCGAGATTTACGGCCTTTCTGTTCTTGGCATGACAGAGAACAAAGTCCCGCACAGCTCGGAGGATTTGATGCTTCGCTGAGTGATTCATTTTAACCAAGGTCAATTATAAACACAGAGAGATAAACTATTATGAAGCTAAACTCAAGCTTATCCAGTTCGCATAAAAGAGGCCATATTAACAGCCTACGCCAAAATCAAAAATACTGAATATTAAATTAAAATGCATGTGAAATATAGTGAAATATATATAGACAGCTTTATTTTCTAAACGGAGTAGTGCATCTGAGAAGTGGCATTGAATAAAGTAGAACATATATACGTTTTCTCATTTAGAAGTTAGGCCTGCAATAACCTAATAGAAGTATATAACGACTACTCTGAAGTATTTTAAAAATGTGCAAAGACAGTTGTACTACTTCATAAGGTACTGGCAGCTGGCAGACTAACTGTGACACACATGGAAAGAATAAGAAAACGACTCAGTAAAACATATTCCACGGCATCATCTTAAGTATCTTGTCAGGTGAGCATGGGCACATCTTGAAATAAATTAAATAGATTGTATTTTTTTTTTTTTTTTTTTTTTTGGGGGGGGGGGGGGGGTCTCTAAATGAGTAATGATATTATTGATATCGCTATTTGTCAATATTCACGAAGGGTCAATGTAGTGTCGAATTTCCAGTTGTAAGTGATGGATCAAAGGAGCCAAAAGAGCAGATATCAAACAAATATCAAAGATGAACTCTTCATTTAAGTCCTCACATGTAGGGCTAATGTTAACCTGATGGGGCTTTTCTGATGACTTTGATGCTGAAACAATAAAGGGAAGAAGTCTAATAGATGGCCTGTCACCTGTTCACACATGAAGCTCAGTGGATCACTTGGCCCATAAGCTGAAAACAGATCAAACAATGTCTAAAACCTCTTGATAGAAATCAACCATTTAAAAGACTGAGTATTGATATTAAACGCTTTAATTATTGCTTTGATTTCTATTTTCTTCACAACCCAAACATCATTAATGTATCATGGTGACTAATCCTAATTAAGTTTCCTGGTTTACTGGTTGCATTTTTTTTATGAAACTGCAATTTGAAAAGCTGTAAAATGTCTCCAAATCTTTATTCAACTTTAATTACTTTGACACAAAAAAATGCAATATTTTGCTGGATCACAACAATAAAGGTATTCATAGGGGTTCAGGTAGATACAAAGTACCATATCTGCATGCAGGTCACTTATTTTTAATCTATCTATGCACGAAAGATTGCCGAAATATGATTTTCTTTTTTTTCCTGCATTTTCTGACTGACCTATGAAGATTAAAATATGATGAAATCAAAGTCTGCACGTTCATGGGGCCCTCTGAATCGTGCCCTGGGTTCGCTCGACCCTAGTTTGGAGACCACTTGCATTAATAACCTCTAGGCTACTTATTCAGTTATTCCATTATCCAGGCATTCGATTAGGTTGTGATTTCTTTGTGTGTGTATTGTGTGTGTGTGTGTGGGTGAGGGGTTAGAGGTGGGGGTATAACCCTAGGGACCTCCTCATCATCATCGTCACCCTCCTCCTCCATGACAGCTATGTTCCTATATGCTTGGCTTCCCTCCATGTCCCACTTGCAGCGTTGTAAAAGAAAACCTACCCTTTAGCGAATCATGTGGTCCTGGGAACTGATCACTTGCGCCTTGTGTGAACAGTTCCCAGGACGATGTGGCGTAGTAGTTGACGTCTTCACTGAGGCCAAATCGATATCCAATACTGGACCAGATCGGCCTGAGGCGATTACGATTGATCCTGTCGCCCTTTAAAAAAAGTTCTTTTTGTGCTGGTCATAAATACTAATGAACCGAGGGAAAGAGGGAGAAGGACACGCGCCACACACATAGATGCCCTCTAACTTGTCTGTCACACACACGTGTGCAAAGGCAGTGCAGAAAACTGGCGTTATAAGAAACATTTTGTACTTAATAACTATGTCAGGTCCTGCAGCGTGACAAGTAGACCCGTGTTATTGGTGTGGGTATATGACTTTTTGTCATGCTGCAGGACCTGACATGAGTACAAAATGACCCGAGTATGGCACAGCAACACCTCTGGACCTTCAACTCATTTATCAACGGGACTCCCAGGGGAAGGGGAGGCAGTGTGAGCGCTTGCGTTTGTGTGCACGACCATGTGTCTGTATTGCTGCCCCAATCAATGCCATGATCTGGAACATAAGACCATGCTTCGTGCCCTTGGTTTAAATAAAATCACAGTCTGTATTAGAGGATAAATAGTGTTGAGCAATTCAGAGCTAAATAAATGACGTCGCACCATAAAAATTAAGAAAGGACTGTTTAGCCGGTGTTTCGAAAAAGCGTCTTTTTGGAATCTGGCAATCCACAGGCTTTTATTACCAAACCGCCATGATCACGGTCAACTTCAATAGTAGACTGATATTTTACACTAATCTGATATACTCAGTATAAAGTTTCCTAAACTTATAACCACTGGAGCGTGTTCATTGTTATGATCACTAAAAATATTTGTTTCCACAACAAACTCCGTTTTTTTCTCTCAAAATCGCACTTATTTTACCCCCCCCCCTCCCCCCCCCCAAGTCCTTCAGTGTCAAGTGTCGGGGTATTTTCTAAGCGTGTGGTTCAAACAGGTATATTCCCGTTCCCGTCTTCTGGTTGTTATTGCCTGATCCCCTTACAAGATCCCTGCGCTTTGAAGCCTCTGTTTCTTTGATTCGTCTCGTAAGACCACAATTAAGGGTATATATGAGCTCCAGTGTTGTTCAAAGCATCGTGGAAAGATCAATGAAAGGATTGACAGTCAAGTGATGTCGTTTGCACAGGTGTGTGTGGGTGCATGTGTACGGCTGTGTGTGTGTCTGTGTGTGCGGGTGCTGTAAATGTGCGGCTGGGTTACATAAAACAGGAGCAATAAATCAACAGTCGAGTGCGAAAATTACGCAAATGGGGGCTTTCCTCGCCCCTCTTTCTCTCTGCACCTGAGCCATTTCGAAATGGGGGCACTGAGATGTAAAGCATTTAAGATAATGGCAACATCACTTTCATGCCTATTTGACATGCACACGCTGTTTCTTTCTCTCCACGACTATTTCACACCCAAGTTGCAGAGACGCGCGCTCCGCAGCAACTCTTATAAACACCTGTACAGTTTAATCTGTTTAATCTGCTGCTGAAGTGTCCACGAGCAAAATGACATTTTGTCCGTTTGTGAGTCAGGGAAACATTGGTGTAGCTTGAGGGGAAGTAAGGGAAAATACGCCTGTCATGCTAATTTTTATTAGGGGTTATTAATTTTCCTCTCACGTGCCCCTGCGCTAAGACTGAACATCAAAGGTGAGACGGGAGAATAGCGAGAACAAAAATTAGCCATAAAGAGAGGGGATCGGGCCATATTTGCATAAAAGGCAACCTGGGGTTAATAGGAGGCAGTGCGCTATAAATGTGGAGTGGTTTGCACTGGTTTCACTGCGCTACACACTGCTGCTGGGGGAGGTATCACTTGAGAGAAGAAATAAAAGGCTGAAGTGAATTTAGCGAGAGAGAGCAAGAGAGCAAGAGAGGGGGGTGAGAAAGAGAGCGAGAGAGAGAGGAAAACCCTGGTGCGCACCGGAGCAAAGGGGGAGTATCCCGAGTTGAAGAGGAGAGAATAGAAGAGAGGAAAGAAGGATAAATAGCAGAAGAGAGGAGACGGGGGACACACGCTGCAGCAAGCGGGGATGCGTACGCATCCAACATCAAGATAACGCAGGAGTTTAATCTCAATTAGATGCCAGTCTGATCACTAGGGATTTTCTCTGCACGCACGGTCAACTTTTTCCTTTTCTTCGCCTTTCGGCTTGACCTTCGCTCACTTGCTCATATAGAGGCTCTCTACTCATCACTTGGAACTCGACTTGGAGCTCCTACGCTGCAAACAGGATCTGGTGTGTCATCTGTGATGGGGGCAGCGGCCGAGGTTGGGAGCTTCGCCAACGGATTTTTGGACAGCTTTGGTGCCGTTCCGGCTCCCGTTGGCTCTCAGTTTATTCTCACCCCTGCCGGGGCGGTGGACTACAATTCGGCGACCGGATTGATAATGGGGGGACATGGACAACAGCAAGAGCACCTAATGTCTGCGGAGAGGCTGTCCCGGAGCCTGGCGGACCTCAGCCATCTGAAGGGGATTCTGAGGCGGAGGCAGCTGTACTGCAGGACCGGGTTCCACCTGGAGATTCATCCTGACGGCACCGTACAGGGCACCAGGAAAGACCACAGCAGATTCGGTACAGAGCCTGTGAATTCTGGCAGCACAAGTAGTAGTAAGAGCATAGAAAAGCTATTTTGAATTTTCAGACTGATTGACACACTGTCAGGTATCTTTGTGGTGGAGACGCTGACAGACTCACATACAAACAGAATCTAAACAGGGGAGGAAATAGTGATAATCAGCATACAGCAGCGAATAGCTTACTGGATTATATACCAAATAATATATAAAATAGAGGTGGCCATGAGTTATAACAGAGGACTTATAACTCATACGGGAAAATAGCTGCATCACTCCTACAGTCACAGCCGTCGTGACTTGAAATACCCATGCCAATACAGGCTGCTGTGATCAAACGCTAATCATGAATGCAGCCGCTATTTCCAGGTGGAACAACATTTGAGATATTTTATGTTTGCACATTTCTACCACGTTTCCTCTTTCAGATTAGATTGGACGCTTTTACAAACTTATCTCCAGCTATCAAGATAAAAAGCTGCAGGTTGCGGCACATCAAAAGTAGATTATTTATCGCTGCAAGGTTGTAGCGCCTCTGGTACTTGATTCATTTCATTTGAGATTTGGTTGTAACCTCATACCAGAAACCACTCTAACCTAACTTGTCAGAGGCATTTGATGGACTCTACGAATTTGTATGGAGAACAGACACAATTTAGTAAACTGAAACGTTGTCAGCAAGACTAGTGCTCTATTATACCAAATATGAATTGCTATTTAATATTTCCATGTTGCCAGATATGCTAATGATTGCTTAATTAATTAATGATTGATTAATTAATGTAATGTAATGTGTGTTTGCAGGTATACTGGAATTCATCAGTTTAGCTGTGGGACTCGTCAGCATCAAAGGGGTGGACAGTGGTCTTTACCTTGCCATGAACAGCAAGGGAGAATTGTATGGCTCTGTAAGTATACACCTTTGAACAGATACATATTGGCACACACATTTTTTTTTTTCAAGAATGATGTCCACAGCCAGTAGGTGGCACATTTTGCACCCTAAAACTCATCTTTTGTTGTCCTGTCTTTCTGCAGGAGAAGCTGTCAGCAGAATGTGTTTTCAGAGAGCAATTTGAAGAAAACTGGTACAACACCTACTCCTCTAACATCTATCGGCATGGAGAGAAAGGTTCATTTTATTTTGTTGCTTTGAACAAAGATGGGACGTCCCGTGATGGAACAAGATCAAGGAGGCATCAGAGGTTCACTCACTTCCTACCAAGACCTGTAGATCCAGAAAGAGTTCCAGAGCTGTACAGAGACATACTGGGTCAGAGCTGAGGCAGAATGAATTAGCTGGTGAAAAGCAAGGTTAAAAGCAGAAGTGCACCCGAGGTCATCCCCTTAAGGGAGATGGATGATCTTGTTTATGTGGACAAAATAGGATCGTAAAAGTGCACCAAATCAACACTCCCCACTGCTGGCATGGAGGAAGGAAAGAAAACCCGACTGGCTGGGGAGTGTGACTGAACAGCATCAGGGATCTTCTGTGGAACCTGTGAAGAGCCCCATGACAGAGACTACTGGGGCTCCACATATTTTCACCTTATCAGCCTATGCAAAAGCCCTGGTGGCCAAACGGATGATCTTTAAATTTTATTACGTTTCACTAATGAAATCCAACTATCTGCTTGCCCAGACTGCATGTTCAAAAGGACAAAGGTGTGAACTTGATAGCTGAGATTAACCACTGGCTGCTAGTAACCTTTTACTGCTGTGTCTTGTCAATTTTGATGTTTTGAGTCGACCTTTTATTCCAACATTACTGTGGCTGCTAAGTAAACAAATAATTTACATGCAAAATCCACTATAAAGTGTGGCTGGTTTACATTAAAAAAAAGTTCATGCACTGGAAAGCAGCCACATTTGTTCTGCAAAACGGGTCTTAGAGCTGGGATAATCACATGTACTGAAATGACTGGCATGGGTGAAATCAATCCAGACTATGATTTTTCTGCAAAATGCATGAGGAGGAAGAGAAGAATAACAGTGTCCTGTGTGTGGGATGGTGCATTTTGTAATGGAGCTCTTATGGAAGCCAGTGAAGGAATTCCGACTGCTGTCAAACAATGGATGGGACTGACAAAGACACCTTTACAGACATTTTGAAATCTTTATTCTTATTTATGAGTTTTCCTTTCCAAGGACATACAGTATATTTATTTCATATATTTATTTATTTTGAGACTATATTTTTACAGCTATGAGATAAAATAAAATAAAAACACCCAGAATATGCACGAGATTTTTCTTATTTATTTTATCATCATAGTATAAACTGTTGTTTTGTGGTCATTGAAGGAGGTCTTTTCATACTTTTTGAGACTTTGTGTTCTGCATATTGACGCTATGACTTCTTAAACTGCAGTAACGATCATATCAGTCTTTCCAATCTTTCCAGTGCTTTGTCTGTTTGAGCCAATGTGGTTAACTTAATCTGCATGTTGGCAATGATATTAAAAATGTTGACTTCTTTATGACTAGTACAACATTTATCTGGAGAACTTGTCTGGAACAACCAATCACTAACCTTAAAAACAGACATCCATAAGAAATGTATACATTATCCTAAATAGAGGCACTTTAAGTCTTTTGCAATGTTAAACTGTGGTGCTGTAGCATTTTTGTGTGAAAACAGTTTATATAAGACTTCTGTATAGCACACGTGTGTGATTCCTCCCTCTCAGCTCTTCTAGAAGCCTCCTTATTTGTCAATCCCTGTCTACTGGGAGGCAGGGGCAATATCCAGAAAACAGGAAGAAAGAAGATACGAGGAAGTAAAAGTTGAAAGCTACCCTATTCTGTGATTCAAACACACACACAGAAAAATTCCCATATTTCAACTTTAATATTTGTTACTCTCCAAAAAAACAAGACAACTGAAAAGACATCATTTGGGCATTTTTCCATTCTTAATAATCACATCAAGAGCTGCACATAGTACTGATTTATACACTGATATTAATTTAAGTTATTTATACAGTTAAAATAGTCATTTACAAAACTGGTACATTGTTTTTGACAAGTAATATTGCTAGATTTCCCCTTCAATATACTATACATCATGCTATACATGTTACATGGCACAGATAACCTGATAGCTGGATTATCAGCCCTCTCTTAGTTAACAACGTCCACAAAATCTGTTTTAAAAAAAAGCCTGAATTGGAAAAAATATTTAGCATCTTTTTTGTAGTTAAATGGATCACAATTTGAAGTACGGAGGACAGCGAGATGGGGCAATGAGTTGCTGTGATCTCCAACTAGACACGTGATTGACAGGGCTAATGCTATGGCTCTTTCATTCATATATCCTGTGTGAGTCATCCCTCATTCTTAACACACCTGAAACTGATTTGGTCAAATGTCACAATGGCAAAAGTTAAAGAGAGATTGCAGTCCATTGTTCGACTTTCAGCCAGCTTTAATCATCATTAGAGTCTTCACTGCCTTAATGAAGGAACAATGGGCTGGGGACCTCCCAAACCTGCAGTCAGCTGAGACTGAAGACGTCACTTGGATGAGTGACGAAACGTTTCTCCCACAAAACCCTACATCCAGATGAACAGAATCAACTTTTGGAGATTTACTTTCCTGGATGATTGAGAATGCATCAAGACGAGAAAGCATGATGTTTGTTTAGTAGTGTTTAAAGCATTTTGCACAGAATATTTCCCATTTCATTTAACACGGTGTGTTGAGTTCAGTATCGATATTGACCAAACACTATAATTCAAAGGATTATTTACTAGCTGCTCACTTCAAAGTCCAGTTAGCAGCTGTTCAAAAATTATAATCTTAAAGTTCCCCTTTTTTACTATAAAAGGCCCAGTCTTATGAAATCATCAGTTCTTAATCACAGAAAGTTGATTGCATTTGACTTGATGGAACTCAGGGAGGCTTTATATGTGAAAAGGGAATGACCATTGCTGAACTCTGTCACCATCACCATCCCAACACTGTGAATAGTACTCATAGTCACTGATCAATGGTCATGATAATTTGCATATTAACGATCATGAAACTGAGCTTGCAACTTGGTGCTAGTTTCAGTCATTGTGCAACTGCAGTGTTTATAAGGTTGGGGACACCTGCAGTTGGCTGAGAGTGAAGAAGTCACTTGGATGAGTGATGAAATGTTTCTACAACTGCAAAACTTTGCAGCAGATATGCAAATAACAGATAACTAGAAGTCTGGGGCAAGACTTCCCGTTCCTTGTTCACTATAAATACAGATAAATTAAAAATGTGTTTCATCATCAGATGACAGTGAGTGCTTTTGAGATTGCACGTCAGTGAATGTGTTCTTCATTTACTGTTTTTTCCCAAAGCCTCCTCTACTGAAGCTTGTATTACCAAAATCTGGCTCCTTTTGTACAGATTCTATATTTTATTGTGTGGTTATATGAAACATTTTGTAAAGGCTTAAACCTCTGTGGAGGCAAAAACAATGTTCCCAGTGAGAACAACTTCTTCAAACATCTCATGGAGCTACCAATAATTAGCAACTTAACTAGCTATAATAACATTTTACAGATATGCGACTTAAAGTGCACTGCAAGCTTTTGTGGGTATAGCAAAATGAATTAAAGGTAAAGGTGCTTAGGATAGTCCAAAAAATAATCCAATTCTATCTTTGGATAAAAGCTGTGCATGAAGATCAAAAGCTAGGGAAAATCTTGTAAATGGCCCTTGAGGTAAGCATGTTTTATCACTCTGTGCATCTGTTTGTTAAAGTTTAATAATTCAAACAAAATTTAATTAAGGCTCTGAAAGGAGAGTGAAACTGGAGTAAGCTAGTTAGCATAACCAAGAAACATGTCAATCTTTAGAATTACTTTAGCACACCTTAAGTACTCTTCACACGGGACTAGAATTACCTGAGGCCCACGTGTGATTAAGGGATTTGCCCCCCACGTAATGTTTGGTAACCTTTAATCTACTTTGTGCAGGCTAAGTGCTTGAACAGGCTCTATAGTTATCGGAGTACTGAATAACCCCCTGTTGTGACATCCACAGGACCCCTGTGTACTGGGGTCAAGGCTAAAACGGCCTAACAAAGCCTAACTCTGTACAGTACTGATGGAAGACTGCCTGTACCCTGAAACATCTGGCTGGTGTGAAACTGGGAAGAGAGCAGCTCTTTCTTATTTGCCTGAAATTCTTTTATGTGTCCAGCTGCATTTCACATCAAGGAGATACTGTCATGCATAGGATGGTGCCAGCATACTGGCTCATCAGCTTGGCAACATGTTTCAGATAAGATTACATAGTGCTTTCGTTCATATCTGCCCAGTTGTACAGGCTGGAGCACGGTTACATTGTGTCTAGTTAGGACACGGTTCAGTGTGTGTGTAATCCTCTGATAGGGGTGTACAGTGTAGGCTAAGAGGAAAAGAACATCACACAAACGGTACCTGAGTACCAGCATATGGATACTGACTGAAACTTTATGTCAGACACAGCAAGAGAGAAACATCTTAAAAACTAGGAAAGAGAGAGAGGCATGTATGACTTAAAAGTTTTCAAGAAACAGGTGGGTTTCGGAGAAGATAAAATAGAGAGGAAAAAAACTATATGGGTTCTTAGTGCTTTGCTGGTCTGTCGGGTTACAATCTTCCTTTGAAGTGTGTGTGTGTGTGTGTGTGTGTTTGCAGGGAGGGGGAGGCATGTTTATGTGACTCAAAGTGACTGCACAGATTCATGTCAGCACAACTTCTGTGTGTGTGCGTGTGTGTGCGTGTGATCTGTGAATCTGTGTGAAGGTGAGCCAGGGGTTCTCCTGACTAGAGGGCTGTCTGACTGATGTGTGAAGGCCTGTGTGTGTGTGTGTGTATGTGTGCATTGCCATGCCTCAATCCTGTTTCTTCTTTCTCTGTCTATCCTCTGTGGGGTTTTCCACTGACTGGTTAGATCTCCACTGCTGGATCCATGCAGGAATGATCATAGAAAACAGGGGAAAAAATGTGGTAAAATTCTTTAAATCTTGTCAAACCTCCCTCTAATGTTTCTCACCTTTCTCTTCCAAGTAGTGGGAAAAAAGCTCCACTGAGGCATTTGTCTTACTCTGTTACACATACTGTTGTTTCTGCTGGAAGGCTAAATGTTTTATATCTCCACTAAAATAACAAGAAAATTCAATATTATCTGCTTCAGGAGTATAGTATCTTATTTTGACACAGAATTTTGAACTCATGGGCAGAACGCTGAAGGTAAATTAAATTTAACCTTCTTCAAACGCTACTTCTTTAGCAAAGTACTTTTAAGCCAATGTACCTCTAAATGTACTGTTCTGACAAACTATAAGCTCTAAGCATAACAGTGTGTGTGTGCTGGTACGTATGTGCAACAAGCAGAATCCACACAGGTGTTCTTCCTGCAGACGTCAACACACACACACTCCTAAGGTGTGCGTACTCAAGCTTTCATCAGGTCTCTGTGTGTGAGATTAATGGTTCTGTGGGGGTGACTCAGCTGCGATGAATTCACAGAAGAAAAAGTGTTCATCCCAAATTCTTAGACATATTAGACAGCTATGAACTCATCCACCTTCTTGATAGATACGTCTTAATAAACTTAATTAAGTGCTGTTCAAACTAGAAAGAAACAACTGAGTAGTTGAGCTTTAGCCTGCCTTAATGATGGACCTTTTGGGGATCTTTTTTTTTTTAGCTTAATGAGAACATTTTCAGTTTCTCTCATTTTAATGATCTCAAGGTACTTAGTTTGAAAAAAATATATAGTTTGATTAAAGATGCATTGATGAGTATCAATAGATCGAATGGTTGGATATCATGATGGAACATATGGCAGCTAAGCAGCCAAATATCAGTGGAAAGTAAAACTGAAGAAAAGGGAGCGTGAATCCTGGAATGGTGTTCTTTGGATGGTCAGCAACGCAACTCAAAATAAATAAAAATGTTGTGGCTGTTGCCAGTTTTGATGTGTGTTATATGTTGTTGTAAAGTTGTTGTTGGTAGGTGTAGATGTTTATCTAGCTTTAAGCCTCAGTCAGACAGACCTAGACACTCATTCGGCAGAGTCATTTTGCAACCACTGGTAATGAAGAGAAAATGAATACTCACCAACCTGTTACGAGTGAAGGTTGCTGGCAGTCGTTGCGAAATCGATTGCTAAAGCCCCCAGTCAAACAGGCATAGACTGGTCAGTGAGTCTTTGGCACAACCTACGGAGAAGTGTGTGTGCCGTGTTCAATTGGGAAGTTGTTTGTAGAGTTTACCAGCAGCCGCTAGCATTGGTGTCAAAGAGGTATATGTTGCTGGACCAAAAACCTCCTTGTGATTACTTTGGTTGCCAAAGTAATCCTGTAGTTTGACTTGTTTATAGACTAATTGCTGAGTGGTAGTCAAACTATCAAAAGTGTGACGCAAACCTGAAATGTTCTGATTTGCATTCACCTTCAAAATAAAAGTTTTACCTTTTGAAATATGCTGATTGCAGTGGCAAGGCACCACCTTTACTTTGAAGGGGAATGTTCACCATTGCCATTGTTTGTCACTTTTATTCCAACTTCTCTACATGTCAGAGAGTGAAATGGTGAGTGTTTGTAGACCAGCTGATGTCTTTCATGCAAACTACAGGTTGCTTGCAACCAAAGCAATAACAAGGAGATCTTAGTGCAGTCTCCCAGCATCAGTTTCAGGAACCACTAGCCAACTGGTTGGGAAATACTGATTTTTGACTTGCAACCGGAGGATCTAGTGGTATTCTGTGTGACTGAGGCCTTACTGTGCACCAAATGGAAGTCCCAGATAAAGGGAACTAAAACCAGGGGGAAGCCACACAGCTTTAAAGCCATTTGCGTATATCTCTGCCATTGGCTATGTTGTTTTTAACAAAATCTTTCTATTCTGTCTTTCCAAAAAATAAAGTTTTAAAAAATAATTTCTAAATTTTGCTTTAATTCTTTTAATATTTTTTCCACCAAGGACAAGTTCAAATGGCTTTTTTGGTCAATAGATGTTAATCTAATACATATTATATAGATTACTTAATGCATTAAAACTACTCACAAATTTACAAGCAAAAGCATTTACAATAACAGAAACTAAAGCATAAAGGACATGAAAAAACTAGAAAAAAAATAAGCGATAAATTATCTCAGAAGACACAACAATACTGAGGTAAACCACATCACAGGAAAAAGTAAACCAAGTGTACTTGAAATGCAACTCCACACCCTCCTGCTGTTTTTGCTGGGTCTGTTTCAATGAAAGAGTGTTACCTGACATATTGCAGATGAAAGATTCACACCGGTGCGCACATTTTCAACCCTGTTATCATCAACAGTTCTTAAGCAGTCGTTGAACATGTTGTTAAGCAGAAGGTAGAGTCCATGTAAAATACCCATCTAACCACTGACTTCAGCTCATATCCACACACCTAAAAACCACAAATTATACAAGACATGGGTAGGACACGAGATTGGGGGAAAAAAACGAAAGGTGAAGTTTTGTAAGATCAAAACATTCTACGGATTTTATTTTAAAAATCAACTTTTTTTTTTTTTTTTGCACAATCACAATGTTTTCTTAGTTTATAGAGGCTGCTGACAGTTAGCAGCTGGCAGTAGTTTAATTACCTTACCTTTTAAGTCATGTAAAAATATAAACAGGGCATAATTGGCAGTGCAAGAGTTCATAAAATCAGTGGTTTTTCCTCTAACTGCAGTTTCTGCCTTCTTTTTAATTAATTTAGATGACTGAATGATGCTTGTGGTGTCATTTAATGCATGTTTTTGCACAAACAGAGGTATAAAGTGGATGACAAACTCAGTCCAACCTGCAGGTGTGACTAAAAAACAACAGGAGCAGAGGTTTTTGAAAGCCGTACAGGAAATGCACATTGTGGGAAAGAAGTCAAGCAAAATAACCCATTAAGCTAGCCAGGTTGGATGTTTTCTTTTGGACCATAAGATAATTTAAGTTCATTTCCTGCATTTAGTCGTACTCGTACCTCAAACTGACTGAAGAATAAAAGCACCTCAGCCACTCTAGCTTTTTCTTTGTTTTCCTTTTTTGTACTGCTATTAAATTATTTGAAATAAAGAACAGTGAACTCAAGTGTAGAGTAAAAGAAGACTCAAGCTAGAATTACCCTCCTCCTTGTGTGTAGATGCATATAAAAGTCAATTATAGGTTACAGAAGATCGCAGGGAAGCTAGTGCGCATTTTTTCTGTCTTAGAAAAAAGCACACACAAACATGCCATGTGTCTACGTGCAGTATGTAAATCTGTATCCAGATAACTAGTTTTGTAAATCTATACAGCAATGGTTTGAGCTAAATGCTCTGCTGACACGGTAATATTAATATACTTGTGTTCAG
The DNA here is from genome assembly GCF_056152115.1 of Neolamprologus brichardi. Taxonomy (NCBI): domain Eukaryota; kingdom Metazoa; phylum Chordata; class Actinopteri; order Cichliformes; family Cichlidae; genus Neolamprologus; species Neolamprologus brichardi. The sequence continues at coordinate 25,469,801 of NC_142109.1, read as the reverse complement.
AGGTTAAATAATTTACATATCTTCACCATCTTGTCTTAGTCTGTTAGTACTCTATTAGCTGTGGCTGATGGGAAAGTTTCAAAGCTGTTTGGCCAAAATCCAAAATATTGGAGAAACTAAAATTGTCCCTTTTATTTTTACTAGGTTGAAAACATCATTGAGATCACCAACGTTGATCAAAGTTCATCCTTAGGCAAAAAAAATTTCCACCTTTACATCCATCTGTTCACTTCTTATTCGTTTTAGTGTCATGGGGGTGGTGGAGCCTGTCCCAGCTGTAACAGTGCAAACCTGGACACTTTGGGCAAGTCACAAGTCTATTGTGGGGTGAAATATGAAGGCAAGAAAATTGGTAAGTAGAACACTTAAATAAATAAATCCAATTTTTATGCTAATGATAGATGAGGTTAGGGTGAAGGAAAGTTAAAAACAGTAAGGCTGAGACTGTGCAGGAGAGTGGTGCAAATTGCACTACATCATAAATCTAAGAAACATCTCCAGGAAGGTGTAATGCACAATTCAAATTCCTGTCTGGACCAAAATGGTGAAAATTAGTGTGTAGTGCAAAGTGGCCAGTGTTCCAGTAACTGCCCCTTAGGTGATACTTGTATAATTTCCTTTTGATCACAGAAATAAATTTTCAATCAGCTTCATTTTGAATACAATATTGTTAACTTTCACATCAGAGTGGCTGCATTGAAATTTTCAATACTACCACAAGTCTCAAATCATTTTACTCATCAAGGTAAGAACCTGTACTTGTGGATTACAGATGGGTTTCGGATGCCAGATTGCTGTTTATAGTGGGTTTTATAAACTTTAGTTCCCCTCATTGTGAAGCTTAAGAAAAAAAAAAAGAAACTTCTAGATCAAATAAATTGGATTGTTTTCCTTTTTTAACTTATGTTACATTTTATAGACGGGAAGTGATACCGTAACTTGAGAAACAATGAAAATGTAGGGGGGAAAGTAATGAAGGAAAAGAAGGGATTAAAGATAAGACAGTAGACACTTAATCCCTTGTGGTTCTCCACCCTTGTGATGTAAAATTATTTATGAGGCTTACTGTGAACATGTTTGCTCAGTGTTATGGATTCGTGGACAAATTCACTCTTAAATTCTTAATAGGAGGGGAACTATCCATTAGCATACGACACAAAGGGGACTACAGGGAGAAAGAGTGCAATGAGGAAGAGAAAACAGAAAAATCTAATTTGCATTTGAGAGAAAACAGAAGAGAACAAATGTGAATGCTAAGAGGATGATAACTACCAATATTATGCTTGAGTAGAATATAATATTCACCATTTACAGCATATAAAAGACAACATTTGATTAAAAAAATCTTTTTTTTAACTATATAGATAAATATGTTGAGTTGATATTATTCAGTTTCATTTAAAACTACTTTGAAAGGTCAGTTTCCAGTTGTTTTGGCTTTGTTAGCTTGATGTAAAAGAATCAAGTAAAAGGACATATTGTGTGCGCAATTACATTTTTTGGGAGTAACCCATTCACCACAGAGGAAACAGACCTGGAAGATCCCTTTGTAAAATAAAGGGACTGTTTGTTCTTTGCTTTTTAATTTAAAGATTTATGTGTGCAAAACAGATACTCTCCATCCCTGAATTCTTTTTCTCTTGGGAAACTAATACTTCCTCTTTGGAAAAAAAAAATCATAACTCTCACCTATATGTTGCTTGTCCATGTCTGGAGTCTGTGTCCTCTTCTTTACCTCATTGTGGTGCATCAAACCCTAGTAGACTTGTTAATTCTTCTTATGACTGGACAGTTGTAAACACCAGTCAGAGTTTGATGACTGCTGAAAAAAGCAGCAGCAGTGAGTATTTTCTCGCCAGCAGGGAGAAGTGTTAACAACATAGCATTTTGTGAAGCGACACAAAGGTGAGACAGGCATTTTATTGGGGTTTCAAAGAGGGATACAAACATAAAAACTCTAAGGATAAAGAATCATAGGTTAGTGTGGCAAATGTCCACTTACTCACTTGTTAGTGACAGCCTGTTGTGAAACTTCAAGCTGTGCATTTCTGGCATCAATAGCTTGGTGTTTTAAAACATGACATGACTACCAAGGGGCAGATCTGACTGAGTAAATGATGAACATCCCACGCTCGCTGGGAACAGTAATTTTACAAAATGAGCATAGCTTTGATTTAAAAATGACACGAAAGCAGTGAACAATATCAAAGGGTTAGGTCGAAGAGTGAGCAGCAGTGCAGATACCTTGTTGATACCTGAGGTGAAAAGAGAATGGCCACACAACTTTGAGATGACAGAAAGGTAGTAATTTGTTACTTTCAACATATGCAGAAGAGCATATTTGAATGCACAACAAATTGAATGTTGAAGTAGATGGACAACAGCAGCAGAAGACCACTGGGTGCCACTCCTGTCAGCTAAGAACAAGAAACTTAGGCTAGAAATTAAACAAATTAGACAAAAGAGTCTTAAAAGTCTTTTAAAAAAATGGTGCCTGGTCGGGTGTGTCTCACTTTCTGCTGTGATATTTCGATGGTAGGGTCTGAATTTGGCATAAACAGTAAGAAAGCTTGGATCCATCCAGCCCTGTATCAATGGTTCAGGTAGTATAATGTGTGGGGGATGTTTCTTGGCAGACTTTGGGGTTCTTAGTGGGAACTGAGCATCTTCTAAACACCACAACCTACCCAGGTGTTGTTGCTTTAAATGTATGGCCAACTGTACCCATCTTCTGATGGCTTTTTGTTGGATAACTAAAACTCAGTTTTCAAAGATGACACTGAGTTAATTATACTGAAATGGGTTCCACAGTCTCCAAATCTCAGTCTAACAGGCCACCTTTGGGATACGGTGGAATGGGAGATTCTGCGCCAACTATAGGTTGCTTTCATGTCAATATGGACCAAAATTTCTGAGGAATGTTTCCACACCATGAAGAATTCAGACAGTTTTGAAGGAAAATGCTTTGATGACATGCTCTATAAAACTGCACTCAATCACATAACACAGTTTTCCGTAAGCCCTGTCTACACATTCAACAAACCCCAAGATCAGTAATTTTATTATTAGTTTCATGTGTTCTAACACACGGACACGCATACACACATACACATGGTGGAAGTAATTAAAGCAAGTGGAGCTAAATTGAAGTGTATTGAACTCTTCTCTCACACGCTCCTACTTTGTCGATAGATCACTCACCAAGCGCTATCGACCGCTACAACGAATTCCCACTGCAAAGCCCTTTGCAGTCCATGTGATATGTTGGAGCCTACAGAACATAGGGCAGGGAGGCAGAAAAAACACTGAAAAAGTCAGGAAAACAGATTTTTTGTGAAGCAGCATTGGCAAAGGAAATTTCCCTTCACGTTGTTTAACTTTTTATCTCTTTCTCTCCTTGCATCGGGATTATTTTATCGGTTCTATGTCATTGTGTGCCCCACTCTGTCTTTCCAAGTCCTTGTTTTCTCCTCTCTCTCTAAATCACTATATCTCTATCTATCTTGTGGGAAGGGTAATGATTTTAACTAAATGAGACTCTTGCACTTTTCCAACCCACTAGATTAACAGATCAATGGAATAGCATTTGTGTGTTCATCTGTGGGGAGAAGCCTATGTGTGTTCTCGCCGTCTACACAGTCTGTATAGTAATCATGAATACCCAATAACCCCAGTGACTAGTTATGACATGGAGGACAAAGCTCTGTTGATGGGAAGTGACAAGGGAGAAAAAAATGACAGCAGAGATTTCCCACAAACAGTAGGGGAGTAGGAGGCCATGGATTTTTACTGAATAATTGGTAGGAATTTTTCACAAGGTCTCGACATGACAAATGTGCATCAAGCACACCATCAGTGGTGGAGTAGAAGAACGCCTCTGCTCCTCTGTTGAAATGCATTTCCCCTGTGTGGGTCGCCCCTTGTGCTTGATGTGAATTCAATTGGAGATAAATTGATTATCTCTTATTTGTGATCAATGCTAAATGTGTTAACATGTATTGGCTCTGCTCTTTCAGTGTGCACCTGTGCTTGTATGAAGCTTTTCCTCCAAGAGGTTTGCTATCGCTCTTCATCCACACACCTCTCTAAATGCTAGAAAGGCTGGAGAAATTTAGTAGTTAGTGAGAAATATTCACACAGCTGTAAGTAGTTAATTCCCCTGTTTGCCTTATAGGCAAACAAAAAACATTTATTTTGACGATTCAGTTTAAAGAAATAAGAGAAACCACTGCAGAAAACAGACATTTAAAATGACATTTTCTTCTTTGTATTTCATTACCTGAGTATTTTCTTTCTTTTTTATTGCTTTCTTAATACTCAGTAAGTGCTCTCTTTTTGTAACTAGCTAAGTGTTTTCATGCGTGATTGAATTTTTTAATCACACTTGTAGATTGCATGATGTTCTGATATAGTTATATACCGTCTTACACATCAAGCTTTTGATCTTGTGATCTAAATTTAGTTAAAAAAATAACAAAATGTGTACTTTGTCAATTATTTCTTTGATGTAACAATGCTTCTTTGCAATAACATTGAAAGCCTGTTTATTTCCCCTCAAATAGTGCCACATTTGTAAGGATTCATTCATGGGTTGAGCAGCAGAGTTGAGTATGTGGGTTGCACCCATGCCAAACAGCTTATTTTGCTATTGACTCTTGCTTGGCATCATTTATTGGATTGGATGATTGAATTCTGAAGAAACAAGACATATTGCCAATTTAATAATATTTTTTTTTAACAAACAGTAGGATGTGGAAAAAACATATACAGTCACAAGAGCCTGGCACCACCTCCTCATGCTCTATTTGATATCTCCCAGCATTGAGATTTCCTCTGGATTATGACAAGTCTGGTTTTTCCGTTGAGAGAGATGTGGCCCAATCATAATAGCATTTTCTGTGTAGTCTACACACTTTGACCGTATGATCCAACTGCTGTAGGCAGAATCTGGACTCTGGCCAAGCGACCTGATTGTCAGCTGTTAGGGTACCAGAAGCTCAAAACAAGTGTCAGTAGCAGAATAAGCTGTTTGGTATTGGCAGATAAGATTTGGTAAGTTTTACATGAGTGCAACCCACATACTCAACTCTGCTGCTCAACCCAGCATTTTCTTTACAAATGTGGCAAAATTAAAGGGGAAATAAAAAAAGGCTTTTCCCAGCGGTATAAGAATTATTGCCAAGAAACTGTTTGTTAGAAAGAAAAATATCAAACAAGCACAAACAAAAGTTTATATTTTTTAGTCATGTGGAAGTCGTGGTATTTTTTGGTATTTAATGTTATTATGAATTTTTTTTTTAAAAAGGAGACCAATACACATTAATTAACATGAGCACTTACTTTTTTCATTCATGGACGCTGGCAGGTTTAAAAAAGGAATCTACAAGTATCTAATAAAAAAGAAAAAAGACATTTTCACAGGACTCTGTTCAATCATGTACAAAATTACACACACCCTGCCAGTAATTAAGAGAGTAAGTTGCAAGGTGCTGCTAATCAAATGCAATTGATTAAATCATCATCAGCAAGTGTGATCACCTCTATAGAAGCAGAATTTTCGTAATTTGATGGTTTGGAGGATTCGGTTGTGTTAACACAATGCGAAAAGGAATAAATGCATCACCAAACTCACTCACAGGCCAGAACCTGCAGTGCTCAAAGAAACTGCAATGTTGGTCCACTCAAAGTCCAGATTTCAACACGAGTGAAATATTGTTTTGGCACCTTAAGAAACTGTGTATGTCTGAAAACCTCAATGAACTGATTTTTTTTTTTTTTTTTTTTTTAAAAGGTGGGCTTAAATTCTTCTTGAATTATGTGAAAGACTGATAAAGTAATGAAAATGAATACTTCAAGCTATTGCTTATTACTAACCCATATGGAAAAGAAATAGTAAAAACTTGATATGATTTACTCATGAAAGTGGCCACTTTCTCATTACACTCATATATTGTTTTAGTAAGTATCCAAAACATACAAGTTTTGTCATGGTCCTGGGTCGGTGACCCAGCGCTTTGAGTTTGTTATTAGTATTTTCTAGTTTATTCTGTTTTGTATTGGTGGTTGGGGTTTGGTTGTGTTTATTTTCCCTACCTGCGTCTCCCTCGGTGCTCTGTTCATGTCCCCGTGTTGTTATGTAAAACAGTCTGTGTGTTTCCTGTTTTACTTTGTAGGGTTGTGTCTCGTTATGTCCATTAGTTCCAGCTGTGTCCCCGCCTGTCTGCCATTACCCGATTACCCTGTGTGTGTGTGTATATATAGTGGGTGTCGGTCTGTGTTCGTTGTCGGCTCGTCTGTGTTTCATGGTGTCTGTTCCTCGTCTGTGTCTCTCTGCCTCCCACCCCATTTGTATGATCCGGTTTGTTATTTAGCTCACCCAGTTTAGGTTTATGTTCTGTCCTGCCCTCAGTTCTGTTATTTGTACACTGTAAATTAAACCCTCACTCTTATCATCATATCGGCTGTCTGCATTTTGGGTCCTCCTTTTCCTCCACACCACACGGCTCACCCCGCCAGCCGTGACAGTACGAGCCGACCAAACATGGACCCAGCAGCATCCGCACCTTCCCAGGAGTTTCGGGAGGGATTGATTGACTCCGTTTCGAGGTTAGTTAACCTATGGCTTGAGCATGAGGGGGAGGAATTTCACCGCGCTGTAGAAGCCAGGCTACAGCAGCTTATTTCTGCTCACCCCTGGCTACTGGATTCTCTTCACCCGCTCGCACAGGACTTCATTCTGCACGAACTTCACCTTCACCCTCCAGCTGCTACCGCTTCCCGACCCAGCCCGGCGGTGAATGTGTTGCACTGCCCGCCGGGGAATCTGCGGCCCGGCCCGCCGGATGTGGAATTACCCGGCCGGTCGGAGCTATCCTCAAGAAAGAAGCGACGTTCACGCCGCCGACGCCCATCGCCACAGCCGGGCCCCGAGAGTTCTGAGTTGCCGGCTGTGGTGAGTGGAAAAGGCACTCTTTCTGTTTCGCCTGAACCTGTGACTGTTTGTACCGGGGCTGTGTTTTTTGAGCCAGCTGCCCAGCCGGTAGCTCGGTTAGCTGCCCAGCAACCACTAGCTCAGTTAGCCGCTCAGTCGTCACCCCCGTCACATTCAGCCTCATGACCCATAGCCCAGTCATTACCACAGCCAGACCGACTACAAACTACGTTGCAGTCCATAGCCCGGTCAATAGCTCAGTTGGTAGAAGACTCATCAGCTCAGCCACCAATTCAGCCATCATCTTCACCATCTCCTCTGGTACAGCAAGCCATAACAGTTCAACCCATAAAGGACAGTTCAACAACTTCTTATCCCAAGCAGAGAGACAAACCTAATGACTACAAAAACGTCCCTCAAGAGCTGGCCAGTTCTGAGACTGAGACGCACTCCAGGGCCTCCCCAGAGGCTGGGTTTCAGCCCCCAGCAGACTCTGGACCCCTGGAGGTAAAGACGCCAGCTGAGGACTGCACCCGGCTGTCGCTGCCTGAGCTGAGTCAATGCTCTGTGCAGCTGCAGTCAGCCTTGTGTTTGCCAGAGGCCCGTGCGCCTGCTGGTTCTGATTTGTTCCTGCCAGAGGCCACCGTGCCTGCTGGTTCTGATCTGTTCCTGCCAGAGGCCCGTGCGCCTGCTGGTTCTGATCTGCGTCCGCCAGAGGTCCCCGCGCCTGCTGGTTCTGTTCTGTGCCTGCCAGGGGCCCCTGTGCCCGCTGGTCCTGAGACTGTTCTCGCTGGAGGGCCCGAGGAGCCCGTCCAGCCTCCTGTCTCGTCCGCTGGAGGGCCCGAGGAGCCCGTCCAGCCTCCTGTCTCGTCCGCTGGAGGGCCCGAGGAGCCCGTCCAGCCGCAAGACTCGTCCGCTGGAGGGCCCGAGGAGCCCGTCCAGCCGCAAGACTCGTCCGCTGGAGGGCCCGAGGAGCCCGTCCAGCCCCAAGACTCGTCCGCTGGAGGGCCCGAGGAGCCCGTCCAGCCCCAAGACTCGTCCGCTGGAGGGCCCGAGGAGCCCGTCCAGCCCCAAGACTCGTCCGCTGGAGGGCCCGAGGAGCCCGTCCAGCCCCAAGACTCGTCAGCTGGAGGGCCCGAGGAGCCCGTCCAGCCGCCAGCTGCAGCCTCATCATCCTCGCCGGCTGCCGCTTCATCCACACCGCCGGCAGCAGCAGCGGATTCATCCTCGCCAGCTGCAGCCTCAGCTTCACCCACGCCGTCGCCTGGTCCAGCTCCGGCTTCATCGTCGCCTGGTCCAGCCTCGGCTTCATCGTCGCCTGGTCCAGCCTCTGCATCCGCCTCGCCTGGTCCAGCCTCTGCATCCGCCTCGCCTGGTCCAGCCTCTGCTTCCGCCTCGCCTGGTCCAGCCTCTGCTTCCGCCTCGCCTGGTCCAGCCTCTGCTTCCGCCTCGCCTGGTCCAGCCTCTGCTTCCGCCTCGCCTGGTCCAGCCTCAGCTTCCGCCTCGCCTGGTCCAGCCTCAGCTTCCGCCTCGCCTGGTCCAGCCTCAGCTTCCGCCTCGCCTGGTCCAGCCTCAGCTTCCGCCTCGCCTGGTCCAGCCTCAGCTTCCGCCTCGCCTGGTCCAGCCTCAGCTTCCGCCTCGCCTGGTCCAGCCTCAGCTTCCGCCTCGCCTGGTGCTGCGGGGGCCACGCAGCCTTCAGGTTCCCAACCGCCGCCTCAACATCGTCGGTCGTCTGCCGGGCCGCATGTTGGGCATCTTCGCCGCCGCGGCCGGCCTCCGGAACTGTTTTCTCGCCACTGCCTTCCGCACGGTCGGCCGCCTGACCTGTTTCCCCATCGCCGTTGCTACCTTCCGCGCGGCCGGCCTCCGGACCTGTGTCGCCGTCGCTGCCGTGTGCACGGTCGGCCCCCTGAACTGTTTCCACTTCGCCGCCGCTGCCTTCCGCGCGGTCGGCTTTTGGATCTGTGTCGCCAACGTAGCCGGCCTCAGAAGATGCATTGTCCTGGACTTCTGAGTTGTCAGCCTCCGGGCCGGCCTCCTGAACTGTGTTTTGTTCTTGGACTCCAGCATGTGTGTTTTTGTTTTGGGCGATTCCCTTGGTTCGCTGGAGCTTGTTTTTGTTTGGTTGTGGTCCCTCCGTCCTGGACCCCCCGCCGCCCGCCCTGGGTTGGTCGTCTGTTTTTTTTTTTTTGTTTGTTTTTTTTTTGGGCTGTCTGGAGCCAGCCCTTGGAGGGGGGGTACTGTCATGGTCCTGGGTCGGTGACCCAGCGCTTTGAGTTTGTTATTAGTATTTTCTAGTTTATTCTGTTTTGTATTGGTGGTTGGGGTTTGGTTGTGTTTATTTTCCCTACCTGCGTCTCCCTCGGTGCTCTGTTCATGTCCCCGTGTTGTTATGTAAAACAGTCTGTGTGTTTCCTGTTTTACTTTGTAGGGTTGTGTCTCGTTATGTCCATTAGTTCCAGCTGTGTCCCCGCCTGTCTGCCATTACCCGATTACCCTGTGTGTGTGTGTGTGTATATATAGTGGGTGTCGGTCTGTGTTCGTTGTCGGCTCGTCTGTGTTTCATGGTGTCTGTTCCTCGTCTGTGTCTCTCTGCCTCCCACCCCATTTGTATGATCCGGTTTGTTATTTAGCTCACCCAGTTTAGGTTTATGTTCTGTCCTGCCCTCAGTTCTGTTATTTGTACACTGTAAATTAAACCCTCACTCTTATCATCATATCGGCTGTCTGCATTTTGGGTCCTCCGTTTCCTCCACACCACACGGCTCACCCCGCCAGCCGTGACAAGTTTCATTATATAATTTTTCAAGGGATCTTATATGTGTTTTCACTCTTGTATGCTTTTCATACAAGTTTCACACAAGACAGATACAAACTTTATAAGATTTATATATATATTTTCCATATGGGAAACATTGTTCCCCAAGCTATTGAATCATCTATTGTAGTTTTTTATAGGACTGTAGTGAGTCCTGCAGGGTTTACTATCTTTGCTCTGTGCTGCTTAATAAGAAAAGACTGACTGCCCAAAACTAATCTTCTGAAATGAATTTTACAGTCCACTTTAGAAAATGTTTAGATACGTGTGGGTGTGCTTTATTTTAATACATAATAACTTCCCCACTTTTGTCCAAACAGTTATAAAAATATGCAGCGACTCAAAATGTTACTCAGTAATTTGTGTGCCCCCAATGTGCTTGTATTGCTGCCTGAAAATGTTGGGACAAGCTCCTAATGAGATAAAGGATGGCATCCTGGGGGATCTCTTTCCAGATCTGGACCAGACCATCACTGAGCTACTGAACAGTGTGACATGTCATTGAACTGAAACATAATATCCCAGAGGAGTTGGATTTAGGTCAGGCGACCATTGAGGCAAGTCACTGATCTTCTAGGAACTGCCTGCATACTCTCGTCATATGAGGCTGGACATTCTCGTGCACCAGGAGGAACCCAGGATCCACCTCAACAGGTAGAGTCTGAGAGTGGGTCCAAGGATTTCATCCCAATACCTAATGGCAATCAAGGTGTCATTGTTTAGCCCAGTGATAGTCCCTCCCTGGATATACCTCCCCAAACCTGTAATGCTGTAACAGTTACAATAGTGTTATCCAAGGTTTCTCCAGACCCTTTCATATTTGTCACTATACTGAGATGAACCTGCTCTTATCTGTAGGACCCACCAGCCTATAAAACCATTTCGTTTTGCCAGTTGTCTCACTGTTTCCCCTCTAGTGCTCATGTTGCTAATTTCATTAACACCAAAGCAGTTGAAACTGATTACCAATCCCCTCTGCTACTTAACGGTTGATATCAGTTAGCCTTATTGGCCGTGGAACCTGACATTACGATGCACTGAAAGCACAAACACATAAGCACACACATGTCCAAGCATGCTGTGTTCAGATTTCTGTTCAGTGTGCAGAGCCTATCAAAGCATGGTGATTTCCTCCTTTTAGTGTGACAACTCTTAAGCCTCAAATGTGAAAGATTGACAGGGAGGTTTTATTAAACCTCTTCTCAAAGTATATGTGAGTGCACAGAGGTGTAGACAGCAGCCAAATTTTCAGAACAAAACATGACTATATAACAACAACCGATTTCCTCAGGGTTTTTGTCTGTGTGCTCTTTCCTGAAACATGAAACTGCGAATTCATATATAAAGGATTATATCTTGCACACTACGGGTGTCATGACAACACAGTATCCATAAGGATGATGTTTAAAAATGAAATGCTAATATTATTTCAATGATGTGTATATATTGTTTGTAACCATTTGTAACCTTTTTGGTGGCATCACTGACACAGAAATTGCAGTAATTTATTTTCCTCTGTTTGCAGCTTCAAAGCCATCGGTTTCTGGTTTCCTCATTGACAGATGAACCCAAAATAACCAAGACCTAGAGACTATTTTGAATTGGGTCTTTGCATAATAATTGACAACAATACAAAGGACAAATGCCCTTGAAAAATGATATTGCCCCAATAAAATACTTGAATGCACACATGACACAAATGATTAGTTTTGGTCATTGTTGCTTTGTTAACACAGGCACAAACAAGCGCACAGACAGGATCATGTCTATTTTGTGGTTTTGTCACCTCCATCTAGCCGATGATTTCATTTATAGTGAGAGAAACTTCAACAAAGAAGTACAGAAAGACACCGGGATGCGTTTGGCTGTGATGAGAATACCCATACCTGAGGAGTTTGAACATGTGGAGGTGACAGACAATATTCGTAAAAGCATTGGCAAGCGTGTGTGTGTGTGTGTGTGTGTTTGGAGAACAAATGGCAGAAGAGCTCTGGAATGTGTGTCTTATACATACTGCTGTAGATCTACTTGAATGCAGACAGCAACTATGACAATAGAAAACATCTTAAACACTGATAAAAACCACACACACACACACACACACACACACACACACACACACTGTTATCAGAAGATCAGGATATGAGTGATCACCACCTTCCCACAAACACAAACTGTTTCCTTTCATGGTTGCTTGTGTGTGTGTGTGTGATTCGTACATATATTACATGTTGTGGGGACTTAAATCAGTCTACTTCTGCTGATTATTCACACATGAACTTTGGACAATGCTGCAAGAATTGGACAATGTCCAATTCTGTCACAAGAATCGTGTACCCCGGCCTTGCCCGGACAGATTGATAATCTACTGCTGAGAGATAGACAGCCATTCACACACACAGGGAATTTAAAAAAATCACTGACTCTAACAAACACATCTTTGGATTTGGAAGTAAGCTGGAATATCTAGAGAGAATCCAGTGAGGCACATTGATAACTTCAGTGTCACAGAGTAGTGTGAGAAAGCAATACCCAATGTTGGCTAACTGTTTACCTTTAATACGTTTTTAAAATGACTGACAAATCTTGAACGTAAGCAATGATCACACTTTATCATGAATTAATTCTGTAGCAGTGCAACTGTAAGTGACTGTTAATGAAAGTAATTGCAGTTTTAGAAAAAAAAACCAAACAGATCTGAAAATACTTGGACAGGACTACGCATTCGATTTTAATAGGATTTACATTAAAACCAGCAAATGTCAATTTTTAAAAAATAATATTAACAGTGAAATACTTCCTATAAAATTCCTCAACCACATCAAAGACAAAGTCTAACGTACACGTATGCAAGGAAAAATATTCCTGCATTCCATTTTTAGTCTGGTTCTTTCTTCCAGCAACTCCAGGCCGATCTTTTGTGCTGGGCCTGGACATGTCAGGACACGCATACCCCGTGAACATCCACAGAGCTAGTGATTTATCTGTGTGACTTTTGTGTGTTTTAATCACGGACAAGGAACACACACACTCATGCAGGCGCATGCACAGATGCAATGACAGGTGGGGTTTGCAAATGCAGCATGTGTATGTGGGACAGTGGTGCATGGGTGCATGAGTGTTCGTGTCACTGTAGCCATGTTGAAATCAGGGTCCAGGGTCCTCTTTGAAGGTGTGTTCATGTACACAGACAGGCACACATGCACTGACCAGCTGTTTCTACCCTTTGATGTCTGCACTTTTTTCATTCTACCAACCATAGTTGCATCTCTCTCTCTCATCATTCCTCAGTGCAGCTTTCACCTTTTCATCTCCTATAACTACAGCTTTTTAAAAAAATAGAAATCCTCTGTCAATTTAATGTCACAATTTGTGCAGTCTACACAATTCCATAAAACAACACTGCAAAACAGCCCACATTTTAGTATTAATGCATTCTAAAATGGATTTTTAAATGCAGTAATCCTTAATAATGATCAAAAAACTAATCACAGAAAACTATTGGGTTACATTTGATTCAATTTCATTGTAATTTATGGAGCAAATCACAACAACAAGATGAATATAAATATATAAAGTGCCTCAAGCCATATATTATATTATATTGTAAGGTAAAGACCTCAGAGCATTAGAAAAGCTCAACATTCAGACCTGTGTGCAAAGGGATTGATTAGACTAGATTAAAAATCTATTTAGCAAAAGTGTCTTGGCCAAAATATCTGAAAACTTGCACTTCAATCATATTTTCTTTGATTTGAAATCCACTGTCGTGGCATTTAGTGCCAAAATTACAAAAAAAACCTGCCACTGTCAAAATATGGACATATTTTCAAATGTGCAAAATATGGACCTAATTTATCTTTCAAACATGGACCTAATTGTATGACCAATATAGCGTGTACTCACACTAAGTGATCTGTATCTTTTCTGAGCACATCTGACTTCCAAAGTCCAGTTCGTTTGACAAGTGTGGTCTCTGCACAGGTGCAGGAAAGCATATTGTGCCGTGGACTGCTTGAAGAGGTGAGTCTTGTGGTGTCGTTCAGTTGGATTTCATGTAGTATAATCATGAATTTTCACCCCAAAAATTGCTATGTTAAGTAGTTAACAAATGTATATGAGGCACGTAAGGATGGTGTTTCACTGTCTATAAAATGTCCCCAATAAAGCCAAAAAAAATAATGAAATCCTGAACTTAATTTTTCTCTTGAAGTGTGATTTTCAAAGGTGCATGTCCGCACTGTTTTATGAAAGCAAGCACACGAGTTAGAGACAGGAGGCTGGATTGTTACCAGAAGTGTGAGTGCATGTCAGCATGGGAGCAGGGACAATGTGCTTTGGCACGGAACAAGGCAAACATGCCTGGTGTGAGTATAGCCTTAGACCTCGTTTTTATTTAGTCCTCAACAAAAAGTTCTGTACGCCTGTATGTCAGTGAGGTATGATAATTATTGTTTAGATTTACTTTACTGCAGTAGGTATGTTTCAGCAGCAAAACGTACTGAACAATGCAGAAATCAAAACGTCTTTTCTTTCATAAACTTTATTAATGGCGTCTCAGAGGGAGGCTGGTGCTGAAACAAGGATCGGTTTCACACACACACACACACAATCTCTTTCAACAAGAACACACACAGAGATGTAATAGAATTACATTAAACAATTTTTTCCATCATTCCAACACAGCTGAGCATTTGAAGTATTTGCACAAGACCTAGTCTCATCTGTTCACTCCTTGATGTACTTGGATTTTTTTCCCAACTTCACAATCAAAAACAGCTGTAAGAGTTTTTTTAATAACTTATTATATGACATGAATAAGACGCAAACCACTGTTTTGGTTAATATTTTGTGAGACATTACACATGCCATTATTAGCAAGGCTTGTGGTGAGCAAGTGTTCTAGGTTTGAACTTTTTCACCTTTAGAATATCATAATACAAATGTGCACATATATGCCTGTTAATACAACATGTGAACCATCTCCCCTTTCTATTATGACTTTCTATAATTACTGGTATTCTGCTGAAAACCAATTGGGCAAGTTGGGCAATACCATTATCTAATTTTAGCTGGAAACATGGGGTTATAGGGTTAGCCTCTCCACTAACCTGGACTTTTTTTTTTTACCCTTTTTATTCAAACAAAGGTTAAGAACTGTGGGATAATCTTTTATGCAAATTTGAAATTTTGGAAACAAATAAATGCAGTATTTTTCCGACTGAGAACAATCTCCAGAGTAATCTTTATTTAAAACTTCCTGATCGAAACATTTAAGCATTCCTTTGTTACATCTAAACTGGTCTACTGTACTGCTTGGTATACTGGAATTAGTCATCTATTGCTTGTTTTTAGTATTTTTTTAGTAACTAGCCCAAAATGCTGTCGTCAGATTACTGACTGGGACAGAAAAGAGAGAGGACATTACTCCAGTGTTAGCAGCCTTGCACTGGATCCCTGTGCATTACAGAATTCAGTATAAGCCTTATATGGTCTTACACCTGCATATGTGGTAGATATGATGTGCTCTATACTCCTTTGAAATTATTAAAGTCTGCGTTTCAGTCACTCCGGATGATCCCACAGTCAAAGTGTATTTGTTGCACCAAGACCCTGGAATGAGCTCCTCAGTCACCTGACACAGACGTGAACTGTAAGCTAAAGACATACCTCTTCTGTCAAGCTTTTATAAACTTCTGATTTCTGAATTAGCTGCTGTTGAGCTGTTGAGTTATTGGATAAACACTGTACATACATGTAGCATACATTTTTTAGGAAACTATTTATTCTAGTTTTTTATAAAGCAGTTTGGTTTTAATTGTGCTATATAAATACAATTTACTTACTAACTACACTAATAAGGTTTCATTTTTATTATCCCTTACACAAAACTAATTTAAACCAAATTCAACATGTGTCTCTCTGCATTGCCCCAATTAAAGAAACAAAATTAAAAGAAACACTGATAATTAATAATAATTAATTTTAAAGATGTGTACAAAAAAATAAAAATAAAGAAAATTCATACATTAAATTTTGAAAAAAAAAAATTTTATAAACTGATCAGAGTGCTCAGTGCATGAAAGGCACAATTTGCTTTTTTTTTTGCAGTAATCAGATAAATTTGGTCTTTACATTTTTTAATCACACAAGTAATGAAACTGGCAACACCAGGTGTAGTCTTGCAAAAACTGAACTGGTTTCTGAGAATCAACATTTAAAATAGCAGTGTGGGAAACAAGTCACGTTGTTGACGGCAGCACCTCAGATCATCAAAAAGCCGTGTTTTTAACCCAACATTTTCCCATGTTGTAATCTTTCAACCATCTTCCCTTCATCTTGGAGCCATTAAGACCTTCTAGGGTTACTTGGTTTGTCTGTGGCCCAGCAGAGCCCCAGAGCCCCAGTCTTTGTCCAGATCCAGGCAGCAGGTGAATAGGATGCCCATGTAAGGGGCCTCTCAGCCTAGATACACCTGATACCTGGCTCAGACCCCCACAATAAAATCTATCCACCACCTAACCTTCCAAAGACCTGACTGGACTCCTAAAGCCCCCCAACTTCTCTTGACAGCCTGCCAGCTGCTTTTTTTTTTTTTTTTTTTTTTGGTACGCACAGACTCACAACAAGAGTGAAAGAAGTTATTGTTGACAGTATCGGCAATGCAGACCCCCCACCACACGCACACACACACACACACTCTGTATGTTGTACGTATGTTCTTAGTTCTGCCCCGTCTCTTTTTTGTATGTCTATATGGGCTCTGCCCTGTTGTCTGAGCCTCATATCTGTGTGAACTCTGTGTTCACCTTTGAAGTTCTCTACCATGCATCTCTGCACCCCCTCCGCCCCGCCCTGTCTCTCTCACTGCTTTGATTCCCTTTCTTGTTACGGGGAGTTGGCTGATCCACAGATAATGCCACTTGGTCTCTCCGAGGCTGCATGTTACTTGAAAAATACAAATCAATGTATGATTCAGGAGCAGAGCCTATACAGTTCAGAGCCTAACTAAACTTTGTTAATTTGTGGATTTATTTGCTTAAGTATGCAGCCACAAATTGGGGCCAACAGGTGCGCAGGCTAAAAATGGGTTAATAAAATGGATGGATAGGTAAGAACCATGGCACCATTACTGGACTGGGTTAATTGGTGCACTTTTTCCACAAACTCCACGTTTTACAGCGTGTCACCAAGGTGCTGAAATAGCACAGCTGCTTTGAAAGCACACAAATGAATTAAAACAAGACTAACATTTGCATGCTGATGATAGTTTGACTGGACTGGCCAAAGAACAATATAATGAAACGTCTTCATTCCCTTTTACTACATCCACAAACAGTTATCACAGGTGTTAACTATCGCACATCTGTGTCAAGTTGGCACAGCAGTATCTTTCTTTTCAGGACAAAACGCTGTACTTATGTTGCCTTCGTGTTTCAGGAACACTCTTATTTTTGGTTTGACCTCCTGTGCAGTTTACATCTTTGACTGAGAAAAATGAAGACTTAAATTGGATTTCTGCAGTGAATAACTTTCCTGAAACAGTAGCTGTGATTTTATCTAAAATGGAAAATTCAACCTTGACTTTGAAGCAGTTCTGTATTCTCACCAAGCATCAGTGTAGCATAATAAAAGTCAAAAACCTTCATGAAATATTCTTTTTCTTTTTCTCGCTTGTTCACAGAGCCAATGTAAACATTTCAAATTTCCTAACTACAACTGGTCTGACTGCAGCTGGTATCAGTGAACAGCCAGTTTTTTAAATAATTCATCAAAATAAATACACACAAACTTGACCGATTTTGTGTTTACAGCAACATAAACTTGGTATATTTATACATATTAATGTAGCAACGTGGGCAAAAATCGGGGAATTATCTGCTAAAAGTACTGTATAGACATGTGGTGTGCATGGCTGCACAGCAGGTATGCTTAGCTCTCCGGATTTAAGCATTTCAATAACATGAAGGCAGAAAAGTCTGTTCAACACATTTGACATCAGAGGAGTATGACAGCAGGGCAACACGATCCAGGCAAATTGTTTGGTTCTCCCCATACTAAAGCCTGACCACTTTATATCTTTTTCATACAGTACACCAGAAATGCAAAGAGCTGCATTGAATTGCATTTTTTTTTTAAATCAATTTCGGTTAATAATATTAAAGAATGAAACAATCCGTTAATTAAACCCAGCTTAAAAAAAATGTATTCAGTGTTTGTTAAGTTTTAATATTTTTTTCCTTAGTTGCCTGATTGACAGTAAACATCTGTTGTGTATTTATGTGAATGTCTATGCATTTATGTGCACACGTAACAGTGTTAATGTGTATTTTTAAAGTAAATGATGAATGGCTTTCGATCTCCCAGCTGTTGAGTCTGTCTATACAGACCAACAACTATGGCTTTGTCAGCAAAAAGAAATGATCCATCAACACACACAAACACATGCACACACACACAAACACAATTCTGCAGCCTGGTCAGTAATGAGTATGATGGATTGCACCTGAGGTGTGTCATGTCTGGGTTATTGATAGGCAGGTATTGGAGGGCCAACATGAAATATTAATAGGCAGGAGCTAAATGCAGATCTGACATAGAGTGAGAAGGAGAAAGAGAAGGGCAAAAAAGAGAGATGTTTGAAATGCAATTGGTTGTACCTGAGGCTTGATAGCAAGTACAAACTGTGCATAGTGATAAAAAAAAATGCAAGCATTCATGTAAGTTTGTTTGAGAATTTGAAAGATGTCTAATATCAGTATCAAATTTTTGGTTTTCTCAATGGAAATTCCCTCCATCTTTGACACATCTCGCATAAACACACACACTCAAATCTCTCTCTGTCACTCTAACCCATATCCTGTTGTGGTTCTTGCTCTCTCCTCGGCTTTGATATCTGAGAACCGCTGACTTTCACAGACAGACAAGGGACACCTTTGTCTTTGCCACACTGCACGAGTGTTTGTCATCGTTTTTGGAAATGCGTTTGTTCGACTGCGTCCAGGCCATTTCTAAAAAACAATAGCGACTAACACACTTAGAACAAGTAAAGTCCTGCCAAGAATCTGTCCTTGGTAATGCACTTTAAACAGCAAAGAGGGCTGCAACATATCTCCCCTGCTAGAAGTGGGGAGGGCATGTTATCTTGATGTCTGTGTGGGTGTGTTTGTGTGTGTGTGTATTGATGCAGCACTGCAGAGCAATCTATACTAATGATTTCCCATAGACACCTCAAGTTGTTCTGAGAATCAGGGAGGATGGGAGGGAGAGAAGTCAAAAGAGACGAATGATTAGATAGATCTAAAGGGAGACAGACTGAAGGAAGGAAGGGCCAGCACGGAGGAAGGGAGGGAAGTTGTAAAAGGATTATTACCAATATTATCACACTTAATGCACAAGCCACAGTTTAAACATGTGCTACCTTTTAAGCTGCAACATTGAGAGCCCTGCACAGGGTTTATAAGCCATAAATGATGACGTTACTAAAAGGTAATGAAATACTTAGAACTTTAGACTTACCTTTTGCTAGTAAGCCATTAACTGTCATTATTAGAATATTAGGGAGGCTTTTAGTAAAAATGTTATGTATAAATGTTGTATAAAGGTAAATGGTCACCTTTACTTATACAGTCATAGACTACAGAGTAGATACACCTGTTTAACTGTTTAACACAAATATCTAATCAGCAAATTGTATGACAGTAATTCAATGCATTTAAGCATGTAAACATAGTCAAGAAGGCTTGCTGAAGTTCAAACTGAGTTCAAACAGAATTGGGAAGACAGGTAAAATCACTCTGGATGTGGCAGGTTTTTGGCTTAAGACAAGCTGGTCTGATTATTTCAGTAATGGCTGATCTACTGGGATTTTCACATTTTCACAGCCATTTACAGAGAATGCTCTAAAAAACTTCCTTGTTGATGGCCAGGGGACAGAAAGACAGAAAGGCAACAGTAACTCAATTAAGTAAAAAATAACTTGTAACAGTAACAACCAAAGTATGCAGAAGAGCATCTCTGAAGGCACCACCTTCAAGCAGATGAGCTACAGCAGCAGAAGACCATACGTGGTGCAACTGATGTAAGAATAGGAAATAGGCTACAGTTCACTCTGACTCATTAAAAATAGACAAAACAAAATTGGAAAAATATTGCAACAACATTGCAAAGCTCAAATGACCTCAAACTAGTTTCTTGAACAGTGACAGTGAGTTCGCTGTATTCAAATGGACTTCACAGTCACCAAACCTGAATCCAGAAGAGCGCCTTTGGGATGTGGTGGATTTTGTGGAATGGGAGATTCAGATGTGGTGTCGGTAAATCTACAGCAACCAGATCAACCATCATGTCAGTATGGACGTCTGAGATCTCTGGGGAATGTTTCCAGCACCTTGTTGAATCTATGACACAACGAAGGCAGTTGGGAAAAGGTTCCAACCCACTGGTAGTGATGTGTACCTGTTTGTTGAGTGTAAATGGCAACTCTCATTCTAGCAGCTGCTAAAAAATTCTTAAATACAGTTTGTAGTTTGTAGCCCAGATGCCACACCAATAAAAGCTGTACCGCTCATTCAGTCACGAAAATCTTGTTACTAAAAATCTTTTAGAAATACCTCACAACTGACCAATAAAGCATCAATAAACAATGTATTAATCACCGTAATGATTATGTGTCTTTTTGTGAGCGTAAATGTCATGCTGCACTTTCATCATATTGTAAAAGTTGTCCACGCCATTAAAGTACACTTAACATGGTAAAAGGAAAAATATGAAAGGGACTGGTTTTACAGTACTGAAAGTCCCCAAATATGAGAAATCACTTTGCATGTGTCCACAAACTCTGCCTATATGGCAAAATATTAGGGGAGCATTTTAAGAAACTCTAAGAGGCATGCTTTATTAATTTGAAAATAGCCATTTGGTAATCAGGTAGATGCAGAGCAGATGCATACTTTCTTCATATATATCATACTGGCCTTCTCCTTCTGTTTGTTTCCCTTGTCTACATCTACCTCTGTCTTTCTCTCCCTTCTCAGTTTTTATCCGTTTAGCATTTCTAATATATATGTTGTGGGTTTTTTTCATTAATTACTAAAATGCATTTATTGTGTTTGCTTGTTTTGTCATTTCATTTGAACTTTTTTGAAATGTTTTTATTTATGGAAAACTGTTAAAATTGAATTGAAAGTGATATTTTGTCATTTCAGCACATTTTTACATCTGTAATTTGGTAAGAAATGTTTTTATGATAAATTCTAAAATTGAACTAATACTTTTCTGTTAAGGTCTGCATTGGAGTTCCTGATATATGATACTGCGTTGTGTAAGAGCAAGCGTTTCTGCTAACTTGTATGTGGGCTCTGTATGTATGGTGTGACTGTGTGAATGCCTTGAACTTGCACAGTGGAATTTCCTCCAATCACTCCACATTGTTCACACGAACAACGAGTCAAAGCAACAGGGCAGGACAGAAACACTCCACACCCTCAGGGGTGTCTCTGAGGAACCATAAGCACTTCCAGGTCAAAAGTCCAACAGAAACACACACATGGTAGCACACTCTAATTCACCAGTTAATTGTCCAGAAAGTTCACATTTCATTAAGCAAGTGGGTCTTCATAGAGAGGGATGCCTCAAGTCCTTGTGTTTCTTATAAATGGCTCAGCAATGCCATATATTAACACTTTTGCTGAAGGCTCACAGCTGCTTGGTTGTCCACTCAAGGACATTCTGACCTCTTAATGACAATAAAATAAGTTGTCAGAGAGCATGAGAAGTCATTCATCTCTATTATCCTCTGTGGTTTCCTGCATCTGACAGTAACAGTGAAGCAGGACTGAGAAAACAGCAGAGCTGGAGAAACAGACACAGGGAGGGATGACACAAATGGAGAATTTACTTTCTTTTTCCTTGTTTTATAATTAAATTTTTAATGATTCATTCAAATGACTGACACTGATGTATAATATTCAGCATCAAAACCTTTTCAGTAAAACATCTGCTTTGTAGCTGCTTGGTGACCTTCTCAGTGGGCTTTACAGGTGGGCAGAGGTCGAGCTGCAGTGGGCTGAGCTGTTATATCTGTATATATAAAGCACATTTAAAGTAAACCTGAGCTGGATAGATTTATGTTTCCATGCCCTATATATATATATATATATATGTGTGTGTGTGTGTGTATGTGTGTGTGTGTGTGTGTGTGTGTGTGTGTGTGTGTGTGTGTGTGTGTGTGTAGAAGAGAGGCAGTTGGTGTGGGAAAGACTCTTGAGGTGCTGCATTAGAGGAAACAACTGTGATGAGCATTGTGTTGTGCATTTGATTGTAGGCGAGGAAGTAGAAAAAATGAGTGTGTTTATACAGCACAGTACAGCACATGAGTCTGAGCCCTTACAGTCGCATGACCCTCTGTGTGTGTGAGTGTTACCAAGAGGAAGTGATTACTGTATAACTTGGTCAGAGGGAAACCTCTGACTATTGTTCGGCCCTTCCTGGTCATTACAGAGGAAGACGAGACTCCATCACTGTCACTTTTTCTCTAGCTCGCTTTCTCTGTCAGTGACTTTCTTCTCTTTCACTACTTCGATCTTTTTATTTTCTCATTTTCACTGTTTTGCTCCACCTTTTTTCTTTTTCTTTTATTCTTCATGCTAAAATAAACAACCGAATTAAAACCAACTGTTCATAGACACAAACTAATTAATTATACATTTAAAATCTTCTTTTTATTTAACAGGGACTTTAACTTCTTCACAGTTCTTTTGATCAAATGCAAGCAGTTTGTCTGTTATGTTGTGCTGCCCTCTGCTGTCTAAGATTAATCCTACGCAAAAGCGTCTGCAGCCCCCAAAATTTTCAGTGCGGAATTTAGGCTGCAAGCGTTTAATTATTGCTCATAACTGTGTACATATATTATTATGCATGTATCATGTGTATTCCAGAGTGCATTATAGGAAAAAAATATTTACAAATGGAAATCCCCAGCCTTTAATTTGAACTATGATCCGTATAAAATTAAAATCTAGTAAAAGGCAGTCTGTAGTGGAATTACATTTTTTTTGCTTTTATTTTATTTTATTGTTTTTGCGAATATTTTTAAAAGAAGCAGTTCGTTCTATTCTTGCTATAGACTGAAAGTGACCTTGCGGGAGCCCTAAAGTTCCTTACTTAATTGAAACCTGCACAGCTGCGCTTGAATGAATCAGCACGTTTCCTCCAATAATCACATCTAACTTGATTCACCTGAGGCGGCTTTGACAAATATAATCACCCGGCGGTTGGTTTCATTGAGTTTTTATTTCAGGAGCTTGGATTACCGTGCGCTCAAAGGCCAACATGCCCACCAAAAACGTTACCGACGAACGGCTCTCCAAATTTAAAAATAAGGGGAAAGATCCAGCAGTAAGTTGACTATGATTTATTTATTTATTTAGGTTTTTTTTTTAGTTTATCTGAGCTACACCATCTACTCCTGTAGAAACTTCGGGCGAAAAGGATCACGGAGTGCGTGGAGTTGCGCAAAGCTCACAAGAATGAAAATTTCTTGAAAAGAAGAAATCTAACGCTGTCGTCCCTCCCGGACGAGGAGGCCCTGTCTCCAGACTACATCCCCAACGAGCTGGTAAGTTTCCAGAAACCTTTAATAACTCTACTAAAACTAGCAGAGACTCTAACAACATACCTGTAATCCAGGTGACCCACTTATCCATTGAGGACATAATTAAAGACGTGAACAGCGACTGCAGGAAGTCCCAGACCCGAGGCTGTCAGGCAGCCCGGTGAGTGTTCAGGGATGATTATGATCTGTCTGATACGGTCTTCAAATGTAACCCTTGCTTTTTGCCATCTCACAGATGATTACCAGCTCAGTCTGTCTGTAAAGAAAAACATCAATTTCAGGGATCACATGGGACCTGTGGGGAAACCGTAATGGGCGTTTATACAATGTTAATGACACCCAAGAATTTATTGGGTACAAGTGAACTGAACAAAGTAAAGCCTGTACCTTAACTTTTATTTATTTATTTTTAATCGTCTCCTCAGGAAGCTGCTTTCTCAAGAGCGTAACCCTCCTCTGAAGGAGATTATAGATGCTGGTTTGCTGTCTAACTTTGTGTCCTTCCTGTCTATGGACGATGAGCCAACTCTGCAGTTTGAAGCAGCTTGGGCTCTAACAAACATTGCCTCCGGGACCTCTTGGCATACGCAGCAGGTATTTAAAGCTGTCTGATATTAATGTTATGTTGGACAGATTTCACAGTAATCTATCAACATGTTGGATATTGTCAATATTCAACATATTATAGTGACGTGTCACATGTCTGCTTTGGGTTAACCTTGTAACCTCCTAAAGCCATTTTCAGAGCTGTGTGTGTCTACCCTCAGGTGGTGGAACATGGGGCTGTACCAGCTTTCATCTCTTTGCTGTCCTCGCCAATGCTGCACATTAGTGAACAGGCTGTCTGGGCTCTTGGGAACATTGCAGGTTAAATCTTAAATGCAATGTATTGTCATGTCTGGCTTTGCTCTAACAAAGGGGGTGTTGAAAATGGGGAATCTGAGATGAGTTTCAAAAAGCGCCTCAGTTGCTGAGTAACTCTGAGGTCTTCCCACTAAACAAAGGAATATGGAAAATAAAATCCAGTCCTCTACTTCAGTTTCATTGTTGCTTATGCTTACAATGTAACTACTCCTCAGGTGATGGTGCAACTTATCGCGATATCCTGATTGAGTGCAATGTCATCCCAGCCTTGTTGTCTCGAATCTCTCCAGACACACCGGTCAGTTTTCTGCAGGCTTTGTTTGTGCTTGTCGTTTTTCTCTTTTTCTGATAACTTCTAAATATTCAATATTCTAGATTTGAGATTGTCCTGCACTTGGTAGAGTCTAGGTTTAGCTTTGCACTTTAACCACACTGCCAAATCATGACTGGTTTAAATGCATTATGCTGAAAAATATACTGTTTTAATTTGTTAAACTGAAGTTCCCACAAAGGAACTTGACTGCCTTTAACTGGTTCTAGTGTATAGTAATTCATGTTGATGGCTTTCAATGCCAATGAGTGCATCAAATTGGTCGAATGTGATGAAATAAGTTCTAATGAATAATAATAATAATACAACTGCATGATTCTTCAACTAAAATAGTCTTAGTTGAAGACAACTAGTAAAATGGTGAAAGAAACTTCAAGTCTAAACTGTAATTGACTCCAACTCTAGGTTGGCTATTTGCGTAACCTGACATGGACTCTGTCCAACCTGTGTCGAAACAAGAATCCATTTCCACCCTTGTCTGCAGTCCAGCAGGTAAGATCAGGAACTGTTGTACTGACACGTGATCAGATTGCACATCTTAATTCCAAATCCACCAGTTGATAAGCTACATCTTCTGCTTCTGTAGATGCTTCCTTCACTGGTCCAGCTGCTTCATCTAAGTGACAAGGACATCTTATCTGATGCATGCTGGGCAATCTCCTACCTTTCTGATGGTGACAATGACCGCATTGAAATTGTAGTGAAAACTGGTATTGTTCCTCGACTGGTGGAGCTCATGAGTCACCAGGAGCTTGGTGTCATGGTAGTGTATACACACACGCACCTACTCTGAACTTAAGGGTCTATCACTTGAGCATAAGTTAAAAATCTGACATGAGATACAAAGATTTAATACTTTCCCCTCCGTCATTACTCAGTGTTGCATTTGAATATGAATAATCACTTCATATAATTTTTTTTTTTTTTTCCATAAATCTTTGACAACCAGACCCCAGCTCTCCGCTCCATTGGGAACATAGTGAGTGGCTCTGACCTACAGACTCAGACTGCAATTGATGCTGGAGTTCTAAATGTCTTACCCAAGTTAATGAGGCATCCAAAGACCAGTATTCAGAAGGAGGCAGCATGGGCCTTGTCCAACATTGCTGCAGGTCCATGCAAGCAAATCCAACAGCTGATCACCTGTGGTCTGCTTCCTCCTCTAGTACACTTACTGAGAAATGTGAGTAGCCTTCAATCTGTAGTCTGAATTTAAAGTGTAAAACTGTTTGAGTACACAACCTTTGTTTACTGGGTTACTTGATCCAACGTAGTTTTAATGAGCCATCACTCTGTGGATAAAGGCCACAATGAAGTGTAGAAGTTTAGTTCTTTTCAAAGTGAAGTTGTGATAAATGGTCTGAAATCAACACCGAAAGTTGGTTTGCAACTTAAACACTAGTGCCGCTCAGATTCTGAGTAAGCTAGCTGTCAGTATGTTAGGTTTTTTGTTTGGACAATTTTCTGTATTAAAGAAAACAGTTTCACAAGTAACAGTGGGCTTATCTGTTCAGCTGCCAAATACTTAATTTATTTATTTTTTTTAAATATTCTTCCTCGTCTAAGGGTGACTTCAAAACTCAGAGGGAAGCTGTTTGGGCTGTGACAAACTTGACTAGTGGGGCTACTGTGGAGCAGGTAGTCCAGTTGGTGCAGAGTGGTGCTCTGGAAGCAATCATCAACCTACTTCAGGTCAAAGATGCTAAAGTCATTCTGGTCATATTGGATGCCATAAACAACATCTTCATGGTGAGGGCAGAAGATGTCGCAGATTATAAAATGCATTAAGTTGGATAACTGAAAATTAAAATGCAGTGAGATTTAAGTCTAAATGATACTATGTTTGGTGGGTTTGGCTGTGACTTTTCAGGCTGCAGAAAAGCTTGGTGAGATGGAGAAGCTTAGCCTGTTGATTGAAGAGCTGGGAGGACTGGACCGCATTGAGATGCTGCAGAACCATGATAATGAAATGGTGTATCAGGCTGCACATAACATAATTGAAAAGTACTTTAGTGATGTAAGTCTTAGCTGTGTGGATGAACAGTTATAATGTAAGCCTTAAACTTTGTAATCTGAAGTTGGGAACTTGTACTAATTATTTTTTTTCTTCCCCTCTCTAGAGTGACACTCGTGGTGAGAAGGTTGATGCAACAGAGGATGCATTTGTTTTTCAAAGCCCTGATGTACAGAAAGCCTTTGAATTTTAAAACGGACTATGTATGTTTTGAATTCATGTTGAAAATTTAAATAAAGGAATGATCTCAATGGTACTAAACAGTCATGGGTAACTGGGGCAAATCTCATTGCACCTGTGAACCACAGCAAACTAAAATGTTACAAAAGATTTCCAACATTTAAAATGGTTAAATCTGCAACTTCTCAAGTGTAAACTTGAATAAGGGCTGGACGTCAACAGTATTGCTGGAATTCGGGTTGCTAGTTTCACTTTACTACTTTCCTGCGCTGTAACTTCATTCTGTGTCACTCTGGGCAAATCATTAGCTTGCAGAAGACTGACAAGAAAATTGGCCTCAGTTAAAGATTCTTTATTTCTGCCTCGAACATTTGTGGCAATCTCTGCTTTATCCCGTCCCCACCTGCTTCATCTTTACTACCACCAGTGTCTAAACTGTCAGGATCATGTCCTGCTTCCTACAGTTGGTGGTGACTCTGAAGTTTATTAAAACTGAACATGAGTTGGCAATCCCTCCTCTATTGAAATTTAAGCATTCAAGTCTGGCTGACTACACTCTGAACTGGTAATTCAAACAGACACTCTGATGTGCAAACAGTATAGTGAAGTACACTTTCCACCCCTCACATGCACTGTTCTCCCTCCTTCCATCTGGCAGACTGTTTCGCAGCATCAAAACCGTAACGACCAGACACTGCAAGAGCTTCTTCCCCAAGCAGTAAGAGCCCTCAACTCACTACCACCAAAGGACTGATATACACATACACCTCTACAAACTCCTTACAATACTGACCAAAGGATTCAAAAACTTCCACAAATCCACTACAAACTGGACCTGGGAACAATATGCTTATTTGAAAAATCAGTGACATAGTTACTGAACACCTAGATTATACTATATTTTGCATCTTGCACATGTCTTCGTGTCTTGTCTACAATATCCTGACAATAACTTGAACCTGGTATTCAATACCTACTGCACAATCCACTTTGTATTGTCTCTGTCCTGTTTATCATACAGTTAGTATTGTAGTTATTAGTGCCTTTCTATCCCTTAATTTTACCGAAATGTAGCATGTTATTTATTTGTAAATCCTAGTCATCTCTTGGAGATATATTTTATATACTTAAATGCACCATGGGGGGCTTGGGGTATTTTTGGTATGCTGTATACTATTGTATTTTTATTGTATTATTGTACTGTATTGACAAAGCTCTTGAATCTAATTTTCCCCTTTTCAGCCCAAGGAAAGTGCTAGGAGGAAGTAGAAGACTAAGTCAAAAGCATGAATCGCCAAAGCCACCTATCCTCTTCACATACCACTGAAATGTAGTCAAGATGTGGCTGCACACTGATCACGAACTACAGCTTTGCTCTGCTCTGTAGAATAGCATTACAGACGACCTAGCTAACAGAAGTGACCTAAAAATAAAGCATTTTCAGTACTTTACATCTAGAGAATTTTTAATTACATTGTTACAAATAAAGAAATTTACACATTTCCTTAAAGCTAATACAAAATTACATTTATAAAAACCAAGATGTGAAAATTCACAATGGTCAGACCAGGCTGAAGTGTGTGCACTGGTGCATCTGGCTAGTGCTCTTTGATAATGTCTTTATCAATTGAAAATTGATACTCTTGGCAGACTGGCACTGGACTGACTCCCAGAATGCCTTGAGCATAAAGCCACGATGAAAACAAAACTACAGTAGGTGAACTTCTAGTCTTAGACATCTGGCAACAGCTGCAGACTTCGTTCATAACTGCCCTCCCAAGATATGACTTTTTCTAAGAAGGCAGCAGCTTTGGAAAATGTCCTATTTGTCACAAGGAAGACCTACAATTTTTTACACAATATTTTACACAAAGTTTCAGTATCATGCTTTCCTTGACTTGCCAAATTTCAAATGATGCAGAACAATGAAAAGCAATGTGCAAAGGTATGGCTAAAAATACAACTGAGTCAGCAATCAAGCTAAGATGTGCAACAGCCATTAAAAAAAAAGAACTTACTGCTAATGTGTTGAATACAATGGTGATCTTTGCCCCTATTATTTGATCTAGGTGGAGCATTTTATTGCTATTTATTATAAATGGAAAAAATACAAATAGGAATTTGGAAACTTGTGTTCCTGTCGAAGCACCAGACATCAGTCTTTAACAGTGTTTGTGGATGTGCGTCTCTACATTTTCTCATAGCTAAGCTCATGTCCACAAGTGAGGCACGTTTTCTTGTAGAGGTCTTCCTCTTCATCTACAACCTCTTCTGGTCCGTACTCATGCTGGTGAGCGGTGGTGTTTTTGGTCCACATACTGCTCCTTACTGCTCTGCGTAGCTCTGATACACGCACAGAGACACACAGCTGATGTTTAACAATGCTCAGTGTAATCCATTTGGGAGGGGAGAATTTTGTCTCAAAGCAAACACCAACCTTTGACCTTCTTGTTGAAGCGTTTTTGTTTCTGCACCTCTCTGTTCTCTTCTCTTGTTTCTCTGGCTTCTTCTAGAGCTTCCTCTGAACCCCACACCTCCATACATCTTTTCTCCAACTGTAATATACAAAAACCTTTTAGCAGGACCATAGACTGTACAGGTAAGATGGACACTGGCACCATGATGCCCCCCTTGGAATTGTAAAATTCTGCTTTAAAGTTGAAATTTAAGCATTTCGCTGCAGCCATCTTTGGTTTGGGGTTGAAGCTAATATCTGGAAAACCAAGGACTAGTCAGCCACACTGTAGCCAGTAAATTCTAAATGTTTAAAAGTGATTAATAAGTTATTAAACTAAGTGGGAACTACGTTTTTTTTCATAGATCTTTTTGTAACCAAAGGAATCGCCCCCTGCTGTCCATTAGAAAGACTGCAAGTTTAAATCACTTTTACCATCTTCTTCACTTTTAGATTATGTAAAAGAGACTTTTAAATAATCTACAAAACATACACCCTAATACATCTCCTGAACATTTAGCGGTACTTTGGTTTACTCACACCTCAGCCTCTCATTTCTTGGGTAATAGTCTTTTCACATTATTTATGTTATCACAAATCTAATGACTAACGATTTTTAACACACAGTGATTGAGTTCATTGGTAAGCTTGTGTCATAAAACGTGTGCATTGTAAACTCAAAACGAAACAATTATCTGCTTGTTTTTAGTGAAGATTTACAAACCAATCACTTCACATTTTTTTATATGAATAAAGTTTCACATACATTAAGCTTTTTAAGATAGAAATACTATATTTAAGTTCACAGTGAGCAGTCTAGCCACACAACACTGAATGCTAAAGAATATTAGCATAACGTGAATATAAGTTAAAAAAAAGTTGTATGAGCTGCCCTTCACATATTTTCATACCTGCAGCTGGAGGTAGAGCTTCATATCTCCCCAACGTGGGTTATGGGGGTTTTTCTTCAGTATAAACCTGAGAGGAGGCTCCCTCTTGTCCAGGTCACAGTCCTTTAGCAGGTAGCGCTGCTTAGCCTCAGTCCTGGAGATCAGCTTGTGCTTTTCCTCATTGTCCCTGAAAAGGAAATAGGTTTAAAATAGATCTTTAGTTGTACGACTATATAAAAAAAAGTTGACAGTTATACACAAAAAAAGTTTGAGGCAACTAAATGACCAAACCATTGCACTTTAAAGCCTCTAAATACATAGACTGTGATGGACACCAGCACAAAATGTTTAGGTTTCTTAATGCTCAATATAAAATGCACAAGCAAATACAGTAAATGACAGCAGATCATCCTTTTTTTTAATTTCGTCATGATGAAGCCTGAGTTTAGTTTTGTTTAAAAAAAAAAAAGGTTCAGTACATGTAACATGAGGAAGTGTTAATTCATCCTCCAAATTCTTCCAGATCTCAGGGAGCATGACTGTAAACAGCTGTTAAACACCGGAAATCAGTGAGGCTTGCAGGTGTTTATGATTCAAAGTTTTAAAATATAAGTCGCCAAATAAATCTAATAAATATAAACGTCTTAATTGTGCACATAGACTGCAGCAAACACATCAGGTGTGTATGTAAGTGTATACCTGCAGTTGTCGCACACAGGCAGGTCAAAGCTGTTGCTCAGGTACGAGTCCATAAAGGGTTTCTGACATTCATCACACATCAGGTACTCTAGTTCAATCACCGGAGCTGAAAACACAACGCAGACCCACAGTGATCAAGAACAAAGGTAAATAATGTAAGTACGAGACGAGCACGTATTTGTCTAACTAAACACACACCTGGCTGATGCACCAATACCTTGATCTTCTGCTCTCCCTCTATATTTCCCTCCTCGTCGATAAAGAACCCAGCTCCAGAGTCGATGGTCTTGGAAACTTTGGCCGCTGTTGCGCCCTCCACAGCGGACAAAGGACGACTCGCAAGACGGGCTTGTCGGAGCATCAACGCCCGCTGCCGGTTCCTCTCGATTTTAGCCCGCATCGCCGGGGAAAGTTCGAGTTTGGGACTCGAAGCACCACCATCCACTGTCTCTGCCTGTGACGGATCCATGGTGGTCTCTAAACACAGCGATCACGGCAGAGCAATGAATTAAATTACTCTGCAGAACCTGCCCCGGTCCCTCTCGCTCCATGCAAAGTCTAGCACTAGATTGTTGTTACAAAACTGACAGCTGTATGCTTCCGGCTTCTTTGTCTTTTGGGTCTTTTGGTGATTTTCAAACAGCTTTCGGGGGCAATACCGCCACCTTCTGTCTAACCCCGTGTGGACTAAAGCACACTGCTATCGGACTAATAGTAACTGAATTCAAAAACGTCCACATATCTATTTATTACACTTTAGAATTTTTTTTTTGCATATTCATTTTGATTATTATGGCTTAGTGATTGTAAAACCAGAAATTAAATATTTCCAATTATTATTATTATTATTTTCTAAACTTAGTAAAAAAAAAAAAAAGGATACAATGTATCCTTAAAAAAAGCTCCCAATGAGCCAGAGTTTCTTAAAATGTTTCAGTTACTCTTTAGTAACAGCTATCCAGACATTTCTTCATTCAAAAGAATTGTCAGGCCTGAAACACAATCTAAACTATCTACAGCATACAGTATCTGAAAGTCATGTCTCGAAGAAACAACAGAGACCAGACCCAGGGCCTGACAGGTGCATATGGTCCTTCAGTAGCAACAGGTTTTATGGACCTGATGGTAGTTATTAGGAAAGAAGAGCTAAGCAGAGCCTACAGTCATTTGTCAAACACAGGGGAGGCACTTTTATTGTTTGGGGTTACATTTTAGTCAGCGGTCTTGTCAAAATTGATGGATGTACAAACAGGAAAAGTACGGTAAGATTCTGATCCACTGTGTATTATCATCTGGAAAACATCTAATTGGCTGCTCAGATTGGAAGATCAGATTATCTAATAATCAGAAGATTGGTGTTGTCATTACTAGCTGCTCCAGTCTGCATGCTAAAGTATCCTTGTGGAAGATATTGAACCCTGAGTTGCTCTCAGATGCTTTCATTGTAGTCTGTATATTAGATAGAAAGCACTTAGGTAGAAATAGCATTTAAAAAAAAATGTATGAATGGGTTTAAATGGGTCCATGAGTAATGTCATATAAAGTGCTTTGAATACTCGAGTAGAACAGTGCTATATAAGAACCAGACCATTTACTATTAACAATGATCCCAAAGACACTGGTAATGCAGCAAAAGCATTCCCAAATAGAAAAACACACATTGGAAGACTATCAGTCATGAATTGGCTTCCCCAGAGCTCAGACCTCAATATTAGTGAAGTTATGTGAGATCATCTTGGCAGAGAGTGGAGCAAAACACCGCCAACATCAAAGAAGAGCTTTGTATTTGTAAACTTCTTAAAGATTGCCGCAAATTACAGCATCAGCATAGCATGGCCTAGAGACAATCAGCTTGTGCCTCTGCTGAGTTATTATTAATTTATTATTAATTTATCCAACAGTTATTCAATTCAATTCAATTCAATTCAATTCAATTTTATTTATATAGCGCCAAATCACAACAAATGTCGCCTCAAGGCGCTTCATAGATACAGAGAAAAGCCCAACAATCATATGACCCCCTATGAGCAAGCACTTTGGCGACAGTGGGAAGGAAAAACTCCCTTTTAACAGGAAGAAACCTCTGGCAGAACCAGGCTCAGGGAGGGGCGGCCATCTGCTGCGACCGGTTGGGGTGAGAGAAGGAAGACAGGATAAAAGACATGCTGTGGAAGAGAGACAGAGATTAATAACAGATATGATTCAATACAGAGAGGTCTATTAACACATAGTGAGTGAGAAAGGTGACTGGAAAGGAAAAACTCAATGCATCATGGGAATCCCCCGGCAGCCTACATCTATTGCAGCATAACTAAGGGAGGATTCAGGGTCACCTGGTCCAGCCCTAACTATATGCTTTAGCAAAAAGGAAAGTTTTAAGCCTAATCTTAAAAGTAGAGATAGTGTCTGTCTCCCGAATCCAAACTGGAAGCTGGTTCCACAGAAGAGGGGCCTGAAAACTGAAGGCTCTCCCTCCCATTCTACTTTTAAATACTCTAGGAACAACAAGTAGGCCTGCAGAGCGAGAGCGAAGTGCTCTAATAGGGTGATATGGTACTACAAGGTCATTAAGATAAGATGGGGCCTGATTATTTAAGACCTTGTATGTGAGGAGCAGGATTTTGAATTCAATTCTGGATTTAACAGGAAGCCAATGAAGGGAAGCCAAAACAGGAGAAATATGCTCTCTCTTTCTAGTCCCTGTCAGTACTCTTGCTGCAGCATTTTGGATTAACTGAAGGCTTTTCAGTGAGTTTTTTGGACATCCTGATAATAATGAATTGCAGTAGTCCAGCCTGGAAGTAATAAATGCATGAACTAGTTTTTCAGCGTCACTCTGAGACAGGATATTTCTAATTTTAGAGATGTTGCGCAAATGGAAGAACGCAGTCTTACATATTTGTTTAATATGTGCGTTGAAGGACATATCCTGGTCAAAAATGACTCCAAGGTTCCTCACAGTGTTACTGGAGGCCAAGGTAATGCCATCCAGAGTAAGAATCTGGTTAGATACCATATTTCTAAGCTTTTCAGCGCCGAGTACAATGACCTCAGTTTTATCTGAGTTAAGAAGCAGAAAGTTAGTGGCCATCCAAGTCTTTATGTCTTTAAGACATTCCTGCAGTTTAACTAATTGGTGTGTGTTATCTGGCTTCATGGACAGATAGAGCTGGGTGTCATCTGCATAGCAGTGAAAATGTATGCTATGTCTTCTAATGATGCTGCCTAGGGGAAGCATGTATAATGTAAACAGAATTGGTCCTAGCACTGAACCCTGTGGAACTCCATAATTAACCTCAGTGTGTGAAGAGGACTCTCCATTTACATGCACAAATTGGAGTCTATTAGATAGATATGATACAAACCACTGCAGTGCAATACCTGTAATACCTACAGCATGTTCTAATCGCTCTAATAGGATATTATGGTCAACAGTATCGAATGCTGCACTAAGGTCAAGAAGGACAAGCACAGAGATGAGTCCACTGTCAGAGGCCATAAGAAGATCATTTGTAACCTTCACTAAAGCTGTTTCTGTGCTGTGATGAGCTCTGAAACCTGACTGAAACTCTTCAAATAAACCATTCCTCTGCAGATGATCTGTTAGCTGTTTGACAACTACTCTTTCAAGGATTTTTGATATGAAAGGAAGGTTGGAGATTGGCCTATAATTAAATTATATAACCAGTCCTGTCATACTAATGTAAGAGTAAAGCATTTTGACTGGAAAGTGTCATGGAAATGTGAATGTAATTTTTTAAAAATTATTTGTAATTTCAAGAAGTATTAGTCAGAGGAATTATGGCTAATATGATATCTCACACCATTCAAAACTCTTTTTCCTAAATAATCTTGCTTTCTTTTTTCTTTTCTTTTTTTTTTAAAAATGATCTCCAATATGAAAAGGAACCTGCACAAAAGTAAAACCCTAGCACCCTTAATGGCTTCTAAATATAGTATTTCACATTATAAATCTTTCTTAATACTGGTTTTGTGAGATTGTAAACTCATTATTGCTGCACCAGAATGCCACTCATGCTATTACGACTTTCACTGACCTAATGCCCTTGAATCTTTACAGGGCAAAACTCATTAGCTTGTGTGTGTCCACACTCAACATTAGTTATATTCAGTTCAGTTATACAGTTACTCCCTAACAAGCAGATTTTAAATGTCATCATACTTATATCTGTATACAACTTCTGTAATCCTAAAACAGTTCCACCCCAAAAATGATCATTCTTTTATAGGAATCAATAGCACACACATTTACTCAGTTACTGACAAAGACACTTGATACATATATGGGAATTTGGCTGGGGTGATTTTGTAGCTTGTTAACTGGCAGACAGGTACTTGAGTTACTCACTACCTAAATTTATAGGTAGTCCTAATGTCCTCAGATATTCCCCAAGAACAACCTTTACTGCTGTCCTCAGCTGTCCATTTAATCTTGGTTGCATCTCACTGGTCTTTGCAGCGGGCCATGCCTGCTTTTGTAAGAGGCTTGTGTCTATGTAAAGCAGACCACATCCTGATGGATGACACTGCTAATCTGTGTTATGAGGAAGGTTGAGTGGTAAACTGACCTCCCTATTTACGTGATTTAAATATGTCAATGTCACATTTTGTTAAGAATCTAGCAGGCAAGGTATTCCAAGATCTTCAGAGTAATTCATATGATTTTCATTCACAAATTGCAAATATACTGCAGTTAAATTAGGCTGACAAGGCTCTCGGGAGCATCTATTTCTTAATATTAACTAAAAAAGTTCACCGACATTGATTTTTTTTTTTTATTTGACCATATAACATTTTATACAGAGATAAATTATATATGTTTTTACAGTATAATACATGTTTCAAGTAGAACATTATAACATTGTTGTTGAAACTGGTCAGAATGAATCTTTCTAAATGCACTCATTCACATACATTCCTCACATTCTTATGATCCATCAAAGCATGAAAAATGTAGTAGTGATACTGCATAGACTGGCTAAATCTGAGCTGGAGTCTGAGAACATTGTGCTGAGTTTTATAAGCTGCTGTATGTTATGACTTTGACATACAAATGCTTACAATCACATTAGTCTCAATTAACGATTACAAAAAAGTAGTATACATAAAAATACACAATAAACACACATTTTGACGTTCAGAATAGTTGGTATGAGTTTTATGGAAATAAACTGTACACTTATTTAAAAAAATAAGAATAAAGTTAAAGTAAAATGAAAAGAAAAATCAGAAATATATATGCATATATATATATGTACCTGAATAAAGCTGATATTCTTCATGACATCTTTTCAATATTAGCATACAGAATTTAAAAAAATCCAAGAATAATTTTAACAAACATGCATATATTGTTTCCATTATTTATTTATTTTTTACTTGTTTTAACTGCTAATGTTTGCACTTCCAAGAATTAACAGCAGAGGGAGGTGATAATGGTCTACAGCTCATTTAACTAGCAAGGACCCCAACCCAAATGACAAAGGTTTATTCAAATGAAGCAACAAGGTAGGCCAGAGACAACGTTTGGGTTTGGGGAAGAATCAGCAGAGGCTGACTAGAGAAAAATGGAAGGGAATGCAGAAATATATGTGTAGGCATTTATAGGTGTATGACCGAAAGGGCATTGTTTGCGGTGTGGACATGCTCCTGAAATTCAGATAAACTATTTTTCATTTCTTCAAGAATGATAAATTATTGCCCAGATTAAAGTCTGCTTCAAATTCTCCTGAGAACCGAGGGGAAAATAATATTTCCTTTAGAACTTTTTTTTGTGATTTATTTATTTTGAGTATTTAGGGGCAGGTTAGAAGAGATTTTAAGCCATCTGAGGTCTATGCTGTATATGAGGACAGGCGGTTGGTAGCAACAGGTGGTGCAAAATGCTCAAGATGGACAATATGGATACTAACTTGCCTTTTTAGCAAGGCCCCATGTTACTAAATGGGCCACAGCAGTTGGATTTTGCTCATGAAACAACAACAATAGAGTAAAAATTTCGCACCATCAGAGAAAATGCCAAAGAAGTAAAAGCCTTTCTTCAGTTTAACATTTCTTTATTGTATTTTTTTGTAAGTATTTAAAATTACAACCTCCTTAAACATTTCCATTCAATCCCGAAGAAAATTTTTTAACATTTGCATACATTTGAATGGAAACATTGTACTGTGTTTTCTTACTACTACTAGGGATGTAAAATTCCATGCTTTTTACTCAGTGTTATGTCACTAACTGAACAATGGCTTACAACCTGTAAGTCTAACAGAAATAACACAAATCTGTGTTATCTTTTACAGTACATTAGTTGTTTTACATCAAAATAATACAGATGAAAAGCAGTGATATCGCTTATATTGAACACTCTTTTTTCAGGAACATATAAGTTGAAAAATAACCTTGAAGTTTAACAAGTAAAATAAAACAACCTCTGTTAATCTTTAGTCCAGCACTCGTTGTCCAAACTGCATCTCTGGGAATCAACCCTTCACTAAAGTCATGCAATGTAAAGGCAGCCAGAACCGAAGAAGTCATGTTCACAAGCTCGTTATAGATAGTTGGGATATACATATTTAGGCAGTACTGACAACCTTAGCCAGTTTTATCCATGTACAGCAACTATTTAGTATTTGATATGTGCTACAATAGATTTCAGTGGATGGGTAGCAATTCTGCCAAATATGACCCCAAATGTCAAAATGTATTTAAAAACACATAACATTTCTCTGATGTAGCAAAGTACATGGAGTATTGGACATCACCCTCATAATGATCTTATATACTAAATATCTGCTTGTAAGAGTAATGATGTCTCATACTTGGTTTGAGACATCTTCATCAACAAACCAAAAACAGCTGAAGATTTCTTCTGACTGACATTTCAATCTGGCTTTTTTCTTCACTGACCATCAATTATTTTCAGCATGTTTCAGCCAACAACAGAAACTGCTTGCAGTCATGTCGGAGAAAGAGAATTCTTCTTATTCGATGGCATGAAATCCATAAAAGAAGCACAGGTCTGTTTTCCACGGATGCACCAGCCTGAATTTGCAAGATTGATTTATGTCACGGCTTCTGCCTAGCTGACATCAACAACCGTGTGCGTGTGTGTGTGGGTGTGTGTGTGCGCGCGCGTGTGTGTGTGGGTGCAAACCTGTATGTCTGTGTGTGGACAGTGGCTATGCAGACCTCTACTGTGTGCATATTGAGTGACAGTGTGTATATGTTTGTTTTATGTAATGGTCAATATGTGGTGTTATGCTTAATTTCTGCTGTTTGACCAGCAGTTAACCAGAGTCCCTCCCTCAGACTGTAACGGGGCAGACAATAATTCTGTCCTCCAGCATGACACTGACAACGAGGAAAACAAAGTACAGCAAAAACATAAGAAAGCCCAGACTCTTGCTCATTCTCCACTTGCAAGCGGCAATGGACATGATGACAAACAGCAGCATGAGGAAGAGAAGGACGATGGCGCAGAACAGGCCATTGCTGCTCACCTCCACTGGCTTGAAGTCATTGATAATGTTGAAAATGAGCCAGGGGAATGGCAGACTGGAGGGAGGACAGAGGCATAGAAAAGACAACAGAGAAGAATTGGGTTTTCTTGGCACATTCTTATTTAAAAATGAATGGCTTGTGTGTTCTTGTTTATTGGCAGACTCACCCCACAGTGATGTCAAAGATGTTGGAGCCCACTGAGCTGGACACAGCCATGTCACCGAGGCCCTTTCGAGCTACAATCACACTGGTGATCAAGTCAGGAATTGAAGTGCCAGCTGCTAATATTGTCAAACCCATGATTTCTTCTGTGATCCAGAAAGTTTCTCCAACCTAAAATGAATAATATTCCAACTCAAATCTTCAGTTCTTTTCAGCCACACAAAACCTAAATCTACTAATGTGACAGCATCTGTCAAGGAAAACATAGGTTAAAGTTATGATAACTCTGTCATTCAGACGTATGCATGAAAGTGAAAGACAGGGCCCCTACACTTCACAGTAATTGTGACGTGACGTTACATTTAGTTTAGTCAACAAGTGTCACTAAGAGCAGGGTTTGTGTGTGTGTGTGTGTGTGTGTGTTGCACACTGTATCAGCTGCTCTTGTCCCTCACACAGAATTTCAGATGATAAATGTAGCTGATTAGACATGTCCAGTTCTAGCTTTGTGCAGTTTCATGCATTCAGGCTTGCATATTACTGAAAATGATGCACAAAACATTACTTTCTTCAACCTAATAACACTTCTAAATTGAATACATAGAGACATGAAGTCTATAAAGAAAAGAGTCCCTGGCTGAAAGAGTGATGTATTGTCTTATTTCTTTGTATTAATCAGTTTATTTTTTATGGGTTGACTTTCATCCATCCATTAGTTTCTGGTTATCCAGTACAGGGTTGGACTGGTGCTGGAGCCTATCCCAGTTGTCACAGGGCAAGATATGTGGCCCTGGACCACCAGTCTGTTCCAGAGCTAACATAAAAGACAGCATCAGTCGCACTCACATTCACAACTACGCCCAAGACAGAATAACTAACTAGCCTAACATACATGTCTTGGACTCTGGGAAAAACCTGGAGAACACTCACACAGACACAGGTAGAACATCCAACCTCTTTTTTTTTTTTCATTAATAAATATTTCTGGATAATGCACATTCATCTGCATGCATTGAGTTAAA
This sequence comes from Neolamprologus brichardi, assembly GCF_056152115.1. Classification (NCBI taxonomy): domain Eukaryota; kingdom Metazoa; phylum Chordata; class Actinopteri; order Cichliformes; family Cichlidae; genus Neolamprologus; species Neolamprologus brichardi. The sequence goes on along the minus strand of NC_142109.1, from coordinate 25,430,302 downwards.
TCTGCTATACAAACAAATAATAATATCTAAATATAATCTAATCCTATCTCAAAAAAATTATTATAATAATTTCATTAAAACAAACCTAAGAGAACAATTATATTTCATGTATTTTAGAAGATAAAAGGAATCAGTCCATGGATGCTGCTTTAAAAACTAAAAATGACATGAGGCTTTCAATATCTGAAAATGTACTCATTTACTCATTGCCACTCACAGTTTGAATACATGGGACAAGATGAGAGCATAATGAGTAATTCTTATTGCACTTTTGGCAATGCTTTTTCACATGGCGTGCTGCACCTGTAGAAGCTAAATTAGCAGGTGCACCTTGTCAGTAACCTTGTGCTTTTGTCCTGTCGCTGCACTTGTGCTCTTAAAATAGAGTGCTACAGGTTGATCTGACTGTGGCTCAAGACAGATTAGCCAGGATTAGTTCCCACGGTCACACATTTAACACCCTGACAGCTGCACTCTGACGAGAAAGGCCTCAGATATAGTGTGTATAGACAACAGGGTTGTTGTATGCTGCAAACAATCATACTCTAACATTTGTTTGTGAGTGCGTTGTGTGGGAAATACCTGATGAGCCCACCACACCATCAGGTAGGAAAAGAACGCAATCCAAAAGATGGAGCCGAGGAAAGTGACCGGGAAGAACCTTTCTGAGGTCTAAAAAACATAAAATAAAGCAATGTAGCTTCTTAGTCTATCACTTCTTTTTCGTCTAACTTAACATGTAAAATCAAGCAGTAGAGAGCATTCAAAGCACAGCCCTATACCCCTAAACTAAAGCTGTGTGTAATATTCAGTAGAGCTGTGGAGCTCTACTCTATTTTCAAATATTTAGTTTTCAGTTTATATTTTTATATTTGGTTGTGTGTATATCTACCTCTCTCCTGACATCAGGTAGCGTGAGCCAGAGAGGGAGGATGATTGGCAGGATCAAGACGTAGGTGATTTGTTTCCTGGGAGTGTCAGGCCATGCCAGGCTCAAAGGCTTGTCTTCATCTTCATCTTCCTCACCATCCTGAGGATTAGTTCATGACCTTACATTGTAATATTGTGCCTAAATATTGTACATAAATATATTTGGACATATTTCTTTCGGTAAACATAACTAAGTAAAATTTCCTGATTGTTTATAGGTCAAACATTTTGCTTTTGAAAAGGAGTGATGCTTCCATACCTCATCTCCTCCTGCAGCACCATTCATTGGTGGTGTAACTTCCACTGCAACATTTGTACTGTTTGTGATCTTTTTATCAGCTGGAGGTAGAAAGTAAGTTAAAAAAAGTAAGTGCGTTTTATTTATATAGCACAGTTTAAAACTGTGCTTAAAACAAGCAATAAAAGGTGTGTTGAAACAAAAAAAATAAAAAGAAAGAAACAAGAAATATAGAGGGACAATACTGGCAATAAAAAAGAGCAATAATATCATGGCAATAATTTATCAATATTAATTATAATTATTATTATTATTATTAACTATAATTAGAAATGTAGTCCAATAAAATAATCAAAGATCATATTTAATCTCCTCTACTGAGAAAAAGAAAAGATAATCTCTTTGTTTACTTTTTTTTACAAGTATAAAGCAGTTTGTGCATCTTTGTGTAAAAATTCTTGGATGATAACAGATCAGCTGTTCAACTAAAATGTATTGAATGAAATAAATCAGAGATTAATCCACAACCAGAAAAAAACCCCTCTAAATTACAGCCTGACACATAAATGTATTAATGCAATCACTGTCTATAAAAATATAAAACTTTTATCATTTTAACTGTTTCTTTAACATCAGTGAAGTAAGGGACAGTCATGTTACTTACATTAATGAGGGAAAACATTAAAAAAAAGATTTAGTCTTCTCGTGAAATGAAAAAGTAGCATTTAGTTTTCTTTTTCAAAGCTTTATTGCCTGAACAATTCTTTCTTGTGTAGCCTGCCCATGATCTATTCCACTATTTTTTAAATTAACATACTGATAAATTTGTGTGCTGTTTCAATCATTCATCCATAAACTGATAAATAATTGCACAACTGATTTGTCACTTTATCGATGGGGGTTGACCAAAAGTACATTGGCGTTTCAGTATTCACTGGTACACACCTACTCCGTTGGCAGTGGCACCATCTTCTTTACACTTCTTCTTGGCCATTTTGTGAAGGATTGAAGCCTTCTCTTTAAATTGTCCTAAAACAAAAGAAACAGTCCTTAATGCAACATGTCTTAATGCAAGCTCAATCATCCAGTTATTGAAATCCCAAAACGTTGATTCAGTTCATTTGGACGTAGCGTTTTCAGTGGGGGAGACGTTTCGTCACTCATCCAAGTGACTCCTTTAGTCTCAGCTGGCTGTAGGTTTCCCCAACCCTATAAACAGTACATTTGCACAATGACTGAAACCAGCCCACTGAATGAACAATGTAAATTGTCATGACCATTGATCAGTGGCTATGGTGTCATCATGGAGGCAGATGAAACAATGGTCTCGTATGATGTTACATCTCTCTTAACTTGTGTTGTTTGTAGTTCGTAAGAGATTTCAGGATGGCCCTAACCTCAGCATCAGGACCACTCTCAGCACAAACAGTGTGTTTGTTCTTGGAACTCTGTCTTCATTACGCATATTTCACATACAAGGGTCATTACTACAGGCAGATTTATGGGCATGCCGTTGGTTCCCCTTTTACACCCACTGTGGCCAACTTGTACATGGAAGAAGTGAAAAAAAGGGCTAGGGTTAGTATTGGAACAGCTGAGACACATTTTTCTAAACACAGCACCTCTGTTGTTTTTAAACCCCAAAACAGGCTGCACCAAAAATTGGTGTTCCCCAAGGATCTGGTCCCCTGGTAGTACTATAGTATAATGCCAGGAAGATTCCCATGATTTATACATCGGGGAAACCAAACAACCTCTGTTTCAGCCGATGGCACAACACAGAAGAGCCACCTCGTCAGGTCAGGACTCCTCAGTCTATTTACACATACAGGCCAGTGGACACTCTTTCAGTAAGGAGGACATACACATCCTGGACAGGGAGGAACGTTGGTTTGAGCGAGGAGTCAAGGAGGCCAAGGGAAGGACCATCTCTGAATCAAGGAGAAGGCCTAAGGGAGCATCTTTATTGCAATACTGTGATTGCAGCCATTCTGCAACTCTCTTAACTGTCTATGCTCTTAAGCCTAATCCTAGATATAAACCTTTCATAGGATCCTTTTGATCTTGGGCTAGGCTTAATCTGTTTCTTGGAAACCTGAAGTTATTAACTTTTATTTAATCTCAAGAAAAGTCACATTTGAATTTGTTGTGGTGAAGGAATGTAATCTTTATGTCAGCACATTGTATGTGTCACATTCTGTGTTTATTTGAAACATTTCTAACTTGGGAGGATTATAATGTTTGTGAGAGTGTACGTGATTTTTATCTGTGCATGCTCACTCATACCCTCATTACTGAGGGGATCCAGTGTGTGTATCATGAGCTGGAAGATGCTGTTTCTCATCAGCGAGTTGTGTAGAGAAGCACAGCTGCCTTCCCTCTGCAGCCTGGGTTTCGCCTGTAAAACATAAAAGCACAAATACCAAGTTTTTATGGATTCAAATGTAAATGCACACTTATTTTACGCATCATTATTTCTCTCTGTGTCCACTCATGGGCTTATTATAGTCTTAAACTATTGTCAGGTGGAGCCGGTCACAGCTTCAATTCTTTAAATAAATAAAATTAAATTTGCAATGTTCCAAAGGGGGAAAAAAAGATAATAAGACGTTAAGCTACTATTTAAAAATTAAATGAAAGCACAAGAAACACATTTTTAAATAAACATTTTTGAAAGATTTGAAATATACAGTGAAATATACAAGCGGTATACTATGTTATGCATATAAAACAGTACAAATAAACTTACCGTAAGCTTGTTCTCATCATCACTTGGGGCATTTACCTTTAGGAAAGAACACAGAGACAATAATATAATAAAAATATAATAATAGACATAATAATAGATTACTGTAATGGAGAATATAATAAACATATTAAATATGTAGTCAGTATATTCAGTATATTTAATAAAATGCCACAAACACTTTTTGTATTTGTGGCACTGGATTGGATTGCATTTAAACAAATGTTAATTAAAATAAACATGGAAATGGTGATGGAATAGGGAAAGAATAGGACCTCAGCTTGAGTTATTCACAAAGCACTTTGAAGGCATTTTTAGATCAAGTATATGTAAATTATTTCTAACAGCAGGGAGGGTAAAGACACCATTAATCAAGTAATTATGCAAAAATGAAAAGATTAAAAAATATTTACTCAAGATTTATCATCACCTTCTTTTTCAGTATCGCAGCTATTTTAGATGTATAACTTCAGTGGAGATTACATCATGCTGTTCATGTCCAGTATTTATTTAAACTTCCTCATGAAAGCAAACCATTGCACGTTTTAGGCACCTTTCCAACACGAAGACTACACACACAGGAGGATCTCACACTAATCTCAATCCCAGCCATGTTTTTAGATGGTGTATACACCACAGCCATGTCACTATATAGCTACATACATACATACATGTCAAAGCTCCCTCAGTCCTAACTCACACACCCACCTACACCTGTGGTGAAAGAAAACAAAAAAGCTGGATTTTACTCCAGAAAAAACAGCAAAAAGAAAACAAAGAAAAGAAAACATGCACACAGACTAAAAGGACAAACCATGAGTAGCATAACTATATATACAAACTACCAAACCATTTGGCTTTTTTTTTTTTTTTTTTTGGGGGGGGGGGGGGGGGGGGGGGTCACAAATTGGATTCATATTAAAGGCTATAGAAGATTTTTTGCACCATTTCCAAGGTGAAAGGCAAATTAAAATGATATAAATTCTCAGTGTTTACTGTTCCAAAGTTGTCTCCCAAAATATTACTTCTGACAGGTTTGTATAAACATGATAATGCTGTATTTTCACTCACTTTGTTCCAAAGTTGAAAATCTTATTAAAGGTAAAATAGCTTCCATAGAACCAAAGAACAAGATAAATGAGAAGATATAGTTACTATCCTGAGTGCAATTATAGCTCCATTAGTAAAGCAACAGCCAAAAAAAACATTTAGACGAATATTAGATTAGTATAGATTTTCTGGTCCTTTTACCTATTTGTTGTGTGATTGTGCTTGTCTGTTGTTTATAATCATGACAGTGTGGTCCAGAAACCAGACTGGGTCACAACTGTGCAAGAGGAAGCCATGGTACCATAAAGTAGTGTAAATGAGGGTAAATGGCCTGTATTTGTACTGGTAAATGATGCAAGTGACATCATAATAAAGTACAGTTTCAATACTGGATGTGGTCCAAGACCTCATTGGTGTCACTGCTGGTGTGATCCTATTGCTAAATGGTCTCCACTTAATCTAAATGAGGCGTTTTAAAAACACAGAGTGAACATGCTAAACTCAACAACAGAGGGTTTTCTAACTAACTTGATGGTTGGTTTTGTTTTTAACAACAGGTACCCTTCCTGCCACAACACCAAAATGGAATTTATGTCTCCAAATGAAACAAAACCAGCAACATTTCGCTTGCCAAGCAAAAGCTTAAACCATTAAACCGGCACACTCTGGAGCCACAAAGTCATCTTATACTCAACAAGTATCTCATGAACAAAATCGAGCACTAAAGTGGTCTCTGAGAAATATACAAACACAGACAAAATACCACACCTGGCACGTTTTCATGACTGAGTCTCCAGAGATTGAGCAGATAATCCCTTTAATTAAAACACCTGCCGCTGCTAGGGTTGCTAAACCAAGACACGGGTGGTTAAGTATTGTTTTTTGAAGTCATCACTACCAAATTGCTTTGGTCCACCTGGTTGTTTGGTAATAACAATTGTGTCTAATCTTGATAGAGATCAGTTTTCAATTTAAATCTAGTAAAACTATGTATCTTTTCTTCCTTTTTATATCGTTGTGAGTTCAAACATTGTATCATATTTCTCATTAGACTTATTAAACTCAGCTAAACAACATAATTTTAGAAAGTTTTGGCCAATCTTCTAAAACCATTTGATGGTTGAAGATGGAAGATGTGAATACTTCACAGCATTCATCTTACCCTTGTAATAAAAAATAATAATAATAATAATAAAAAATAAAATGAAATAACAATATGGATGATGATGATGATGATGATGATGATGATGATGATGATAATGGTAATAATAATGATGGTGATGATAGCGAGAAAAACATGGTCAAATGAAGGACCAAACCTAAAGTTAAGGAAGCTTGCCTTTTGTTGTCACCTGTCTTTCTTGGCCTCGTGATTTCTGAGCACTGTAAGCAGAAGCCAGCTTGGCATTAGGTCATGTTAGCTAATGCTCACATGGCTCATAAGAGTGGCTGGATGACAGAAGACACTTGCAGCCTGCTGTAGAATCTGTTGAGCTTGAAGCTGTTCTTTGGTAATTCCTCTTTGAAAGAAGCATTTTTTTTATTTCAATTTATTTTCTGAATGAAGTTGTTAATTAGATACTGCAATCTGACAAGTAACTATCATTTATAAAGTTTGGGTGTTTTTTTGCATTTTACATATTACAATTTTACCAAGCTCTTATTATGTGTCATAATAACAAAATCCCTATTGTGTTAGTAATCTACATTTAATAAAATTGTAAATAATGGAGTAATTTTTTCTCTTTGCAGCACAGTTTCAGCCCACATGTTGTATTTTGAGATTTCGAAAAATATCTTGCCCAAAAAATGATTGTTGTCATTTTTTAAATTTCTATAAACAATCACATGAAATTCTTCTGCAAGTTGTTTACACGTAAACCTGCCCTGCACAACAACCATCCACCACAGCTTTTTAAAATTTAATGCCAGCAGACTCAAAAATGTATAACTAACCTGTATTTTCCAAGATGTGATTTTCAGTAGTGACATTTCCTGTGACTACAGAGTGTTAAATAAAATTTTATGAATGACAGTAATTTTTGTTTTGGTATTTCTAATAATACATTTGTAAAATAGAGAACCAAAGAGAGTACCTAAGAGAGTACAAATATATGTGTATATGTGTAAAGGTTTTGATTTTGGACTGCTGATATATAAAACAGATGTTAATAACATACTGGTTTCATTATTTTTTGCGGGTTTATTGGGAAATAATACACTCGCCTCCATCTCAGCTATGGTAGAGCTAGTTGAGGTGGAGCTCCTTGCACCAAGGGATGCCATGAGATTAGTTGAAAAACATGTTTTACACATTTTTCTTTTAGATGACTAACTTTGTGATATTTAGTGTTAAGCAGTTCCTCTGTGCTATGTAAAAAATCACCAGCTCAGCACAGGCCAGTTTCTGGATTAACAGCTATAACTTCAGTAAGTGCATATAGTCTTGTTTTTCTTTTCAGGGTCAGCTTTCCTTATGTTGGTATAGCTATTGTTTAGCTATTAAAGCTATAGCTATTAAAAGATTTACTAAACAATTTATTGTACTAAGCTGCTGTTCAAGTTTGGTGATCTCATCTTCTCCGAGCAGGAAACTATAGACACTGGAAGACAGCCAAGATGTAAAGTGCTGACCTCAGATCAGCACGTTTACACATGGATTTCCCATCATTCTACTGACCATCATGTCACTGATGCAAAATCAGATCACCTTTTCATAATAAACATAAAGTAGAAATTACATAAAGTACACGTCTCTCTCTCTTCCTCTCTCTTCCCCTCTCTCTCTCTCTTCCTGACCATTTGAGCTGTGGGACTTAGCCAGGATTAATCAGCAGAGATCACCACTTTTAGACCAGCAATTTTCAAGCCCTCATGTGAAGTCTTGCAGAAACCCTCACAGGTCAAAGTGCTGTTAAAGAACTTGCTTCCACTCTCATCTGTGAGATCATCCTTACTGCTTTAAAAATGATTACAAATAAATAATAAAATATTCACAGCTGCACACTGACTCGCTCAAAAAACCTGAAAAGATCAGCTACAATTTCTATCATAAATAAATCAAATGAAATTTGCATTTTGGGTAACAAGCATTTAAAAAAATGTACTTATGAACCACAGCAAAAGTATTAAAAATCTAGGACAACATGATGCAATTCCAAAATATCCTCCTTCTTTATTCATGCACTAATGGAAAGGTGTTTTCTGTTTAATCACACTGCCCTTTGCTGCCTTGTAGTAAATGAGAGAAATGTAATTTGAACATTTCTTCAGTGCTCTGCAGACACTGTGTGAAAGTGTGCTTGATTGTATGTTTGCTGTCGTCACTGCAGGTAAGCAGTTGATAAGGGGATTAGAGAGAATTAGCATCTTTAGTCCCATCAGTAGGCAAACCAGCAAGTCTTCTCATCATCTCCTGCTACCCAAATGAAATGCATGCACTGAGCAAACCAACTTGAAAAAGTCCAAAGCACATACAAAATACAAGCTTCACAACACTATGAGCATAACTGCAGGCAGAGAATGAACTGTGCAGGATTTTGTCTTTCTGAGATCTGCTGATTCCTGCTCCTCCAGGTACCACCTGACTATTATTAGTGGCTCTAATGGGATTAGAGAGCATTAACCTGAGGGATTATTTAGGAGCTACCAACACATGAGAGCAAGACAGCTTGACATCCAGTACTGGACAGCAAAAGAAGAAAGCTGTTCTTGGGTTCAAGTGAGGCAGCTCGAGGAACAGCTGATTCCCAGAAGGGCACAGATGTCAAACAGAGCTTCTGTAATAACAGTGATAGTTTGATTAGCACACATGTGTATGTAATCAAAGGTTTAAATAATTCAGTATGAACTAAAATATAACAACTCTACAACGGAAATTAATTCTTAAGAAATTGTGTTGAAAAAGCTTAAATATATTTATATCATATTTCATATGCCCTTTGCCATTAATGGTAAAAATTCTGAAATAAAACCACTTGGAGTAATATTTGGAGAACATTTTGTCTGGTTTAGACCTACAAGAAAATTTCATGGGAGGAGCTTTAAAGCAAATACCATCACATCAGAGGCCAAGAGCTAATATGCAATGTAAAATGTGAGTATTACTGAAGCAGCATGTATAGCAATGGATTGAATATGACCCTGATGGACTGATAGTGGATGATGGCAGACGAGGTTACACACATATGATTAAGAAATCGCGGCGCAACAGATTCAACTCCAGCTGTACCCAAACAATAATAGGATAGATGGTGAGTCACTGAACAACTGTTTCTGTTTCCATTTGTTTAAATGATTAACGATGTGAGTAACGACAGAAACAGATGCTTAAATTTAAAAAAAACAGGGCCAAACATTACTCTATCATAGATAACAGCTCCCGCCCACTTTTTTTCTAATGTAAGGACACAGCTGGGAGAGCTAAATGAGGGACAGGACTTAACAGAGCACACGGAGGTTTGTACTAATAGTACTTTTCCTTCTCACATCATTGCTTCGGTTTTATGGAATTCATGAAGAAATTAACAATAAAAGAGTCCAATTGATGGTTAAGTCATCACAAAAAAATCTTAGTGTGGCACTTTGGTGGCAATTTCTGCATGACATGCCTTTTCCTGTTATTATCTGAAATAAATTGTAAAGTGAGTGTATATGTTAAATCTGTTCAAGCAAAACTTTGTGGTTAAGTAGTTTGGACCACCAACTTGGCTAATGCAAGTCTTTGGCAAATGTTCAATAATACCTGTGATGATCTCGATAGATGGGAATACAGTAAAACCCTAATAAAAATACAAAATTTGAATGAAATTAAATGCATGACAGATTAATCTAATCTTTAACTTACTTGAGTTTTCAAACATAAAATATCTTAAGTCTTGTAATCCAGTTTAAATGGGGACATTGACTAGCTCTATTACATCACTACTGTTCTAAGAGCCCTGCTGGACTCTGGACTGAACTCCATTACTAAAAGTAATGATTAAAGATGAAGCCTGGTCTTAGTCAGCATGAATACGGTGTAATCTGGCTGTCTATCAAACATCATCTGAAGTACACAGGTACACAAATGTTTATATCCTTTGAAAGTGAAATTAAGGGGATTTTGATGGATGACAGAATGCAGTCTGTTTAGTACTCAGGTCTCTTTTAACACCCTCTCAAATTCTCAAACCATGAATACTATTATTCTAAGGCTCAGCAGTCTATGTAGGTTTTCACTGTTATGTAATTTACTTGGGAAAAATTTTAAACAACAAGAGCAACAACAACAACAACAAAATAAACCATTTTGAAGCTTATACTTTGTACTACTCCTTTCCAAGTATGCAAATCAAGTGGTATAGTGTTGCTGGAGAAGATTCAGTGTCCTTTGTTCTTTGTTTACCTATTTACAGTGCACTTTTCTTGGTTAATTTTATATACATGTTTTTTTTTGTTGATTGATTTCATGTAAATCAATCAATCAATCTATCAATCAATCAGTTTCTTCATTTCAAATTAGGCATTTTTCTTTCTGAGAAACTCCCTAGTTTTAGTATCCAAGATGTAAGACTCATTCTCCTGATACACTCTTTTAATTTAAAGTCTTCATGGTTGTTTGACCCAGTAGATTGAAATGTGGATGAAATCTTTTGTGAAATCTTTTGGCATTTCTATTTTATTTATTTATTCATGTTTTACGTTTTGGAACTTAACCTTGGAAGAATATTTATAGTCTATACAAAGCTGTCGCTTGACAATGATCAAGGGTGTTGTTGAGTAGAAAACATCTGGGTAAGAGTAGGGTGGATAAATGGATGGATGGATGGATGGGTGGAGTCAGCTCACCTTCTGTGCATTCTCCAGCTCGTCCACCTGGTTACTGCCAAAAATGCTTCTGATGATCAATTCGCATTTGGCATTGAACTTCATGAAAGTCACATAGAAGGTGTAGAATAGCAGCAGACTAACACTTTCTGCCAACACAATTTGATTATCCAAAAAGAAATAGATGAGCATGAGCAAGCCAACGATATAGAATGAGACATCTCTGAACAGAGGCCACCAGGTGAGATTCAGCACCTCTTTGGAGAACAAGGCGCACATCCCAATTACAAATAGGATGTTGAAGACAGCCGATCCCACAATGGTACCAATACCCACATTGCTGTGGGAGATGAAGACTCCTATAACAGATGTGAAGAGTTCTGGGGCAGACCCACCTGCAGCCATAAAGGTGGCTCCTGCTACATCATCAGAGATCTCCAGCTTCTCTGTGATGACCGTGAGTGCAGGAACAAAGAACTCATCACAGACAAGGGCTAAAGCTATGAACATGTACAACATGCCAAACATATGAAGCACTACGTAGCCCTGGCGCCTGTCCTCCACACTGAAATAGTCCGTTGGGTAGTCCCCATGATTCAGCTCTATACTGGAGGATTTCATGGCCACCGGTGTATCCTCTGGTGCCGCTGAAAGGTTCCGGTACTGCAGAAGAGTTCTTTGGGGCATTGCTCCCTCAGCTGAGCGTTCAGCAGCTGAATCTACCTGAGTGGTCACTGATTTGGCCAGCATCAAGGCACTCCATGAACAGACTGTGCAGACAACCACCAGGCTGATGATAAAGCCCAAAATCCGTCCAGGCCGTAGCTTTCTCTTGACACCATGGTACAAGTGCATGGTACTCCTACTTTGAGGGCCCAGGCGAGGTGGTGAGCTGGAATATGCTATCAGGTCTTGATTTCTTATGGGTAGGATGAAATCCATTCTGTTTGGTGCAGGTTGTCAGAGTGGAAGTGTCTGTAATCCCCCAAAAGCTGGGTTGGTGGTGATATTGGCTATAAGGGTGGGGGTTTGACAGGCCACGGCGGTTTACCAATTGGTTTGCATGCTGCTGCCAGGTTTAAACACAACGGAAGCCCTTCAGTCTGATTCCAGGATCTATACCATTTAAAGGTTTCCCCATATTACACACTGCAAGACAGAGAAAACAGAAGTTATAATACAAGTGTGCAAATGAAATATAGACATAAAAAGATATGCATAATAATTAACTATTTATCTATCAAATGGAAATCACACGAGCCATTTCCCTCCAATGACAATAATAATCAGCAATCTTAATGAGTACCCTTTTTTTCCTTTTATTTCTTTCCTTAAAAAAAACAAACATTTTCACTCCTGCTATCAGCTTTACTGTGGCCTCCTTGGCTCGAGTATGCCCATTCACCTACTTCTTTGCTATTTCTCAGAGAGAAACTTTGTTGGTTTAACTTTACTCAAGAGTTTGATGACTTGTTCCCTTCTGATTCTTTAGTCTTTCAAGCATTCTTGTTTCCTTTCAAGCATCCCTGCAAGTATTGTTATTGTAACAGTGTGACAAACTAAAACCCTAAAATCTAGATTAAATCATATTTTATTCAAACACATAAACCTTCAAATATATTATTTTATTTTGGTAGAACTTAATTTTAAATAACAGTTAAAATCACATATAGCAACATTTTTTTTCACTTGTAGTTTTTGTAATTTTGGTGTTGTAATTGGTCCTGAGAAGAAAGCAGTGAAAGCTTTTCTTTGACTGTAGCTAGAACATTAGTGAAATCGCATTAGAGAGCTTTTTAATCCCCCATAGGATATACTTAGATTAGCCTCACGTCCTGCACACAGGTACCAAAAGGTAGACACGAACAAAATGAACAGAATGAAAAATGAGACCTGATGAAATTATTTTGCACATTAGAGTTATTAAACACTTATTCTATTCTACAAAAGCAACAATAATCTCTGAAGTCTTACAATTTTGTGCAGCCTCATTTTTATCATTTAAATGTTTTAAAACAGCAACAATTTGCTGTCAGATGAATACTAAATCTTTTAGGTTATTAGAGTGAAGACAAATTGCAGCTACACACCAAACACACACATTCATCTTTTAGGTTCTCATACCACTCTTGGATATCTCCAGTTCAGTGGAGAAAAGTACAGCAGTCAACAGCTTGTCAGATCCTGAATCTCTGAGTGAATATTCCTGTAAATTGACTCTTAAAACAAAATGATCCCAGGTGTTCAGTGCAGGTCTCAACAGTAAATCCTCAGTGAGATTTTCTTCTCTAAGCACAGAAAGCTTCAGGACAGCATGTCCTGAAGGAGATCCTCCCTCTTTTTCAGTGTTCCTCCCCCATTGACACTGGCCACCTCCTTTTACTTTCTCCTCCTTCCTTGTCCTCTCTGTTGCCAAGTCACTGTTAAAAAATGAGGATCACTATATCTGTCAATCGTATCTGCTTCCTCTGGCCACCCTTCCTATCGCCCCACCTCTCAACATCACCTGCATAATTCCTTCCTAGCTCTACAAACAAGCGAACAGATAATGGATTGAGAACAATAAGCTTACAGCTTGATGAGGCTGAAATTATCAGATCACAGTCTTGTGTATAAAGCGCTTGAAAATGATCCTACTTACTCTGTTATGCAATACTTTGCAGCATAGTTCACAATGCATGATATTTGTATGTGTTAGAGGTTTATAACCTATAAACAGGATGCCAAACTATTTTAAAAAATGAAAGTTATAGGATGTCATTTTGCCATTTAGTTTCATTAATTTAAGTAATTTTTTCTTAGAGGGTTAGATACCTTATTAAGCTGCATAAAATGTATTTACATGTGAGAGAATAGATTCTGAGGTATGTATATACTTTGAAAGTACAAAATTAGTCACTGTGATTTCTTACAAAGATGGACAAACCATAAATTTCACATTTCAAATTTGAAGTATGATGCAGCTCTGCTTTTTCTTACCTAAGCTCCCCTACTCCCACACCAAAAAACTCAATTAACAGAGAAGAAACCTAAATAACTTAACATTTATTTTGTAGGTAGCAAAACCAAAAACAATTTAAGAAAAACATTTAACCTGATGTATAAATACCAAGTTTAAACAGATCAGAATGATTCATGAAACAAGATGCCTTTGGGTGCTTCTTCCCCCAAACTTTAGATTTTATGTTTTTGTAACAAACTTCAGCATATATCTTGTGTACATATTAGACTGGTTTTCAAAATAAATTAATAAATAAATAAAAAGGCTCTGATGTATACAAACATATATTTTCCTTTTAGTGGCGAATTCTTGGATTCTTGCTGGACAGTACAAAGCTGCAAAAGCTGTTCAGGAACTGCTTGAGGAACATAACAAAGAGTCCAAATTGATGACCTGACCTCTACATTCCCTAGAGCCCAATCCAATCAAGCATTTGGAAGATCCATTCAATGTAGTGGGTTCCAAAGATGTCCCACTCTGCAATTCACTGCTAAGATTTAGCAGTCAAACAAAACTGACCTTTAACCCCTCCCCCTCTCAAAGAATTTACATTAGAGCTGTTTTGGCAGCACAAGAATCATCTGATATTAGGTAAGTACTTTTGATGTTGGGATTGATCAGTTATGCTAATGTCATAAATAACAAGTTGTTATGGAAGTGATATCACCATGCTGTCTTTTATTTACTGAATGTATGTAATGGGCTTTGAATGCCGCACCCACTCTTAGGAAACAGTCCTACACTCTTAATGTCAGGTCAGGGTTAAGCCGGAGCAGCTACCTGAGGGCAAGATCAAATGATGCTGCCATTTCTGTTACCTAGCATGTCTCTAAGACAGATGTATGAGGGAGAATAAGCATGGAATAGGCAAATGTATTGTAACAAAAAAATACAGATTTAGCCTCGTTATTAAAAATCTCACTCAGAAAATTCTTCTAAAGACATACTCATTTTGAATTGTGTAATCAGAATAACATGTAGAATAAGAATAATCTGAATAATGCTGTTTCAGTTCCCTTACAAACCACAAACCCTGCTGGGATTAAATCCTATGGGACCTTTCTCACCTCCAATTGCTCTCATCCAATTAAATGTGAGTATACTTAATGGAGTGGACTGCTTATTTTCCTTTGTAAGCAAAATCTGCATCTTCATTTCTTTGTTTTCTCACCAAACCAAGACTATTTAAAATCTTAATTACCTTTTAATATCATGACTGAGACTTTTGTTAAATTTTCTTGAAAGGATAAGAAAGATATTATTTCTAATGTTTGTCCAGGTGGTTTGCATACTCTCTAAGACCATGTCACATAAAGGAAGGAAGGAAGGAAGGAAGGAAGGAAGGAAAAAGGAACTTACAAACTATAAAAACTTTGCATTCTCTCTGGTTATATATTTCCACATGGGGAAGCATAGTATTGCCATGTCCTGAAGAGACACTTGGTTTTGTGCAGACAAGTTTGACCTCTGTAGTGACTGTGTATCTATAGCTGAGAGATTAAGAGCTATGTAAAGTCCTAGCAAGGCTAAATGTGTTGCATAATCAGCCAAGCAAACCTAACCTTTGGGGTAGGCGAGGTACACCTAGTATATAGTTTGAAATATAAATAATTACAATCACAATGAGCAATAACACAAGCTAGGGAATAACCCTTAAATAGATGTAGATTCCGTGCAAAGGTCTAGCCACATCTGGGTGACTGAATTTGATCAAACCTAAGCAAACATAAATATACCTGCAGAACTTCTGCATGAAAAAGAAGCTGCACAATTAACTGCATATATATTTTTTATATTAGGTTAAGAGCTGAAGTGGGTTTCCTTGGTAGGTCAATGAAAAGAACGCAATATGGATGTTCCTCTGTGAAGCTGGGATCAGCAGCAGCTTATTGGCTAAAAGCTCCTGTCTGAAATAGCAGCTAAGTTGGAAAGGGAGGGACATTTTCTCTGTGAACAGGGACGGCCCAGGTAATTGGTGAGATCTATATAATGAGTCTATGAATAGCTGAGTTCACTTACTCTCCAAAAAGTGACCTTTCAATAAGCTCACCCCTTCAGTCACCACACCTGCCAGGCACAAAAGCAATTTACAGTCATAAAGACTTCTAGATATAACACTAATTTAAAAAAGAAAATGAAATTTGTAAGTGCTCAGTGATCATTTCTAGTTTGCTGTTAATCTCTCTCAACTGTTAGTGGCAAATTTATCAGCTTTAGCTGTTAATAGAAATATAGAAATAATTTGACATAAGAATAATTGTTGAAAAACTGAAAGGTTTGAACACAAAATTTGAAAATGACCAGGAAATTCAAATGTATTTTATATTATATGTTGTATATTTATATATATATCCAAAAATATGAACTAAAACAATAACAATAATAATAATTCCCCACATATTTATGATGCAGCCTACTGATGATTCAATCAGGAAAAAATGTTTAATTAAAGGGTTACAGTGACCAATTAAAATAAATTTGTATTGATTTGCAGTAATTCTTTTGTCTGACAGGACAAGTAGACCCATGCTAGCAAAATGTCTCGCACCACATAACAGCGTAACCAGATCATCCACTGTAGAGTTTACATTTTCAGATTGCAGATAGAGACACTAATGTATAGCAAATTCATGAATGCATGTTTTGAGCAGATAATGATGCTCAGTTCAAAAATATCAATCGTTAGGATCACAGTAAAGTTTGCAGGACTGTCCCTGTTCTGTTCTTCTTTTGTGTCCCACAAAGAAGAACAGAACACATGAGTTTTATACTGGCCTCTGAGTCAGATACAGTCTTTGTACTTGTCATGAATAAGGCTTCTCACTGTAACGTAAACCCTATAATGCATATAGCTTATAACACTAAGCCTTGAGCTGAGCTGTTACTATTGAGCTTAGTTCCCAATAACAACTAAATGAATTTAAACCATGCAGATTGCGGTTTCTGGAGAAATGCAAAGCTAGAAATATCTCACATTTCTTTGCGGCTGCTAAGCTACAGTGTTCAATCAGAGAAGTAAATATTCCATCAAATTTATTTAATGTATCTAAATGATTTAACTGTGATGTGGAAAAAGTTCAACTAAAGCAAAGCTGCACACAGGCATAAAAATATTAAACCTCGACAACAGAAATAGTATGAAATATATTTAAATAACAAGTACAATATAAGAGTGTATTAGAGACTTACTTGGGAAAAAAACTAATATAACCCAGTATATATAACCCTAGCAGAATATAACCCTAATATATACTGCATGTTATTTGGCATAATCACTTAGCATACAGAATGGGTAAATTCTGTATGCTTCGTTCTTACTGGAATGAAACCAACATTTACCACAGGACTGCACCTGCTTCCTCTGCAGCTGACACTTTATTTTAAGATTGTGGAGCAAATGTTTCTCCTTGTATTTCTGTCGACAGCAGTTAGAGATTAATCTTATTTTGTCAGCAGGGTATTTCCTCTCAACAGCAAACTGATAAAGTTCTGTTACACATGAAGATTGTGATATTAGTAGCTAGGAACGATGTTAGAAGGCCAGACCAGAGTAGTGATTAGTTTGCATTAGCTTCAGTTTAATTTCCAACCCACATCACAAAACCAGAACCTTATATATTTTATGATATTGTCAGGAAAATCAGCAGCAAGTTGGTTCAGCTCTGGCTCAGGGGGCTCAATAGGACAAAAGTTTCTTATCTGATATATTTATGTTTCACATTTACTGAAATGGCAGTCATGCTGTGAATGGAGTTATGGGAAGATCCAGAGCAAATATCTCCATCTAGTGGAGAATGAATTTATTTTTTTACAGTCCCAATGTAAAACCTTTTCTTTACAGAAAATACTCCATTAACATAAAAACATGTTTCACAGTGATTCACAGATCATGAAGCACTGATTTATGATTAATGATTAAGGTACTAGAGAGTAGTCCTGCTTTCAGGTTAAGAACCTCTACAGTCCTGTCCACCTCCCCTAGAGTAACTGTCTGTCTCCTGCTATCTCCTTGAGACTGTGCTGGGAGACACAGCAAACCTTCTGGCAATGGAACGCATTGATGCGGCATCCTAGAGAAGATGAACAACTTGTGCAACCTATGTACGATCCGGGTATCGCCTCATGATATCACAGTGACACTGACCCAAGCCAAACGCAAAGTTAAAAAAAAAAAAAAAAAAAACCCAAAAAAGAAACACAGTCAGAAAAGATGAGGAGTGGCCCCAAATCATAGTTGTTTTGGGGGTTGTCTCATTATTGCACTAAATCAACTCAAACTAATTAATAACCCCTTTTACTACTTAACTGACCAGATCAACATGCCATGAAGTAAATATTCAGTCAAATTTATTTAATGTATCTAAATGATTTAACTGTGATGTGGAAAAAGTTCAACTAAAGCAAAGCTGCACACAGGCATAAAAATATTAAACCTTAACAACAGAAATAGTATGAAATATATTTAAATAACAAGTACAATATAAGAGTGTCTTAGAGACTTACTTGAAAAAAAAACTCATCTTTAAGAATTCACTAAGCATTTACTTTGAAAATAGTATAATTATTCACCTCGGTATTTAAAAACCCAGGTTCTTTTTTTTCCCATTTCTAAATAATGTGTATTACCCAAGATGTGGAAATTATTATATCTTCATATATGACAACTATAGTAGCAGTAGTAGTAGTAAATGATCCATGACATGAACATTCTCATCCATGAGAATTAGTTCATCTATGTAAAGAACAAAAAACAAAACGACATCAGTGTTGAGGCAAAATTTTAATTTGAAAATTTTTCATTCTTCCATTACATTACAGACCTCAACAGATATCAAAATGTTTTTACATGTTTTTTAAACATTTTTAATCTGAAAAGTAGAAGTGCAGTGTGTTATAAGTGCCGGAACAAAAATAAGGAATTTCCAATTCATGACCCCCCACCAAAAAGAATTAATAAAATAAATGAATCAAGAATGGGTAAAAGGGCAAATGCATGTGTAACGTGTAAGGTGTCTGATTTAGTTTTGCTTCCCTCTCCCCATTAGTCTCATTGTCCTCTTTCTGAAGAAACTATATAAATACAACTTCTTTCTGGCAAAAGTTGACAACCTCAGCTGGTCAATGAAGTCGTACACAAAGAGCAAATAGGCTCCGTGACCTCACTGCTATGGGATGAAATGATGGGGCCACAGCAGTGCATATTCAACATTTATATAATCACTCAAGTGTAGGCAAAAACAGTAGCACAAAGAAGTGTTTGCCAGAAAGTGCATTATGTGAGACCACTTGTAGAAAATGTAAAAACTCTTTGGCTAAAGAGAACTAAAGCAGGGGCCGTGATAACATTAAAACCATCTGATGAACTGTCCAATTATGTAACAAATTACTGATCACCCATGCCTTTCAGCAACACCAAGCAAAATAACCCTTACTCTCATCCACGTTTCAGATTAAGCACCTTCAGAACTAACCTTCAATGAATCAACTACACTTTCTCTAGTGACTTCGGTCTTCTCTTCCATTTTCAGTACTTTGGCTTCTTGGCATAACAATCGACGACCTCAGGCACGATGCTGTCGTCCTCTTCCACGTCATCTTTGACGGTCTTTCCGACCAACTGGAAAATGTCCTCAGCTACAACGCCCATGGGCTCTGCCACCTTCACTGTCAACATGTCCTCAGTCAGAACTGTTCCTTTGGGGATCTTTACTTTGGCTACCACTGACTTACCCAGCTGAAGGAACAGCAAACAAAGCAACATTATTAAAGGAAAAAGTTGGACATTTGCTTGAAAAGCTTGCTAAACAGTAAAGCTGAGTATTTTTAATTTATTTATTTATTTTTTTAGAGAAAGGCGTTCTGACCTTGTCGTGGCACGGCTTCTCACAGGGTAACATCCGCTTGATTCCGCTTCCCAGTGCCCTCTCCACCAGTCGGATAGAGCGAACCAGCTCAGCCAGTTCAGCGGGCTCAAGTGATGCTTCGTGGTCACTTCCTTTCCATGTCTTGTCCAAGGTTATGTGGCGCTCAACAACCTTTGCTCCCAGAGCCACAGCCGCCACTGTTATACTGACTCCAGACTCATGGCCTGAATACCCAATGGGAATATCTGGAAAGTCCTTCTGGTATTCCTGCAGCCAACAAATGGGTGACATACATGTTATTCTTAAAAGTTAGTCATTTTACAATTTGCAACATGTACTCATGTTCACGTGGGTTTTTTTTGCCAAGATGCTACAGGCAGTTGCTATTGACATGATATAAAAATGCTGTTGTGCAGATCACCAGTCATTTTAAGTCCAGCTCTTAAAGACAAAGGGAATTTAATGGTAAAATTAATGGCAGTGATTAGTGCAACCCCAAAGCCTCCTGGAACAAAGAACAAGTTATAGAAAACATACATTTAAGGTCTCAGTAGATCCTAATAAGGTGCATATGAGCCTTAGTGATTTTATTAACCATATCAATTCAAATGTAAATGGCTAACTAAGAACCAGGAATAAGAAATGCAAAAATCATAATAAATATAAACCACTGAGAATGCTGTCACTTTCTGTGGTATTATTGTGGTTAGATGTCATTTTCCATAATTCAACCCAATAATATGTTCACATATAAGTTTTTATATGTTATATGTCGTAGAGATAACAACGAAAGCCGAGTTACTAGAGTAATTGGATGAGCTATTACATGTATCAGCAAACTCTGAGACACATTTTATCTGTCATAACAGGCCTGTTCGTATGAAGGTGAAATATTTTTTTGATGAGATTTTGGCTTGGTGGTCATAAAATGAAAAGACATATTACTGGTATATTAGCTATGTTTTTTTTTTAAACATCAAAACGTGCAACATTGTCTTTTTTGTGTTTACAAGATTTTCAGTAAAGTTGACCTCTGCCCACACTGCTCAACCATCCACCTGGCAGGGTGACAACAATACCCCAAGCCTTTCAGGCTGAGGGATAAAAAAATAAGCTTCATAACCCGTAAAACTGGATCATTCTGGACTCTCTGGATTATTTTACTGATACCCAAAGGAACACACCCTTCGAAATAATCCCACATGCAGTTTGGATTAGAAGATTCACCGTAATCACTCGGAGGTTGACATCTTCAGCTTCCAGAGGATAGGCGCTGGTACACTGCAGGATGGCAAAGTTTTTGTTGTGCTCTTTGACCGTCTTGTAGACCCGATGCATCGTCTCCATGGACTGCATCCCGCTGGACACCACCATGGGGCGTCCTGGCAAGTGAAAGACAGCAACACTATGAGAAACCTCATGTTACTGGCAGTAAGCTAAGTGCTACGACACCCCTCAGTATTCCTATGGAGTTATTGTACACTGCCTTGCTTGTACAGTATAGAGTTCATGTCATCCATATTTATGCAGAATGAAAACAGACACAGACTCCTCGAGGTCCAACTATATTTAAAGTTTAAATTACATTCTAAATATTAAATTGTAATTCTGTGTCACATTTTATAAAATTATAAATGTATGCTTCCTTTAAGACACATTTTATATATTACATGGTGCATGTATTGAGTTGTCTATCGTTTTCTCTTTTTTTCCTTTTTAAAGTGTACCTGTGCTTTTTCTTGATTTCTGTAATATAGTCTATTTCATCTATATCTAATTAAAATGGTGGATGGTCAAATTAAACAAAACCAAAGCTTTAAATGATGAGGTATGTATATGCAAAGGTAATCTCTGAGCATTAAGTTCATGTTTTAAACAACTTTAGCTGAACAATTTCACAGTTTTTTCCTACTGCTGTATAAGAGCAACTATTCACAGAACCATAATCTTAGGTATACAACTCTGGCTCTGGTTACAGAAGCCTCAATCAGGTGCTGCTCAAATCTTTTATTTGTAAGGGGGAGCCAGAAGAAATGTGACTTAAAGGGACAGTGGCCTTAAACAGAGAGGACGAATTAGGTGTTCACTAAGAATCAGTAGAATTTAAATCAGGATTTTTAAATATATATATATATATATATATATATATATATATATATATATATATATATATATATATATATATATATATATATATATATATATATATATATATATATATATAAATTTTGAACACTGATGCCGATGATTGAGTTTCAAAGTTGAGCCATTTCTCCACACATGGTATTTCACTCTCACCTTTTTTGGCAGTTTTAACTAGATAGGGGAAGTTATTGGTGTCTCCAGAACCCACTTTGAAGAAGGGCACATTAAGCTCATGAAGAAACTCCACCGCCATCTGAAGACAGAAATGCTTATGGTTAAACTTCTCCACTGAGTAAAGTACCATAATACTATGAACAAAACTCTCTCTTACCTCATCCATTCCTGATGCAGTAAAGTAGATCCCCACCTCTTCTGCATATTTTTGCAGTTCCCTGTACTGATCGTGGCTGAACTCCAGATGGCGCTTGTGCACACCGTAGGTTTCCCCCCAGGAGTGTTTGGAGGTGTATGGGCGGGCCAAGGCTTTCTTGTTGAACTTAAACTCTAATTCACTCTTCTGAAATTTGGCACAGTCTGCACCACAGTCCTGAGGAGGTGGGGAGAAGATTTTTGATTTTTTTTTGAATGGTACTAGTTTCTTGAGTTGCTCTCACGTATCTTTTAAGATCCTACAAGACACACTTGATAAATACCTGTAACTTGATAGTGTTCTGGAAAAAAAAATTGTAAGTGTTGTACTAAAAAGATGTGGACATGATAAAAATTCTTCATAACAGGTTTAATGGGCACATGAACACAGCTAACGAATTTAAGACAAATTTTACTACAATTGAATACAATTCACGTCTGGTTTGAATCAAACACAGCAGCAGGCACAAGAGGGCGCTATAGGACAGGCACAGAAAGAGAAGCCAAACTCCATTCATAAATCTAGTAATTTAATATTTTGCAACTTATGCCAGAAACACCGTTTAAATGGCATAAACGGGTTAAATGAAGCATCCAACTTTGATTTCAGGATTTCATGTCTGAAACGAAAAGTTTATGATTTGCTTGGGTGAAGCAGAGGAACGTGTCATATTGCTTTCTTATGAATGAAGTTCAGGAAACAGACGGTATATCGTGTGCGTGCGTGTGTTTGACTGTCTGTGCGTAAATATACCTAAAAGACAAACCGATACGTGTTTAATTTTTTACATTACCTTTGCCATTTTTATCATTTTCTTTGCGATCTCAATGTCTCCCTGGTGGTTCTGTCCAATCTCAGCTATGATGAAACACGGATGGTTCCCTCCGATCATACGACCGGGACACAGCTCAAACTCTAACGGCATTTTGTTGGTAGAAAAGTAAGCAAGTACAACCAGTGAAAGTAATAAAGACAACTAAAAAGTGTCAACCCGGGTATATAACCGGAACAGTTAACGTCATGCACAAACAGGATGTGCCGCAACTTCCGCCTTTGTGGATCAACGTAGCAATCTTTCTTTCAAAATAAAAGCAACCATTCTGTTCTGTTTTTATTTGCATCGACAAATTTATAGCTATGGAAAATCATATTTATGGATATGTACATTTATATTTACAGATATAAACTTCCCGTGAAACAAGTGGTTGAATAGACATTTTCCAACCAAAGCTTTGAACTTTCCAACCAAAGTTCATAGCTACAAGTAAAGTGTATATATATATATATATATATATATATATATATATATATATATATATATATATATATATATATATATATATAATAAATATATATATATATATATATATATATATATATATATATATAGATAGATAGATAGATAGATAGATAGATAGATAGATATGAAATTTAGCCCAGTGGAGGGCACATACCGGGCATTTTCCCGGTGAGCCGACTCACTTTTGGGCCGATGGGCCGGCCTGAAGTGCCCGCTGCGCACCAGCCATACAAGAAATGGCAGCAGCCCATTCGTTCATTTTCATTAGTGAACAATCAAATGTCCTAACGCTACCGGCCCCTCTCCTACCTTTGCTGCACCTTGAAGAGGTGGTGGAAGAAGCAGCGAGAAGGTGGAGCTGGAAAGCCGAGAGAGAACACTGAAAGAAACTAATATGAGATGCAGCTAAATGTGTCAGATTAACCGACATGTTAGCAGTCTGGCTGTGACTGTAACAGAAGTACCAGCAGCATAATCAAGCTTTACAATCACAGAAGGCTGCTGGTGCTGAGGAAGAGACAAGGAAGGTGAAATTCACGTGGTAAGAAAATAGATGGAGGGACATAATTAGGAAGGGATAGATTCAGGGATTTGGGTAAAATCAATGGCTGCTTTGACCATAAGCCATTGCTAATAGTAGATTTTAATTATTATCACACACTGCAGTGGAACTGAGAAATAACCCAACAACAACTGTACCGACCCGATTAATACCCATGTTAATATCAATAGTCAAACAAAATGAAATGATCATGGTGAGTCGCCTGGACCACAAATGCCTGGACAGTCTTAACACAAAGCAAACAATGTCTGAAGAATTTATTAAATAAATAAATCCACCCACTTGAGATGACTCAGTGCAGACAAACTGAAAATTCATGTTTAACCTGTTTATGTGTGAGTGTGTGAATTGTGCATGAATGGGTGGATGATTGTGTATAGTGTAAAGCGCTTTGGGGTCCTTAGGACCAAGTAAAGTGCTATACAAATACAGCCCATGTACCATTTACTACAGAATTAAGAAAATGGTTCTAGAAGAACATGTATGAGCAAGTTTTCAGTGTATGTAGCAAACCTGAGTAGTTCAATTTAATGTAGGTGTGGAAGGAAATACTGCAAAGAAAATCACAAAGATAACATAAGAAATATTTATTTGTTTTTGCTACGCAAATTGCTCCGTTTAAAAGACAATAACAATTTGAACATCGCCTTCTGTTGCCTCACAGGCCTCGTCCAATCACTCTTCCTCTGTGCTCTTGCTTCTCCATCTTGTTTCGTAACACCTGTATAAGTCACTTTAGGCCTTGTTTTTATCCGGACACATGGCTGAATTGTCCTTCCAATTGAGTGTGCTCAGGCACAACATGAGTAAGATTAATTGGTAATCAGTATGTTGCATTTTGAACACCAGTGTTTCTACCTCGACCGAACACATCTAAATGATGGAATTTTTAAAGATTTATAAAGTTAATATTGGTGAGACCAATAGAACTGTGTTTAGAGTTTTGAAATCTTGAGTCAGTTGGTTGATACATACTTTCAGAACTGTGTGAATAGTCAGTGAAGCTTTGAATGTAAGTACAGTATTCTCATATACCAGTAATCAAGCCTTCTATTTCTGAAGAGAAGCCAGTAAGAGTTAGTGTTGTTTTTTCAAGGTAACTGAAAAAAAAACTCCACCTTTTAAGTGTATTTATTATTGTGTTCTTTAAATCAACAGTTATTAATGAAAAAGGATCTGAGGTTAGATGTGTTTTGTTTTTTTTTTAAGATGGGGACAAAAGCATCAATTAACTATTCTATATTTTTGCTAAAAAATTCAAAGTAATTTCACAATAATTTTCCTCTGGTTGTCTGCACCCATTCTTAAATGACTGGATGGCCACCAGTAGAGGGCGCCCACAGTTTGAGAATCATTGCTCACAGGGAAGGGAAGGTGGCCTTAAACGGGGAAGACCTGAAATTAAAAAAGTTTTTTCCCTTTCTTTAACATTTTTTCAAAGAGTTTTTTTAAGAGACTTGTTTTAAAGACACTCAAGGAGTGTTATGGTGTTGTTTGGTGGATGATACATGGATGTTCTGTGGTGTCCTCTGCTGTCTGGTCTGCATATTTGTTTCTTAAAGGATGTACAAATTGTACTTCTTATTTATTTATTTTTTCTGTATATTTTGAGAACCCCAAGACAGAAAATGCAATGTGTGACATGAACAAGCTGGTTCATGTCACACATTAGTACCTATATAATAACACAGGGCTTCTTCCAGAAGCCCAGGAATGGCACCTGGACTATGAATTCAATATTATAAAGTGTCTTACAAAGTCCAAAGCCATACAAGAAACATTGATTGCCTTTTAGAAAATGGAAGGAAATGGAACTGTGCACACAATTCTGAAACCATGACACTTATTTGTATTTTATTTCAAGGTACTTGTATTCAGTTGTATATGTAATATGACTCAGTGAAGCCAAAATGTACATGAATACGTTCGTGGTAGTGTTTTGAGTTTATCACAGCTGTGTGAAATAGCTGTGTGTATTGCTTTGGTGTTTCATTTTGCAAGAAATGTGTCGAATTGTCACAAAGTAATTAATTCTTTCCATTTTATGATTAAGTTTTGAGAAACTGATTGAGAGACTGGTTGGTTAAAAAGATTTTATTAGTAACTTCCTGTTTTTGCCAAACAGTCCCCTTGCCTAAAGCACACAGAGAATTTCTATAACTGCCAAAGTTTCTGAAGCCAACTATGGCTGTATGCTACATAAGAGAGAGCTTTCTTCTTCTTTCAGTTGCTTCCTTTAGCAGTCGCCTCATGCTCATCACAGCATTCAACAGGTACATATAGAGCATTGTGGTTAGTTTTCTTTGTATCCTTTTCTGTTCACACACATTTTCAGTCCATTTTCTGTTTTCATGTCTATCTCACTCTTTTTATTTCTTCTATCATGTCAACCAAAATGTAGTGGTCTATCCTTCACATCCATGATGATCTTCTGGCCCACTAGTTGCTGCATGTGCTCTGACGGCATACCAGTTGGCTTGCCAACCTTCCCTGCAAACATATCCAGTGTACCTTTGGAAATGTCCACTTTAGCCCCCACTGATTTGTACAACCGTGGAGAAAACATAGAATGTAGAAATTAGTGACAGATTAACAATATCAAAGTCAAAGTCAGCTTTATTGTCAAAAATCGTGTGTATCGG
The DNA here is from genome assembly GCF_056152115.1 of Neolamprologus brichardi. Lineage (NCBI taxonomy): Eukaryota > Metazoa > Chordata > Actinopteri > Cichliformes > Cichlidae > Neolamprologus > Neolamprologus brichardi. The sequence continues at coordinate 25,403,646 of NC_142109.1, read as the reverse complement.
TCATACACCGGAATTTGAAATTGCAATGCTCCCACGGCCTTCAGTGTAGACTAAAACAATATAAAGATATAAAGATTTTTTCTAAAGTCTTTTGTACAACACAATACAATACAATTTTAGATAAACAACAGTGAGCAACACAATCAGTGTTTGTGGTCAAGAGTTCATGTGCAAAAGGCGATGGTGGAGGTTCAGAGTTTTGTTTGTCTGGAGGGTTCCAACCAGCGCCACCATCACTAACATCAACGCTAACATCAATGTTAGATCTCAATTAGAATTTTAGGTTACCCTAACGTTGCATTAATGACTCCTGAAAAGAATTTGGAAGTGTTGCTGAAGGATGAAAAGAAAGAAAGTTGGAGAAACAAATGACACAGGATAAAGGTATTATTTATTGATTCTATGTGAATTAATTTGACAGTTGGATTTTTTTTACATCAAAGTTGTATTTGAAAATACTTAATAGTCAATAGCCACAGTTAATGCTAACCTGACCTGCTATTTAGAGGATAATGACTGCGAAACATTTTTTTTTCTTAGAAGCACCTTGAAACATTTGGTATTATGATTTGGCACTATATAAATAAAATTGAATTGAGAAAATGCAGTTTTTTGTCAGTTAGTTAGTCAACCCCATAGGAATTGTAAACAGAAATAATAACCAAATATCCTCTTTGATTCATTGTTTTTTGTTTTTGTCTTGTAGTTGGGTTTAAATTGGAACAAATTGAAGCTGCAGTAAATTTTTTACCTAGCAAGCAGCAGTTAGAAAGTAAGAATTTTATTATTCATTTTAGCTCATGTCTTTTTCATTAGAGCAAACTTTACGTGCTATTTGCTTGCCAACTTAATTAGAAATGTAACACTATTTATTATTTATAATAGTTAGCTTTTTTTGTTACCTACAACCCGATGCTTTACAACATTAAAGTGGTGTTTGAGTTTACTATTTAAAGCAAAACCTATGAAATTTCCAAATTGCCCCAAATTCCTCCATGCTAACAATGAACTTTAAGCTATGCTGTGGGACGAGCTGCCCCTCAGCTTCTGTGCTGCTGTGGAAAATGAGTCCACAGAAGCATAACCTAATTAACGTTGAATTTTAACTGCAGGAGGTTCAGTATATTCAAGCTGAGAGTAGCCTGTGCCTTAAGTTGCTCAATGCTTCTCTCCTAAACCCCTCCCAATCCTTCACACTCTCATCCTACATACATTGCAGTATTCTGTAAAGCTGAAGCGGGTTAAGGTTGACTCTTGCAATAAAGATTTGTATGCTGTTTATCACTTTGTCCTTTGCCTGTTTCCATTTTTTTCCTTTTCTCTTTTGTCATGTCAAAAATAGCCGAGACTTTTGTGGTACTGCTGGCCTTCCACTAACAAATGCTTAAGCGATAGATGAGCTTCACTTTTAATGAGGTCACCCATTGTTTTTAACTAACAACTATTAACTCCCTGAATTAGCCATGGATTGCAATAAATGTTTATAAAACCTGACAAAATTTGTTTTAGTTATAAATGTACATTTAACTATTTTGCATATAAATACTTTGACCATTTTCGTGATGGCATGAACAATTAATAGAGACAACTGTTTAAATGTTGATTCCACTGTTTCTAAGGTTAAAAAATGTCATTATTATATTTAAACTTATAAACTGTTTTTGTAAACTGTGTTTGTAAATTACACACTAATGTGTACCTAACACCTAATTATACTCAGTACTGCATACTTATATCTAATGTTACCAGCTTGGGTTTATTAATCTGTGTCTAATTGGTGTGAAGCCTCTGTATTGACACATTTTGCTATATTTAAATGTTTGGATGGGAAGGGATGAATCACTCCAGAATAAAGATGATGCAAACTAGATGTTTTCAGAACTTTTTTATTTAAAGGATAAATATTAAAAAATCCAGGACCATGGTGGTGGTCAGAGGGCCCGGTGGCGCCAGTGTCCGGTAGCCTCGCCTCTGTCAGTGCGCCCCAGGGCAGCTGTGGCTACAATGTAGCTTGCCATCACCAGTGTGTGAATGTGTGTGTGAATGGGTGAATGACTGAATGTAGTGTGAAGCGCTTTGGGGTCCTTAGGGACTAGAAAAGCGCTATACAAATGCAGGCCATTTACCATAATCATTTCTCCAAATGTAAAGCCTGCAAAAATGACAGAGGTGGTAAAAGTATGTTTGATTGGTGTGGAACCTATATAACCATATATCACCATTTTCTCAATAATGTGTGCTGGGAAAACAGAAGCAGGAACAAAATCACTCACAAAATAGTGAAGGTGTTTGTATATTCTTATAAAGTGCATGTGTCAGTTTTGACAAATCTCATACACAGTTGTGTTCTTATTTTGGGGGAAATGTTTGCATATCAGATACATATGCATCTGATGCTATAAATGTAAACATTTATTCCTAACATGAGAATATGCAGATATTTTTGCCTTTACATGCAAACAGTGCATGGAAGCATACAGATAGAGCACCTTAAGCTGTATTCTAATTCTGAAGTACAAACTTGTCCACATTTATTTTTGCTTTATTTGTGCAAATTATGCAGAGGAATGACAATTCTGCTTTTCCCATTAATTTGATCAGATACACACATTATCTTCATTTAAGCCCATATTTTCTTCCCTTATTTGTTGTTTCTCTATCTGTTCACATCACCTGTCCAATTTCTTTCTACATTTTCTAACCCTCTCTTTTTGCCTGCCTCTATTCCAACAGTTTTGAAGGTTATTCATTCTATCATGTCTGCCAAGATGCTGTCACCTTCCTTCACATCCACTTTGATCTTCTTGCCCACTAGGTTCTGCATGTTCTCTGGAGGGATGCCCTTTGGCTCACCAACCTTCACGGCAAACATGTCTGGGCTGAGCACTGTACCTTTGGAAATGGCCACCTTAGCTATCACTGACTTACCCAGCTGTGCAGAAAACAAAGAATACAGAAATCACAGATAGATTAACAACATATAAATACTAAACATTTATCATTTTTATGGGAACCACTTGATCTATCTCACAAATAAGGTATTGCCACATTGCCAAATGTTGCCAAGGTTTAGTCTTTGTTTCTCTAAATAAAATTTATACCAAAAATATGTATTATATGGTAATTATAAGCTGCTATTACACAACGTGGCACTGAAATTGTTAGCACTATTAATGTACGAATCTATTTGTGTTTGCAAGTTCCCACAGTGAGTTTTCTTCCAAAGTGCAAGGACTTCTTAGGTTAATGATTGATTTTAAATTGATCATGGATGTGACATTGTATCGTTGTCTCTCTGTTTGTCCAGGCTGTAACCTGTCTCATGCCCAGTGATGGTAGGGAGAGGCCCAAGCCCCCTTTGGCAGAAAATTCAAAAGGTACTTTAAAATAAACGTGATGGATAGACCCTACATGAAATGAGACTTACTATATACCTTCTTTTATGCAACAGCAACCAAGTGTCTAATTTCTGGCACATATGCACTTAAATTAAAAAGATAGACATATTTGGAACAGAATAACAGAGAAATATCTTGCACAAAGACATGTGAAAGGTGCGTGGTTGTACAAAAGGGACCCCAGTAATTTTTTAGTGCACCTTAATTCAGCTATGGGGGTTCATGTGATTATTGGAGTTTTCTCTGTATTATTGTAGCATTATTTATCTTATAATATAATGTGCCTTGATGCAACTGTTGTTGTGATTTGGTGATATATAAATACAACTGAAATGAATTAAATTAATGAAGTGGCACTTGTGAGAAATAATAAAAAATCAAGCTTGAAATGCAGACTTCCAGTCTCAACATTTAGCTTTTTGCTAAAGTTCATCCTAAATGAATCAAACTAACCTTATCATGGCAGGTCTTCTCACATGGCAACATTTGTTTGACTGGTGATCCCATTGCCGTCTCCACCAGTCGGATTGCTCGGACCAGCTCTGCCAGCTCGGAGGGCTCCAGGGATGCCTCATGGTCATTTCCCTTCCAGGTCTTATCTAGGGTCACATGGCGCTCCACAACTTTTGCTCCCATCGCAACAGCAGCTACAGTGATGTAGATGCCTTGCTCATGTCCAGAATATCCAATTGGAACATCTGGAAATTCTTCCTGGAATGTCTTCCAGAAAGAATGGAAAAATCAGAGTAAAAAACTTTTGCATTTTGTTTGCTGCCTGTTTGTGTACCCACCACTTTCATACAATACAGTGGTCACACATACACAATTTAATTTAACATCTAAGCACAGTGTGTAAACAAACACTGGTTTCTCAAGTCTTTCATTGGCAGGTTCCTTCTCTCTAGAAAACAGTACCTACAAAACTTTGTGATAGTGTAAGACGACACTGTAATATCATATAACATTTAAAGAATGGATTTGAAGTTAAGTAACTGTTGAGCTAAATGTTGTGTTAGCTTGTACGTCTTTACAAGATGTTAACAGTTGACAAGAAGGACTTTCGAAATGATTACTACAATGACCTGCTCTACTAATGTGGTTAATGAGTCTTCATCTCTGGCAATGTGCCATGTATGAAGAGATGGAAAAACAATCCCACAACCTGCCTCTCCAGTGCACTCCATTTCATATGACTTTTAGTTTCCTTTGGGACTGTTCACCATATTCCAGAGATAATTTTCTTTATTGTTTAGACAGTTTAAAACCTTCTCAGCAACCACAGTGATGTGATTACTTGAATGGACACCGGTCACTAACTGGTCCAGCTGGAAACTGCCAAGGCTCCATAGACCCTTGATCTGCTATTTTCAATGATTTCCTCTTTCAGCAAACCAAGGTACATTTACTTTTTGTAAGAGCATTTAATGATCTGAATGACCATTAAAATCATGGTATAGACAGTAGGATATATAATGTGGCATCTGTTTGGTATTAGTAACTTTAAGAAGGTCTGTTTCAGAAGGCATGCTAATACAGCCGATCCTTATAACAGGCTAAGCTAGCATACATTTGGGCAGTCTTTTCCTTAATTGCACTAAGATGCAAAATCTGTATCGTTAATGATAGGACCAATTAATGGTATAATTGCAGAAAATAATAAATCTTTTAAAAGGCACTAGAGATGAAACTTTTTGCAAAGAGTCAAGTGCAAAAGGCTAAACGGCTCAGTACCAGAGTAGAACAACATCGAAGTTTATGAAAATGTATAAAATAGGGCAGAGTAAAGAAAAGACTGTATTTATTTTATAAACTGTTGATAATAATTAAACAATTCCAATTCCATTATTGACATCACTTATTGATTCTCACTGGGTTCTCAGTGGCTCTGATTTGAGAGTGACCACCAGTACTAAGCAACATATCTAAGACATTACATTCACGCAAATTAATTGTGTGCTGTGGATCAAATGTTGGAGACAGTCCCATCTTTGTTGTGATCAGTGTTGAGGTCGTTACAAAAAAAATAAAAAATAGGTAGTGTCCTAAGAATTGTCATTTTTACTAAAAGTGTTGGGGAATGTTGCTTGAAGGGATTACCTTTTTTGTAACATGAACGTTCCCTTGTTTGCTGCTATGGATTGCAATAAAAGCACATAATCAGAGAAAATGATGACTGAGTATGAGGAAATTATTCACCAATATTACCTTGATAACACTGAGGTTGACCTCTTTAGGATCCAAAGGGTAGGCGCTGGTGCATTGCAGGAGGGTGAAGTTCTGCTTGTGCTCCTTTACTGTCTTGTAGACACGCCGTATGGTTTCCATAGACTGCATCCCAGTGGATATCACCATGGGTCGCCCTGACAATGACATATGTATTATGTAATCCAATATACTGTTTAGATGGGCATGAATGCAAGATCGGTAGTTAAATTTAATAATGAAAATTAGCTAATCATGACAGAGCAGACAAACAAAACTGACAGATTCAGAATAAAAGAGAAAATTCAGGTGATATTTATAAATAAAATATCAGTGTAGCAGTATTTTGTAATTTTTTGTTGTCATGTTGTTGTACGTTTTAATGGTGCCCACTATTTCAGCGCTCAAATGAGGTCTCTATCAGGGAGCTGTTTTTTTTTTTTTTTTTACTAAGGCCTACACCCACAAGGTGGGATCAGGTATAAAATGCACTGTACACTGCAGATTTGCTGTTTCCCACGACAGTTTAGGTAAGAGTGATTTGAAGTACTCGCAAAATGCCTTGTACCTTTTTTGGCAGTTTTCTCAAGATATGGAAAGTTGTTCGCATCACACGAGGCAACTTTGAAGAAGGGCACATCCAGCTCATGAAGGAACTCCACAGCCATCTATGGATATCAGATACATATATGCAAAATTCAGTCATATAACCAAAGAAAGCTAAGATGGAGTACATCAGGCCTAATGGCTTTGTTGTGTCTCGGCACTGAGTGTGTAAATCTCCCGAGATCTACAGGAAGGACGGAACATTATCCTGCAAAAGATTTTGCCTTTGGCCATTATCTCTCATAGGTGTTCAGACAGGTTACGGTGTCTCAATAGGTCATAGCATACTATTCACATTATTTTCTCAAATTATTGACGGATTCCTTGTGCTGTGTGGAGTGGAGCATTTTTTTTTTTTTATCTTGGAAGAGACCACAATGACAAGGACAGAGGATAAAGGTAATTATTGACATCAACTTTATATTGATTTGCAATAAACCTTGATTTTGTGTCCACTTAACCCCTTGATGGGGTTTTACAAAATTTAAATTTCCCCCAACAACATAACAGAACATGTTCTTGGACTGCAAGTGTGAGAAATATGCATCAATACTCAGCACATTGTTTAGTACCACACTGTCCCTGTTGATTGAAATGAAATTCACTGCACACTCTGATTAATCATAATTTTTATCCTATACCTCATCCATGCCAGAGGCAGTGAGAAAGATGCCGATGTCTTCTGCATACTTTTTTAGCTCCCTGTATTGATCATGACTGAACTCCAAGTGACGCTTGTGGTCACCGTACGTTTTCCCCCAGGAGTGCTTTGAATTGTAGGGGCGCTCCAAGGCTCGCTTGCTGAATTTGTGCTCTAATTCACTTTTCTGGAATTTTGCACAATCGGCACCACAGTCCTAAGAAGAGAAGAGAAGTATTTTTTAAATAATATTCTTGAAAAGCTCTTTAAGGACAAAATTTCATTTAATTTACCTTTGCCATCTTGATCATTTTTTTAGCAATCTGAATGTCTCCCTGGTGGTTTTGTCCAATTTCAGCAATGATGAAACACGGATGGGAGCCACCAATCATTCTCCCGGGACATAGTGCAAACTGAAGAGGCATGCTGCTAACAGAGAAATTGAACAGATGATTCAAATTCAGATTGCAAACGACCAAAGCATCCGAGTTGCGAGAGGACAGGAAGTGGTTACTGCTGTATGTTGTACTTTATACCCCCGAGGTACCGCCTCCACAAACTTTTTTTTTTTGATACATAGGCAAGAATTCATATTTACTTATCCCTACCTTTACCTAAACCAGATTTTTAACATTTTTCATAACACCAAGTTTGAACACTTAATTATATTTTGGTTAATTTCTGTATTTATCAGGGATTTTTTAAGCAAAAAAAATTAAATAAATACTAACAGTGTTTTTAATGGCTGTTGGCTTTGTTGTAGCCAATGAAGTTAGATGGAAGGTCACATGCTTTTAACCGCCGCTTTCTCTTTCACTGCTCAGTCCAGAGTTGTTATAATCATTTAATTTTAAGCAATTTCATTTTTAGATAAGTCTTAAATCTCAAACAACCCTTTAAAGTCCAATTGAATCCAAATATTTTCATTTTATTTGAACAAAATATTAAAAAAGAAATTCAAAAATGAATTTTGCACAACTGATTTTCCATCATTATCAGAGTTTTTTGAGCCACAATATCTACTGTGTTAATTGCTGTCTGCAATATGCACTTTAAATGGGAAAACAAAAATGAATTTTGTTGATGTTTTCATAAGCCGTGAATGTTATTATAAAACGTCCTCTATAAGTCCTCTTCAGTTAAACATTTTCATCAGACACACTTTTCACCACCTTAGGTGTACTATAACATAAAATTCAAGAATTACAAATAAGAAAAGAAATTTAGTAATTCAACAAAATACTGATAATGTTTGACAGATACATTTCATGGTTTATTAGAAAATATGAAACTGAATAAGGTTACCAATAAATGTTGCAGTACTGCATTACTAAATGGTTTTGATTATGCCATATCTAGGCAACACTGCTCTCTTTTTAACACTTCTCTTTTTTTGTACTGTAGTTAGTTGGAGACATCACTATTTTCCATAATATCAAAAAATTTCAGGTCACAAGATCTCCATCCAGTATAAAGTGCCTTGAGGCGACTGTTGTTGTAACTTGGTGCTATATAAATAAAACTGAATTGAATTGAATAGAGATACTGGGGAGGGGGGGCGGGGGATTGCATCATGAATGTTCAACAATTTTGCGATGCTAGTACTTAGTGATAACAAAGATGTGCAATGTTTCCAACACTTTTGGAACCTACAGATCACTAGAAGCAATTACATTAGAGTACCGACTCCTTTAATAGTCGTTTAGATATTCATCCTCAAACATTTATGAGTGTTTAATGTGTGAAAGAAAGGCCAGTGGGTCAACGGACCATTTTTATCATAAAAGTATATCTTAAAGTATTAGATATATGAAGCTAAAATTTCACAGCACTCATACATGTTAAAAATTGATACCATTATTTTTTATGCAAACTTGAGACCGTTGAGCAGATGGCATGTGCTGCGATGAAACGCCTTTTTTTTTTTTTTTTTTAAAAAAACAACAACTTTTTTTTACAGTGTATTCACCTCAAACAGACAGTTAACTGGACAGCTGTATTAGCTTTCGGGTGTAGTAAACATATACCTTAGATGAAGAAAAGAGCTTATGATATGCAAATATTTTCCCAGTTTTATAATGGTTGTACCACTTGACATGCAATGCAACTGTCTATAATCTGAATTAAGCGATTTAGATCTATATTTAAGAGAGAGGTCCAAAATTCAACCAGTAATAAAGACCCCTGTGGATAGTAAAATATACTTTGCATTATTGTTATCTTTTTACTTCGAATTAAAAGTCTCATATGGCAACATCAATTTCATGACAAAATGCTTGCTTATTTTAATTATATCAACAGCTTTAAAACTGTTGGGTTTTTTTTGACATTTATATAAATTATATACATTTATTTAAAAATGATTATATATAAAACATAATATAATAAGAAAAATAAAGTAAACCGTTTATATTTTAAATTTACTATTATTATCACTTAAACACAATTTTAATACTCTCCGTTGTCTTACTTTACATGGGCTGCCTCACTGTCTGACATGTTAGGGGATTTAGATATCAAAATCTGAAAGAATTTTATGAATGCACTGAAAAATTATTCAAACTAAAAATGTTTTATAGGTTAAACCCCTAGAATGTTTTGCTTGAAGTAAATTAAAAATATTTATACAATTATGCATTTAATCTCAGTGACCACCATGCCTAGCACTGTGTATTCACCCTGTATTTCTGGAAAACAATAGGGTGGACATTTTAAGTAAGGCACCTATTAGTAAGCTAAGAGAATGTATCTCCCAGATCATGTACTAGCACACAATATAGCTGAATTGTTTCTCTGTAAGAGTGTCACACACATATCTGTTCCCAGGATAACGTTAGAAAAGACGTTTATAAAAAGGCTCAGGAAGATTGCCCTGATACGCACTTACATAGACGTTCACTGTGTATGCTATTGCTCCCTTGCAAGTAAAGGGAGTTTATAATGCATATAACTTTAAGTCAGCCTTTACTGTTCGTCATGCTCAACTACCACAGAAAGACTACAAAAATGATTTTTAACATGTTTAACCCTTTAAGACCTACCATAGAACCAAGTCCGCCAGAGCTTATATTATATTTTTATATGCTGTGGAGCCATTTTGGGGAGCATTTCAAGTTGCTATACATCAATACAACCATTATAGCCTAAATTTTAATAATACGCATGCATTAAGTGCATAGTAATTACATAAATTGCAAAAAAGTGCGATAAACTACAAAACAATTGAAAATCGTTTTTGTTTTTTTAACATATATTTCTAGTTAGAGAAATTTAAGAGGCTTATCCCTCAAAACTGTAAATACAAAAAAGTTGCACAAAATAGTTTCCCACCACAGGAAATTTATTTTGAGTGTCTTCATAGTTTTATTTTTGAAATACACCAATTTCTATACACTGCAGGAAAAATGAAAATAAATATTATAATTCAAATTTGCAAAAAAGCAGCATATGCATCAAAATAAATTATTTCCAGCAGTGCAATATGAGTCCTAAGCATCCCAGAAACGACACAGAAAGTCATAAAGTCAAAGATAACTTTTAAAAACACCAGTATAAGCTCATGAGGCCTTGATGGTAAAAAACTACATTTCCGCGAAAATGACATCACTTCCGGTTTCGGGCAGGTCATGGCGGACATGCGATAGTTTGCGCTGATGGACATAGGAAGTGTTATGAACAGCTGATCGGATCGGCAAAGCGTGTTTCTGGAATATTATGTTTTTGTTGCTGCAAGTGCTTTTTATGCAGTTTTTGCAAAGCTTTATGTGGAAGGAAACTGTGACCGAGGACAAGCTGATGGCATAAGATGTAAGTACAACTCCTCCGGTTTCATATGCAAAAAAAATTATTGCGCTAGCTTACGTGGTTGCAGAGCTACCGGGATTTAAAAATAGTTACGCAAAACGGAGCGTGCCTGCTCCGACCAGCTTTAAAGGGTTAAAAGGCATATATTTAAAATTACATGAAATATCAGGTTATGCTGTAAATAACGGTGACAAGGTTGAAATGTTATGCTTTAACACCAGTCTAAAACCTGCCACAATTGAAACCATGCCACATGCAATAGTAGCAAACTGGTGTGGCTTTATATTTGCCATTAAACCAAACAATAAGATAAGCTTATCTTGTCAAGATTTTTTATGTGGACCTATAACTCTTGAAATTAGTTTCAGGAAAGAAAGGCTATTCATGTAAAGGACTAATGCAACATATACGAATCTGTGGCGGGGCTTGGTCTGCGGTGCTGCTGGTGGACGCACCTGAGCGGCATCGGCAATCATGCTTCGCCGGTGTTGTGCCAAAGTAGTTACTAGTGATGTGCGGATCGATCCTGAAATATCGATTCCTCCGATACCAGTCATTTATGTTCTAGAATCGATTCTCATATTAAAATATCGATATTTTAGTAATTTAGGGTTAATTTGTAGTTTATCATTAACAGGAACATAGTGGAAAGAAACTATAACATTCGGATTGTCTACATTCAAAGGAACTACTTCCTCTTCCGCCTTTCATAGTCATGTGCGAAATGCGGCTGTATAAATGTCTCGCAGCCCCTTGGCGCGCGCACTCACAACAATGGCTGAACGTAATTGGAGTCATGTGCAGACATATTTTACCTCCACAAACAGCTGAGACGTGGTTTGCGATACATGTGGCAAAAAAAGTGCTCCAAGAGTGAGTGGCCATACTTTCCCAACCTTGAGACCTCAGAATTAGGGAGACATTCAAAAGGGCTGTTGGGGGGGGTGATAAATACATTTTACAGTGTTTATTTATCGGATAAAATACGTTAAATGTCACAGTTATTATTGGCCGCCCGGAAACAGCGGGGGTGTCCAAATTCAGAGGCTGCTTCCACCTGAGGACCCGGCCTTCACGGTCTAAAGAAAGCCGGGTAGTACGTCAGGAGCTCCCTCAGTGGAGTGAAACTGCCCTCTGCTCCTTGCTATCTAAAATATAACCGGGCACTGACTTAAACTCTCGACCGTCTCACACTTTGTTTAATTAGTTTTCTGTTTGACGTTTATTCAGCTGTGTGAAAACCCCAGAGGAACCCTCCCGAGGGATTAATAAAGTTTAATTTAATCTAATCTAATAACTTTAATCTCAGCCAAACCGATTTACTCACGAACAAATAAAACACTGAAAAAAACAAACAAAAACATTTTAAAGTTATCAAAGTGACTTATATATCATGTTTAACCCGAGTAGTAAAACACCGCAGGGGTTTGAAGACGATGTGTCGGCTCAGATATTTGAAGTTTACACAGCTACATTCTCACCTGAAAACATGTTAAAAGTTTTTTTGCGACCCAGAAAGAAAAATAAGAGTAATATTAAAACTAAGGCGCTGCCGCCATTGTTGGAAACTGGAATTGGCTGGGCCGCGCTATGAATTCTGCGATATGGTATTTCAATGTTGTTGTCCGGGTGGAAAATTGGGAGAAATTCGGGAGAATGGTGGCTCCGGAATTCTCCCGGAAAAATCAGGAGGGTTGGCATGTATGGTTGTGGCAACATCACTAACTTTGTCAAACACCTCAGAGTAAATCATATCACAGAATATGACGCGCGTATGTTGAGGTGAACTGAAGAGGAGGAGAGGGACAGGTGCTGCTAGGGCGAGACAGACGTCTCTCACGGAGTCCTTTAGTGCTGCAGGCAGGCAACGTGTTCAAATAGCACAACTTCAGTTTTTTATTTCTGTAAGATAAACTCTGCATTGTTAAGTGATAAGAACAAGTAATCTGATGTCCTGTAATCATTATGATGCTATAATTTGAGATACAATAAATAAAATAAGTTTGTACAAAGTATCAGTATCGGATCAGTATCGTCGATACCACCCTGAATATTACTTGGTATCAGATCGGAAAGGAAATCAGTGGTATCGCACATCACTAGTAGTTACCCCCGTCAAAAATTGTTTCCCCATTCACGGGAGCGCGCAAAGTAGGAGGAGCCACTTGCCCAGCTCCGTTCTGTACGCTACTTGTCACTGATCTGCAGTCGACGCAATAAAGAGTAAAAGCTGGAAAACAGCAGACTCGATGAATTTAATATTAGTTTCGTGACATTGTAATGTGCCGCGTGGAAGACAATTTACCTAAAACTGTACACTGAAATAACCTGCTGGGAATACTTTGTCTAGAAAAAGACTTTGATACTATAATACTGTAAAACCAGACGCGATCATGGAAACACGTCGCTCTCCAGGGAATTTACACTCGGTTTACACTTTGTAGCGAAGCTATCACGAATGAGTTTATTTGCAAAATCAATCACAGTATAACCAATAAGTACAGTAACTTTGGAGACGATGTCATATTCACAGCAAAAGTTATGGAGGGATACAAAATTTATCAGGCTGTGTGGCATCGGCTGCCAAAATGTGTGCCCCCCCCATCTGTAATCCATATTGGCTTTGCTATCACAAAGGGTATATTTGCCAAATAAGTCACAGTATAACCAATAAGTACAGTAACTTTGGAGAGGATTTCTTCTTCACAGCAAAAGTTATGGAGGGATACAGATTTTATCAGGCTGTGTGGCATCGGCTGCCAAAATGTGTGTCCCCCCCATCAATAATGCACCTTGGCGTTGCTATCACGAAAGAGTTTATTTGCAAAATAAATCACAGTATAACTAATAACTACAGTAACTTTGGAGACCATTTGCTTTTTTTAGACTTCTTAATTTAACATCTAAATCTATATATGTAGATATGTGTTCTCAACAATGTGTGCCATAAGAACACTAGCTCTGGACCTTTAGTGTCAACTATGTACAAGCAAAACAAATAAACACATCTTCTGGTGGTGGGCTTTTCACGCAGAGCTGGTGGAACCACCGCAAACACATCTCACACTGAATCTGTAAAAAAATAAATAATTACAAATCCCAATGTTAAAATTTCATTTATGGGAATTGATCATAACAGTCAGCAGTCTTTCTTGATGTCATTACCCATTTGTTGTCAGTTTCATGCTCTTCTTCCCCGCAGAAATGACAGATGTTTGTCAAGTCATCTGTTTTAAAAAGTGAAAAAATAGCACATAGAGTATACTACCTACTGCACTTATTACTTCATTCAAACAACTATATGGTTTGTTTCTACAGCCATCATGATGAAAATATTCATGATGTGAGAACATTGAATGGTGGAAAATGAGTTACCTGTCTCTAGGAGGAGAGTGGTAGCAATTTGCAGCCTGTGTGTGTTTATGGCCTTTTTTGTAGACGGAAAGTCTATTGACTCTTTTCAGCAAACTGAAACAGAGATTCTAAGATGACTAAATAGGCTAATATCGTAAATGTTATTTTATAGTAATTTGTTTTCTGTGAATCAATTTCTTTCTTTTATTGTGTAATTATCTTATATTCCTTTTCCTGTCATTAACATTTATTACAACACAACATTTCCAATATTCTCGTATATATGTATGTATTACGGTTAAGACTCGTACTTTCAATGCAAAGACTCCACATGAGGTAGCGTCCACTTGTTTTGGGTGTTTGACTGTGTCACAAGTCCATCTTGAGACGTTGCATCCTTTTTTTCGCATGAATGCCCTGAAAGACAAGTACAATAAAAACAACATGTTTTAAAATTTTGGTGACACAAAAAGGTGAACAGTATGGAGAGCTTAAGTGTCTGTTGAACATCAAGTTAAGAACACTGACCACACTGTTTTGTTAAAATCATTACTTTTTAAAAGTCTACAACGCATTTCCGTGGACAATTTCTTGTCCTTTTTTCCCGTTTCCGCCCATGATATAGAAATCAATCACTTACACAGTACACTTTGAAGGGATATGTAGAGGAGCAAATATGAAATTCACACATGTATAACCTATGTGAATTTATTTTAGACATTTGTCTGATGTTTTAGTGCTAAACCTCCGCAACACTTTATGCAACTACTAAGCACTATTCTCCCCGTGCTATATTTTCTAATGTAAAAACATCATCTCATACAGACATCAGGTCCTCAAATAAACATTGAAACATGGGGAGACTTCTCTTTAAAGGCAAAATTAACCCATAACACCACAATATCAGAAGGCCAACACAAAAATTTAAACCTGTTGCTGCTAGTTTTTTAATTGTGAGTACCAATTTTCTTTTTAAATTTTTTTGATTGACATCATACTTATAATTGTCATAATAAACACAAAAATAACAACAGCAACAAAGAGTTTAATAAAGGGTCAAAATAAATTTCAACATTTATCCTTACCTTGTTGATTCCAAACAATTTTGGATACCTTGTTTAGTTTCTCAGAGTGGATCAAGATACAGTGACTTCTTTTCTTGTGGGTAAATGACCTACAGTAAAATTATGTGGAGAATTACATGTAATAATTCAAGACTTAAGATTATCTGCATGCCATGCATTTGTCTTATAAAACTGATTTGATGAATATTGTAAATGCAATTATTTTTTTACCACTAATGTCCAGTGATGGTGTTCATTTACAATTCCCAGAATGACTTCATGCTCCATGGGTTTGATCTTAAATTGAAACAAAAGAATAAAAATATTAACTTCAGACATAAAAAAAAAGAAATGCAATAACATGTTGTTTAGAGTCCTTTTTTATTAAAGCAATTTATGATATATTATATATCATCCACTTATAAAGTACTCTGCGACAGCCATGATTCACCCCTCATTTCTTTAACGTGTGCAAGAAGCTGGACTATCTTATATTTTTTATAAGTGGTTTTGCACATTACTTCCTCCAAGACTAATAAAGGTCTTTCTAAGGATTTTTTTTTGGACATGGAGTTCATTTTCAATCATTTTCAATGTGATCCTTGTACCATCTGCAGAATAATGTTTAATGCTTTCTTAAGCCTCTTTAACAGTGACGTATGAATCACTTGAGAATAAAAAGGTAAAAAGAGATGAAGCAGTGTTGAAGATTTCAAAAGAGATATTAGCCCAAATGTTTGCAAATCTCAAATCAAGCATTGATTGGAATGTGTACAAAAAAATGATATGATCCGAGGTACTTAAACAATACACACAAGATTCTTTCTAGAGATACCTACCTTGAGTCTTGGAGCTTTTCTCTTCCAAATGGCAGTCATTGAAAATGAATCAATGAATGCTGCTTTTGCTGAATTATGACGATTGCATTGTCTCACCATGATCGCAAGATATGCATTAATAGACTGTGAATACAAAATGTAAACATTTTTTAACTGTTGTCAAGGAATAAAACACTGATAGTTGCATTGTTGTCAGTAAAGATCACTGTACCTCACTTTCCAACTCCATGTCCGAACCAATTTGTTGGATATCCCAGTAGAATAATTTGTAAGCACCAATTTTGGAGAGTAGAACGTGAGGACTCTTTCCAGCCCAGGCATCCATTATATCTACAAAAAGTAATGAGAAAAAGAGAAGTCAGCAGGACTAAATGTAAATCAAAATTTAAAATGCATAATTTCTTATGTAGTTGTTTGACAAAAGACGTGTTTCAGGGTAAATACTTTTAAAACGCTGATAAAATGGGCACATGGTTTAACATTGTATTTTGTAGAAAAAAAGAGCACTTAAATTTGCTTTTATTTGGGGGTAAAGTTACACTTACAATGTTCTATAAAGAAATTTAAATAAATTCATATTAATAAAAGAAAATAAATTTAAATACATAGCAATAGAAATGCTCTTGCCCCTATCAAATCTTTTTTCCAGCAGAAACACCTATTACAACAATTTTTTAAAATTATGTTTAGTTGAAGCTACATGAATATATTTTAAAATGCTCAGGCTCAAGGCTTGCACCTGTGGCCTTTACTATTACATAACCGTTTCTGGAAAAATGTTATTTTTCTCCTCCAAAACTAGTTTTATTATCTTTAAAATAGAGTGCCAATTTCTGGGCTGTTAAAAGCAGCATCTTAAAGAGTATTTGATCTTTCGAACTGTTGCTGGCAGGAAGTCATCATCACAACATTAATATACTTCTTGTAGTGGGCATTCTATGTCACTAGCAGCATATATGACAGCAATTTTAGAAAAGAAGAAAATGAAGAACATACACTACTAGTCAAAATTAGGGACACACCTTCCCATTCAGTGTTTTTCTGTGTGTTCATGCTTTTCATGCAGTGACAATCATCTTAGGTGACTACCCCATGAAGCTCACTGACAGAAGGCCTAGAGTGTGCAAAGCAGTGATCAAAGCAAAGGGTGGCTAATTTGAAGAATCTAAGATATAAAAATATTTTTGGTTCTTTCATACTTTTTGGTTTACTACATCATTTGTGTTAGGGTTAGTGCTCCATATGTGTCCATTCATAGTTTTGATGCCTCGAGTTCTAATCAACAATGAATCTACAAAATAGACAAGGAAAATAAGAAGCAACATTAAAATGAAGGTGTGTCCAAACTTTTCACTCTTAGTGTACATCAGATGTACAATATCAAGCATGAACATTCTGGGTTACACAACAACAAAAGAAAGATTCAGTTTTGAAGGACTCACTTTTTCATGTGTGTAATTTTACACATGTGGCTTACATCCTTTTACAAGTTTTCTATAATGTTTTGCCCCACGAAGGTTTTTTTTTTAAAGCATTAACATATTGTTAAATTTAAATATTCTGTTAGGAAATATACCTAAAAAAATCTTTTTAAAGGTGTAAAATTTGCTATGCCATGATCTACAGAGTACTGAAACAAACACTGTCATAGGAACAAAAGTCCTTTTTGAAAAAATAAAAAAATATTATATTTATTTACATTTCTCTGCAACTGTTGGTTCTGTGGTTTGTGCTGTAGATTGCTGGGCTGTAATCTGTGGAGCTGAGGCTTGTGTGGTTGTAGCATTTGGAGCTGTGGTCTGTGAGGATGGGTCTGCTGTTGTGGTCGGGTCTGCCGTTGTCGTCTGTGAGGCTGGGTCTGCTGGTGTGGTCTGTGAGGCTGGGTCTGCTGGTGTGGTCTTTGAGGCTGGGTCTGCTGTTGTGGTCTGTGAGGCTGGGTCTGCTGTTGTGGTCTTTGAGGCTGGGTCTGCTGTTGTGGTCAGGTCTGCTGTTGTGGTCGGGTCTGCTGTTGTGGTCTGTGAGGCCTGGTCTGCTGTTATGGTCTTTGAGGCTGGGTCTGCTGCTGTTTTGGATTCGGTTTGTAGAGCTGTAGCGTGTTCTGGTGCTGTAGCACTTGTGGCTGGTTCTGGTGGTTCGTTCTTTTTCTGTGCTGTTGCTCCTGACTCTGGTTCTGATACCGTTATTGCTATACCTTGTGGAACTGGAGATGGATGTTGTGTTTGAACTGGTAGTGATGTAAGTGATGCCATTGGTGCTGTAGCCTGTGTAGCTCTAGGAGGAGGTGGTGGTGCTACCGCCACTGGTGCTGCTGTAGCCTGTGAAGCTAGAGCAGATGCTGGTGCTGCTGCAGCTTGTGGTGCTGCTGGACCTGGTTGTGCTGTTAGTAATGTGGCTGCTGTTTTCTTTAAACCCCGGTGTGGCACTCTTGGCATGCTGTCTTTGCTTAACTTTAGCTGGTCAATATTTACTTTTGGAATGATTGTCCCATTGGAATCCTGAAGATCTGCACTTTTACCTTGGATTGCTGTAATAATGTAAGGGCCTAAAAAGTTTGCTTCAAGTTTCCCCCCTTTCCTCTGCTGGCTTCTTATGTTAGCTCTTAAAACTTTGTCACCAACTTTGAAGACAACATCTCTCTTCATCATTTTTATTTTGCCCTTTGTTTTTTCCTGAGCTTTGACCACATTGTCCTTCACCAGTTCCAACAGCTTTTGATGCTTTTGAATGTCTTCCGACAGCTCCTCCTGCCCCACAATGTCTTCCACACTCTCATCAACCTTTGAATCAAAAGACATGCCTATCATTACTATAATTTGTGTAAGATACACAGATAATACATAAAAGAACTGAGAAATACAGTAAAAATTTACATTTAGTGTCTTTGGTAAGTTTTTAAGACACAATGTATTTCTGGCAAAGCTTCAGTGTATCTTAGGATTGATTGGACATGAAGAAAACTGTTATTGAGGGGTGGAACAATCCATAAAAATATTCAGTGGTGTAGTGCTTTTATGGCGGTGACATAGCATCCATTGAAACTGATCTGCCTGCGCCTCAAAAACTAAAAAAGTATTGTTGTGTGGGATTTCCGTGTAGTTTGTCACAGACAAAAAGACATACCATGAACTATTCTGGGATTTCGGAAGGATAGCGAGCCTCTCTGCCAAACATTAGGTAATAAGGTGAGTATTTGGTGGTCACTTGTTTTTTAGTTCTGAGTCCAAACATTACAGCATCCAGATACTCATCCCACATTTCTGGTTGGTCGCCAACGACTTTACACAGGGCTCTGACAATGAAAGCACATAGAAGACAGTCATATGAAAGATCATTTACATTTTTTAATAGTTTAATGTCATGCATTAATGTTTTGTTTGAAGGGAACCCCCATAAATGTATAACATGTACTCCAAGAATTTACCTCTGGATGGTGCCATTCATTTTCTCCACCAGCCCATTTGTTTGTGGGTGATAGGGGGAGCAGAGGCTTCTTTTAATTTTTAACAATCCGCAAACCCTTTTGTTGAGCTGCAAAAGAAAGTTATATACACTGGCTATAAGCACATTAAAATAAGAATTTAAATAAACAGCTGTCATACTAATATCTCAAAAACAGATTTATAAAGACCAGAAAATTAACCTTTTTAAAAAAATTATTCAAATATGAGTTCACATATTTTTGCAAAAGACTAAAGTACTTACAGAATTGACAAATTCTTTGCCTTGGTCAGTAAGAATCCTTTTCGGGGCTTCGAACTGGTGGACAAATTTTATGAGACAGTTTGTCACTTCCCCGGCTGATTTTGACTTTAAAGGGTATGCTTGTGGCCATTTTGTAAAATAATCAATAAAAACACATATGTATTGATGTCCATTGTTGGTTTCAGTAAGTTTTCCAATAAGGTCCATCCCAACCAGTTCAAATGGCTGAGAGACCTTAAAAAGAAAATCATAATTAAGTTAATAATACTGAAATTACACAGAATGCTAGTCTACTGTTATAATTTTTTCAAGTATATAATCAGTAGGTTTCTAAGCAATGAAAACATTGTGTGATTAAATGTGATTATTTGCTATGGTCGATGACTAACCTTTATCGGAATGTATTCTGCTGGTTTTTTAATCGTTGCAGCACTTGCCTGGCAAAGTGCACACTGGGAAACCTAATCAAAAATAAAAGCAATTCAATAAGAAACACAAGAGTTGAGGATCAAGGTTTACATAACTTATTTTGAGAGCTACAGAAACATTGCTGTGTTCCTCTTAAAATAAGTTAGCTGTAGTCGAATTACATAGAGTTTGTTTTAGAGTACCCACCCAATTATTGATGTCCACTGACATCCCTGGCCAGTAGAACCGCTTTGAAATGGCTTCTCTTGTTTTTGTTTGCCCGCAATGGGCCCCAGTAGGACTGGCATGAAAATCTGAAAAAATTGCGTTTGCCTCATCAGCCCCACAGACTGCCGTTGTCTTTATGGTTTTGTCTGTGCCTTTGTAGCGCCAGTAAAACAGCTGCTCCCCTAAACATAAACAAGAAAATAGAAATGTTAATTATAGCTGTTTAAACCACGACAGGTCTATATGTGGTAAAAGTCATGACAATACATCTTGAATGTAATGAATCAATTATGTATGTGATATAATTTGGGGGTGACTATTGGACTGGTTCTCTATATTTATGACAGTATGACTACTTCAGAAACCAAAAAGATTATGCCACACACAAGACTGTATTACTGATACTAAAAAAAGTGATGGATGTGTAAAGTCATTATGACTAATGGCCTTCAGATATCATGGATTTATTTTCAATACAAATATCAATTCAAAGTAGTTTAATTCCAAATTTCCTGCTGTCAGTAATTTTCCACATATGTAATTTAAAGACATAAAGACATAACAGTGGGTACACCTGCGTAAAAGGGTGTGGCACATACCACTCCAAAAGTAATTACGACGTAATATATTGTAGTTAAGCTATAAAAGGACAAAAACAGTTCTTAGTTAACGCTGTCTACTTAATAGCAAACCTTAAAACTTTTACTTTAATAAACGCCCATGTGCCTATTAACCGGGGTTAACTAGCTCAAAGAAAGGTCAAGCTAATTAAATCGGTTAGTGCAAATTAAGACTAGACATTATGCCATTGTATATGTGTTAATATATATGTATTGATGACATTTATAAACGCTACGAAGTTGCTGTTATTACCTTCAATGTCGTAAATAGCAGCTTTTCTTCGGAGAAGAAATTTCTCTTTCTTCGTGAAAAGCGCTGGATACTCGCCTTTCAGTTTATATGCAACCAAAATCTTGTACTCGTCTGGTTCCATCCTCTTGTGGTGTTTGTTATTTTCGAAAACAAATTGTAAAGTAAAGTAATCTCAGAGGCACTCTGGTTTTCGGTTCGTGGGCACAATGTGAGCTAATTTGCATAATTGATGAGGAAAACCCACGTGACCGGAGATTTTGGAAAAATTTGACAATGTCGGAGTCGAGTAGGCCTACGAAAGGTTGGCCAAAAATAACTTGCAAAATTTTGAAAAGCCCTGTTACTTACAAAGACGATAAATATATATATTTAAATGTTGTTTTAAATTTTATTTATTTACAAAGAAAAACTCTGCTAATGTGCATCATTATAGATTGGGGGGGGGGGGCACACATTTTGGCAGCCGATGCCACACAGCCTGATAAAATCTGTATCCCTCCATAACTTTTGCTGTGAAGAAGAAATCCTCTCCAAAGTTACTGTACTTATTGGTTATACTGTGACTTATTTGACAAATATACCCTTTGTGATAGCAAAGCCAATATGGATTACAGATGGGGGGGGGCACACATTTTGGCAGCCGATGCCACACAGCCTGATAAATTTTGTATCCCTCCATAACTTTTGCTGTGAATATGACATCGTCTCCAAAGTTACTGTACTTATTGGTTATACTGTGATTGATTTTGCAAATAAACTCATTCGTGATAGCTTCGCTACAAAGTGTAAACCGAGTGTAAATTCCCTGGAGAGCGACGTGTTTCCATGATCGCGTCTGGTTTTACAGTATTATAGTATCAAAGTCTTTTTCTAGACAAAGTATTCCCAGCAGGTTATTTCAGTGTACAGTTTTAGGTAAATTGTCTTCCACGCGGCACATTACAATGTCACGAAACTAATATTAAATTCATCGAGTCTGCTGTTTTCCAGCTTTTACTCTTTATTGCGTCGACTGCAGATCAGTGACAAGTAGCGTACAGAACGGAGCTGGGCAAGTGGCTCCTCCTACTTTGCGCGCTCCCGTGAATGGGGAAACAATTTTTGACGGGGGTAACTACTTTGGCACAACACCGGCTTAAAGTCTGAATTGGGTCCTGCTGCAGTTGTTGTTGTTGGTGATGTGCGCGGCTGCAAGCTGCAAAGCTGCAGCCGATTGTAAAACAGCTACTGTAAGAATAAAGTG
This sequence comes from Neolamprologus brichardi, assembly GCF_056152115.1. NCBI lineage: Eukaryota > Metazoa > Chordata > Actinopteri > Cichliformes > Cichlidae > Neolamprologus > Neolamprologus brichardi. Next base: position 25,381,285 of record NC_142109.1, on the reverse strand, counting down.
TGTGTGAAAAGTGTTACCATATAGTTGGGTGTGCCGTGGTATTGTTACAGTGGTGTCAAAACCCAGAAGTGGGGCACGGCAGACCCAGGACCAGGGCAGCCTGGGAAGGAGCTAGCCCGAATGGTGACTGAGCTGGCAGCTGCACAGAGGGAGCAGGAGGGAGTAGTGTCGTGCTGCCAGCATGAAGAACTCCAGGAGTGTATCGAGCGCCAGATGCAGAGGATTGAGAATCTGGCGGCTCGGCTCGCAGCCACGATTGCTCCGCCACCGGCGCAGCATACATCACCAACATATTTCAAATTCGTGGCACTTCTGTTATTATAGTACATGTGCAGTATGTCAATGTCCAAACTGAAAGGCAGGACGGGAAAGAAAAAATAAAGAAAAAGGAACAGGGGAGAAAAAAGGAAGAATGCATAATAAAAGCATAGAGCAAAACTAGAAAAGTGCAGGGTTTTTTTGTTTGTTTTTTTACAGGGATTTAAATGCACATGTTGCATTCAGCCCTTTCCAGGAATAACCTTCCCTTCCTCGAACTAATTTTACAAGTTGCAGGCACACACAAAAATGTTGCAGAGATAAGCTTATCTCAAGGTTCAAGAAGTTTATTGTCATGTACACAGCACAACACAAATGGTTACACAGAGCAATGAAAGTCTAACTAAAAGCAAAGTAATAAATAGGTAAAACAAGTGCTTTGTAGCACTTGTAGCTTATGTGTGGGTGTAATAAGAATTTAAAGTGCAAGTAGTTGCAACACTGTCACAGTGATAATATATACAGAGTATGTAATATTAAGATGTTTATGTAAAGATATATACAGAATTGCAAATTTACAGTTATGGATAATTAGTGAGGTTGCTATTCACCTCACTGATGCTGTTAGTAATCTTGGAGTTTTTATGGATAGTTCCTTCAAACTGGATAAACAGGTGTCTACTGTGGTAAAAAGTAGCTTCCATCAACTATGCCAAAAATCTAAGGCTTAACCCTATATACCATGGTATATAGGGTTAAGCCTTGGATTTTTTGGCAGGGTCAGCAACCTTTAACACCCAAAGAGCCATTTGGACCCGGTTTCCAAGCAAAAGAAAACACTGGGAGCCGCAAATATACTTTTTGACATCTAAAATGAAGATAACACTGTATATGTTGCTTTTTTTTTTTTTTTTTTTTTTACTTTTATGCTTTGTGTGAATAACTAAGGTGTGTTGCTTATGAAATCCTTGAAGTGCTACAGAGAAAATTACAATTTATTTATGTAATTAACACATTTTGAACTATTAAAGAAATATAACAAAAGGAAAGACACCCAGCTGAACTAAAATGATCCATGTAGAACAAAACCTGTTGTGAGCCGCCACCCTTATATTGCCTTTGGGCTTTTGGAGCCTTGGCCTGGCTTTTAAAAAATAATTGGAAAAAAGCACTAAAAAGGAAAAATAGATATTTGCAGAATTCTGCCTAAATATGTATTTTACCTGGTTAATGTGTGCGGCGGGGCGTCGTCTGCAGCGCCGCTGCAGTGGAGGAGGATCACGCCTCGCCACCTTAACGTCTGTGCTATCTATGCTGTTGTTGTTTTAGTATGTGTCGGGCTGTGAGCTGAAAAGCTACAGCCGGCTGCATGCGGCTGAGTTTCACCACTCAGTTAACCTGAGTGGTAAAACTGAAGGCCATGAAACGTTTGGGGAAATTCCTAACACACTGTAAAAACTGTGACTAGAGGTTAAAAACCTATGGCAACAAAGTGACACTTAATTTACTTGAGTAGATTTTAATTTCAAGCTATTTATGTAAAATATATATAAAATGTTTATTAAATTTCAACAAAAAACAAAAGTAGATAAAATTCAATTGTAAATTAGTTTTGGATTTAGGGACAAAATCTCAAATTGAAGGTTAAAATTGCCTAATTGTAACAAAAAATAAATTCATTTGAAATTAATCTCTGAGAAAAATTACTTTGAATTTACTAACAAGCTGGCAGAGGTTTAGTAAAAAATTACTAAAATATCCATTACAAAGAAATTAAATGTTTTCGTTTTTATGTAAAACTCAAACTGGATTCAATAATTTTGCATTTAAACTTTATAAATAATGACTGAATGATAAGAGAAAATCAAATTAATTTAACTTTTTTTCTGTGTAAAATGAATCAATGTCACAAAGAGAACATTCAAACAGTAATTGTTTTTATTGTGGAATATAAAATGTATAAAAAAAATTTAATACAACATTTTTCTGCTTAATTTACATTGTATGCACTATGCTGCCCTCACTACACGTGACCATGTGAAGCTAGACAGCTAGCGAACAAAATAGACGAGATCTTCCACACAAGGCTTGCTTTTCTTGCTTTTAATGAAGATCCTTTAAAGCCTTATCCTCTCTCAAAGCTTCTCCTTGCTATTTCTTATTTGTAACTGAAATATACAGAAAGTGAAGATAAATTGCTAGCTAATACACATCTTAATGACAAACTTAAAGATTAGCCTAGCTTAACACGTGCGTTACATTAGCATCACAGTTAACTCCAGGTAAACACATATAAAAGTTATTTCTGAACACATTAATGCTCACAAAGACGAACGTTTCCCAAGGTACACGCGTGTACATGAACTTATTCACTATTTTAATACTGCCGAAGCACTTTTCACAGCATCAAGGAAAAAATACGTCAAAGATATGCAAATGATCAGAGCGCTCCCTCGCTCCCATTTCCACACATACAATACAAAGATCGCTTGTGATGACGATGTCTCACTCTGAGCAAATTTCGAACCCAGACATTTTAACTGTTTTTAGCATGAATTACTTATAATATAACTTTGAACTTATTTATCACTTTGCTTATGTAACTTAATCAGACTATGCACTAACTACTCACTTTTGACCAAAAGGCATGACACTCCCCGCTTGATATACACGCATTATATCACAATAAACATCAATACAACATATTCAAACATCATTTAACATTGAAGAATATTCATTCAGTCTCTGCAAGCAAAACAACAATCTCTGAAACTGGTCTGAGAAACATTTTAACAGTCCCATCTTTTACAGTCCGCACTTCCACTTTTCGGACCTTCTTGTCGCTGCTGGGGAATGTTTTTACTATTAGTCCCATGGGCCATTCGTTCCTGCTGGCTTAGGAGTCCTTTAGCAGGACCACATCTCCTTCTTTAATGTTTTCAAGCGTCCCTTTGTAAGCTTCTTGTTGGACAGCTTGAATGATAACTACCTTGGCTCGGGTGAGTTCTTGGACGTTTGGTGTGTCACTGAAACTTTTCCATCCCCTTTGTCCACTTGTCTTTTGTGCAAAGGATGTAACTACATGAATGAGTCTGGCTATGACTCTGCAAAGTGTGATCCAGTTTGAGTACTTTTTGAAACCGTCAGAACCTAACTGTGGCTCTGCTACAGTAGTTTTCATTACTTTTATGTCCGGACGTATCTCTCTGTCTTTTTCAGGTTCGATGAGCGTGAAAGGACCAGTGTGTGGTTCTGTGTGTGTGTGTCAGAGTACAGAAAGGGTGAACCTGAGAACCAGGTACTGTTTTGCAGGTCTGCTGCTGGAATGAACCGAGTGGCCTGGTCAGCTGGATTGTTATCCAACGCTTTCTGCATGGATTGGATGTAGTGATCTTTCATTTCTGGTGTCTTTTCCAAAGTCTTTTGGAGAGAGCAGAGGCGTTTTAGGGCTTGTTCTCTGTTGTCTGGGAGCCTTCTTCTCGGTGAGTGAAAGGGTAAAGGTGCAACCCAGCTGTTCTCTTGGTTTTGATAAACTTCATTGTCCTTCATTGTCAGGAATGCTTTGTTGTCGATAGACATGACTTGTTTGTTATCACCTTCAGATCTAACAAACACAGTGTCCCAAATTGTCTATGATGCAGGTAGCATTCATGGTGACCCCATAATTCTCTTTAACGTGAATTGTGTTTGGGCAAGGCTCAAAATAGGATGCACATCCATTATCTAAGGTGTGTGTTTTGTAGACATTGACCTCTGACTGATTGTGCTCTTTTCCTAGACACACCTCCCCGACAATAACCCAACCCAGGTCTAGCCTTTGGGCGTATGGTGCATCATTGGGTCCGTTGATTTGCTCATGTACCTTATGGACCCTGATGACGTCCCTTCCTAGGAGCAAAAGGATTGGGGCATGGTGATCGACAGGTGGGATGTTATCTGCGACTGGAAGAAGATGTGAGTGATGTTGGGCAATCTCTGGAGAGGGTATTTCAGATCAATTGTCTGGAACAGAGTCACATTCAATTAAAGGGGGTAGCTGGATGTTGACTTCTCCATCCAAGGACTCGAGGAAGAAGTTTACAGCTCTCCTACCTGAGGTTTGTTCTCTGCCAGAACAAGTCTTTAAGGTGTATGGAGTGGGTTTGGCATTGATTTTGAAAAGGCTGAAAAACTCTGACTTAACCAGTGACCTGTTGGACTGATCATCTATTACTACATACATTTTTATAGCTCTCTCTTTTTGGCCTGCGGGATACACTTTGACTAAACTGATCTTAGAACATGAACGTGGGCTATCACCTTGGCCACATACCTCTGTGCACTTCGACTCGACTGAAGGTGAGCTCTCAGTTTGTTCTTTATTGTCGTTGTTTCCTGATGTAGTACTCTTAGGGGCAGGAGTAGGACCAGGATGCATTGCAGATAAGTGTTTAAGGCTGTCACACTCAATACACTTAACCACTGCTTTACAGTTTTTTGCAATGTGTTGGACAGACCCACAGCATCTGTAGCATATGTGGTGCTCTTTGAGATAAGCTTGTCTATATTCAATAGTTTTGTCTCTAAAAAGCTTACACTTTTTGAGTGGATGTGGTTTTTTGTGGATTGGGCACTCCATTTTCTTTGGACTGAGATTTCTCTGGACCGGCTCTGCCGTGATGTCCATTTTGTGTGCTGACACAGTAGGTTTGCGACTATATGATCTCAGTTTTTCTGTGGGAGAAAGGCCTTGGGCATAGCAAAGCTTGGGTCATTCCTCATTTTCGCTTGCCGCTGGACAAATTGTGTGAAAACTGAGAAAGGAGGAAATGACACACTATGAGTCTCCTTGTACTGTGTTCCTACAGTTGTCCACTTTTCCTGTAGGTTTAAGGGAAGTTTTTCCACTATTTGCCTGACTCCTCTAGCTGTGTCCAGGTAAGCAAGTGCTGGGAGCGCGCCATCTTGTTTAGCACACTGTAGCTCCAATAAGATGTCACTAAGTTCCTGCAGCTTAACATTGTCTTTATTTGTGAGTTTGGGGAAGTCCTCTACCTTTTGTAAGAGTACGTCCTCAACAGCCTCAGGTGAGCCGTAGCACTCTTCAAGGCGTTGCCAGACCATCTTGGCACCTGCAGCAGGATTGAGGATGTGTACAGCACGAATGTGCTTAGCCTGTTTGGATGATGTTGGACCCAACCATTTTGTTAGCAAGTCTACTTCCTCTCTTGGAGACAAATTTAGGTCTTTGGTTGCGCTGATGAATGAGGTTTTTCATGCCCAATAGTTTTCAGGTTTGTCATCAAATTGCAAAAGACCTGTGCTGACTAGGTCTTTGCGAATTAGGTATTTTGCAAACTGTTGCATTTCACTTGATTCAGGTATGCAGTTGTTAAGGTTGGGGGTGTGCTTTGTGGAGTTGGACCAGTATGTGTTGTTGTGGAAGTTTTCCACTTAAATAAAGCCTGCAGACGAGCGGTGAGCGGTAGCTAACATTCTTTAATCAAAGCACACAAAGAACATACAACCAAGCTTGATGGAGAGCCTGCATGACCACGGGGCAGGGTCAGCAGAGTCTCACTGAGCCTAGCATGGCTCTCAATTAAATACCTTCTCCAGGAACAAAAGGCAGTACACAGCTGTTTCACACCTTAAGGTTCACACTCCCTTGCTACTTCCCAGAGTCCTCGAAGAGACAAAAGACTGGTCCTGTGGAGTTCCTGTTTCCCCCAACATCCTTACTGCGTCCCACCAAGATCAGGAAACATTGAACAAAATACGCAAAACAAAACTAGAATTAAATGAGATAATTGATAAAAAAAATTAAAAAAAATTCTTAGTACAAAGACTACGCTTACAAAATTATGATCATGGTAATAAATCCGGTCAATTTCTAGCAAACCAGCTAAAAATAAATAAATAAAAAACAACTATATGTGCTGTTCAAGATTCATCTGGGAGCACAATATAGGAACCGAAACAAATAAACAACATTTTCAGGGATTTCTATAAAACGTTGTATTCATCACAAATAAACCCATCTAAAAAGGAAATTGATCAGTTCTCTTCCAAAATTATTAGACACTCAAGCACTGGATTCGCCACTGACATCAGGTGAACTCCAGGAAGCCCTGATAAGCCAACAATAAGGCTCCAGGTCCAAACGGCTTTCCTGCAGAATTCTACAAAGAATTCAGCACCAGTTTTTTACAGAACGTTGTTGGAAATCAAAGAAAAGGGCAGACTTCCATCAAATATGAATTCTGCAAACATTAATCTCCTGCTAAAACCAGGCAAAGACCCTGTATATCCCTCAAGCTATTGTCCAATATCCCTTATAAATGTAGACCTTAAAATAATCTGCAAAGCTCTCTCAAAGAGACTAGAGAAAATAACCCCCCTCTTAATTCATCCTGATCAAACTGGTTTCATAAAAGGTAGACACTCATCAACAAATACACGTAGATTACTTAATTTGATAGACTACTCATACAGCAAAAACCTTGAAACTACAATATTTTCTTTAGATGCAGAAAAAGCATTTGACAGAGTTAACTGGAAATTTCTATTTGCAACTTTACACAAATTTGGTTTTGGATCCTCTTTCATTAACTGGTTAAAAAATATTATATAATTCCCCAACAGCTTGTGTCAGAACAAATGACCAGACATCCTCCAGCTTCTGTCTCCTGAGGGGCACCAGGCAGGGATGCCCACTCTCCCCTTCACTGTTTGCAATTTTTATTGAACCACTAGCAGCAGCAATTAGACAGAATTCAGTAATTAAGGGCATAAAATGCAAGAACGTGGAACATAAAATCAGCCTTTATGCAGATGATGTGTTACTCTTTCTCCAAAACTCACAAACCAATATCTCTGGGGTGATTGAATTGATAAACTCTTTTGCAAAAAATATCAGAATACTCAATTAACTGGTCAAAATCTACAGTCCTTCCGATTAATTGCTCCTTCCATAATTCCTCTTCGACACCACTGCAATCGGGAAATATAAAATATTTAGGTATTAATGTTTCTCCCAAGCTTGCAGATCTAACTAAATTAAACCATATCCCACTTTTAAAGAAAGTAGGTGATCTGGTTAGGTGGAAATGTCTACCCATATCACTTATGGGAAGGGTTGCTGCTATAAAAATTATGGTCTTACCAAAAAGAAATTATTTATTCTCAATGATCCCAACTAAACCGCCACAAGATTGGTTCAGATCTCTAGATTCATATATGTTCAAATTCCTTTGGAAAAATAAACCCCCATGTATAAGCTTAAAAACACTACAAAAGACCAAGGATAAAGGAGGATTAGAACTACCTAACTTTCAGCACTACTTCTTAGCCAACAGACTTTATCCCAGTTTATCTCAGGATGGCTAAAACATACCCTCTTAGATGAATCTTGGCTAGATGTAGAACAAGCACTTTGCAATAATCTAGAGATTTCAGACCTACCATTTATCAGCTCAAACATCCAATGACATGAATGCTTCAAAAGCATCAGCATCAGCTCTTCTCTGACAGCATGGTGGGAGTTTCTAAAATTGTCTTCATTAATCCCGTGCAAACATACACCTATCTGGAACAACCCTGACATATTACAAAAAAATAATATGATAAACTTTCCAGATTGGAGTGGTAAAGGAATCAAATATTTAGAACATATACTAGAAGGAACAGAATTTATTTCATTTGACAGACTAGTTACACAATATGGGATCAACAAGAAAAGATTTTTAGAATATCAACAAATTAAATCCATAGTAAAAAAAGAAATTTAAACCGGGTCAAGTTGAACTACAAACACCACCAAGTCTGGTTCAATTTCTTAAAACCCCCAAATTACTATCCAAAAATACAGAATACTTTCTAAAACAGATGAATCAATATCACTTCCTATTGCAAAATGGGAAGCGGATTTATCAGTTAACTTAGAACAAAACTTCTGGTCTCAGATTTGCTTAAAAACCTTTCATCTAATTAGAAATCCCAGTCTTCAATTAATTCAATACAAAATACTACATAGAGTGCACTATACAGGTCATTGGATGTTCAAGATGGGCTATACGTCTACCAGCAACTGCTCACACTGCCAAACCAATTCACCGGACAATTATATCCACGCTCTCTGGTTCTGTCCACCAGTTCAGAAGTTCTGGCGCGAGATATGTGAAGACTTATCGAAGTGTCAGAAATGTAACATTCCAACTTCCCCTTTAGTGTGTTTGTTGGGCAGCTTAGATAATGTCACTACAGAAAAGAATATAGCCCATATGGTTTTCACTGCCCTATGCATAGCCAAGAAAACAGTCCTCATGAACTGGAAAAATAAAAATAATCTTAATTCTAACCAATATAGAAATGATCTATTAAGTTACATTAGTCTTGATACAGCCTCTGCCACCACATCAGATCAATTGCTCTGGGCTCCTTTGATCAGCTCCATCACCTAGTGGGGGTGGGGGGGTCATAGTTTAGTCCCACCTTCGCTGTTGTGATTGGTGTGGGGGTAGGGACATGGTCAGGACGTCGGGGGGATTCCCCAGGAGCATCTTCCTTGGTGGGCTCAACCTGGGGTAGCGGTCATGGCCTATTAAGGGCTCTGTTGGCTCTTAGGTGACGGTTTCCTCGTGGCTGCGTGCAGCGGGGCTAGGGAAGGGTCTGTGCTGACGGACGTGGGTTATTGACCTGGTAGCCTGGCTGCCCCTGGGTGGGTCCGGGACGGGCGTGAGGTTCTGGGGGCGCTCCGTCTCTGGGCTGGGGCCCTGGCCGGGCCTCGGGGGCTTGGGTCCTGATTGGTGTGTTGCTGGGGTTGTGGGTGGGTGGGTGTATGGGGGCCCAGCCCTGGTTCACGGTGCCGCCAGTGCATTGAGCCACCTGGGCGGCTCTTCAACAGGTGGGGGAGGTTGTTACACCTTGCAGGAGCTCTTCTCTCTTCAGGAACTCACTCTGCAGGAGGGGGAGATACAGGAGAAGTGGAGGAAGAACTCAGCCTGGGCGTGTATTGTCTTGTGTAGTCTGGAAGATGAGTGGATGACGGGGTGGGTGCAGTTTTCTCTGTGGTGGGGTCGGGTGGGCTCTCCCGGGCTCTGTGGGGCCGGTCGGCATTGCTGTTCTGGGCCCCGGTCCGGATGGGCCTGGGCCCCCTTTCCCTGGTGGGTTGCAGAGTATGGGGTTGCCTACTGGGGTCAGCAAGGGAGCTGGCCCCAGGGAGGGGTCACTTGCCCCTCCCTTCCTTCCCTCCCCATCTCCAGCTGCCTCCCTCTTCCCGCTCCACCACAATCACCCACACATGCAGGGCCTTGGGGTAAAGGTGTGTCACCAGGGTGCAGGGGAGGCATCCCCCTCTCTGTCCCCTTCTGGCTGCCTGTGCCTCAGTTTTATCTCACAACTTAGACATTCACATTATTCACAGTCTTATAACACATACATATAGGATCTTGGGGGTGGGCACGGTACACGGACTCCAAAAGACCATCAGGGTGTACACCTCACCCCTGGCGTCGTTGCCGCCTCTCAATTTTAAATACACGTAGACATTGAGGGCTAGCAGGAGGGGCTATGCGCTTACCTGCTGCTCTCTGGCAGGTAGCTCCATGCCCTCCTGGGTTTTAAATGCACACACATGCATCAACACTACATATGAGCGGGCGGAGGGAGGTTTGGAGTTGGCCGTCCGACTGGGGTCTGGAATGTGGGGCCTCCCTTTTGCTGCGGAGTCGGGCGGTCTGCTTCTCCCCACCGCAGGGAAAAGGGTAACACCACCTGGGTCTGGGTGCAGTTTCCCCCTCCAGGGGCAAGGGTACCTAGACCCGGGGCTTAGAGTACGCTTGGGGAGTGTGATTGTGTGTACAGTGTCTCTCTATGTCTGTCTCCACGTTGGGTGAGTGTTGATTAATTGTATATGAGAGCATGAGGGTGGGAATGGATGTTTGTATCTGTGTGTGCCTGTTTGTCTGTGTCCATATGTCAGGTCGGGTATCAGACGCCACCTCTCTGGGGACATCCCAGGTCCTCCAAGGTATCTTGGAGCCTATCTCCCCCACCACTTCCCCTACCAGTGGCAGACGCCCTCAGACATCGGTGTGTTGGTGGTTCTTTGTGTCCGGGGATGGGCGTCCAGGTACACACCGGCTCACTCCTTGGTGGCTGCTTATCGGGGCCTAGAGCCTGGGGTTCACTCGGGCCACTTCGGGGGTGGGGTGCCCTCGGCCTCGGCCTCGGTCACTCTGGCACAGCTGGCTGGCGGCGGAGCTCACGGGCATGTCACTGCAACCCCCCCTGGCTTCTGCTCCGCGGCTGGTGAGTGACCCCTCATCTGGGACTCTCCTCAGCTCCTTCTGGGACAGTGGCGCAGCTGCCACTCTGTTGGTCTTCTTTGGTCTCTTGTGTTCTGGGGGCCTCTGGATGTCTGGAGTCTTGATCTCCTCCATACCTGCTTCATGCCCTGGAGGATAGGGCTGTGGCTCCCCACACCCTCTAGCAGATCATTAAATGCAGGAACCTTTTAAAAACAAGCGCGTCCATGCTCATAGGTGTACACACGGGTGCTCACACACACAAACTACACCCTTTTTGGCTCCTACCTCAAAGCACACTGTGCGCAGTCGATATTACGTGGTGCACAATAATGTTTAATATTTAGTATTTACTGGTATATTCCCATATATCATCGTGATGTTGTTTATTGTATTGCTCTCGTTTTCTTCTGCTTGTTTTCTTTTTTCTTTCTCAACAGGTGATCCAGGTGATTGATATATGTATTTTTTTGTCTGCTTATTTAGTTGGTTTTTGTTTTTTTGCCCTTTATCCCTGTCCCTCTTCTCCGCTGTTTTTTCCCCCTCTTCCTTTCTCCCTTTTCTTTTCCTCATTCAAGTCTGTCCCGTATCTAGCAAGTGAAAATAAAAAAATAAATAAAATAAACAATAAAAGGTGAATCAAATAGACCATTACATCAAGGCTGGGATGGTCACTTTGGTAAAGTAAATCCGTTGGGCATCTTTCTTCGCTTTTAGACAATAATTGTGATGGCAAAAGAACCAAACGGGGCAGGCAAAAAAAAAAAAAAAAAAAAAAAAAAATCTTCCCATATTTGAAAAGAGGTCCTTTTAATCTACACAATGTCATCTCTCTATCCAAACACCACTGGGTGTTAAACATAGAAATTATGAAAGACTTACGTCAGATTAAACACGTATTACTATATTATTTCCTGAATGTACCTTTGTCTTGAAGATCGTTCTACAGAAACATAAACATCGTGACTGAGCATGGGTCTAACTGATACACTGACTAAGTTTAACCTGAAACTCGCATCATCCCTCTATGTGAGCTTTGCCTGCACTAAAGTCACAGGGCTCCAACAGCATGAAAATGAAAACCAGTTATGTTGCTGGACTGAGCCACTTTAGCTTCATTACCACAACTGAAAAACACTGCCTGGAGACAAAAGCTTCGAAAAACTGTGACTGACAAAATCCCGCACAAATGATTTTAACTACATCACTCACCACTGAGTGTGAAACTTTTTCATAAAATTTTAAAAGTAAATGAGGGAGGCTACAGCCCATCGAAATATATCATTAATATATTTTTTAATATGGTAAAACATGTGGTTAGTCAAAGCTCTGAAGTAACACAGCCATGAAGACTTGGAAAGTGACCTTATGCCAACAGTCCACTTTGTGCCATTTTGCGTAAAAATATGATACTGTCGTTACAGTGGTCATTATTAATCTGATTTTGACGTATCATACTGTTTAGAACTTTTACTCAAAACTGCTATACGTTATTGTTTAAAACGTGTCGTATATTCGAATAAATTAAGATAATCTTACCTCAGAGAACATTTTCAAAAAATGCCTCTTTGTGCAAAATGGGTTTAAAAACATAAACAACTGTAGGATTCTGTTTGTCCGTAATTTAGACAAGGGAACATATGGCAGGATCAGCCTGATATTATTTGTATCCCACTGTAACTTTATTGGATAAAGAGCTAACATCTCCAAAATGTCAGGAGTAGTTAGTCATTACGTTGCTTTGGCATGTGTGTTTGTGAACTAAAAATCAAGAATGTGGGATACTGTTTGTCCGTGATTTGAAGAGCCCAACGCGTGCTCCCGACGAACTGAAACCCAATTATGCAGGGGAGACCTACCTTGGCACTTGTGCAGGTGAAGCCAAAGGGAAGATATGCTTCACCATATTTTCTAGTCTTTGGCTTAGAATGAAGTTGGTTTGGAAACATATTCAGCTATGCTTCATCTCCTGCTTTGCGTTTGTGTGGGCGCCCCGTGCTAGCAGTGTCCTAGCATTTTGGGGTTTTTTTGTTTTTTTGTTTGTTTTTACCTTTTTTTTTTTACCCCCCCCCCCCCCCGTCACACGAGGACGCGAGAGTGAGGGAAAACTACTGGTGTCTATGCAGCTACTGCATGCCAATGGCAACAGCGACTGAGAGCGTTTGTTGTAAAGAGCTCAATATTATGGCAGCAGCTATCCATGGGATCACATAACCGCATGATGAAAACATTAATAGAATTCTAATTTTTATTATACAGTGAAATTACGATATCGTCATTTTTACAGATTCTCCATGCAACACCAGTGCACAAAAACTTTGAAGCCGTATGCCTTAATCCAGATGTTCTTTGGGCAGCACTTGTTAGCCTCCCGGTATAGTGCTGGTCTACCAAGTTGTAACCAGGTCACTAATAGGCAAGTTAATTAATACCGCTACACTATAAAAAACAAAACAGGTTAACTGAACGAAAGCGCCTATACTGCCGACAACCAATACATGTCATCATCCCAGAATGCATTGTGTGCGAAAAAACATGGCTGCTCCCACAGCTCCAAAATGGTTTTAAACAACAAAGATTTAATGAATAACAAAACAATTGTAGTTATTCTCAAGTATGTTTTTATGTAGTGGAGATAATTTGTAACATATTTAGAGTAACTTGTCATAATAGTCGGGGTTCCTTTTAAGAAGGCCTGCTAAGCCAATCGACCTTTATAACAGGCAAAGGTAGCACTCGTTTTGGCTCTCTTTTTTTCCAATGCAGAAAACTGAAACATTTTTATTTTTAATAATACAACCTATTAATGGTATAACCGTAGAGGAAAACAAATCTTTAAAAAAGCACCAGAGACTAAACTATTTGTGAAGAGTCAAGTACAAAGAACCCAAACTGCACAGTACTAGAGCAGAACAATGTCAAAATTTATAGAAATGTATAAATTAGGGCACAGTAAAGAAAACATGAGATTTGTTTGATACATTGTGGATCTGTAGCTGACAGTTGATACCTAATGACCTTAGGCTAAGGTCTTGCAATGTTCACATTGTGACAGTTTGTGAACAGTTTGCTTTGTCTTTCATTATCTAAGAAAGCACCACCATGAGTAGATGTCACCAAGGACAGTGTTAATCTGAGTGGTGAAACTAAAGGCTATGAAACATTTGGGGAAATTCCTAACACCTGCCCTAACATCAATAAAACTTTCATATGCAACTGTCGGTTTTCTGCCTCAACAGGGAGAGTGAACCTTCATGTAACCGCAACATTCCCTTGTTTACTACTACATACTACAATAAAAGCACATAATCTGTCATTGTGATGACTAAGCGCACACCTTGATCACACTGAGATTGACCACTTTAGGGTCCAAAGGGTAGGCACTGGTGTACCACAGGAAGGTGGTGTTCTGCTTGCGCTCCTTGGAGACACAGTGTTTGGTTTCCATGGACTGCATCCCAGTGGATATCACTATAGGTCAAAGATAAGCAACCTTTAACACCTAAAGAGCCATTTGGACCATGTTTCTATGGAAAAGAAAACACCGGGAGCCGCAAATACTTGTTGACATCAAAAATAAAAATAACACTGTATATATTGTTTTTTTCGAAAGTCTCTTTTTAATTAAGAAGCTGCACTTAAATTATCCATGTATCAAACAAAAATTGTTGTAAGCCATCACCATTATATCTCCTTTGGGCTTTCCCAGGCTATAGTGGAGCCTTGACCTGAATTCAAAAATATTTGGAAAAAAGCACTATGCTACTAAAAAATTAAACATAAATATTTGCAAAATAACTGCATAAATATTCATTTTACCTGGTTACTGTGTGTGGTGGGGCGTGGCCTGCAGGGGAGGCGGACGCACCTGAGTGGCATCTGCAATCACATCTCGCCGGATTAAAGTCTGTATTTGTCGGGCTGTGAGCTTGAAAGCTAAAGCCAGATGTGTGTGCACAGCAACCGTGTGAGAAAAGTGGTCAATAAAGAGATGCTGCTGAGCGTGTTCGTGCAAACATCGTCAGGTCTACCGTGGTATGTTTACAATGGGACTTTTGCCCCTAAACCTCTGCGCAAAGCATCTGCAAATCGGGGCTTTTATCTTTACGCAGGACTGTAAGCTGTCGTCTGTGAGGTCTGAGCAGTGTTTGTTTTTAACGTAGTTTATGGTGGGGAACAGCTACTCACTTTGTGGATCCGAACATCGACAATCCACAAATTAGGCTTACTGATAGGCACCTCTCTGCCCAGGCATCATTAAATATTCTAGTTTCTTCAAATATTTTTCTTTTGTTACATTTCTCCATACAAATAAAAAAAAATTCTATTTATATATTATAAGATTACAATAATCTAATTTAGAACTACAAGTTAAGAAAAAAAAACAAAAAAAAAAAACAGACACTTCAGTTAAATACTTAATTTATTTTTTCCAAACCACGCAGAGCCGCAGTATAAGGACTAAAGAGTCGGATGCGGCCCCTGCCATAGGTCGTCCTGATATTATAAGATGTATCATGTGATCCAGATGAACATGGGTGTGTACTTAAAATAATAAAAATTAGCCCATCATAACAGAGCAGACAAGAAGAGAAGAGTTGGGTGGTATTTAAGAAAAAAAAAAAAAATTTCAGCTTTCACATGCAGTCTACATCAAAGAGTTTTTTTTTTTTAAAACCAAGAACTACTCTCACAAGGTGGGAGCTCAGCTATAAAATGCGCTTCAAACTGCAGATTTGTTGTTTCCCCACGTCAGTTCAGATAAGAGTTGAGGTTTTTAATGAAAAGCCTTGTACCTTTTTTTTGGCTGTTTTCTCCAGATCTCACTCACACACACACACACACACACACACACACAAAGCTAAGATGGAGTATATCTGGCATAATGGCTTTATTGTGTCTTGGCGCTGAGTGTTTAAATCTCTACTAGTTGTACTTCTAGTTCTACTGGAAGGCCTGAACAGAATACTGTTCAGGCCTGTGTGTGTCTGGAGAAAACAGCCAAAACAATTCTGCAAAAGATATTGCCAATATCTTTCATAGTTGTTTAGACAGATTATGATTTGTTGACTGCATAGATCATTGCATATGATTTACATCATTCTCAATAAATTGTGTGATTCCTTGTGTTGTATGGATTGGGATTGTTATCTTGGAAGTCACCACAACGACCAGTACAGAGGTGCCTCAACGTAGGATAAAAGTAATTATCATACTCGGTTGAATATAGCATTTCTATTCTATTTCATTCTATTGTACATAGTATTTTATTCTACTCCATTCCAGTGTTTTCTAATTTCTGCTACATAACTTTGCACTTTTGCTAACAAAACAAATTTCCCACCTGTGGGACTAATAAAGGTCATCTTATTCATTCATTGAAGTGCATTAAACCTTCTTGTCCAGGAGGATAATCAACACAAACCATATATTTAAAATTCCACCCACAACACAGCAGAACCTCTTGACTTGACTGCAATGGCTTAAGTCTAAAGGTTTTTCCTGTAGTTTGGATCTCTGTATTTAAAACATGTTTTCTTTCATTGCAGCTTTAAGGAATATGGCAGTGCATCAATACTCAGTACCATACTGTCCTCTGTGGGTTGAAGTGAAATTTGCTACACACGGGATTTATTTTTTCTTGTACCTCATCCATGCCAGAGGCTGTGAGAAAGATGCCTGTGCTGGTTTGTACACATACATGAGAGACACAAGAGTTCTTCTTTACAGATGTTTACTGTACTCCTTTTAACATACACAGGTATAATGTAGAACTGGTGAACATAAATGTACAATAAAATTATATTTCAACACTAAAACATCTTACAATATACATTTCACAAAAATAAAACAAACATGACACTTTGGCCTGCAAGTGGACAAACCGGCGTATTTGGAAACTTAGTACTTATTTCTTTCTTGGCTTGATATTCAAAGGCTAGACCGTCACTACAGCTCTGTCTCAATTCAGGGGCTGCATTCAGAGGTCCTGGCCCACGTAGACTGCAAAGTCCAGGTCCTCTGAAGACCGAGAAGGCTGGAAGTGTGAGGCTGTGAAATGGGACGGTCTAGCCTTCAGATTTGCGTCACCGCTGTAATAAACTCAGCTGTCGGCTCCTTGCTATATAAAATATAACAGGACATTGGAATAAATTCTCTACCATCTCACACTTCTGTTTAATCTGTTTTCTGTTTGACATTTATTCAGCTGTGTGAAAATTATAACTTTAATCTCAGCCAAACCGATTTACTCAAGAATAAATAAAACACTGAAAAAAGCCAAACAATAACATTTAAGACATTTTAAATTTAAGTTATCTAATTGATTTATATATCATGTTTAACTTGAGTAGCAAAAGACGGCGTGGGGTCTGAAAACATTACTGATGAGTCACTCATCAGTAATGTTTGTATAGTGTGCCTAAAATGTTGCATAATTTTCCTGAAAGATCTTTTACTTTGTGGTAATCTTAGATGAGTAGTTTTATGGACAAAACCCACCAGGTCATTCAGTGTTCCCTCAGTGCTAATCAGTGTTGGTCAAGTTACTTGACAAACGTGATCAGTAACTAATTACTTCCCCCAAAAAAGTAATCCCGTTACTTTACTGATTGCTTATTTTCAAAAGTAATTAATAACTTAGTTACTTTTTAAAAACACAATTTACAACCTGAATAGGTGATAAAGCGATAGATCTTTCAGCCCAATTCTACTTTTTCTGCATAATGCATGTCTTTTCTGTGTACCTTCGTGAGTTATAGTTATGGAAAGGTGATGACGATGAACCAACTTTTACTGATGTCATAGAAGCTCTTTCAACCTCATCTGGTTATTCACAGTTTAGCCGCCCTCCACAGTACAGATGTTCATCGCACACAATAAATCTGATTTCAACAAGTTGACAAACATCTAAATTCCCATGCAGACAAAAAGGCTGTATATAGGAGTAGCATTGCAAAATGCTCTGCTCTTTGGCCTAAAGCATGTCAATCAACATTAGCCTCTGAACAGGTGGAGGAAGTCAGCTGCAGGAAGCTAATGGTACCCACATCCAAAAGGTGGAATTCCCTTTTGGGGCCATTGCCAGAATCATCACAATTCCCTTGAATTAACTTAATCCTCTGTGTGTAAAAATGAGAATTAAGTGCCTTACCGAAAGGAAGTACAAATTCTAGAAAGAGTACTGCACTGTGATGAAGTCCCTGACAGTAAATCTGGACATCTTACAAGTGGATGAGTGACCTATGGAGCTTCACTACCAATACTCACAAGCATGATGTCAAAGACACTTGCCCTGAAAGATGACCTCTCTAGAATAACAGCCAGCCTTCCAGATGTCATTGTAAAGGTAAGATTGCTTTGAGTGGATTTGTTGAATTTATTAGACCATTCATGGTGGATCTTACACTTTGTTTTAAGCTGCGTGTGCAATTATAAGACAGAATAAACTAAATATCCACCCCTTGTTAAATATCAGGGATATTGATCATCATTAATCATGAATATTAATCATAATATCAACAGAAGCCTCAACAAAAATTAAATCTCATACAGTATTGAGAGCACAAAAGATGGTTTAGGGCAGTAAAACCTACAAAATAATTACAACAGCTAATTATATAGTAAATTAATGTTATTCTTAGTTGCATCATATTGTATGTTACAGGCCATCGAGACTTGTTCTGATGCTGTTCTGGATAGCTAAGAAGGACTTCTCACAGCCGCCACTTGTCCCAATTTTAAACTTCCTTGACTGAGAGATGAGTGTTGGAGAGAGCATGTGAAGGAAGAAGGAAGGATGAAGGAACTTCTCACAGCAGAGTGTCATAAAGTTGCTCCTGCAACTGACAATGTTTATGTGTCCCAACGGCCAGCCAGCCCAGCCGAAATGGACTTGTTTGAATTTGAGAACCAGCCCTCGGTGTATGAGCTTGAGATTCTGAATCTGTTCCCAAATCTCAAAAGGATGTACATGAAATACAACACTCCAACTCCATCCAGTGCACCAGTGGAATGGCTGTTGAGTTTAGGTGGATTGGTGCTTTTCTTTGAAAGGTACAGACTATCTGATAGAAGGTTTGAGAAGCTTCTGCAGATGCGATATAATCACTGTGATATAATCACCAAAAGAAAACAATAAAGCATAGGTAATTTTCTGAGTAGCCACAAAATGAGACTGTATCAACAGCCTAAATGTAGCATGCAATAGCATTTTCTGTTTTGGTAATTTGGCAAAGTTTGGGGGCAGCACAGTGGTTAGCACTGTTGCTGCCCAGCAAGAAGTTCAATTCTGAGTTCAACTGAGTTCAATTCTTTCTGTGTGGAGTTTGCATGTTCTCCCCGTGTTTGCATGGGTTCTCCTCAGGTACTCAGGCTTCCTCCCACCGTCCAAAGACATGCAGTTTGTGGGGATAGGTTAATTGATTAATCTAAATTGTCCATAGGTGTGAATGGTTGTCTGTCTCTGTGTGTTAGCCCTGCAACGGACTGGAGACTTGTCTGAGGTGTACCCCGCCTCTCGCCCTATGACGGCTGGGATAGGCTCCAGCTTATCCAGGATAAGCGGAATCGGATGGATGGCTAATTATTACTCCTCCACACTGTACCAACTGTTAAAAGGTATTATTGTTGTATTTTATTGCTGTATTTTACTTGCATCTATTTGAAAAAGTGAGTGTAAACAAAAAAGTTCATTTAGTTAAAGGAAATATTTCAGTGTTATTTGTAAACTGTTAATGAACAATCAAGAATACAGAGCTCTTTAAAGCCTTGTTTATTTGAAGTATTAAAATTACAGAAACATTTGATTACAGTTATAGCCCCACATGTGACACCTGGATGATTAAGAGAAATTGTATATGAAGTCCCCTAGATCATTTCACAATATTTTTCCTGACACATGCACTGCATGCATATAGGTGTTTTGTATAATTGGGAGAAATTGTGTCAAACTGGATTAGTATGACAAATGTGTGAAACTTATCACTGGTTGAGAAACTCTGATAGATGTCTCAATTTGGACAAGGCTGGTAGTGTGAATATTGCCTACATAAGGTGGCCTTCAGAAAATAGTGTTTACATTTATTCAAATTACATAAAGGTCATAAAACTGCCATGTAACTTCACCCAAACATATGTTTCAAGTTCAATAATATTCCCATTTGTCTTATCCCTCATTAAATGCACCATATCCCTTTCTGTTCACAAATGACATCATTATCTGCCCATTTTCTAGCTAACTGCCTATGTAACTCTATTTTATTTTCTATCCTTCTCTATTTGCCTGCCTCTCTGTCCCAATAGTTTGGGAAGATCCTTTATTCTATCATGTCTGCCAAGATGCTGTCATCTTCTTCAACGTCCACTTTGATCTTCTTGCCCACGAGCTGCTGCATATGTTCTGGAGGGATACCCTTTGGCTCACCAACCTTCACTGCAAACATGTCCAGACTCAGCACTGTTCCTTTAGGGATTTTCACCTTAGCAATGACTGACTTGCCCAACTGGAGTAGAAAAATAATATAAATACATAAAAGATATATTTTAATCCAGTTCATGTATGTTTTGCAAATTTGTACAGTTATGGATGTTCAGTGAACTGAAGAGGGTGGAAGTAAACACAGTTAACAATGACTGGTTTGATAGTGTTATGACATGATAGAATTTCAAAACTCAAGTCAAATGATTCAAACTGACCTTATCATGGCAGGTCTTCTCGCATGGTAACATTTGCTTGACTGGTGACCCCATTGCTGTTTCCACCAGTCGTATTGCTCGGACCAGCTCCACCAGCTCGGAGGGCTCCAGGGATGCCTCATGGTCATTTCCCTTCCAGGTCTTATCCAGGGTCACATGGCGTTCCACAACTTTTGCTCCCATCGCCACGGCAGCCACAGTGATGTAGATCCCTTTCTCATGACCAGAATATCCAATTGGAACATCTGGAAATTCCTCCTGGTATTTCTTTAAAAAAAAAAAAAAACCCTATAGTATTACACAGACTAACTCTGAGCATATTAAAGTTAAATGTCTTGTATTGCCCAACACAATCACTGGTTTTCATTGACAGGTGTCTTTGCTCCAGAATCAACACCTACTTTGTGATTGTGTTATATGATACTGTAAAATCATATATCATTTAGGGGCTGGATTTGAAAGTAATTGTTCAGCTAGCTGTTGTGTACTATAAAACTGCTATGGTTTATAATAATGTGCCATGAAATGCCTGGTGCACTGGCCATTTGTATCCTCTGTATACTACGGCAATGAAGCTTTCATTCATGATATATGTTAATAATTATGTGCTAAGCATCTGTGAAAAACATTAATGTAGTTTGTCAACATTATCTGTCAACAGTGTTGGGGAGTAATGGAATATATGTACCGGTGTTACGTATTTAAAATACAAAATACGAGTAATTGTATTCAGTTACAGTTACTATTTCAAAAGGTGATATTCAGAATACAGTTACTTTGTTGAAATAAATTGATTACACAGTGGTCTTAGACAATCATATGTGAGAAACAATGCAAAAATATTTTCAATTACATTTCATATTGTTTCTGCCTCTTTTGGGAATGTCCATCATGATCCTGAAATTATGTTTTTCACTCTCTACCAGTCTAACTAAAAAATAAAGTTGAACAATTATGTACCTGTAAGTGTTAACACTGGTTACAAATTGGATCTGTGTGATGTTCTACAAGGGAGTCATGTCTGATACATCCCAGTAATTATAAAATCTGAAGTGGAAAATCAATCCTAAAATGGCAGTGGAAACTAAAGAGTCAAGTTCCCAGGGTGGGTATCTTTTTAACATGTAAACTAAATTAGACAAAACAAAGGCAGAACACACAGTCAGAATGAATTACTGTATTAAAAAAATGTAAAAAAAAAAGTGGGAAATAGGGGCATATTGATTATTTCACCATAGTTGACCCAGAGGAGATGATGATGATGTTCATTCGTCTTACCCTGATCACACTGAGGTTGACATCTTTAGGATCCAGAGGGTAGGCGCTGGTGCACTGCAGGAGAGTAAATTTCTGGTTGTGCTCCTTTACTGTCTTGTAGACACGACGTATGGTTTCCATGGACTGCATCCCAGTGGATACCACCATTGGTCGCCCTGACATTGATAGATTTGATATATACGTAACCCAACAGACTGAAAAAATGGGATAATAATAATAATGGATTGCATTTATATAGTGCTTTTCGGGACCCTCAAAGCGCTTTACAATTCCACTATTCATTCACTCTCACATTCACACACTGGCAAAGGCAAGCTACAGTTGTAGCCACAGCTGCCCTGGGGCAGACTGACAAAAGCAAGGCTGCCATATCGTGCCATCGGCCCCTCTGGCCAACACCAGTAGGCGGTAGGTGAAGTGTCTTGCCCAAGGACACAACGACCGAGACTGTCTGAGTCGGGGCTCGAACCGGCAACCTCCAATTACAAGACGAACTGCCAACTCTTGAGCCACGGGATGTCATCAAAGTAAAGCTGGGCATAGACTGTGCGATTTTTTCAGTCGCGTTATGCTGGGCTTACACTGTGCGATTTTTGGCCCATTTGGGCCGATTTTTGAGTCGTGCGACCGTTTTGGTGATCAGCCCGATTTTGGCCTTCATCGTGCGTTGCGCATCGTGTAGTATACGTGGGGTAATGAGAAGCGATTAACACCTCACGACCAGCTACCGATCATCAATCACTTCCTCACGACCGTCGTGAGGGTGTTACTAGTGATGTGTCAGTCGCGAACGAAACGGCTCTTAGAGCCGGGACTTTGAAGTGAACGACACGAGCCGGCTCCTTATCACGAGCCCTGTTTTTTTTTCTCTCACCCTCTCTCTCACACTTTTTTCTGCTTCACTCCGAAGCACATTAGAAAGGTATAGTAATCATCCACAACTATTTTCAGTTGCAGATGATAAAGGATTCAGAAAGTTTATTAATGCAGGCCCATATGACAGAGAATATACATCTTCTTTCTGTTTTCATGTTTTAATTTATATTTAATTGTGTTGTGGTTTGCAGTGTTTTGTGTTGTTTCACTTTAAATTTGTTTAAAAGGAAAAAGCTGAAAATTTAAATAGTTAAAAATGTGAAATGTGAATAGTTGGTTTTTGTATTATATGATTTATTTGTTAAAATAAATATATGATTTTTATGTGTATAATTCCAAATCACAACAACAACTGAAGAAGAAGCTCTCAATCTCAATTATATGATTTATTTGTTACATTTTATGTGGAGTGAATAAATAAAGGTATATTTACGGTGGCCCCTAGAGACTAATGTACATTCCGTAGTGTACATCAACAAGACAAAACGCGTACAAACTCAGAAGCATGTACAAACTCCAAAACAAGTACAAAAGAAAACAGAAGTGTTCCCGAATGCTAGGCGCAGTTTTGAGTTTTTTGAGTGTTTTGGAGTTTGGACGTGCTTTGAACTTTGTGCATGCTTTGTCTCTAGGGGCCACCGCATATATTTATATATAAACATATATAAATAAAACCACTTTTTTTACATTAGTAATTCCTTTTGTGCTTAATTTTATATTGTTGTTAATAATAAATTAATTAAAGCAACCAAACTACCTGAAGAGCCGGTTTGGAGCTGAAAGAGCTGGCTCTTTTTAGTGATGCCTGTGATGCCGCCCAGTAGCCGTTTTAGATACGGGCAACATGGGCGGTTGCCCAGGGCGGCATCGTGGTGGGGGGCGGCATCACGGGCATTGGCAAAAAAATAATAATAATAATAATTGCTCGTACTC
The DNA here is from genome assembly GCF_056152115.1 of Neolamprologus brichardi. NCBI lineage: Eukaryota > Metazoa > Chordata > Actinopteri > Cichliformes > Cichlidae > Neolamprologus > Neolamprologus brichardi. Next base: position 25,357,958 of record NC_142109.1, on the reverse strand, counting down.
ATGCTGCCGACGTTATGCCAACGCATACTGGGGATGGCATAGGCACCGATCGGTTTTCTATCGCCCATTTGCTGGGAGTAAGGGCGCCCTCTGTTTGCGAGGTGCGCCTGCTGCTTGCGGCACAGGGAGGAGAGGGCGGGGCGGCGGGGAATTCTCTGGCTGGCTGGAGCAGCGTCTAATAACCAACTCGCAAAATAAAATAAAATAAAAACAAACCAACAAACACGAAAACACCAGACATTATAATACAGACTTATAATTTGCACCGATGTTTTTTCGAAATTCTATACGCGAAAAGTGAGCGCGAGAGCCCTCGGTGCGCCTGCTTACTGCTGAAGTCAAAGTAAACTTTATTGTCATCTCCGCTACAGTCCAGTATATAGAGAGACGAGACGACGAGGCTTCAGTTACAACAGTGCAAGTAAACAAACAATAAATATAAGAAGAGTAAGAAAATAAATATACACTTTAGGACTAGGGGTAAAGGGATCCATAACAATTTAAAATTTATATTTTATAGTTTGATGATTTAAAGTCTCACACACAACCCGTCGAAAGGGGAGGGGCCCTGCTGCTTCCAAATAGAGCACATTTCATTCATAATGTTGTAAATCCAAGCCCATTATGTATTCATGATTTGAATCCCGGGTTGTGCGAAATCCCAGAAATAAACCCTAGACAAAGTGAATCTGTGCACTAAGGTGTAGGTCTATTATGTTGTGGTGATCCTCGGGTTGGGGGATTTGTGTTTATACTGGAGTGCAAAATTAAAACCAAGATGGACAAGAAAAGTTCAAAGCCATCAGGTGCTCAGTTTAGAAAAAAGAGAAAAGAAGAGGAGGAGAAACGAGCAAAAGATGCAGGTAAGCAGATGTGTGATTGGATAATGGCAGGTCATGTATCCTGAAACAATCAGAATCAGAATACTTTATTAATCCCCAAGGAAATTATGTGGATTACAGTTGCTCCAAGAAGAAATTGTAAAAATAGTAACAGTAACAGACTAAACTCCAAACAGTACATTATGTTACAGATTTTAATATTAGTCAGAGTCAGTTGTTGATTTGTCCTTTTCTCATTGTATGACGAATTATGATGGCTGTTTGGCCGTTTGCATACTATGCATACTCTCTCTCTTTTCATATGTGTGTGTGTGTATGTTTCTCTGGTGAAATTCAGTATGGTTCCGACAACAGTTTTAGGTTAATGTACAATCGTGTGTGTGTGTGTGTGTGTGTGTGTGTGTGTGTGTGTGTGTGTGTGTGTGTGTTTGAAAAGAAAAGTTTTTAACTGCTTTTTAAAAGAACCCACAGAGCAACTAAGGTGTGTTGCTTATGAAATCCATGCAGTGCTATAGAGAAAATTACATTTTATTTATGTAATTAACACATTTTGAACTCTTAAAGAAATATAACAAAAGGAAAGACACCAAGCTGAACTAAAATGATCCATGTAGCAAACAAAAACTGTGAGCCGCCACCCTTATATCGCCTTTGGGCTTTTGGAGCGTTGACCTGACTTTTAAAAAAAGCACTATGCTGCTGAAAAAAAATAGATATTTGCAAAATTCTGCCTAAATATGTATTTTACCTGGTTAATGTGTGTGGCGGGGCGTGGTCTGCAGTGCCGCTGCAGGGGAGTCGGACGCACCTGAGCGGCACCCACAATCGCGCCTCGCCGCCTTAAAGTCTGTGCTCTCTCTGCTGTTCTGTTGTCGGGCTGTGAGCTGAAAAGCTACAGCCAGCTGTATGCGTACAGCAACCGTGTGTGAAAAGCGGTCAATAAAGAGATGCATGTTCATGCAAACATCATCGGGTCTGTCGTGATATGTTTACAATAAGACTTATGGTCCCGAACCTCTGCACACAGCATCTGCAAATCGGGGCTTTCATCTTTACGCAGGACTGTAAGCTGTCATCTGTGAGGTGTGGGTGGTGTTTGTTTTTAACATAGTTCACGGTGGAGAACAGCTGCTGACATAATGTGGATCCAAGATCCATAATTGGGGTCGAAAGTCTCGATAAATGCACGGCGTTTAGGCGGGTATACGGCTTCCTCGAGTGTGACGCTTATTTTGAGTGATGAAAAAATAATAAGATATAATTTTATTTTTATATTTCAAAATCACAATAATCTTCCAATTTAGAACTACAAGTTAAAAAAAGATCTAAACACAAATAAAATACACTTCAGCTAAATATTTCTAATTTATTTTCCCAAACCACCCGGAGCCGCAAAATAAAGACTAAAGAGCCGCATGCGGCCGACCCCTGGGCTAGGTGATGCCGCCCCTCACCACGATGCCGCCCCGGGCAACCGCCCGTGTCGCACGTATCAAAAACCGGTACTGGTGGTGTGCGTGTCTGTGTGAGTGAAAGACAGACAGGGAGAGAGAGAGAGAGCGAGCGACAGATTTTCTGTTATAACCTTCATTTTATGGACGCACAGTGTGAGCACTCAGGTCGCATCAGAGCATCGGGCCATATAGTGTGAGACCCTGCATCGTGACCTACGAACTTATAACCCCTGCGAGTCAATCGTGCAGTTTGAGCAGAAGCTGAATAACGCGACTGAAAAAAATCGCACAGTGTATGCCCAGCTTTACAGTAAGTTTCTGCTTTGATTGTTGTTTGTGTTGTAGAGTGTTTCGTGATGCAATGTCAATAATCTGAGGAGGGTTAAACTAATGATATAATTTATATTCTACATCTAACTTATTATTAAATGTGGTCAATATTTTAAGCAATAAATAAATTACAGCAAACAAACTTCTGGTAAGAACAGAGACTGTGTGTGTGTGTGTGTGTGTGTGTGTGTGTGTGTGTGTGTGTGTGTGTGTGTGCGTGCGTGCGTGCGTGCGTACGTTTGTGTTTGTGCGTATGCACATGGATGTATGTGGGGCGCCGTGGGCCGGGGTACACACACACAAAGACTCAAATTAGCATCTATGGCCAGGCCTTTTTTTTTTCCTTCAGCTTGTAGAGACACATTCTCATGCATGACATCAGCTCACTGATTTTACACTGATGAACTGAATCAATAATTGAATAAAAAATAGCCACAAATAGCTTAAAAACTAGAGAATATGTGAAGGAGACCATTGCTATTGCTTGAAATTCATCGCTGTCGTTACACTTTTAATCCTGCCCACTTTTATACCTGTCCAATGCAGTTTCACATTTTTCTTTTCGTTCTTTTTTTTTCTCTTTTTTTTTTTTTACTAAGGACCACACCCACCTTGTTACACAGTGTTTAATTCACTGAACACCGTCAGTTACATGTTTCCTTAACATTGAGGCAAGAGTGCTGTTGAGGTGTAATACAACAAAGGCCTGTACCTTTTCTGGCTGTCTTTTCCAGATATGGGAAGTTGTTTGCATCGCAGGACGCAACTTTGAAGAACGGCACATCCAGCTCATGAAGAAACTCCACAGCCATCTATGAATATCAAGGTAATTGAGGCACAGAGTATCATCAGTGATCTGTGATATATGTACTGTTCTACGTGTTAGTTATTCAGCTACATTCATGTAAAAAAAAATGTAAACATTCTATTAATTCTGAATTTTCAGGAAAGAATGAAAAAAAAATCACTTGGTACTTGGCAGGTCTTAAAATTAGGTAAATACAACCTGATATTTAAGGAACAAAATATGATATGGTAACTGCGAAGGTCATCTAATTCACTTCAATTTGATCAAAACTCTCATTAATCGCTGGTAGTCTATGCATGGTGACATTATCATCATATAAGACAACACTACACTACACTACACTGTACGTTATGTTCTCAGTTTTGTTTATCAAGTTAAGAAAAACAGAAATGTATCAGAAGTAATAAAACTTTCCTGAAAATCATGGTTATTTGCAGCTCATACCTCATCCATACCAGAGGCAGTGAGAAAGATGCCGATGTCTTCAGCATACTTTTTTAGTTCCCTGTATTGATCATGACTGAACTCTAAGTGACGCTTGTGGTCACCGTACGTTTTCCCCCAGGAGTGCTTTGAATTGTAGGGGCGCTCCAAGGCTCGCTTGCTGAATTTGTATTCTAATTCACTTTTCTGGAATTTGGCACAGTCAGCACCACAGTCCTGATGAGAGAAGAGATGAGCAGAGATAGCAAGGCAAGATTAGGCAAGACATTTTACAGCCCAAATATTTTTTCATCATCATTCATAGTCAGACTACCACTGCCTGAATTTACCTTTGCCATCTTGATCATTTTCTTGGCAATCTCAATGTCTCCCTGGTGGTTTTGTCCAATTTCAGCAATAATGAAACATGGATGGGAGCCCCCGATCATTCTGCCAGGACACAGTTCAAACTGCAGAGGCATAGTGGCGACAGAAAGTTAACAGGCTAAAATTCTGAGTGGGGTCAAATTCACAGGTGAATCTCAAATGACGAACGCTTCAAGGTTGAAAGTAAGAGGAAGATGCTCTTGGATGCACTGTCTTATATAACCCTATGATGACCCGCCTCTGCAACACCTAGATTTGCATGCTTTTCAGGTTTGACTTCATGTTTTTTGTTCTTTTAATCCACGAGAACTAGCATTGATTGAATTCCTTGCTTCAACCACTTGTCATGTTTATCCTATGCTAAGTCAGATTTTGATCCTGAAGTAAGATCAAAATGCAAATCTCTTCATTTCATGTCTCAACACCTAAAAGTATCGACTAAAATAATAAACTGAAAATGTTACGTCCAGATCAAAATACGTCTAGATCAAAATCAGATCAAAACCTAAGGTTTTGATCTGATTTTCTTTTTGCAGTAGTGTTTTTTTTTAAAGATGGATACTCTAATTTCTTTCTAATTCTTTTCATCTTTACATCACCTGATGTGCAAGTTGCTTGAACTGTAAAGGCACATCACCAAAAGTTCAGCCAACACATGTATAAATACTAACAGTGGAGACTTGTCTAGGTTTTTGTGTAACTTCTACATAAAATCCCATAAGAAGTATAAAATATATGTTAATCCCAGATATTATTATATATCACTGACATACAATTTTCTAGTTTCTTGGAGTACTCTGAAAATTATCACTACTACTTTCTAATTTTGCTACTTTTATTTTCAGTATTTTTTATAACATTTTAAAGTATGCTAGGTTTATACTTAATTACAAATATTTACAGATAGTATGCTGTGTGGTTTTGGTTTTGGCTCTTGACTTGAATTCCAGAGTAGGGTGTAGAAGCGTCACAAAAAGAAAATACCTCCTGGAGTTATTTACAGGTTTAACAAGACACAAATTGTAGGTCTCTTTGTGATTCTTGCAAAGGAGAAACACTTGGTAACAACAGAATCTCAGCTATAAAGTGGATGAAAATGCAGAAAACAATACGGAGCAGGATCTGAAACGCATTGTGTTGCGCTTCGCATTGTGTTGCGCTTCAGACAATCTGCTGATTTGATAACTGCAAAGTTAGAGAGGGTCTGTGCTGATGGACGTGAGTTACTGACCTGGTAGCCTGGCTGCCCCTGGGTAGTGGCCCCCCACACCCTCTAGCAGATCATTACATGAAGGAACCTTTTAAAAAACAAGCGTGTCCATGCTCACAGGTGTACACACGGGTGATCACACACACAAACTACACCCTTTTTAGCTCCTACCTCAAAGCACACTGTGCGCTGTCGATCTTACGTGCTGCACAATAATGTTTAATATTTAGTATTTACTGTCATATTCCCATATATCATTGTGATGTTGTTTATTCTATTACTCTCGTTTTCTTCTGCTTGTTTTCTTTTCTCTTTCTCAACAGGTGATCCAGGTGATCGATATATTTATTTATTTGTTTATTTGTTTATTTTTTTTTGTCTGCTTATTCTGTTGGTTTTTGTTTTTTGCCCTTCTCTCCCGTCCCTCTTCTCAGCTGTTTTTCTTTCCCTCTTTCTTTCTCCCCTTTCTTTCCCCCAGTCAAGTCTGTCCCATATTCAGCAAGTGAAAATAAAATAAACAATAAAAGGTGAATCAAATGGACCATTTCGGCAAGGCTGAGATGGTCGATTTGGTAAAGTAAATCCGTTGGGCATCTTTCTTCGCCTTTAGACAATAATTCTGATGGCAAAAGAGCCAAACGGGACAGGCAAAAAAAATTAAAATAAAAAATAAAAAAATCACCTGAGCCAAGGTGTGAAACTGGGTGTGGGTCCCGGGGGGACATTCCCACTAGGTTTAAATCTGGGACTCTCCACCATTTGACCTTATAACTGAAGAAGCTTCTCGGATGAGAGGTGAAACGTCTTCAAGCAACTTAAAGAAGTCCAGACGCTTTTCTTTGCAAGCTCCTTTGACTACGATGACCTGGATGACTGAGAACCTTCACAGACATAAAAATATCCCTTATTTCACCTTTGATCACACACTTTGGTTTTCCAGTGCAGAGCAATGGCCAAGAAAAGGAAAGACTTCCCCGAGTGAAAAAAAAGATGAAGATACAAGCTGGTGATGATCCAGAGCAGCTGGTCTCAGGAAATGAAGAAAAACCCTGATCACCTTCTCTACATAAACAAGGTGAGTTTAATGTTGTGGTTGATTTAGTTTTTCAAGGTATGTATGTTACTTTAATTATAAACTGCTTTTGTTGCAACAGAATGGTGTTATGTGTATGCAACTCTACGTGAATTATAATCCTTTGTAGGGCTGTGTGATATGACCAAAATCTCATATCCCAATATAAGACATATCTCTCCTGATAACGCTATATATCACAAAATAGTGCATTTTCTGTAAATTCTGTGATTCTCGGGCAACTCGACTTATGTGAAGTTTTTCAGTTGGGCGTCGTGTACCTGGAGTCGAGTGTTTTCACCTGTGCGTGAAACTATACATTTTTAGACATGAGTTTTAGAAATTTCTTTCTGAGTATTTATTACTGGTATTGTCTTACTATTGTCTTATTTGTTGTGATTTAGGGTCTGTGCGCACAAGCAGAGGTTTTTGTTTGTAACCGTAACCTTGTTTTCAGAGCCTTGTCTAACACTTAATGGTCATGAAATATGTCAGACTTTTTACTCTACTTAAACAGCTAAGAGCATTTGAACACCATGGAGAAAAAGGTGTGCATTAAGGAATTTGAACTATGATGTTTAAGTGTTGTCACTGCTGAGGATTCGTGGACACAGATCCTTATTCACTACGCTGCTGTTTACAGTTTAACTTTTCATCAGAACAAGCACTTCTAATTGTACTTTGCTCCTCACTGATAAAACAAGTCCAGTAAATACACTTTTATCTTTAAGTTTGGGACAGTGATCTGTCTTAATTTATTTTGTGTTTTAGTTATCATATGGGGAAAAGTCCTGTGGTTATCCATCCGTCCTGTTCGAATAAACCCAAAGTTCAGGAACATCTTCTTTAGATCTGTTCAGTTTTATTCATGTGGCACCGATTAAACAGTCAACAAATTTTGACTCAAGTATGTTATATTGTAAGGTAAAGACCCCAAAGAGTTAATCTCAGACAAATGTTCACACAAATGTGAATTACATTCACTTCATTAATGAAGTGAATGCAGTTCAGTAATCAAAGGTGTTTGGCTATAACTGACTACATGTGTATACAGTATCATAAGTGGACAGACATGGATGTAAACCACACCTTAACCATTTGGCTGAGGCAAAACTACCACAAGGCAGTGATTTTAACTAAAAGGTACTCTGGATATTATTAAATGTGAACATATTGTTAAATATGACATTTTTAGTTTGTCAGGTGTCCTGTTTGAAGAAAACACTTGGTAGCCACTTGAATGAATGTAAATAAACACATTTACATGGGGGCAACCTGATTTCAAGGAAATAAAAATGCTCAAATTCTTTATACATTTTTAGACATGAGTTTAAACGGCTGCCATTTTCTTTCTGAGTATTTATTACACGGCGTGCTGCGAGGAAAAGCGTGTTCTAACGTTTGAGAGTAAGGATTATTTTGAGCACCTGACAGCTCTTTTTTGTTTTTCATTCGTAAACATGAAGGCGATTTTCCTGGCCTGGGATTTTATAAAAACATTCTGCAGTACATCAAAAACGAAAGAAAACCATTAATCAACACATGAACATTACCTCTGAAGTTACAGCGGTTTTATTAGAGACACGGCTAAGCGTTTTGCATTTTGCATAATTTTAAAAAGTTTAAATTTGTTCAGTATTGAACGGCAGAAATTAGGTTTTCTTTTCGGAAGTATATAAAACGAGAAAAAAAAACGTCGGCCGACAGCGCTGTAAACAACGGTAGAGTTGTGCGTAACAAGCAAGCGAATAATGAAGAAAACAGATTTTTAGACGGGAAACTGTTCTTGAAGTACAGAGAGAGAGAGAGAGGGAGAGAGAGAGAGAGAGCTGTGCATCGTGGTCGAAGCAAAACAGTAAAAGTAAGAGTGAATACATGATGATGTTTATGTGAAGCGTAGTTTGGATCTTCTTTTGCTGCTGGTTTGCTCAATATTGTTTGGAGAGACATCAAACTAACAGCTTTAGAATCAGCGCATAAAGGGCGTGAACACAAAGCGCGGACCGCCGACAGATCAGAATCAGCGAGCTGTCGGCTTTCAGCCCCGACTGTGAGAAATTCGACATCTAACTGATTCTGATTGTCAGGGTTCCAGGGTCGTTGACCCAGTGCTTTCAGTTTTGTTCATGTTCAGTTTATTTTGCCACTTCCATGTTCTCACTTCCTGCTTTTCCTGTGTCAGCTCGTCTCGTGTCATTAGCCAGATTATGTTCAGCTGTGTACTCACCGGTCTGTCATTATCATCCTCATCAGTCTGTGTATTTAAGCCCTCTGTTTCTACTTGTTCACTGTCGTGTCATTGATGTTGATGTCGTCTCTCCGTATGTATGTTCAGGTCAGTCAGCCAGCCAGCCAGTCTTTCAGCCAGTCAGTCCTTCGTTCCTGCCCTGTTCATCCACGATTCATAATAAACCATCTTCAGTTCTTCACTATCCACGAGTCCTGCGTTTGGGTCACTTCCTCGCCTCCACACACGACACTCCTGACACTGATCCGCGGGTTGCGCTGTGTGTTTAAGTCTTTGTGCAGAATCCGTGTACCTGCTCTCATTTACTGTCTTAGCTGTTTGGTGGTTGTTGAAATTTTGTGAGATTTCACCAGAGATTCTGGCATTTCGGGCAAAATCAATTTATATTAAAAAATCGATTCAGGATTTTAATGAATAGATTTTACGTTATCCAAGCCAGAATCGATTTTAATCGATAAATCAATTATAAAAACCCACCCCTAGTTATAAGGTTAATGGGCATCCAGTCAGTTAGCTAGTTAGTATCCATTTAAAACAGGACAGTGGTAAAAACAGTAGGCTACAGACAATTTTAAGTTTTAGATTTTAAATAGGCTGCATACATTTCAATGGGAGCAACAGGACGGTCAAATGTTGCTGATTTTACTACAGAGCAGGACGGATTGTAGGGTAGCAAACATTGTCGGAAAAAAGTTACGTCCAGATTAAAATCACCTCTACAAACTTTAGGTTTGCAGAGCTGATTTTCTTTTTGCAGTAGTGTTTTTTTTTTTTTAAAGATGGATACTCTAATTTCTTTCTAATTCTTTTCATCTTTACATCACCTGATGTGCAAGTTGCTTGAACTGTAAAGGCACATCACCAAAAGTACAGCCAACACATGTATAAATACTAACAGTGGGGACTAGGTCTCTAGGTTTTTGTGTAACTTCTACATAAAATCCCATAAGAAGTATAAAATATATGTTAATCCCAGATATTGTTATATATCACTGACATACAATTTTCTAGTTTCTTGGAGTACTTTGAAAATTACTACTACTTTCTAATTTTGCTACTTTTACTTTCAGTATTTTTTATAACATTTTAAAGTATGCTAGGTTTATACTTAAATACAAATATTTACAGATAGTATGGTCTGTGGTTTTGGTTTTGGCTCTTGACTTGAATTCCAGAGTAGGGTGTAGAAGCGTCACAAAAAGAAAATACCTCCTGGAGTTATTTACAGGTTTAACAAGATACAAATTGTAGGTCTCTTTGTGATTTTTGCAAAGAAGAAACACTTGGTAACAACAGAATCTCAGCTATAAAGTGGATGAAAATGCAGAAAACAATACGGAGCAGGATCTGAAGCGCATTGTGTTGCCAACAATCTGCTGATTCGATAACTGCAAAGTTTCAAAACTCTGACAGTAACATCAAAACAAAAGCTGTGTGCCAGGACATTCATGGCATGGGTTTCCAGGGTCAAGCAGCTATTATTGGTGCAGCTGGGTGCAATGTGTAGCTGGCAAAGTAGCTGGCAAAGTACTTTTGTCTTGTAGTTCCTTATTTTCTTGGCTTAGAGGTAATTACTGGCCCATATGGTTTTCACTGCCCTATGCATAGCCAAGAAAACAGTCCTCGTGAACTGGAAAAATAAAAATAATCTTAATTCTAACCAATATAGAAATGATCTATTAGATTACATTAGTCTTGATACAGCCTCTGCCACCACATCAGATCAATTGCTCTGGGCTCCTTATCCTTATCCCTATCAGCTCCATCACCTAGTGGGGGTGGGGGGGGGGGGGGGGTGACGGTTTCCTCGTGGCTGCGTGCAGCGGGGCTAGGGGAGGGTCTGTGCTGACGGACGTGGGTTACTGACCTGGTAGCCTGGCTGCCCCTGGGTGGGTCCGGGACCGGCGCGAGGTTCTGGGGGCGCTCCGTCTCTGGGCTGGGGCCCTGGCCGGGCCTCGGGGGCCGGTGCATCGAGCCACCTGGAGTGCTCTTCAACTGGTGGGGGAGGTTGTTACATCTTGCAGTAGCTCTCCTCTCGTCAGGAACTCACTCTGCAGGAGGGGGAGATACAGGAGAGGTGGAGGAAGAACTTAGCCTGGGTGTCTATTGTCTTGTGTAGTCTGGAAGATGAGTGGATGACGGGATGGGTGCAGATTTCTCTGAGGTGGGGTCGGGTGGGCTCTCCCGAGCTCTGTGGGGCCGGGCGGCGCTGCTGTACTGGGCCCCAGTCCGGATGGGCCTGGGCCCCCTTTCCCTGGCGGGTTGCAGAGTATGGGGGTGCCTACTGGGGTCAGCGGGGGAGCTGGCCCCAGGGAGGGGTCACTTGCCCCTCCCTTCCTTCCCTCCCCATCTCCAGCTGCCTCCCTCTTCCTGCTCCACCACAATCACCCACACATGCAGGGCCTTGGGGTAAAGGTGTGTCACCAGGGTGCAGGGGAAGTATCCCCCCCTCTGTCCCCTTCTGGCTTCCTGTGCCTCAATTTTATCTCACAACTTAGACATTCACATTACTCACACTCTCATAACACATACATATAGGATCTTGGGGGTGGGCACGCTACACGGAATCCAAAAGACTATCAGGCTGTACAACCTCACCCCCGGCGTCGTTGCCCACCGCTCAATTCTAAATACACGTAGACATTGAGGGCTAGCAGGAGGGGCTATGCGCTTACCTGCTGCTCTCTGGCAGGTAGCTCCATGCCCTCCTGGGTTTTAAATGCACCTTAGAACACACATGCATCAACACTACATATGAGCGGGCGGAGGGAGGTTTGGAGTCTTCACACACCCCCATTCTCTGCGGCCATCTAGACTGGGGTCTGGAATGTGGGGCCTCCCTGCTGCTGCGGAGTCGGGGCAGTCTGCTTCTCCCCACCCCAGGGAAAAGGATAATACCACCTGGGTCTGGGTGTAGTTTCCACCTCCAGGGGCAAGGGTACCTAGACTCAGGGCTTAGAGTATGCTTGGGGAGTGTGATTGTGTGTACAGTGTCTCTCTATGTCTGTCTCTACATTGGGTGAGTGTTGAGTAATTGGTCAATCAAATGGACCAATATGGCAAGGCCATGATGATCCACTTGGTAAAGTAAATCCACTTGGCATCCTTCTTGGCTTTCAGACAACAATTTTGATGGCTAAAGATCGAAACGGGACAGGCAACAAAAAAAAAAAGAAGAAGAAAAAAAGAGGTAATTACTGGCAATTGACTAACAAGCAGCCTCATGCCCAATAGAAACCTGTTCTCTTGCTTTTCCATAACAACATATATATGTATTTGTATTTGGCTACGATTCACTGGAACTTTTGATTTGCATTTCACAAATGTCAATCTAAATCATGGGTAGGGAACATTAGTCCTCGAGAGTAGTGATGGGATTTCCGGCTCTTTTTAGATAACCGCCTCTTTTGGCTCGGCTCACTAAAAAGAGCCAGCTCTTTTGGCTCCAAACCGGCTCTTCAGGTAGTTTTGTTGCTTTAATTAATTTATTATTAACAACAATATAAAATTAAGCACAAAAGGAATTACTAATGTAAAAAAAAGTGGTAATAATTAAAAAAAATGTTCATTTACCTGTTACTACCACACACCAAATCCGGTCATTGGTATTTCGTGGCTTGTGTAGCCACTAGGTAACAAAAGCTCAAAACTGCGCCTAGCATTCGGGAATACTTCTGTTTTCTTTTGTACTTGTTTTGGAGTTTGTATGTGCTTCTGAGTTTGTACGTGTTTTGTCTTGTTGATGTACACTACGGAATGTACATCAGTCTCTAGGGGCCACCGTAAATATACCTTTATTTATTCACTCCACATAAAATGTAACAAATAAATCATATAATTGAGATTGAGAGCTTCTTCTTCAGTTGTTGTGATTTGGAATTGTACACATAAAATGTAATGAAAATAGTAATAATAATAACATAATATAGAACAGACTGTCTGGCTAGTCACCTTGAAAAGTACTGGAAAGAAGAAAAAAACATTTTCTTTGTGTGACAAGAATGACAAGAATCACATTGGGTGGTGACTACAAATACTTTTTGTATTTCTAACCTATGACATTTTACTAACTGTCATTAAACTGTCATGCCTTGGCTTCTTGTCACAATCATTTGAGCCAGTGTCAAAGAAAGAAAACATTTAAAGGCCTAAGTGTAGTTTGCAAACTATACTTTTAATCCTCTAAAAATGTTTTAGTCTTTTTAAAGAAAAAAGTTGTTTGTTCTGTTTTGTTCTCTGAAACCAGTGCTGAGTATGTTGTGATGAGTGATTGGAGGTGATCATACCACACATAATCTATTAAAGCTTGTTTTTGTTTGCCAGTGTCAGTTGGATATTTCCATGTCTTGATCAGAATTTTCTGTCCTGAAGCAAACTTGTTAGTCTAGTTAGGCTGCATATCCATTCTTTAAGTGATCACGCGATGAACCGTGCTTCTGGGCCCAAACTACCCTGCGTTTATTAAGGCCTTTGTGTTTTTAAAATGTTTTAATGCTTTGTATCTTTTCCTATTTAATCTCAACAAGCCCTAAAACCAGTCAGCAATCACTGTTGGCCTCTGTCAGTTTTTATTACCTCTATTCTTTTTACAGCTCCGTTCAAAAGAGGCAAATGTATTCTGAATATAAAAATCAGAAAAAGACTTGATACCCAAGGAGGCCTACAAATAAAAAGCACCATCAACTATAGTTGATGGTGCCTTCTTTATAAAGAAGGCTGAAAAGAGGGATTTTTCAAAATGGGTGACTGAAGGGAAAAAAAGGTCAACTTAAAATAACGACAAAATTGATACCATATTTTCAAGGCAACTTTGACAATAGAGTTATTATAAAAACCTGCACTGGGAGGTTGCTTTTGGGCATAAATCAGGGCTGGTAAAGAGGATAAGGCACAAGAAGAAATCTCCAAGCTCAGCCACGCCGGGGCATTATTCATGCCTTTCCCCTGTAGCCAGTACCTGAGAATACAAATATTACATGCCCAATAATAGAACATAAAGTTTGGTAAAGCCACCCCCCCATCTTTTTCGGTCTTTGAAGATATGTCTTGCGTATTCTAGGGTTTTTTTTGTTCCAAATGAACCCAGAGAGAATCTTGTCTAATTTAACAAAAAAGAAAATTGGGATAAATACAGGGACACACTGAAAAAGAAAAGAAAATATTGGGAGGTTGTTCATTTTAATTGTATTTATGCGCCCTGCTACAGACAGATGGAGTAGAGACCATCTGTCCAAATCCTGTCTAAGTTTCTCCACAAGTGGGTTGAAATTAAGCTTGAAAAGATTATGAAATTGACTTGTAATTTTAACCCCTAAATATGTAAAGTTGTCCGATACAACTCGAAAAGGCAGTGCTGTACACTGATATTACTGTGCAGCAGCATTCAGAGGGAACAGTTCACTCTTGGCGAGATTATTGCGCCTTGACCTTCCTTCTAGATCCTCGCATTTAGCTTGCAGTTGTCTGACCTCCTCCGTTAGGACACTTACAGCAGATTGAAGAGAAGTCAGGTTGTCACTGCAGGCTGTAGCTGAAAGCTCCAAATCTTTAATGGTGGTCCCTTGAGCATTAACTGTAGGGTGGTTATTGCAGCTTTAAACTCAGCCTTCACAGATGATATTTCTGACTGCAGTGTATGGGTAACTGTATCAATCTTGCAGTCAAGCTTGTCGCAGATGTCCCGTTTCAAAACCTCCAATGCTCTGGTAAATGTGACTTCGCCGAGCGGTGCGCCCGCACCCCGCTCGTAGCTGCTCTCTGTGATAGCCGCATCACGTTGAGAGTCGTGACCCAGCTCCGGGCTCTGTGTACCACCCGGATCGGCCTGGCCCAGTTTTCTCCGTTGCTCCCTCTTATCTCCCATTATGCAAAAAAAGAAGAAAAGGCAAATGGTGGGACTTTTAGTGAAAGAACTTGACTGTCCTCACTGGCGTTGTTGTCCCTGGCTTTCTTTCTCTCTTTCTCTCCCGCTCCGTTCCTGTGCTGCTGCGAGTGTAACTACCGCCCCTTCCCCGTCATCCCAGGGCAAAGCACAAGGCTGGTGTGCGGAGTGAAGCGGAAAAAAAGTGCGAGAGAGAGGGTGAGAGAAAGGAAAAGAAAACCCAACGGCTCGCGATAAGGAGCCGGCTCGCGTCGTTAACGTCAAAGATCCGGCTCTAAGAGCCATTTCGTTCACGACCGACACATCACTACTCGAGAGCCATGGTCCTGCAGGTTTTAGATCTCACCCTGGGTCACCACACCTGAATCAAATAATTTCTACCAGGCCTCTATTCTTACTCTGGATGACATTATCTTGGCCTCCAGTATCACTGTGAGAGCATTTCACTTACAGACTGCAGGCTTACTTGTGGTTCCTAGAGTGTTTTAAAGTGAAATGGGAGGGAAAGCCTTCAGCTTACAGGCCCCTCTTCTGTGGAACCAGCTTCCAATTTGGAAGAGAGATACCCTCTCTACTATTAAGATTAGGGTTAAAACTTTCCTTTTGACAAAGCCTATAGTTGGGACTGGAGCAATTGACCCTGAATTCATCCTTAGTTACACTGCAATATTTGTAGGCTTTTGGGGGCTTCCCATGATGGATTGAGTGCTTCTTCTTCAGTTGTTGTTGTGATTTGGAATTGTACACATAAAATGTAATGATAATAGTAATAATAATAACAATATAGAACAGACTGTCTGGCTAGTCACCTTGAAAAGTACTGGGAAGAAGAAAAAAACATTTTCTTTGCGTGACAAGAATCACATTGGGTGGTGACTACAAATACTTTTTGTATTTCTAACCTATGACATTTTACTAACTGTCATTAAACTGCCATGCCTTGGCTTCTTGTCACGATCATTTGAGCCAGTGTCAAAGAAAGAAAACATTTAAAGCCTAAGTGTAGTTTGAAAACTTGTTAGTCTAGTTAGGCTGCATATCCATTCTTTAAGTGATCATGGGATGAACCGTGCCTCTGGGCCCAAACTACCCTGCGTTTAATAAGGTCTTTGTGTTCATAAAACAGCCACTAGCTTCAGCCAAGTCCGACATCTTCCGCTTTAGAATACGACTACGCAGCAAACTGGCGCGAAATGACGTGCATGATGTTAAAGCAGCAGAGTTTACTTCTACGTTTAGAAGATAAATTATTGAAATTAAATAATGATATTCAGCAAGTTTAATTATTTTACAGTGTAACGCAAGTACATTGTAAGTAACTGTAATTAAAATACCTAAAAATGAACAGTAGTTAGTTACTCTACTTTTTCAGTGGAAAAGTAATTTAATTACAGTAACGCGTTATTTAGTAACGCATTACACCCAACACTGGTCATATGTCACACAGTTTCAAACAAAACAACTTCTTCTAGCCTAACTTGGTGGGTGTGTGTGTGTGTGTGTGTGTGTGTGTGTGTGTGTGTGTGTGTGTGTGTGTGTGTGTGTATGTGTGGGGGTTCCACTTTTTTTCTGTCTGCATGTTCCTGTTCTTATTAATATGCCTCTGCAGCTCTGCACAAGACTTCCTGTTTTTCAGTCTGGCTGAGCACTTGGTTTGTGAGTCAAACTGGCCTTGCTTTATACAGGCCTTTATTATTAAAATACATAAAACAATATAATCAGAAAATAAGCACTAAGAATATATATTTATTCTTTAACAGTATTTAGATATGAAGATAAAGTCAACAGCACAAAGCAAAACCAACCAGCACAGAGAGACTTTAAAGCGATCGGCACAGTGATTCTACTTTAGAAACATGAGCAGGTAGAGATGGAGGCTGCAGCCTGAATGCTCATCAGTTTGTTACCAGTTCAGGGTCTGGCCCATGGGCTGTGGTCGGCCTTCACTCAGCTCTAACACCACTCTGGCTTTTTGACTAGCTTAGCATTAGCATTCTTTACGTGCAAATGCTTTGGCCATTCTCAATATGTGTACTTGTGCGTACTTGCGTTCTCGTGTACTCATGATACGTCATCAGTCGGAGACCAAGTACTGTTCCAATTCGAAGTACGCATCAAGCCGAGAACGCAAAAAAGTCCCGGATGTGTTCTCGCTCCGCCCGTTTTATCGAGCATGCATCGGTGGTGACTTGTGTGGACTTGGTACAGCTAAATATCCCAGAATGCGGCAATGGCGGACGAGCGGGGCTAAAAACTTTTAAATATTACTCTTTCTGGGTCACAAAATAAACTTTTAAGTTATTTTCAAGCGAGAATGTAGCTGTGTAAACTTCAAATATCTGCTCGATTTATCAAGATATCATATATTTCCAAACGCGCTCCGACGTTTTCGGAGACATCTGTGACTCGCCAGCTCCATAGCAGACAGCGAGGTCGAGGATTATTACAGCCGGCGAGAACAGCGGACTCTCGGCACATCGTTTTCAACCCCCCCCCCCGCGGTCTTTTTGCTACTCAGGTTAAACAAACCCCAAACCCCAGTAGCTGTCTATTGTATTGAGTGTCCACTAAAATAAAAATAAAAGCGTTCTAACATCTCACCTGCTTGTTTTTATTAAGGTATGTACACGTATAAAAAATAGTGTACATGTACACTATTTCTATTAATAAAGATTTCACTACTAAGGTTAAACATGATATATAAGTCACTTAGATCACTTCTAAATGTTAATGTTTGGTTTATTTCAGTGTTTTATTTGTTCCCAGTAAACCGGTTTGGCTGTGATTAAAGTTAAGCTTCATAACATATTACTCACAGTTAAATTAAGAGGGGACGGCAGTAAAAACTCCAGACCTGTGACATCATCAAGTACGCTGGTGTTCCAATTGTACAAATCGCGAGTCCGTACTCGCATTCTGGGTGAGTCCGTACTCCCGTGCATTCTTGGCGAGTACGTACTCGCGTTCTCGGTGAGTACGTACTCGCGTACTTGAGAATTGAGAAAGGGCCCTTGTGTTACGTCCCCTGGCTAGTCTAGGGGGTTTGGAGGGACGAACATAAAGGTGGATAGTGAAGGAGGAGCCAAGATTATATTTTTAAAAAGGTTTAGTTTAATGCTAGTGAGGAAATTTGGGTTCCGACTGAGGTATAACTTCAGGGAGAGCCAAGGCCAACATAACAAACAAAACATCCGTGATGTGAAAATAAAATAAACTTACCTAACTCCAAAGAAAACAAAATATACAACCTATAACCATAACCTACCTAACAACACATAAACAGGAGAAAACAGGGTGTCAAAACAAAAGGCAGCTCTTCCCTACAAGCAGTCTGTACATTAAAACAAAAATGCACATACAAGTCACAAAGGCATGCAAGCCCGTACAGGTATGGCATCCAAAATGGCCAGAGGGCCCAGAAGTACAGCTCCCCACCTCACTGGCATCCACTTCAAGCTTGAAAGGTTTAGAAAAGTCTGGAGCAACAAGAACAGGTGAACTCGACAGAAGACCTTTTGCACATTCAAAAGCATGTTGACACTCAGGACTCCAAATGAATGGTACCTTCGGGCTGCACAGGTTTGTCTTTTTTTTTTGTTGTTGTTGTCCTGTTTGGATCTTTAGCCATCAGAATTGTTGTCTTAAAGCCAAGCGGATTTATTTTACCAAGTGGATCACCATGGCCTTGCCATATTGGTCCATTTGATTGACCTTTATTATAATTATGTATTTATTTTATTTTCGGTTGCTACAAACGGGACAGACATGACTGGGGGATAGGACAGGGAGAAAGAATGAAAGAAAGAGAGGGAGAGAAAGAAAAACAGAGGGGAGAAGAGACGGTGAGAAAGGGGGGAAGAAAGAAAGAAAAACAAACAAAACACCTGGATCACCTGTATGGAGAAAAAAAAACAGAAGAGAAAGCAAACAAAAAAAGAGCAACATAATAAATACAGCACCATCACAATAAACTAGCTAGCAGTAGATAACAGTAGATACTAAATATTAAACGCTATTGTGCAGCACGCAAGATAGGCAGCGCACAATGTGCTTTGAGGCAGCAGCCAAGAAAGGTGTAGTCCGCGTCTGTGAACACCCGTGTGTACACCTGTGTGCACACCTGTGTGGATCAGCATGCTTGTATTCCAAAGGTTTCTCCATGTAACGATCTGCTAGGGAGTGTGGGGAGCCATAGCCCCGTCCCCCAGGGCATGAAGCAGGTATGGAGGAGATCCAGGCCCCAGACATCCAGAGGCCCCAGAGTACGAGGACCTGAGGAGGACCACCAAAAGGGGCGGAACCGTGCCACCCTCCACAGGTGCCAGGCCCCGCCAATCGGCCACCAGGAGTGAGCCGGTACATACATGAGCGCCCAGCCCCAGTCGACAAGAGCCACCAACACACCATCGTCTGAGGGCATCAGCCACCGGCAGGGAGTGTGGTGAGGGGAGATAGGCCTCCGTACTTTGGAGGGCCTGAGATGTACCCAGAGAGGTTGAGTCTAAGACCCAACCTGACATATAGACACAGACGAACAGGCACACGCGGACACAAACGTGCATTCCCACCCCCATATATACAACCAAATACTCGGCACTCACCCAACGTGTAGACAGACACAAATAGACACTGCACAGACAGTCGCACTCCCCAAACATACTCTATATCCCAGGTCCAGGTACCCCCGCCCCCAGAGGGGCAAGCCGCACCTAGACCCAGGAGATGTAACCCTTCTCTCTGGGGTGGAGGCAAGCGGACCACCTCCTTATCTGCAGTAGCAGGGAGGCCCCGCATCCCAGACCCCAATCTGACGGCCAGCACCTCAACCCAGCCCCCCAGCCCTGACGGCTAACAGAACCGGGGTGAGTGAAGACCCCAAACCTCCCTACGCCCGCTCATATGTAGTGTTGCTGTGTGCTGTTCTAAAGTGCATTTAAAACACAGGAGAGCATGGTTCCTGTTTCCTATCAGAGAGCAGCACGGCTCCTCCCGAAAACCCTTAGTGTCTATATGCATTTAAAATTGAGGGTAGGGCACCAGCGCCAGAGGTGGGTTGGAATACACTGACCATCCTCTGGATGCTGTAAAACGTGCCCACCTTAAGGCCCTATATGTATGTGTTATGTGAGAGCGTGAATAATGTGGATGTCTAGGTTGCAGAATAAAATTGAGGCACAGGCGGCCAGAAGGGGACAGAGGGGGAGTGCCTCCCCTGCACCCTGGTGACATACCTGCACCCCAAGCCCTGCGTGTGTGGGTGTGGTAGAGCGGGAATAGGGATGCAGCTGAGGATGGGGAGGGAAGAAAGGGAGGGGCAAGCGGCCCCTCCCTGGGGCCAGCTCCCCCACTGACCCCAGTAGGCACCCCCACACTCTGGAACCCACCAGGGCAAGGGGGCCCAGGCCCATCCGGACCGGGGCCTGCAGAGTGAGCTCCTGTAGAGAGGAGACCACCTGCAAAGATATAACAACCTCCCCACCAGCTAGAGAGCCCCCTAGTTGGGCCGATGCACCAGAGGTCCCCTGCACTGGGGCTGAGCCCTGGGGCTCCACAGGTTTGTCAGTGGTGTTACAACTTCAGAAAAATTCCTACAGAAACACCTGTAGTAACCAACCATCCCCAGAAATCTACGCAGCTCACGGCGTGTTGTTGGCACAGGAAAGTTGAGGATGGCATTAACCTTTGCACTGATAGGGCGAACCTTGCCCTGTCCAACTTCCTTTCCAAGGTAGGTAACTGTAGCCTTACCAAACTCGCATTTAGCCAAGTTGAGGGTCAAGGAACCATCAGCTAAACGCTTGAACACAGTGGCTAAAGTGTCGACATGCTTTGACCAGTTCAGTTGGAAGAATAGATGACCACATCATCAAGATAAACATTACAGTTTGCCACACCAGATAATACAGTTGACATTAACCTCTGGAAGGTAGCAGGAGCATTTCTCATTCCAAATGCCATGACTGTATATTGTAAAAAGTGATCAGGTGTTACGAAAGCTGAGATTTCTGATGCTCTTTTTGTCAAAGGAACTTGCTAATAACCTTTAAGAAGGTCAAGCTTCTTTTTTTTAACACAGTTTTCTAAGCTTTAGAGCGCTCCAAAATTCACATGAAAGAAAACATAAAGAAATGTCATTCTAACATTTTGGAGAGACTGTAATGGCACATCAAATTTGGTTAACAAAGTGAAATATAGGATTTATAGGTTAAGTGGCAAACATAACCAAAAATAAATGTCACAAATGTACACATACAAAAATCAAAAACACTGTAGTTTAAACTAATAAATGGTGAGGACAAAAATGGACAGAGGAGGAAGAATTAGCAATGAGACAGCTTCAATCTGTGCTTTAATTAACATGTTAAGATGCACATTTGATTAAATAAAAATTACTATTAAACACTTATAAATTATACACTCACTCGAAACATTGCATGGTCCGCAACAATATTCATATAGGTGGTATTAAACTGGGCCAAGTAAAGATCCTCCACACCACTGGGGATAAAGGGCAAAAACCAACTAAATAAGCAGACAAAAAAATACATATATCAATCACCTGGATCACCTGTTGAGAAAGAAAAATGAAAACAAGCAGAAGAAAACGAGAGTAATACAATAAACAACATCACGATGATATATGGGAATATAACAGTAAATACTAAATATTAAACATTATTGTGCAGCACGTAAGATCGACAGCGCACAGTGTGCTTTGAGATAGGAGCCAAAAAGGGTGTAGTTTGTGTGTGTGAGCACCCGTGTGTACACCTGTGAGCATGGACGCGCTTGTTTTTAAAAGGTTCCTTCATGTAATGACCTGCTAGAGGGTGTGGGGAGCCAAGGAAGACCAATAGAGGGGCAGCTGCGCCACTATCCCAGAAAGAGCTGAAGAGAGTCCCAGATGAGGGGTCACTCAGCAGCCACGGAGCAGAAGCCAGGGGGGGTTGCAGTGACGTGCCCATGAGCTCCGCAAGCAGGTCAAGCTTGCTCACATAAGCAGCAATCCAACGCTGTCAATACAGTCCTCAATACGGGGCAGTGGGAAGGAATCAGGTACTGTTACTGCATTTACCTTGCGGAAATCTGTGCAAAAGCGAGGTGTTCCATCTGATTTTGGCGTAACCAGGCATGGAGAGCTCCATGGACTATGGCTTGGGATAGCCAATCCATGCTTCAGAAGGTAGTCTACTTCTTTGTTTATCATTTCTCTTTTTGCCATATTCACACGGTAAGCATGCTGCTTAATAGGCACTGCATTCCCAACATCAATGTCGTGCTCTATTACAGTAGTACGGGAAGGCATGTCCCCAAAGAGTTTTAAATGAATGTTGACAAGCCTTTCGATGTCTAACTGTTGCTCACGGGTCAAGAGAGAAAGATATGTAGGACCACAGAGAGAATCAGCTCTAGAATGAAAGGATTTGAGCATATTGAGATGGCACAAGCATGATTTACGCTTCCTGTCTGGTGTTTTAATCACATAGTCCATGTCATTTATTTTCTTATCCACCTGGTATGGTCCACAGAAGCGGGCAGAAAATGCAGAGCTAGCAGTTGGTCAAAGCACCAAAACCTTGTCACCTGGATTGAAAGATCGAGGAACGGCTTTCTTATCATACCAACTCTTCATCTTCCCCTGAGCAGAGGAGACGGCTTCTGCAGCTGCCAACCTGGCCTTATGGAGGCGCTCTCTGAACTGTGAAACATAATCCAGAACATTAGTTTTCATCACATGATCTGTTGACAAGAACTGTTCTTTCAACAACTTCAAAGGTCCCCGAACAGAATGACCAAACACTAGTTCATTTGGGCTAAACCCAAGTGATTCTTGCTTAGCTTCACGTATGGCAAACACCATCAGGGGTACTCCCTCACCCATTCTTTTCCAGTATCCAAGCAGTATTTCTGCAATGTTGCCTTGAGTGTCTGATGCCAGCGCTCTAATGCTTCTTGAGACTCAGGATGGTATGCACTCGACACAACATGCTTAATCCCAAGAGTCTGCATAACCTGCTTGAAAAGTTTAGACAGAAAGTTAGTTCCTTGGTGTGTCTGGACTACTTTCGGTAGACCAAAAGTAGTGAAGAACTTTGTCAAAACTTTAATCACCAAAGGTGCAGTTTTGGAACAGAGTGGAACAGCTTCTGGAAAGTACACATTTTGAAGACACACGTCAAATTAGACATTGCAGTCAGTAAAAACTGATTACCATTCTTTGTCTTGGGCAATGGACCAACACAGTCCACAATGACACGTTCAAAAGATTCACCAAGTACTGGTATAGGATGAAGAGGAGCTATGGGAACTGTCTGGTTTGGCTTTCCTGCAATCTGACATGTTTTACAAGTGTGGCAAAACTCAACTATATCAGCCTTCAATCCTGGCCAAAAGAAATGGTTGAGTATCTTATTGTACGTTTTTGTAACTCCCAAATGACCAGACAGGGGGTGCTCATCTGCAAGGGAGACTACGTAGTGACAATACTCAAGAGGCACAACAATCTGATAAGTAGTTCCATTGTTAATCATGGTGACCTGCAAAGAAACGCGTGCAGCCATCATTGCATTGCATAAAAAGGGCTTCACAGGCAAGGATATTGTGGCTACAAAGATTGCATATAAATCAACAATTTATAGGATCATTAAGAACTTCAAGGAAAGAGGTTCAACTCTTGTTAAGAAGGCTTCAGGACATCCAAGAAAGTCCAGCAAGCGCCAGGATCGTCTCCTAAAGAGGATTCAGCTGCGGTATCGGCATGCCACCAGTGCAGAGCTTGCTCTGCACTGGTAGCATGCCAGTGCCACCGGCAGCAGGCAGGTGTGAGCGCACCTGCACGCACAGTGAGGCGAAGACTTTTGGAAGATGGCCTGGTGTCAAGAAGGGCAGCAAAGAAGCAAAGAAGTTTTTCTCTCCAAAAAAACCCATCAGGGACAGATTGATCTTCTGCAGAAATTATGGTAAATGGACTGCTGAGGACTGGGGCAAAGTCATATTCTCCGACGAAGCCTCTTTCCGATTGTTTGGGGCATCTGGAAAAAGGCTTGTCCGGAGAAGAAAAGGGGAGCACTACCATCAGTCCTGTGTCATGCCAACAGTGAAGCATCCTGAGACTATTCATGTGTGGGGTTGCTTCTCATCCAAGGGAGTGGGCTCACTCACAATTTTGCCCAAAAACACAGCCATGAATGAAGAATGGTACCAAAACATCCTCCAACAGCAACTTCTTCCAACAATCCAACAACAGTTTGGTGAAGAGCAATGCATTTTCCAGCACGATGGAGCACCGTGCCATAAGGCAAAAGTGGCTCGGGGAACAAAACGTTGAGATTTTGGGTCCATGACCTGGAAACTCCCCAGATTGAGAACCCATTGAGAACTTGTGGTCAATCCTCAAGAGGCGGGTGGACAAACAAAAACCTACTAATTCTGACAAACTCCAAGAAGTGATTATGACAGAATGGATTGCTATCAGTCAGGATTTGGCCCTGAAGTTGAATGAGAGCATGCCCAGTCGAATTGCAGAGGTCCTGAAAAAGAAGGGCCAACACTGCAAATACTAACTCTTTGCATAAATGTCATGTAATTGTCGATAAAAGCCTTTGAAATGTATGAAGTGCTTGTAATTATATTTCAGTACATCACAGAAACAACTGAAACAAAGATCTTAAAGCAGTTTAGCAGCAAACTTTGTGACAACTAATATTTGTGTTATTCTCCAGTCAAAGATCTTGTCCTGTGTGAGAAAACTTCACCGTACCTCAAAGTCATTACTATAGTTTATTAATTTCCACGCTGATGTCAGCTTTAAATGACACAATAAAGTGTCAGACACAGCAAGCAGGGAAGCAGAATAACATCAGAAGAACACACCTAAAGAAAGCTCAAGCCGATCCAGGAGAGAAGGACAACTGCTGCCTAAGCGAAAACCTGTAGTGGTCCCGTACATGTCAGGAGTATCTGAGCAGCTGAGACGCATTTTTGAATTGAAAGAGACAGACCTCTTTCTGGGGGCCGCCATCGACGTAGATGACATCCGGCTAAAGGCCTGAGAAGTGGCCTGCAAAGGCGAGGTGATTCTGGCCGAGCTGGGTCAGACAGCGCTGTAGAGGCAGCAGAGGCTGGACCAGGCGCGGCAGACGCTGGACAAGGCGAGGATGGTGCGGGACCAGGCGAGGATGGTGCGGGACCAGGCGAGGATGGTGCGGGACCAGGCGAGGCTGAGGACGCAGGGGTGGGACCAAGCGATTCTGATGCTGACACTGCATGCGTGGATGAGGACGCTGACGCTGAAGCTGCTGCTGCAGGCAAGGATGAAGCAGCAGACGACGGCGTGGGAGCCGCAGGTGGTGGCGCTGCAGGCAACGCATGGGAGCCGCAGGTGGTGGCGCTGCAGGCGATAGTGATGGCGGGACGGGCTCCTCGGATCCCTCAGCAAAAACAGTCACAGAACCAGCAGGCACAGGGGCCTCTGGCACACACAGAGCAAAACCAGCAGGTTTGGACACCCCCAGCAGACACAGAACGGAACCAGCAGGTGCACAGGCCTCTGGCAGGGACAAAACACAACCAGCAGGTTTGGAGACCCCTGGCAGACACAGAACGGAACCAGCAGGTGCACAGGCCTCTGGCAGGGGCAAAACAGAACAAGAAGGTTTGGAGACCCCTGGCAGACACAGAACGGAACCAGCAGGTGCACAGGCCTCTGGCAGGGAGAAAACACAACCAGCAGGTTTGGAGACCCCTGGCAGACACAGAACGGAACCAGCAGGTGCACAGGCCTCTGGCAGGGGCAAAACAGAACAAGAAGGTTTGGAGACCCCTGGCAGACACAAAACGGAACCAGCAGGTGCACAGGCCTCTGGCAGGGAGAAAACACAACCAGCAGGTTTGGAGACCTCTGGCAGGCACAAAAAGAACCAGTAGGTGCACAGGCCTCTGGCAGGGAGAAAACACAACCAGCAGGTTTGGAGACCTCTGGCAGGCACAAAAAGAACCAGTAGGTGCGGGAACCTCCGGCAAGCACAAAACAGAACCAGCAGGTGCAGGGACCTCTAGCAAGGTTGACGCTGGACTGGAGCCGAGCAGCACATAGGTTTGATTCAGGCACCGACAGCAGGGTGCAGTCCTCTGCTGGCTGAAAGAGTTCACAAAAACTCCCAACAGAGGGCGGAGGTGGCTGAGTTAACTCTCCCGGGCTCTCAGCAGAGAATGATTGCTGAGAGGGCTTTGAGTTCTCAGGTAACACGGGTTGTGCTAGTGTTGAATCTCCCAGTTCTTTGAATCTTTGGGCTGAAGAAGGACACTTACTCGGTGTATAAATGCTCAATCAACAATCCTTTATTTCCATACAATTTTCACATAATGAGTATAAACCATCCGGATGGGGAGAGATGCAGAGAGGGTCACAGCAAGTCTCAAAATGGCGATGTGTTACACAGCTTTTTATACTTTCCTCTGGCCCCCACCTGGTCGTAAACCTAAACATTCACACTCTCTTATCTGTCATGGCGCCTAAGTTATGACCTCGGGCTCCCTGTCTTTCTACCTCCTACAAGGGTGGGGGCACAGAATGTTGTCTGCTTTTGCTATTGCTGGACCAAGGTCCTTCACACGCAACCTTCTCAGAGAATGATTTAAGCAGTCTGACATGACAAGAAAACAGTGTAAAGCATTCACAGCAGATAAATTGTGGCGCCCACCTGTCTAACAGAACCCAAAGGATGGTCACATTCTTTTAATCCCCAGAGATATACTTGAACTTTTGTCTATCCTACT
The DNA here is from genome assembly GCF_056152115.1 of Neolamprologus brichardi. Taxonomy (NCBI): domain Eukaryota; kingdom Metazoa; phylum Chordata; class Actinopteri; order Cichliformes; family Cichlidae; genus Neolamprologus; species Neolamprologus brichardi. Next base: position 25,331,525 of record NC_142109.1, on the reverse strand, counting down.
AACAAAAATATACTGAGACATTTTGTCTAACATACTATAAGAATATACTGCGAAGGGGGTCAGATCAGATCAGATTCAGATTTTATTTGTCACATACAGGTTGCCCCGCAGTGAAATGAGACGTTATCAGGGAGTGTTTGTCCGGCTTCAGCCTTGGGCCTGTGCAGCTGGCGCCGTGGTGGTGTCTGCATTTTGATGCCGAATTTGTTGATTTATTGAGAATTTTCAAAGCTGATCTTTAACACTCTGATACTGGTCTCTCTATCTCCCGTTGGAGAGCCGCGAGCCTCCCCATGATGGTATCAAACTTCTGATCCGTGGTGTTATCATTCTTTTGATTCTGAGACCTCACAACTGCAGTGATCCGTTCTGTGATGTGATCCAACTTTCGCTCAAGGTTCTCATTTTGAGCAGGGCCCTCTCTGATGTATCCCACCATACGCTCAATGGTGTTGTTTTGAGCCTTCACAGAAGCCGTAAGCGTCTCCAAGGTGTTAACCATGCTGCGTTCGTTGTGAGAGGTCGCGACTCGTCCCGTCGCTTCAATTCCAGCGGGCAGCTTTGGGGGGGTTTGAACAGCCGGTTCCGCTCTCTTATTTCTCCGATAAGTCAGGGCCATGCCAGCTCCGATCAGCAAGAACCCCGTTATCATGGTTCCGAATAGGTAAATATCTTCAGCGTCCTCGATCGACAGTCCCGCCAGGCACACGAGCCTCCATTTCTGCCACCCGTCCATCGTGTAACCGGCAGGGAAAGTCCCTCCGGGGCACTCGGGCTCTCCCGAGCCCAGACTTCTCGTTGAGAAGAGGGTGTCAATAGCATTCAGAGACCAGTTGATCAAATCCATAATCATGTTCTTTAACCTAATCTCACAATTCCCCCTTTGATCTCTCTTTAGAGAGATCACTTACAACATACATTCTAGGGTGGAAAAGTGGTGTCAACTCTTTCCCAGTCTCCTAGTATTTGTGCTTCACACAAAAACGCTGGATTTCCTCTGCGCTGTCACTTTTAGAGCTTGGCACGCTCTCTCCATCCCTCGAGTTGTCACACGTCCAACGCTGCTGAAGATTTAAGGCAGAGCACGTCGTACACCTTAGTTGTCTTCCTCAATGTCAACGATGAATCTCTCATTTTATTTAAAATCCTGCTGTGGGAAGTCTCCTCTTGATCTCCTGGAAGCTCAGTAGCACAGCTCTCTGTGTGATGTCCGCTGTGCTGAAGATGATCTCTGATCCTCCTGAAGCCTCTCTCCTGGCCTCAGCTCCCATCCTGTGGACGATCCTCTCAGCCACTCCTTCTCGTCATGGCACCTCACGACATCTACAGATTAAAAAATAACACTCCTTTCCCCACATGGCTTCCACCATGTGTCAACTCCCCAATGAGACATGTACAAGAATGTTGCACATTCTCTCTAAAACAATCTCCAGGGTTTCCCACTTGGAGGAGCCATACTCCAACCTGTAACCCTGGGAAAAAACATTAATCAGCAGTTACATGTTCAGCTTATTCAACTCCCAGCTCCACCTGGAGCCTGTATCCTGGAAGACAAATCTGTTAAATCAAACTTCACATTTGCAACCAACTGTAGATCATAAGAGTGATAAAGTATTCAGCATAAAAGACAAGTATCATGTGCAGGTTTTCTCCAATCATTAAATCACTATTATTACCATAATTTGTCCCAAATCATGAATCATCCCAATTTATTCCACAATTTAATCTGTGACTTCCCTTAAACAATGTCACTCCACCCATTTTATCACTATGAGCTCAGTAGTGGCTAGCTAATAAGTTCATATTCAACTATTCCATAAACACTGCATCTTATTTGTTTCCTCATGTCACTTGTCTGTTTTCTGCTGAATCCTCTACATCCACTCTTAAAGAAAAACAAACATTATGAGCACACATAGACAATCCTGGTGGTCAGGCGCAGGTCGATAGGTTCCAGAGGTGCCGTAAAAGGTCATAAAATTAAGCCTGCTGTAAAAGGAATGACACTGGTTTCAACACAGGAAATTTCTCACGTTATTCACATCGTCAAAGTAACCTTCAACGTTTTCCCAACAACACAGTGTAACAGCATCATCAATCCTGTAGTAGAGAAACAAACATCAACCAATTGTTCTGTTATAAATCTCATCATCAAATCACATGAAGAACTATAATGCTGTAGAAAAGAAAATGCAAATGTTAGCGCTGCGCAGGTGTGTACACACTTTCTCACAGTATTCTCTGTGAGCAACACAAGCCCATGAATAACACACCCCTGGTAGATTCACAAACACAGAAAGTGGCATTTAAAAGGTTAAATCATCACTCAACCTCGAATGTTGCTGTCATCTTTCTGCTCCTGTAAAAAGAAACACATAAATTCATCCACCCTTTTGGCCTGTCTAGGTGGAGGTTAACTTTGAGTCGTGGTCAAGTCTTGTCAGCTTTTACCAGTCAGTCAGTTTGTTTTTATTTCCATTCATTCATTCATTCATCCATTCTTTCTTTCTTTGCTGATAGTGGAAACCATCGCCACATTTGATTTCCACCCTCAGCAAAATGACGTCATTTCAAAAAGAAAAAGAAGAACTTTAGGTCGGATTACCTCACTGAATCCTTTTAGGCAGGGACTCTCATTTTCTAATTGTCCCCAATAAGTGGCTTTCTCCTGAGCCCATTTTAATGTGGAGAAAAATACTTTGCGACTGTTTTCAGTAAGAATGTTTTATAGCGCTTTAAAGTTCAATCTCTCAGGCCTGGATTAAAAACCTGATTTGTTAAATCAGGAACTCACAAAATACCAAAATATCACCACCGGTGGATCACTCCTCTCAGATGTTCTTATTTCAGTGCACTGTAACAAAAGCAAAAACAAACGTAACCAATAAAATACTCATATAATAACAAATACTGGGGCCCGTTGGAAACATGTCCAAGCATAAAACCATCTTTCTCTCTCTTAGAGAAAGCAAACAATCCAAACCTCACTGATAAAATCAACCTAGTGTTAAGCAAAACCCAAAATCAACCAAAACTTCACCAGAAAGTGATAGGTTACGAGGCAGGGTGCACCCCGAACAGGTCACCAGTATATCACCTAGAAACAAACTATCATTTACACTTACATTCACAGATAATTTAGAATCATCAATCAACCTAGCTCTAACAGCTGCATGACTTTTCACTGTGGCAGGAAACCAGAATACCCAGAGAGAAACCGCTGCAAACTAACCAGACAGTGGACTTGCACCCAGGACCTTCTTACTGTGGAGCAACAGCACTCACCAGCATGCCAACAATGTAGGAAATACAGGGAAGCTATGATTTCCTGTTGAATTTTGTACAGATCTTTAAAGCCTGAGGCAATTATGTTAAATACACGTGGGATACTTACGTAAATCCAAGGCTGGCCCCCTTTTCTCTTTTTTAAATTTATTTTTTATTTTCAGTGTGTTCCTCCTTCAATTAAATCTCAATCACAAAAATGTGGTGCTCCGAAATAAGGCTCACACCGTTAATTCATCATTTTCACTCTGTACCACTGCTCCTTATCCGGCTGTGTGAAGCACAGTAAACAATTCAGTCGAGGCCTTGAGCCATAGACAGACATCACTCACAGACATTGTTTTCATAACCAAACTGCTCTAGACCCTGTCCCCTAAATCTGCACAAATGCCCTCTGGGTGACATGAAATGCATTTAACCAATTAACAATCAATGGCTTCTTGTTGTTGTAACAAATTCTGTATTTGGACGTTTGTGTGCAGCATTTTGCGTATCAGCATAGCATTTGTTAGTAAAGCATTCTTCATTGCATCAGCGTGTGTGTGTCACTCTTCCTTGCACAAACATGTATATGTGTGTGTGTGTGTGTGTGTGTATATGTGTGGATCACTTCTCAGTGAATTGAATCAGCATTTCGATTTGTGTGCGTGTGTGTGTCATTTCTCAGTCAATCAATGAGTGCATATGTGTTCATATGTGTGTTTCTCTTAATTCTGAGTCAGTGTATGTAGATGTGTGTGTTTGTGTGTGTGTTTGTGTTCATCACTTTCCTGTTCTGGTGTTCTGGGTAAACCAGGGCCTGAAGCGTGCTCTGGGGTCCTGCCTCCCCCTTTCCAGTCCGTTTGCATCCCTTGGTGCTGCTGCCCAAAGTTCTGTCCATACTGGTTCTGGCCCCAATTAAGGCAGTCCTTTTCTCCAGTGCAGCTCCTCCTGAGCCATGCTCAGTTTCTGCTCTGATGTCTTGAGGTCTCACTGAGGGCAGAAACCTCAGAGTCTTTTCCGTACACGTCAGATTGAAGTTTATTGATGTTTTCCTTGCTTTGCTTCCACGGCCTTCTGCAGCTCTGCTGTTCGGCTCTTCTCAGAGGTCAGCTCCTGGCTGAGCCCTGACACCTGTGTCTTCAGCTTATGTTCTTCTGCTGCTTTTGTCCAATCTGAGGTGCCTCCTGACCTCAGTTACTCCTCGTGTCTTTAGCACGCCCTTTTTGCTGCCCGATCATCTGTGTTGGTCTGTCACTGTCCTGCACAGTTTTAATGCAGAGTTGTTAAGGTCAGCATTCTTTTGCTCGGCCTCACCTTTCATCCAGGCTTAATAGGCGTCTTGTCACAGCTCTGTCAGCTGAAACCGTCTGGAAATCTCCCCCGTGTAGTGAAACGGGCCTTGGATTTAACGTTCTCCGTCTCCGCTGCATGAGATCGTTTTCCTGCAGCACTGTTGACATTCTCAGGCTGTTGTTGTGGGTCCAGCTGCTGTAGCATTTGGTCAGGGTCACATCAAAGATGGTAGAAGGGAGAGCAAAGGTGGTAGAGGGGAGAGCAGGAGTCCAGGTCAGCCTCGGCTTTCCGGGCCGACAAAGCAGCCTGTAATTAAGCATAAAGAGAAAAAACAAAAACAAAACAAAAACAGACGAACAGGAAAATGATGTTGTTTTGGCTGTGTTGTTCAGAGAGGGGCCAGGCCCTGTGTCAGCCTTCTCCCCCCCTTTTTTTTGTTTTTTCTCACTATATAATCAACTTCTAACCCACCAAGTTGACAGGACAACACAGGTACACGTTAAAATTCTTAAGATCATGTTTAACAATTCAAAAAAGGAATTTTATTTCATTCAATAATCACTTGTATTAATCAATCAGAAGAAAACATGTCACAATTTGACTCTTTTAACCACTAAATTTATTATTTCATCACCGGTTTATCATACCAGTGTCTGTCTTTTTGAAGTCAAGTTGTTGTCCTGCAACCCAGAGAGTTTATTTGTTAGTAGTGGATAACCTTTATCATTTAACAACATGTGTATGTTAAGTTTTGCTGCTTTAACCTTGCTGGAAAATCTTCACGTGTTCATGAGTGTAAGCTGTTTCTTCATTGCGTGTGTGTGCGTTTGTGGGTGGGTTATTTTAACTTTTTCTCCAACAAGGCATTTCTCTAATTGTGTGTGTTTTTAATTTTGTTTCCCAAATTTTGATTTCCCACCTTAAATAACAGCATTCCATGTCTTCAGCCAGGAATTAGAGCTTGCTTGTGAGATTCAGGGACACATGGTGCCAAAAACAATTCAGTGAAAAACTTGCCTGAAAATTTCCAGTAATGGTAACCGATAACTGGAGGAGAAGATGTCCTTTAAGCCTCTTTTCAGGGTGAGGACAAAGTGAAAGGTCAAGCTGTAAAATTTTGAGCCAGAGCTTGGCCTGTCTGTCGTCCCAATTTTGTTAATCTATCCTTTTGCTGCTGTACTCAGGTTTCCAGGTTGAGAGAAATCCACCTGTATTAAGAGACTAAAACATTCATTTACTATTTTTCTTAAAACATCCATTTGGTTCATCTGCCTAGATTTTACTCTCTCTCTCTCTTGGTGCATAGTTCACACAGTCAGGCAGTTGCCTTTTATGGGCATGCAGATTTCCGGTCACCGACACTCACCCCCAGCAGCCGCCAAGCCATCTCTCCTATATCAAAACCCAGCCAAACATCAAACATTCACCGCAGTCATTCAAAAACTGTATTTATAATATTAAAATCAACAAAATCTGCATTTTAATTACAGGCATGTATCATTGTTTGCAAATCATACTTATAAAACTCAATAACACGCTAAACAGGAAGTCCTCTGTAGGCTTCACAGCAGCCACCTCATTTGCATGTTCACACACCGTCTAAACTAGCTCGCAGCGCTGCAGCGCGCTGTCGTCACACACAGCCTCGTTTCACACTCAACTCTCTATTATATTTACAAAGACGTCTTATATTTACAATCACTCCTTCTTTATCACACAACTCCTTACTCTCCTTTGGCACAGCTGCAACCTCTAATTTTTTCTCTGGCGCACTCCCAGGTCGCATGACCTGCAGCGCCCTCAGCAACTCGTCTCTCTGCTTCTCAAAGGTTTTCCACTCACCCTGCACACCCCCTTTTTCTATGTTAGACTTAGAACCCAACATTTTCACACCACTACACACCTTTAAATCCTCCAAATGACTTCACAGTTTGCAACAATTCACGACACAGCCTCTTGCCGCAATTTCTGCACAACACAAACACTTTTAGACACAAATTATTCTGTTGGCCTCCTGCCACAATTTCTGCACCACACAAACACTTTTAGGCACAAATTATTCTGTTACTTTAATTGACTCCCGTACTTCAGACGAGACGCCGACTCTAACGGCGCTTTCACACAAACTACACACCTCCAACTCTCTTTCTCTCTCTCTTTTTTTTTTTTTTTTTTTTTAAACCACAGAGTAATACACCCAATTCAGCCCGTCTATCTCTATGTGGCTCCAAATACCCTCTTTATTTAATTTAACACTCGTCAGGGGACAGGCAAACAACAATTTCAACCACTGAAACGAGGAATATAACCTTTTTCAACCTTTTTAACCTTATTTTACCTTATTTAACCTTATATACCCTTATTTCTCTGACTATTCTTAGAACTCAACCTTTGTTCGCAAAATGTGTCTTGTTCTATGTTCTAATCCAGAATAAAATGTAAACCCGTGATTACACAAACGTTTTCAATATTATTCTGTGGCTATGCGGGAGTCCTCAGTCCCCAAGTCACCACCTCAGCAAACCAGACGCCGCTGGACCTGACTGCGCATCCACAGGCAGGGGGGTTGCCAACACCATGAACAAAACCAATTTCCACAGGTCCACTAGGCATCAACCTTTGATCCTAAAATGTGTCTTTGCTCTAATGTCCTCCCATTCACACATTAACCGTCACTGTTACCGTGTTTATATTTCACACAGAAACACAGCAAGCGCGTCTCATCAGCAGAAACACACACAGAAACCTCTGAGCTCACCTTTGAAAATGCAAGCGCACCACAAGCCAGATTCTATTTCACCTCTATTTCAGATACACTTTGGCCGCCTTTTGGAAGCTTTTCCCCATTTCTTGCAACAGAAGCCAGTTTTAGACAAAATTAATTATGTTAGGGTAAAGTGGGCTGCACCCTAGTCTCAACGTAGAATATAATTAGTATCTTGCTAGAGGCAGTTCCTATGACACACTGGAATTCTAGTCTCAACGTAGAGTATTATTAGTATTCTTGCTAGAAAACCAGACACCGACAATTTAATGTGAAAATACGTGTAACTCAGCGAACAGATTAATTTGGAAAGCCCAATATGCACATTTGGTATTTATAATACAACAGGCTGTGCTTACCTTTTGATGTTTGGACCGTCCTCTGTTCGCCTCGCCCCACGATCTCACCACAGGCCAAATCTGCCCTTCCTCAGCACACCAAAAGATCCGGGTCACCGGCACCAAGTTGTTGAATTCACCCAGTTCTTTGAATCTTTGGGCTGAAGAAGGACACTTACTCGGTGTATAAATGCTCAATCAACAATCCTTTATTTCCATACAATTTTCACATAATGAGCATAAACCATCCGGATGGGGAGAGATACAGAGAGGGTCACAGCAAGTCTCAAAATGGCGATGTGTTACACAGCTTTTTATACTTTCCTCTGGCCCCCACCTGGTCGTAAACCTAAACATTCACACTCTCTTATCTGTCATGGCGCCTAAGTTATGACCTCGGGCTCCCTGTCTTTCTACCTCCTACAAGGGTGGGGGCACAGAATGTTGTCTGCTTTTGCTATTACTGGACCAAGGTCCTTCACACGCAACCTTCTCAGAGAATGATTTAAGCAGTCTGACATGACAAGAAAACAGTGTAAAGCATTCACAGCAGATAAATTGTGGCGCCCACCTGTCTAACAGAACCCAAAGGATGGTCACATTCTTTTAATCCCCAGAGATATACTTGAACTTTTGTCTATCCTACTAACAAAAATATACTGAGACATTTTGTCTAACATACTATAAGAATATACTGCGAAGGGGGTCATGTTCTTTAACCTAATCTCACACTAGCTTCTTGGTTTCCAGGGGTCCAGAGTCAGCTGAGGGTTGAAGCTCAGCCTCTGGGGAGGCCCTGGGGAGAGTTACAGTCTCTAGAGAAGCCAGCTTTCAAGGGATCAAGACTGTCTTAATGAGTGCATCTCTTTGTTTAGCATGAGTGGGTGAAGAGCATGGCTCAGCAGGAGACTGGGCTGCTGAAGGCTAAAGTGCTGGTTGAGGAGAGAATGAAACTGGTGGTGGAGCAGATGATTGAGCTAAGGGGTAGCGGGTACACTGGAGACTGAGCTACAGGTTGGGCGGCTAAGTGGGCTAACGGTAGAGGTGGGAATCACCATACATCCCACGATACAATATTATCACAATACTTAACGCACCATACGACATTATTGCAATTTTTTAAAATATTTTGCGATATTCAGATTCTGTACATAAAGGTAAACTTTATCAATATTCATTTTATCTAATATCAAAGTCTCACACTCAGTCTTTCTCTCATTTCAGTCAGTTTTATTGTTGACAAACTGAACAGTTTGTATTACAGTATAGTCCAACTTAACTGAATGCAACCATCTGTTACAATTATAGCTATTATGAACTATGCAATTTATGAAAACTATGCAGCCCATTCAGCAACTGAAAAATTTGAAAGTAAATTAAAACAAAATATAATTTTACATTAAATAAAAAAGTTTTAAACTTAATTAAAATAAAACATGTCTTAAATTAAAATAAGTAAACTGTCACATTTATTGCTGCCAAAAAACAGTTAAACACATTTGGACAGGGAAGGAATGTCAGGATTCTTGCTCAGAAAAAGGAGCTGATCAACATGCTCTGAAGTCAGAGCACAAAAACTTTTTTTGTAACAAAATATCGATTTCTGCTGTCCCTGTATCGATACATTATTAGCAAACGAAATATCACGATACTACACAGAATCGATTTTTTTCCCCCACCCCTAGCTAACGGCTTTGCTGAAAGCAGTAATGATGGCTGTAAAGCAGGTGGTGGAGTGGAAGACTGAGCTGGCGGCTCGGTGGAGGTAAAGACAGCTGAGCCTGAACCTGAGCTGATGATCAGAGTGACAGTTGTGTAATAGTAATATTCCCCAGCTCAGGAGGAGCAGAATACACACCGTCTCTTAACTCCAACACAGCCTCAGGAAAAACAGTTTTTGACTTCCCCGGCAAAAATAAAAAGTTTCTGGGATGATAGTTTTTATATTCCCAGGCTCCGAAAGAGCACAAGCAGAAGACTCTTTAACGTCCAAAGAATGGGAATGAACAGCATCTGAACTATCAGTGTCAGAGACGGACATGTCAGCTGAGACAGTCTTAAAACCTCTAAGTTCAGTTTTGCCACAGCCTGAAAAGTCAGATATGGGGTTGTCAGCTAGAGGAGAAACTGACTCAGGATAAACAAAGTTCGTTGAAGAAAGCTCCGTGTTCTGCCGCTGCTGTGTCGCAGGAAGCTCATGCAGCTTCACAGCGAGCTCCTTTCGCTGCTGCTGTGGGTGCTGCGACTTCAGCATGGAGTACTGGGAGCGAGCAAAGGCTGCTAGCTCCCGAGCTTGAAGAACCTCGTGGGCTTCGTGCAGCTCATCCAACATGCCCATGAATCCCGAGTTAGCGGAAATGTGGATATCTCTCGAGGATTGCTTCGATAGCATTTATCCCTATTGCAATTGCCTTAGTACCCTCTATGTAGGAAATCAGCTTCACCAAGCTCATGATGCGGGCGAGATCGCTCTCCCGGGACAAGCCCGCTGGGTTCAGGTTATGGTCGCGTCGTTCTGTCATGACTGTGTGCTACGCAGGCAGGCAGGATTGGACCCAAACGCAGGATTCGCGGAGGCAGAGGTGACCTTAAGAAACTTGGTTTATTACAGTAAAATACTACAGAAAACTAACTGAACTGGGAAAACAAATAAACTAACAGGTAGGCAAGCAAGCAAACGGAACACACAGCGAGAATGAGGGTAAGCAGACGTTAACGACGCGACAGAGAACAAAGGAAACACAGGGCATATATACACAGGGGAGTAATCAGGGAATGGAAAACAGGAGGGAGACACAGCTGGGAATGATTGGGCTAACAAGACAGGAGTGAGGTAAAACTGAACACCCTGACACCAGACACAAACTTTCAAAGTAAAACAGGAAACAAGAAACAAGGATGCAGACTGACACTGATCTAAATCTAGAATAATAATCAAAATAACACAACCAAAGAACCAGAACATAAATCATAATACAGAAATATACCAAAATATAAGAAACTGAAAAAGCTGGGTCAAAATGACCCAGAACTGTGACACAAACTCTGATGTAAATGCATTAAAGTCACAATCCTTGCTGAGGGAAAAAAAAAAAACTTTAAATCTTTGTATTTTATTTTATTTTTTCAGCTTAAATATCAAACTAACTGTACTTTTTGTTGACATTTTTGCTTTCTGTCTTTCCAACCTTTTGAAGGAACAGTTGGGTTGCTTAATATTGGCAATTTATATTTTTTGGCTATTTCTGGCAATAGAGTGAAAAACCTTCATAAGGGGCTCCTTTACATGCACCATATATGAGTATCTAACAATAGGAAAAGCACTGTTCTACAGTCTCCAAGAATGGTTTTTACAAAGGCATATATGAAATCCATAATTTTTTTTGCAATTTCACATTGAAAAATATTATTCTTTAAAACATTTACCGAAATAAAATAATAAGGCCATCACAGTTACAGCCTATTCTTATCAACTGTTTAAATAACTTACACATTTGAGAATAGGGTTGTCAAACATCTAGGAACAGGCAGGACTCAAATGCAATTTTAGCCTTCATTTTGCTTATTTACAGTAAAGTTTCAACAACAATATGGCAAAAGGACCGGTTCTTATATGGCTCCTTTCAGCTCTTCCTGACGACTCAATGTGCTTTATACAGCTTGAGCTTATTCAGCCATTCACACACACAGGACATCACAGATCCTAGAGCTTATCCATTATTATCAGGATGTCCTAAAAACTCACTGAAAAGCATTCAGCTTATCCAAAATGCTGCAGCAAGAGTACTGACAGGGACTAAAAAGAGAGAGCATATTTCTCCTGTTTTGGCTTCCCTTCATTGGCTTCCTGTTAAATCCAGAATTGAATTCAAAATCCTGCTCCTCACATACAAGGTCTTAAATAATCAGGCCCCCTCTTATCTTAATGACCTTGTAGTACCATATCACCCCATTAGAGCACTTCGCTCTCGCACTGCAGGCCTACTTGTTGTTCCTAGAGTATTTAAAAGTAGAATGGGAGGGAGAGCCTTCAGTTTTCAGGCCCCTTTTCTGTGGAACCAGCTTCCAGTTTGGATTCGGGAGACAGACACTATCTCTACTTTTAAGATTAGGCTTAAAACTTTCCTTTTTGCTAAAGCATATAGTTAGGGCTGGACCAGGTGACCCTGAATCCTCCCTTAGTTATGTTGCAATAGACGTAGGCTGCCGGGGGATTCCCATGATGCATTGAGTTTTTCCTTTCCAGTCACCTTTCTCACTCACTATGTATTAATAGACCTCTCTGCATTGAATCATATCTGTTATTAATCTCTGTCTCTCTTCCACAGCATGTCTTTTATCCTGTCTTCCTTCTCTCACCCCAACCGGTCGCAGCAGATGGCCGCCCCTCCCTGAGCCTGGTTCTGCTGGAGGTTTCTTCCTGTTAAAAGGGAGTTTTTCCTTCCCACTGTCGCCAAAGTGCTTGCTCATAGGGGGTCATATGATTGTTGGGTTTTTCTCTGTATCATGAAGCGCCTTGAGGCGACTTTTGTTGTGATTTGGCGCTATATAAATAAAATTGAATTGAATTGAATCCCTTTCAATTGTTGAAATGACTTGCACATTTGGGAACAGGGTTGTCATTTGAATGGATCTACTGTAGAGAAAATGTTATGCGAAATATGAAATATTTCAAATGTGAATCTCACACACCCACAAACACACAAATGTTGGAGAGATACATTTATTTTAGTATTGGATTACTGGCAAATATGAAGCTGAACAATTCTGGGAGTTTCGATTTGCTAGGTTTAGTAAACAGAAGAAAACCACTCCTCTTTTTACAATACTTTTTAAGTTGTTCTCTGTGACTTTTTAGATTTTGCTCTTGAATTTTGATTTTTTAAAACCATGAGGTTTCGGAGTAGCTCGGGTGACCAGGTTTAATTATGTAAATATTTTTGTGCTAATGTTTTCTTGAGCAAGCTGTAGAGTTTTTCCCACAATGATATCAATGTGGATATTTAACATTTAGTAGCAACTCAAAAGTAACTAAACTGCCAAACAGTTCTGTTTACAGAGCTGTGTTCTATACAATACAATACAATTTTATTTATATAGCACATTTAAAAACCCGAAGGCACACCAAAGTGCTTCACAGTAATATGGAGAATCAACTTAAGTCAATAACAGGGTACAAATCGGGCACAAGCACAGACAGGATAGAGGCACTAACAGACCAGGAGAGTTAGATAAATACAAAATATGCTAAGAAGACAAAAACAGCAGTAAAATTAATAAAAAATAATAAATTTAATAAAATCTAATAAAAGATTTAAAAGTTTAAAAATTAAAAGATTTAAAAGGGTATTAACTGGTCGGGAAAGACAAGTCAAATAGATATGCTTTTAATCTTAATTTAAAGGACTGGATAGAGTCCAAGGCTCGAATAGAAGCTGGGAGGCTATTCCAAAGGTTGGGTGCAGCTGAAGCAAAGGCACGATCGCCTCTGGTCTTCAGTCTAAACTTAGGTTGACCTGATGATCTTAATGCACGACAAGGAGTGTACAAATCGTATCAATCGTACAGGGAGTTCAGTGATGCTGCCAAATCATCAGTCAGTTGACAATAGATTTGAATGTCATCAGCGTAAAAGTGATAAGAAATATTGTATTTTTCAAATATGGAGCCCAAGGGTAGCATATACAAAGAGAATAATAAAGGGCCCAATACAGACTCCTGGGGCACACCACAACAGAGAGGGGCAACAGAGGAAGAGTATCCTCCCATCACAACAGAGAAGGATCTATCTGTGAGGTAAGAATTAAACCAGTTAAGGGCAGAACCCTTGATGCCTACAACATGCTCTAGCCTCCTCAAGAGTATATTATGATCAACCATGTCAAAGGCTGAAGACAGATCCAATAAAACTAAAACGGCAGGGCGACCAGAGTCAGCAAATACAAGAAGATCATTATAGACTCTTAGCAGTGCCGTTTCAGTGCTATGGTGTGGCTTAAAGCCAGACTGGTATTTGTCAGTGATATTATTTGCAATTAAGTAAGCCTGTATTTGGAGAAAGACGGCTGTCTCTAAAATTTTTGATAAAAACGGAAGCTTCGAGATTGGCCTATAATTAGCAGGGTCTTTCTGATCAAAATTACTTTTTTTAAGAACGGGGTGCACTACCACATGTTTAAAGGCAGTCGGGACACAGCCCACTAACAATGATAAATTCATTAAGAATAAGATGCAAGGCCCAATTTTCTCAAAACCTTCCTTAATAATTCAGGATGGAAGGATATCGTGCACAGAATTTGAGTTTCTCAGTTGTTCAATTATTCCCTTAAGAGTGGGGAGTGATAACAGCTCAAAGTGAGAAAAGGTGGACATGCATCCTAAAACCGGAACAGGATTCAGCACAAGAGAGTGTGAAGCCTTCAGTAATAAAACTTTTCCAGTAAAATGATTAAGAAATTGCTCACAGAGAGCCTGAGAGGCCGAGCTCGAAGAGTCCAGACAGGGATTTATCACTGAATTAAAAATTTTGAATAACATTCGGGGGTTGTGGCTATTAGTCTCAATAATGTCTGATAGGAAAGCTGCTTTAGCTGCCTTTACAGAGTTCTGGTAGAGAAAGCGGCTCCTACAAAGAATGTCATAGGATATCTGAAGCCTGTCTTTTTTCCACCTCCTTTCAAATTGACGGCAGGCACGACGTAAGACTCGTATAGTGTCATTTAGCCATGGTTGATGAGAAGTTCTGGGACGTTTCATCTTTATAGGGGCCACAGTATCTAAGATGGAACAACAGGTGGATAGCATAGCGTTGGCAAAATCATCAACCAATGGAGGTGTGTAACAGTTTGTATCAGTGAAGTCTGGATCAAAAAAGGCAAAGTTTAGAAAGGTCGTAATGAAGTTAGCCACTGTCTCAGAGTTAATGATACGTACAGGGCGATGACAGCCTTTAGAATTTAAATCAATTGCACATAGCTCAACATCAACCAAAAAATGGTCAGAAATACCAGCATTATCAATGTCCATAGTACAAATATCCAAAGCATATGAGAGGACCAAATCCAAGGTATGACCTTTAAGATAAGTTGGTTCCCTGACCCACTGTGTAAGGTTAAAAGAGTCAATTAGGGCAAGAAAATCCTTGGCTAGGGGGTCATCAGCACAACAAATATGTATGTTAAAATCTCCAGTAATAAGAGCTTGGTCATAACTTAATAAAAATGAACCTAAGAAGTCAGCAAATTCACAAATAAAATTGTATTGTATTGTACTGTGTTCTAGTCCCTGCACCACCTGATTCAAGCACACAGAAGAAGCCGCTGAAGGGTCATGGTTTTCTAGCAAAAAGTAAAAATAAATCACTGTTTTCTAATGTTGTAGCACCATGACATGGGATCTTTTCCTTTTTGAAAAAAAAATCAGAAGTTCTTGGGGGACAATGAACTAGAGTTTGTTATCTGGGTGCATGAGGACTGGTGCTTAAATGAAGAGTTCCTTTAATTTGGTGAAGGCTGCTGTGGCTTCTGGGCACCAAACAAAGCGCACCTCTCCAAAAGTTGATTCTGTTCATCTGGATGTAGCGTTTTGTGGGAGAAACGTTTCATCCCTCGTCCAAGTGACTGTGGGACGAGGGACCAACCAATATTAAAAAGGTCAATATTACGGTAAAATACTGGCAGCTGTGGTTGCCAGAATTTCACCGTGGAAAATATAATGATAATGCAGAATACATAACGGTATACTTTGTTGAGAAATGTAAAATTCACAGTGAACTTTGGTTTTTGCACAATAATTATATTGAAATAAAAAACTAATATAATGTAAACCTGTTAAAATCCAATTTTAATAAGGTTGATTACTGTCTCCTATTGACAAAGCACAGAAGAGCTGTATAATACAAAACATGTTTTTTTATTCAAAAGTTCATATTTACAGTAAATTATTGGCAGCTGTTTTGAGCCAGAATGTCGTCTGAAAAATTTAGCTCCAACAAATGAGGCAATAAATATAATAGGGCTGATTGGCATAAAATTTACATTCTATGACTTTTTGTTATAATTTGTTAGAAATTTGTTAGAAACATTAATGAAAAACCAGTAGAGACAATGATTAAATTAAACAGTTAATATTAAATAATCAAATTAACAACTCAGCTCAACAACTCAACAACTTTTATGCTCGTTTTGAGCGAGGGAACCCCACAACCACAACCAAAGCAGACGTGACGCCAGACCACCAACCTCTGACTCTCTCCCCCACCGATGTAGGAGCGGTGCTGAGCAGGATCAATGTCCACAAGGCTGCAGGTCCTGATGGCATCCCTGGGTGTGTTCTCAGAGCGTGTTCTGGGGAGCTTGCAGGAGTGCTCACAGACATATTCAATCTGTCCTTGGCCCACGCTGTGGTACCGACCTGCTTTAAATCCACCTCCATCGTCCCGATACCCAAAAACTCCAACCCATCTTGCCTAAATGACTACCGCCCAGTAGCACTCACCCCCATCATCACTAAGTGCTTAGAGCAGCTGATCCTAGCACACTTCAAATCCTGTCTCCCCCCCCACCCTGGACCCCCACCAATTCGCATACCGCCAGAACAGGAGCACAGAGGATGCAGTCTCCATCGCACTGCACTCTGTCCTCTCACACCTGGACAACAACAACACATACGCCAGAATGCTGCTTATAGACTTCAGTTCAGCATTCAATACAATCCATCCCTCACAACTCATCAGGAAACTGACAGACCTGGGCATCAGTTCCCCCATCTGCAAATGGTTACTGGACTTCCTGACCAACCGCCCCCAACATGTCCGGCTGGATAACCGCTGCTCATCTACAATCACAATGAACACCAGTGTACCACAAGGCTGTGTGATGAGCCATTTCCTCTACTCCCTCTTCACCCACGACTGCAGACCTGCTGATGGTTCCAACACCATCATTAAGTTTGCAGATGACACCACAGTGATTGGCCTCATCAGTGACAACGATTAGGCCGCCTACAGGGAGGAGATGGATCGTCTGGCTGATTGGTGCGACAGAAACAACCCGCTGCTTAACACCGAGAAGACCAAGGAGCTCATCGTGGACTACAGGAGGAATGCTGACCCACATCCACCCATCCACATTAAGGGGACGGCTGTGGAGCGTGTGAGCAGCTTCAAGTTCCTGGGAGTCCACATCTCCGAGGATCTCATCTGGACGACCAACTGCTCCAAGCTGGTCAAGAAGGCTCACCAGCGCCTCTTCTTCTTGAGGACTCTGAGGAAGAACCACCTCTCCTCAGACATCCTGGTGAACTTCTATCGCTGCACCATCGAGAGCATCCTGACCAACTGTATAACAGTCTGGTACGGGAACTGCTCTGCCTCGGACCGGAAGGCGTTGCAGAGGGTCGTGAAAACTGCCCAGCGCATTGCCGGAGCACCACTTCCTGCCATAAAAGACATCTACAGGAAGCGGTGTCTGAAAAGGGCTGGGAAAATCATCAAAGACCCCCGTCACCCATCACATGGACTCTTCACCCTCCTGCCCTCTGGGAGGCGCTAAGACCACCAGGTACCGGAACAGCTTCTTCCCCACAGCTGTCAGACTCCTGAACTCTGCCTCCTGACATCTGACCCACACTAAACTCATGGACTGGACATACACACACCCACAACCACCTACACACTCACAATGGACAACCGTACCCTCAAACACACAATAATAACATGGACTGAACCACCACTCACAACCACTAGCACTTTATATAGCCTCTGTAGAAATTATCCACATATCTCACTTATCTTAACTGCACTTACCTCAGCCTTTGATACAGTCAACCATACCATCCTGATAAACAGACTGAGAGACCTGGTTGGGATGTCTGGCTCTGTTTTAGACTGGTTTTCATCTTATATATCTGAAAGGAGTTTTAGTGTGTCTGCAAACCAGATCATGTCGGAATCTACAGAGTTGTTGTGTGGAGTTCCTCAGGGCTCTGTGCTGGGACCTATTCTGTTTTTAATATACATTCTTCCTTTAAGTCAGATAATACAGCAGTTTCCTGAAGTATCTTACCATCTTTTTGCTGACGATATTCAGCTATATTATTCGTTTAAGCCTGCTGAAGCTCATAAGCTCTCCAATCTGATTGACTGTTTAACCAACATTAAACAATGGTTGAACAATAACTGCTTACAGCTAAACCCAGACAAAACAGAAACTTTGATTATTGCACCAGGCAGTGCAATACCTGATATTAAACGGCGACTGGGTGACTTAGGTTCCTCCCAGAAACATAACCTTAGAAACTTGGGTGTCATTTTTGATGAAGCTTTTTCTTTGGAGGGACATCTAAATCAGACAGTAAGAACCTGCTTTTTTCACCTGAGGAACATTTCTAAACTTAGATCCATCGTGTCAACAAGTGAACTCGAGATGATAATACATGCTTTTATCTCTACAAGACTTGACTACTGTAACAGCCTGTTTACTTGTCTAAACATGAAAGGGCTATCCCGCCTACAGGTTGTTCAAAACTCTGCAGCGAGGCTACTGACCCGCTCGAACAAGGGTGCTCATATGACCCCTGTGTTAAAGTCGCTGCACTGGCTACCAATCAGATTCAGGTTCCATTTTAAAATTCTAGTTTTAACTTTTAGAGCATTACAGAGACAGGCACCCCCCTACATTGCTGATCTGATTCATACACATACCTCCACTCGTAACCTGAGGTCAGCAAACCAAAATCTTTTAGTGGTCCCCCACACTCGTTTTAAAACCCGAGGGGACCGATCTTTCCAAGCTGTTGCACCCAGATTGTGGAATGCACTTCCCCTATTTCTACGGGGTTTGGACTCAGTGGAGACCTTCAAAAAGCAGCTAAAGACATTTTTATTTCAAAAAGCTTTTAATTAGACCAGGGTTTTCATGGTGTATTTTATGACTGTATTATGTTTTTACCTTGTAAAGCACTTTGTGACATATGCCTGTGAAAGGTGCTATATAAATAAAGTTTACTTACTTACTTACTTACACTACTGTATAGCTCTGTGTAAATAATCATTCTGTACATACGATAATTTTTAATCCTACAACTGTTTATAACTTGCATAGTTCACATTTCTGTATAACTGTATATCTCAGATTTCTGTATAGTTTTTTTATTTCATATTTATATCCTGTTCATAGCCTGTACATAGCTTGTACTCACTACAGCCTGTACATACTTATAGTTATAGAATATTCACAACATACTTCATACCGTGTACATTATAACATACCATAATAGACCCATTTCTGTAATATACTTACATATCTATATTATTGCTAATATATATTGTAATATATCTATATCACTAAAGCACTTCTGGATGGATGCAAACTGCATTTCATTGCCCTGTACCTGTGCTTGTGCAATGACAATAAAGTTGAATTCTATTCTATTCTATTCTATTCTAATGACTAAAAAGGCACTGATCTAATTAATATCAAACTTAATACAACCAAAAACAAATAAGTACATAATAAACAGTCAAATAAAATTTAAAAAGCTTGATACTTGCAGTGGTTGACAAAGTTTCTTTTTATCCAGACTTGATAGTAGAGGGCTTTCAAAACAGTCTCTGATGGTGTCTGAGGGATTGGAACAGGTTTTGGAGCCAATGTGTTTGAGGAGTTGCATGTTGTTCTTCTGATGCTCGGTGTAGATTAGCGTTCTTTCCTTGCAGTCTGAAAGCAAATACAAAGCACAATAAAGCAAACTGCCCATTTCAAAAACAAATAGACATGTATCAAGCATAAATACATATAATAGAGTACATTTAATAGAGCTGACCAATTGTATAATGATTTACAATTGTGATGCATTGCAATGCGGACAAAAAGCATTTTTAATCCATTCAGACAAAACTAATCCATTATTAAATACAGTCCTGATCAAAAATTTAAGACCACTTGAAAAATGGCTGGACATGGTTGGATCTTAACAGGGTTCCAACAACATGCAACAAGCAGAAATGGGAGGTAGACAACATTTAACTTACATTTAACAAACTTAAACTGAGACAGGCTGTTTTACAGCTGATCAAAAGTTTAGGACCACATGCCTTTAAAAGGCCTAATCTATGCAAATATGTGTCTCTCACAGTGTGCCATCGCTGCTGAGGTGGGACGCAGTAAGACAGTCATTTGGAATTTCTTAAATGATCCTGGGGGTTATGGAACACAAAAGTCAAGCGGAAGACCCAAAAAAATCCTCAACCCAAATTAAGGCCATTAGTGGTGATGGCTGCAGCAAACGGCATCTGAGACTGAAGGGCTTCAAAAACAAATTCTCTGATGAGAACTAAATGTAAACTTGATGGTCCTGATGGTTTCCAACATTTCTGGTGTGACAAGCAGATCCCACCTGAGATGTTGTCTACGCGCCACAGTGGAGGAGGCGCCATAATGGTCTGGGGTGCTTTTTCCTTCAGTGGAACAATGGAGCTTCAGGAGTTGCAGGGGCGTCAAACGGTTGCTGGTTATGTCCAGATGATCCAGAGAGCATCCCTCATGACTGAGGGCCCTCGTCTGTGTGGTAACGACTGGGTTTTTCAACAGGACAATGCTACAGTACACAATGCCCGTAGGACAAGGGACTTCTTCCAGGAGAATAACATCACTCTTATGGACCATCCTGCGTCTTTCCCTGATCTAAATCCAACTGAGAATGGACAACAGTTCCAGACAGTAGACACCCTTCGTGTGGCCATCTTCACCACTTGGAGAAGATGCATTGGGATATTGAATTGTATCGTTGACATGAAAATTTCGGCACAAAATTTCTTTACTTTTCTAATTAAATCTCTGTTATTGAGCCTCACAGGTCCTTTTCTTCTGCTGCTGCACATCACATGCCAGCAGTGGCTTCGCACATGTGCGATTCATTTGCAGTCTGGATGCAGTGGGGCAAAAATCATCTGTTCCATCTTCCACTTTGTCACCAATTATGAGAGACAAAAGCCTTAAAAATTTCCAGTTTTGTATTAACTGTCCTGAGAGTTTGTTTGAGGACTGACCTCACACGGCTTTAAAGAGGTATCAGAGTCAGAGTATTTAAACTGTTTAATACTCCGATTCAGAATGGAATGGGTGAACCAATCTTTTTTTTTTTTTCACAAAAAAATTAAGAAACAGCGCAGCTTCATATGACAAAATGCCCTAAAAATGTTGTGTCCTAAACAAAATGGCAAACCTGGCTGACAGATAAAAAATATTTTAAACAGTTGAAAACTAACTCAAACTTTACTCCTTCTTTATCTGGTGTACCTTCAGTCTTGAGGTGTTCAACAGGAGAGTTGTACATCTCTATTGTGCATTCTGCTCCACACTGATTTGGATCACCACCCTGAAAAACAGATTGTGTCATTAAACAGTATCTACAGAAATGATGTGTACGACTAAAGCAGAGGCCACCAGTGCAATGTGAGCCCAAATTATCTCCAGCATGCAAAACAAGTTTCCTTTAACTACAGTTTTATCTATTTATTTCCATAACCTAAAGGATTAAAAACTTCAAAGGCATCTTGGTATAGCAGTAGTTTGAAACATAATGGATTTTGTTTAAAAAAAAAGTACTACTTTTGAACATCTTACCATCACTAATGTCACACAGTACATCGATGAAGACTGAGCCGAATGCTCACCTGTTACACATCTCTGCCACAAATCAGAGTCTAACAAATATTTCAAAGTCTCTCTAAGAGGTACATAGTATAAAAACTGATCTTTTCCATTCTCACTTTGTCCAAAAATTTTTTTTCTTGAGCTCCACATAGTTCAACATGTGTATGAAGGACTGTGTTCTGGAGTATGTTGTAATCAATGGCCCTTTATGACATGCAGAAAACAGCCTGGATATCTTGGCCGCCTTACAAAGCTTGGTAATACCCTCATCAGATAATGTTGTTTCAGTTTTTAGGAGTGTAGTGAGCTTATTCAGAGTATATGACTGACCCAACTCATGTCATTTTTTAAATTTCCTCTACAATAGTCAGGATGGCAGAAGCAGGTCACAATGAAATACATAACCCTAAATAAATCAAAAAGGTACATTGTCTTACCTGCTCCTGGTAAATTAAACACGTGTTTGTTTTACAGTAAAGCTAGCTAAAATCTTAAACCTGCTGCATTAGCATGAACTAAAGCCTGTGACAGAGGAACGCTTTCAACGCAACAAGAAAACTGACCAAGCGAACTATAGTTACAGTTGATATTTCATGTCTAATGTTATACTTGCATTGAAATAGAAGGTTGTTGGCAGTGGCGGTCCTAGCCTGTTTGGTGCCCTGGGCGAACACTCCCTCTGCCCCCCCCCCCTCCCCCCGATACTATGCAAATGCAAACGGAGGGCGCCCTTACTCCCAGCAAATAGACGATAGAAACCCAATCGGTGCCTACGACATTCCCGATGTGCGCTGGCATGATGTCGGGGCAGCATGAGTACGAGTAATTTATTTTTTTTGCCGATGCCCATGATGCTGCCCCCCATCATGCTGCCCCGGGTAACCGCCCGTGTCGCCCGTATCAAAAACTGCTACTGGTTGTTGGTTCAGTGCAGGGTGCTGCTGGTACTCCCTTGCTGAGCTGAGTCAGTCTGGACCGTTGCAAGTGGCACTGTCTTGGTTTGGCGGACTACACGCCACCAAGGAGTATTGGTGCCCTCTGCTGTTGCAGTACCTCACAGTCAGACAGCTATCTCTCTGTGACAATAATAGTACCCTCCTCGTCTAAGCTTTTTTTTTTTAATGTAAAGGTAACGGTTTAGACACGTGATGCAATTTCTCCAAAACGTGCATATAAATGAGACTTTTTAAAGAAACTGATTGTTACAGCTTTAATAATATACTCTTTGACTGCTCTTGACCTTGCAAGCTACACCAGTTATTTTATTAACATTATTTCATTATTTTTTTTGGCATTTCATTTTTATCAATTAATTTTAATTTCAGCAGGTGGTACCACACTCAAACAGATTGAACAGTGGTAAATTCATGATTTAAATCTCCTGTTCCACCACATCCCAAAGGTGCCCTTGGTTTGGGATCTGGTGAATGTGGAGGTTGATGGAGTTCAGTGAAGTCATTGTGATGTTTAAGAACCCAGTTTATTTCATGATCACAGTTTCATGATATGGTGCATCATCCTTCTGGGAGTAGTCATCAGAAGATGGGTACACAGTGGTCATAAACGGATAGACATGAATGGTGGAAGTTTGAGGAGAGGAGTAAGCAATTAACTAATAAGAAAAATTATGTTTAATGATCAAACCAAGTTAACTGATGAATCCCAGAGATTCTAAATTTGAATGTATTTTTTTTGCAATGATAAGGAAGATTAAAAAACAATCACTTGTGACTCATGATGTGTATTAAAGGGTTAAAAAACACTGTAGGCAAAGAAAGATACCCAACAGATTTACTTTACCAAATGGACCAGCCCAGCCTTGCTGTATTGGTCTATTTGATTCACCTTTTATTGTTTTTTTTTGTTTTTTTTTATTTTCACTTGCTAAATACGGGACAGACTTGACTGGGGAAAAGAAAGGGGAGAAAGAAAGAGGGAAAGAAAAACAGCGGGGTAGAGGAAGAGAGATAAAGGGCACAAAAAAACAAAATAAGCAGACAAAAAATACATATATCAATCACCTGGATCACCTGTTGAGAAGGAAAACAGAGAAAACAAGCAGAGAAAAAAAGAACAATATAATAAACAACATCATCGCAATGATCTATGTGAATATAACAGTAAATACTAAATAT
The DNA here is from genome assembly GCF_056152115.1 of Neolamprologus brichardi. Classification (NCBI taxonomy): domain Eukaryota; kingdom Metazoa; phylum Chordata; class Actinopteri; order Cichliformes; family Cichlidae; genus Neolamprologus; species Neolamprologus brichardi. Next base: position 25,308,073 of record NC_142109.1, on the reverse strand, counting down.
TAAACATCATTGTGCAGCACGTAAGATCGACAGCGCACAGTGTGCTTTTGAGGTAGGAGCCAAAAAGGGTGTAGTTTGTGTGTGTGAGCACCCGTGTGTACACCTGTGAGCATGTGCGCGCTTGTATTTAAAACGTTCCTTCATGTAATGATCTGCTAGACGGTGTGGGGGGGCCATAGCCCCGTCCTCCAGGGCATGAAGCAGGTATGGAGGAGATCAAGGCTCCAGACATCCAGAGGCCCTCAGTACACAAGAGACCAAGGAAGACCAACAGAGGGGCAACCGCACCACTATAAATTAATATATTTTCAACATAATAGCAGTGTAAAACTAAAGACAAATCACCGTTTGTCAATATACATAAATTTAATATAGATATTACAACCATTTAATCATTTTTGATTTAATGGTAATTTACCATTGCCATTTTACAGTTATTTGGGGTAATTTTTACATACATTTCTTACAGTTTACATTTGCATAATGACTGAAACCAGCCCACTGAAGCAACAATGGGCTGGGAGGTCAAACAACTTTGGCTGAAGGGAGAAGTGCAGCTACCTGACTGTAATTGATGATGAAGGAACTATAAAAATTCCATGTTCCATGTTCTTAGTCTTAGTTTTGCCCACTTTAGTTTTCCTAAAGACACGTTCACTAAACCAAACTGAGATCTTTGGAATTTTGTGTCTTGGTACATGTAATATGGTATGTTATCCATCCCATCAGAAAATGAGCACACTGTGGTCATAAAGGGATGGCTTTAAGCTACAATACCCAGGCTGTGGAGGATAAATAATGCTCACAAAGATCTCAAGGTGTGCAAAGAAGTACCACCTACACAATTTTATCATCAGTAGCAGTCTGATCCATTGAGGAGGGATGGCTCTATGCTTTCATGTCATTTACTCCCAAATCTGATCCTTCCATCCAAATTTTGTTGCAGAAATCAAGACTCAATAGACCAAGAAATGTTTTTTTAGTCTTTTGGTATATAATTTTGATGACACCTAGTTTGTTAAGAATGCAGACAAATCGGAAACATGAGGACACAGAAAAAGATATGTCTTGCTAACTAATTTATCACACTACAACAACAGTTACTTTAATTTTGCCTTTTTCTATATTTTTAATATTTATTTTACATTTGATCATTTTACAATTTATAGGCTCCTTTAGTTAAAGGAATGTCTCAATGTTCTTTGTAAACTGTTGATGAAAAGTCAAGAAAACAGCTTCCTAAAGCCTTGTTTATTTGAAGTATTAATATTACAGAAACATTTGATTATAGTTAAAGCCCCACATGTGTATATGCAGTCCCCCAGATAATTTCACAATAATATTCCTGACACATGCAATACATGCATATGACCATCCTGTGTAACTAACCATAGCTTTTTTGTTATGATTCCATCCTGGAAAAATTAGGCAGGGAGAGAAGACATCAAACTAGCGAAGAATGAAAAATGTGGCCTGTGGCATTCAGAAAATAGCCTATGACTGCATATAGAGTTGGCATCACGATCTAATTTCCATATACATCTACGTTCTAAAGTGTTTACATTTATATTATTACATTTATTCAAATTACATAAAGACGTAGATTTCAAGTTCAATAATATTTATATTTGTCTTATCCCACATTTAATTTACCATATGCCTTTCACTGTTCACACATGATATCATTTTCTGTCCATTTTCTAGCTATCTGCCTAATTTACTTACTTCATATTTATTTTCTATCCTTCTCTATTTGCCTGCCTCTCTGTCCCAATAGTTTGGGAAGATCCTTTATTCTATCATGTCTGCCAAGATGCTGTCATCTTCTTCGACATCCACTTTGATCTTCTTGCCCACCAGCTGTTGCATATGTTCTGGAGGGATACCCTTTGGCTCATCAACCTTCACTGCAAACATGTCCAGGCACAGCACTATTCCTTTAGGGATTTTCACCTTAGCAATGACTGACTTGCCCAACTGGAGTAGAAAAGGAATATAAATACATAAAAGATATTTTAATCCAGCTCATGTACGTTTTGCAAATTTGTACAGTTATGGATGTTCAGTGAACTGAAGAGGGTGGAAGTAAACACAGTCAACGATGACTGGTTTGATAGTGTTATGACATGATAGAATTTCAAAACTCAAGTCAAATGACTCAAACTGACCTTATCATGGCAGGTCTTCTCGCATGGTAACATTTGCTTGACTGGTGACCCCATTGCTGTTTCCACCAGTCGTATTGCTCGGACCAGTTCTGCCAGCTCGGAGGGCTCCAGGGATGCCTCATGGTCATTTCCCTTCCAGGTCTTATCCAGGGTCACATGGCGTTCCACAACTTTTGCTCCCATCGCCACGGCAGCCAGAGTGATGTAGATCCCTTTCTCATGACCAGAATATCCAATTGGAACATCTGGAAATTCCTCCTGGTATTTCTTTAAAAAAAAGAAGTAGAAAAGAAAAAAGCCTGTAGTATTATTGTCTGCTGCACGCACTGCCTCTTTGTGTACCTGTAACTGTCATACAATACAATGCTAAGACATACCCAAACAATTTAATTTAAAATCTAAACACAAGTCTGAGCATATTACAGTCAAATGTGTTGTACTGCCCAACACAATCACGGGTTTTCATTAACAGGTGTCTTGTCTCCAGAATCAGCATCTACTTTGTGATTGTGTAATATGACACTGTAAAATCATGTAACATTTAGGGGCTGGATTTGAAAGTAATTGTTTAGCTAGCTGTTGTGTACTATAAAACTGCTAATGTTTATAGTAATGTGCCATTTGCAGTGCACTGGCAGTTTGTATCCTCTGTATACTACTGTGTGGTGGGGCGTGGTCTGCGGTGGCGTGCAGGGAGGGCGGACGCACCTGCACGGCATCCGCAATCACGCCCGCCAGGTTAAAACACGGGGACTCAGGTGTGTGGTGAGATGTAAATCAATAAAATGGCTCAAAACACTGATCCCTGGACCCTCCGTGCCTTAGTCTCGCCACAGTGGTGCCGAAACCCAGGAGGCAGCACGGCAGGTCCTTATCGGAGCCAGGGAGTGGAGGAGCTGGCCCAGAGGGTAGCCGAAATGGCGGCCGCCCAGCGGGAGCAGGCCGCCGCCAGCCTTGAACGAGCCGCTCCCGCCCCCGGTGGACGAGCCGATCCCGCCCCGCCGGCAGTGAACGATCCGCTCCCGCCCCCGCCAGCGGTGGCCGAGCCGCTCCCGCCCCCGCCAGCAGTGGACGAGCCGCTCCAGCCGGAAGAGGTGGAGAAACTGGGATGGGAGATGGCGGTCCCAGTGCCAGGGGAGCCTGCGCGACCTGGGCCCGAGGTCGAGCGGCTCCGGAGCGTCAGATGCGCCCGGTAGTGAGCCCCTCCCGGGGCCGGCGGGGTCGTGCCGGCTTGCCAGGTAGCCGGCCTCCGGACCAGTTTCGCCGCTGCTGTTGGAGGCGTGGCTGAGCCCCGGACAAGCCTCGCCGCCATTTGAGGTGTGGGCGGCCTCCGCAAGGGACTTTGCTCTGTTCCCAGGTTGGGAACCGGTGGGGTGGGGGAGTAGGTTCGGCCGGATGACTCCCCGGCCTCAATCGGGCGATGGGGGTGTGTGGTGGGGCGTGGTCTGCGGTGGCGTGCAGGGAGGGGGGACGCACCTGCACGGCATCCGCAATCACGCCCGCCAGGTTAAAACATGGGGACTCAGGTGTGTGTGGGATTATGGTGTGTGGTGAGATGTAAATCAATAAAATGGCTCAAAACACTGATCCCTGGACCCGCCGTGCCTTAGTCTCGCCACATACTGCAATTTCATTCATGATATATGTTAATAATTCGATTCTAAGTATATGTGAACACAAAGGACAGATAGGAATTGAATTTAGACTAGTTTATGTTGATCTGATTAGAGCAAATCCTTGACTTTTGGAGTAAATAAAATAGTATCTGCTGAACCTATTTCCCACTTCAAATCTATAACAAATAAAAAGCTAATATATCTGATACAATCATATGTGAAAAACAATATAAAAATATTTTCTCATACATTTCATGTAGTTTTTGGCATATTGATTATTTCTCCACATTTTACCCAGAGGAGATGATGATGATGATGTTCATTCATCTTACCCTGATCACACTGAGGTTGACATCTTTAGGATCCAGAGGGTAGGCGCTGGTGCACTGCAGGAGAGTAAATTTCTGGTTGTGCTCCTTTACTGTCTTGTAGACACGGCGTATGGTTTCCATGGACTGCATCCCAGTGGATACCACCATTGGTCGCTCTGACAATGATAGATTTGTATATATGTAACCCAACAGACTTATTAATAAATGTAGTTAATATTTTAAGCAATAAATAAATCATATTAATAATTGTTTTATTATAGGTAAATAACTCGTCCCGTAACATAAGTGGGGGCTCATCCGGGATCTCCTTTTCCCCATAAGGAGGATTCCCATTTGTGAAAGAGAAAACGTGTGTTTTTCTCCATTTTGTTTTCTTCTTCTGCCCTCTTCCGTGTTTTGAGCACCATGTCGGCTCCATTTTGTTTAGAGGACTTTTCAAAAGCTCCATCTGTTGTGCTCCTTGAGAACTGCTGCAAATGCGAATTGCTGCATTACGGCCCTGGGCCTTGGAGAGAGTGAGACTACCCTTTTGTGCTTATGCAAATCTAAGTGTGCCAGGACTCGTGGATGACTGGCTGCTGGGAGTCCTGTGCCAGCCTTCTTTTATGCAGATCACACTGTGCCAGACCTCGCAGACAATTGGCTGCCTGGAGATCCCATGACCACTCCAAGACCAATTGACTGGCTGATTGTCTGCACCTGGGAGTATAAAAGGCTGAAGATCCTTCACACTATGGGGAATTGCTGCTCTGAAGTGACATGCAGTGTCCTCCTCGTTGCCTCACACTTGAACTTTGTTGAAACTGTTTGCTGTGTTGCTCTTTGTTTGCTAAACCAGCTGAACTTAGTTTCATTAGAGTTTTGTGATGCTGGCTTGCCTTAGTTAACCCTTAGCTTTTATTTTGTGTGCTGCCAGCTTGCCTTAGTTAACCTTTAGCTTTTACTCTTGACTGTTTTTTCTTTATGTAATAATTGTTTGCCCAGTGGTCTGTTGAACAGCCCTGTCGGTTTTTTGTTCAAAGTTTGAAATTAAAACCTTTTTCTTTACTCAGTTTTGTGTTGGGGACTTGTGTATGTTAGCAGGGGGGTCGTAACAAATTCACTATTATTTATTAAACTTAATTACACATCATTAATTTATATTGTATTCATATGTATTATGTCATTATTTTTATACTCCCACTGGATTTATACAGCTGCATGTTGAAATAGTCTGCAATACAAACAGCAAACAAACTTCCATTCACAGCACGTGTGATTCCTGACAGTTGAGACTGTGTGTGTGTGTGTGTGTGTGTGTGTGTGTGTGAAATGTTTGTTGAAAAAATGTTGAATAAGCTGAAATACACCAAATCATTCACCTGAAAGACAAAGTGGAGAACTGTTGAAAGCTCATACTCACACAGGAGAAGAGGTTTTGAAGTTAGCAGGTAGCCGAGCTTATTTAAAATGTACATTAGAAAAAGCTGACTAATTACAAAAGAAAATTTTGAATCAAAAACCATCTAAATGAATATTGAAAGTTCATATTATTTTATTCACTGAATGACTGAACTGTGGGAGAATCCAGGCCTGGCCATAAATTAGCATCTATGGTCAAACCTTTTTTTTCTCTTCAACTTAGAGACACATTCTCATGCATGACATCATCAGCTCCACAGAAATATGCCCTTTCTACTTTTGTGTTATTGTACAGTTTAAATTCATACTATATTTTTACACTGATGAACTGAATCAATACTTGAATGAAAAATAGCCACAAATAGCTTCAAAACTAGAGAATCTGTGAAGGAGACTATTGTTTGAAATTTATCTCCATGCCATGTTGTTACACTTTTAATCCTGCCCACTTTTATACCTGTCCAATGCAGTTTCACATTTTTCTTTTTGTTCTTTTTTTTTTTCTACTAAGGACCACACCCACCTTGTTACACAGTGTTTAATTCACTGCACACCGTCAGTTTCATGTTTCCTTAACATTGAGGCAAGAGTGCTGTTTAGGTGTAATACAACAAAGGCCTGTACCTTTTCTGGCTGTCTTTTCCAGATATGGGAAGTTGTTTGCATCGCAGGACGCAACTTTGAAGAACGGCACATCCAGCTCATGAAGAAACTCCACAGCCATCTATGAATATCAAGGTAATTAAGGCACAGAGTATCATCAGTGATCTGTGATATATGTACTGTTCTACGTGTTAGTTATTTAGCTACAGTATGAAAAAGAATGTAAACATTCTATTAATTCTACATTTTCAGGACAGAATTTGAAACTTTCATTAATCTCTGATGATCTGTGCATGGTGAAATCATTATCATCATTTTTTCTACATTTTCTTCCAAGTTTTTTTTTTTTTCAGGGTTACACACACATTACCGCATCAAAAGTAATAAAACATTTAAAGTGAATGTTCCTGACAATACATAGTTATTTGCAGCTCATACCTCATCCATACCAGAGGCGGTGAGAAAGATGCCGATGTCTTCTGCATACTTTTTTAGTTCCCTGTATTGATCATGACTGAACTCCAAGTGACGCTTGTGGTCACCGTACGTTTTCCCCCAGGAATGCTTTGAATTGTAGGGGCGCTCCAAGGCTCGCTTGCTGAATTTGTACTCTAATTCACTTTTCTGGAATTTGGCACCGTCAGCACCACAGTCCTGATGAGAGAAGAGATGAGAAGAGCAACATAGTGATTTTACAGTTCAAATATTTTTTCATCATCATTCACAGGCAAACCATCACCTCCTAAATTTACCTTTGCCATCTTGATCATTTTCTTGGCAATCTCAATGTCTCCCTGGTGGTTTTGTCCAATTTCAGCAATAATGAAACATGGATCGGAGCCCCCAATCATTCTGCCAGGACACAGTTCAAACTGCAGAGGCATAGTGGCGACAGAAAGTTAACAGGCTAAAATTCTGAGTGGAGTCAAATTCACAGGTGAATCTCAAATGACGAACGCTTCCAGGTTGAGAGGAAGATGCTGTTGGGCACAATGCTATTTATAATCCTGGGGAGACCCACCTCTGCAAAACCTAAATTTACATGTTATTCAGGTTTGAATACACCTACTGTTTGTTTGTTTTTCTATCCATGAAAACTAGCAGTGGTCCATTTCTTCTGCCCAGATAGATTGTTGAGGATGACTGGATGATCCTGTATCTAAATAGGTCATTTAGCAATTTCTGCCAAATTTCAGTCAGGGACCATTATTCCTCCATAAATGGTGCTGGTCTAGCATAGTGTGGAGTGGTGCCATCATTTCTACGGTTGAGCCTTTGTGGCTGTGTATATGTTGCCGCAGTTTGGAATAATCTGTGTAATCGTTTGCTGTGTGGTGTATGAATGACAGAACAGATAGAAACAGAGGCACGACTGAAGCATTTTGACGCAGTTTGTTAACCAAGCTCTGGCTGCTGGGTTGAGATTGACATGCACTTAGCTCTATCATTACTCCGGGTTTCTGGCTCGCTTTGTGTTGTGTTAGAGTGCCCCCTGTGCAGATGTGTGCAAAAAGCTAAAGTTGTATTGGTGGTATGCTACAGGGATTTCTGTCCTGCACACGTTCTCCATTCTACTATTTCACTCTTGTGCTTTGTGCAAGAAAAAAAAAGACATGCATAAGGCATGCATTTTGCTGAAGCAAAAAAAGAACTTTATTTGGCAAAGAATATATTGACATTAAAGTCATTAAGTGCCAAGTGTTTAAGTGCCAAAAAGATCATTAGTTTCAGAAGCTTTCTGGGAAGAAGTGTGGCTTTTTCAACTCATTCAACAAACCAATAATAACTGTCATGATAAGACAAACAAATAAATGGAAAATAAAATGGATCAGAACCACTATATAAAAAGTTGTGACACCACACCTACAATTGTCATGCTTGTCATGTTTTATTAAAAAGGATCATTTGTGGTCTCTGTTTCAAAGCTGACATAAACTGAGATGCTAAATGAAACACAGTACACAAAGTCAAATAGGGGGTGAGAAATGAACACAAAATGAACACAAATGCAGATGTTTAAAACAGGAATTCAATACTGACATTTGTCTTTTACTTTTTTAAGGAAGAACATTTTCTATTCATACTCCAACTGAGTCAACAATTTTGTTAACAAATATTGTTAAAAGGGAGAGGCAGAGACTTGGCGTCTCACTACTTCAATGCTGCAATCCATGCCAACCCTAAAAATATAAAACTGCACAGACATAGATCAGTATTCTATTTACAGTTTGCAATTTTGTGCAAGATTGATGAATTATGTGCAAGCTACTTTTTACATTTTAATAATATTTTTAATAAGAAATGTACACATTTCTACATGGATTGGTACCTTACACCAAGTGCAAATAAAATATACAATTATTTGTTGGATGAAAATAAAATCTCATCTATAAAATGATGTAAAAGATAGTGTTTACAACATTTTTATTCATAATATTAGATATTGGCAAATATAATTGAAATAATCCTTTGGATATCAGTTTCCAAAGTATAGTCAAGTAAAATTTATCTCTGCATCTCAAATACTTTTAAATCTGTTTAAACTTCTCCAAAAATGCCTTGTTTATAGGGATATAATGAAAATGCATAATTACAAAGTAGTGTGTAGAATAAAAATTGATTTGCCCAGAGGCCTTCTTCAATAACATATCTCACCTAAGTCTTCACCTTCTACATAATTTACTTAGGGATTATTAAAGCATTCTGATTAGGATTCTTCAGATATCAGTGCAACTAGCAGTCAGAGACTGACTGGATAACCCTGTTCTAGCCCTGTGGTATGCTTTGGATCATGAGCTGTTTCTCTCTTTTTCCAAACCTTCTTCCCATTATTCTGATCCAAGTTAACTTAGGTTTCATCTCTCAGAAATGTAAAAGTCAGAAATACCCAGGCTGTTTTAGATGTTGGTGGCAAAGTCTAACCTGGCCTTCTTGTTCTTGGTCTCAATCTTGTTCTAGACCCTCTGTATAAGCTTGATTAAAAAAAATTGGGAGAAAAAAAAATACAGCCCCACCTCCAGAAAAATTGTCTAGATGTTGTAAAGTATTTTTCTTAACCAAGGAAAGAATGATCTCTTCCCACAGTTCAGTTATATTCTTTTGGTGTTGCTGAGCTGGCCAGTTCATTCTTTCTTTTCAAGAATCACGTCTGCCAGAATGGTGATTTGGCCAGTCTTAAAGTTTTTTGTCATCATACTAAAAGGTTTTGACTTGGACAGAATGTGAAAACAAAATGTCTCTTCTTCTGTGCTTGTAGAAATTGTCGATTTGCATAACCGAGATTAAGATGCAACTTTTGCAGAAACATCTAAATTATAGTGTTTCCTTCCAATCAGGTCAATGAATTCTTAATTTATTCATTAATATGTGAACATTTTCTTCTGCTTATCCAATTTGGAAAGCATGTTATTTTCTTAATACTTCTGCAATATTTATCTTACTTGTTTTAAGTCATCATCGTTTTACAACGTCGAAACATCATCACACCACACACAAAACCTGAACCCTATCTCTAGGCCTGTAACCCTGATACATACTAATAATTACAAGTGTGACTCACTTGCAGTGTTGAACCTGGACAAACCTTATGCTGATTCAGGAACAACGCTAATTATTTCATACCAGTTATATTAGATACACCCTGTGCAAACAGTTTCATCTCCAGTGATTTTTTATCTTCAGTTGCTCTGTTACTTTAATGCATTTCTATATATATACCATATTTCTTAGATTTTCAGGGCCGAGTACAATAACTTTAGTTTTATCTGAACTTAGAAGCAGAACATTATAGGCCATATAGGTCTTTATGTCATTCTTGCAGTTTAACTAATTGGTGTGTGTTATCTGACTTCACAGTGAAAATGTATGCTATGTCTTCTAATGATACTGCCCAAGGGAAGAATGTATAATGTAAACAGAATTGGTCCCAGCACCGAACCCTGTGGAACTCCATAATTGACCTGTGAAGAGGATTCTCCATGTACATGAACAAATTGGAGTCTATTAGATAGATATGATACAAACCCACTGCAACGCAATACCTGTAATGCCTACAACGTGCTCTAATCGCTCTAATAGAACTATTCCTCTGCAGATGAGCAGTTAGCTGTTTGACAACTACTCTTTCAAGGATTTTGAGATCAAGGGAAGGTTGGAGATTGGCCTATAATTAGCTATTACAGCTGGGTCTAGAGATGGCTTTTTAAATAAAGGTTTAACTACTGCCAGCTTGAAGGCCTGTGGTACATAGCTGATTATTAGAGATAGGTTGATCATATTTAAGATTGAAGGATTATTTAATGGCAGGACTTCTTTGAGTGGTTTTGTAGGAATGGGGTCTAAAAGACATGTTGATGGTTTGGAGGAAGTAATTATTGAAGTTAACTCAGAAAGATCAATTGGAGAAAAAGACTCAATGAATATCAATGGTACTAAAAGTAGCCACACATCTTTGAGATGATTATGAGTATTTTTTTTCTCTAATGGTTACATTATATTTGTGAAGAAGTTCATGAAGTCATTACTAGTTAACACTAAAGTAATAGTTGGCTCAGCAGTACTCTGACCTTTTTTTCTTTTTTTTTTTTAGCCTGGCTTCAGTGCTAAAAAGAAACCTAGGGTTGTTCTTATTTCCTTGAATCAGTGATGAATAGTAAGATGTTCTAGCTTTAAGGAGGGCTTTCTTATAAAGCAGCAAACTATTTCTCCAGGCTAAAGGATGATCTTCTAAATTTGCGACACGCCATTTCCTCTCCAGCTTACGAGTTATCTGCTTTAGGCTACGTGTTTGAGAATTATACCACGGAGTCAGGTACTTCTGATTAGAGACCTTAGTTTTCAGCGGAGCTACAGTATCCAGAGTCGTACGTAGTGAGGAGGCAAAATTATTAACAAGATAATCAACCTCTTTTGGAGTAACGTTCAGGTAGCTGCTATGCTCTATGTTGGTACAGGGTATTGAAGATGACAACAGTAGGTGGATTATATTCTTAAACTGTTTCCAGGAAACACTATTAAAGGTTCAGTTTCTATGCCATATGTTAAAACAACATCTAGAGTGTGATTAAAGTGGTGGGTGGTGTTAGAGTGAATTGTTAAATGTTGTCATTTTTATGCTTGCCAACTCTGATGAAAGGAATTCCACTGTCCTTCCCCCCAGATTCTCGAGGTTCTGGGTGGGGGGCTGTAGTGTTTTATTGCAGATACATCCTATCTGGAAGATCTGTTTCTTGTGATATTGCTCCTGCTTTTATGACCCTTTTGTCAGCAGGAGGTAACACACACATTCTTACACACACACACACACACACGTTCTTACAGAAGTTCACACATATACATACAATGCCTTGTCTTAGAACCATGTTGGCGTTGCTTTGCTGTGATGTGTTTTGTGTGAACTGTCTATTGGCGACTGTCAAGCCTTTGAGTCGCCGAGCAGCTGAATAGGGGAATAATGTTAACGCGCCCGCTGTTCAAAACATAAGTCAAAGTTCCAGATTAAAAACTTCTTTATTTGTTATCAAATCCTTAAAATCCGTAGAAAAAACAGTGATCAAAAAACATTCTAAGCTTGAGCGGTCGACTTCCCCCATCACCCACTCATTCACAAAAATTCCCTCGGCACGTGAACAGGTGATATAGCAATCACTATTACTATTACCGGCACCACGTGACCCAAAGCTACGCCTATCCACAACACTGTCTCTCAATAAAAGGCAGCGGGAGGAGGCCTGATTTGGGGTCATTGTCGTGGTGGACACAGACGAGGCCTCCCTTGCGCAAGTAATCGATCGATCCTGACTGTCTTGTTTCCTTCATGATGGATAAGTCTCTAGAATTAGCGGGGCTTGTGGAAACACAGACCCAACAGGTGGGTTCTTTTACATTTTACTAAATCTACACAGCATTTAATCTGTTAGTCTACTAACAGATTAAATGCTTTGTCGAGGCTGTCATTTTTAGTATCTACATGGATGTTAAAATTGCCCAAAATAAAGATTTTTATTCGAGCTGAGCACTAAATCAGATGAAAAGTCTGAGAAATCAAACAAACTCTGTAAGGCTCAGGTGGACAATAGATGATTACAAATAAGACTGGTTTTTGAGTCTTACATCTGACTGAGGAGCAATTACAATCTGCAACTTCCACATATGAACACCCAAACCATTTTGAACAGAGTTCTAAGTAAAATGGTAAAATCTGTCAGTTGAAACTTATTCATCTTGTGAGTATGAGAATATGAGTTTGAGACTTTTACATCATTGCGTTCTGTTAACGGTGCCCCAATAATGGGGGGTTGTGTACTTTTGATAGTGTAATAGTACATAGGTGTTCATATCATTTAAGAGCAGGAAGAACGTGTTGTGACCTTATAAGGTTTTATATGACATCTGCATGATGTTGCAATTTCACAAATGTTGGAAAAAATAAGATGTTAATCAATACATTTACATTAGATGACAGTAAAAAGGAGTCTTCAATGTGGTAAAGTTCATATAAAAACATTTAATGCAAATCTGAGATTTTTTTCCCCTTAGTTTGAAGCAATATCGAGTTATACTCTGACCTCAAAAAAAAAAAAAAAAAAAAAAAGGTAAACAAAGACTAGATATTCAATATGAAGTTGAAGGACAGCAGAACAACACCTTTAATTTACTTTTTATTGATATTGAAATCAAATGGACATTGAACAAACATGGTCAACCAACATCTGGCTAGGATCTAGTTCTCTTTAAAACCACAAATGTCTAATTTCAGTGACATAAATGTTTTATATAATGTATATATATTGCCTTCTGTATATGTACATAGGTACACGCATCAAGTACATACACTGCTGAGGTTTAAACACACATACAAATAGGTCACATTTATTGTAATGACTGGACTTCAGTTCAGTTCCTGACTAGGAGGGGGAGAGGCTTTCAAAAGAAATGCATAGTTTAACACAATATGCCACAAGCAGGCTCTACACACAGTTCAAAGTAACACACTGAATTTGGAGTTCTGTCTGGAGAGTTTGGTCCTTCAAATCAAAATCAAAAAGAAATACTTTGTACTGGACATGCTGCGGAAAGAAATGTGAATGAAACCATGTAATATCAACCCTCAAAAGTAAAAATATTAATGAGGCTGACAGATTAACACTGACAACACAGCATTATAGGAATGATATTGGTGGGGGGGTGTTGGGGGGTTGTTTGGGGGGGGGGGGGGGGGGGCGGCATTGTAAAGCACTGTAGTGTAGCTGTTGGCCCAAACAAATGTCAGCCCTTCCCTTTTAGTGTCCCAACTCACCACCCTTGCACAACTGTCACACACACCATGAGACCTTGTGTAGATCTGTCCTTGATTTCATTTTTACTAAACAACAAGGGAAACAAAGTCTTGACTGATTTATTAAAGAGGTGTATAGGTAAAATCTTTAAGGGGCAGACAATAGTGAGCAGGTACATCAAGGCTAATCTTTACAGCCCTGCCGGGAGGAAATACATCAGGGTAAGGCAAGTGACTATACCCTTTGAGGTGGGGAAACAAGGCTGTGCATGACTGACAGATATGGACACAGGGGTGTAAGTGCCCCTTGATATCAGAATACAAATGGAGGGGCATGAGTAGTTGGTTTCGTTGACGTGTCATGGAAAAAGATGATATGGAATAATTTCCCGAGCAGCCTTTGGTGTCTAGCGGACTAGTGGGGACTGCTTCAGGGAGATGAGGACTGAACGCATGCGGGACACATCCTTAGCCTGCTTGCTGGACTTGGGATTAAAGTCACAGAGCCGTGCCACCCGCTCCCACTCTGTGCCTGGGTTGTTCTCATCCAGATCTGAAATCATGGCTTCCTCAGCCGCCCTGTAAGCATTAAAGGAGGAAAAGACATAGAAGAGCGAGCCCATCAGTGTGTGAAGTTGTGAGATACACAGCTGTGCAGCCCTGAAAAAGATCTCTGCTGACTAACACCACATACAAGTTCTTTAGACAAAGTCAGAGGCGCCAACAGTGAAATTTTGACTCAAGTTCTCAGTTTTGGTTACACTGACACTGAAATTGAACTTTAAGCCTGGCATTAAAAACTCAGTTTTTCCATCTGATTTTGTCTGGGTTGGACTTTTTTAGTTCAGCAGCATCTACCTCAGGGCTGGACAGTCCAATCACTACACACAAACATCCATCTATCTTTACTCCCAAAACTGAGTAATCAACAAGGAACAAGCTTTCCTGGCTTCATTACCTGTGGCATGCCCCCCACTTTACAGAATACAGCAAGTCACCTGTATATTCTACTCTCAACAACATCAGGGGGAGATATATACACAACAATGAGAAATCAAGCTCAAGCCAAAAACAACCAACCCCCCCAAATAATAATAATAATAATAATAATAATAATAATAATAATAATAAACACAACAACAATAATAATAACAACAATAAATTAAGAAAAATGTATTTCTGGCTGGGTAAAAGTGCTGTTCATTAAGGAACTCAACAAGAACCAAGTATAGTGATATGTAGTTATCTGTATATTTGTCCTTGATTAATAGGAATAGTAATACATGTTGAGATTTTTAAATCAAGCCTAGCAGAACAAACAAAACAAAACAAAAAAATGCATTAGGCATGCATTGGCAAGCAGAAAAGCGGGGTGTTTCGGCTGTGGCAAGGAATGCGCTGACGTTGAAATTATGTGTCTCAAATGCCAAACAGATAATCAACTTTAAAATATTTAGGCACGGGTGTGGCTTCATTAAATCCATCAAAGACCAAAAAAGGCCTTTACAAAGATTACTTATGTAGTTAAACAAATGCAAACAAGAACAAAAATAAATAAATAAAAATAAAAAAAATTTAAATGGATCAGTTCCACTATTACAAGGCAATTTGAGATGCAAGCCACAGATATGGCTAAACTCTTGTGACACCCCACCCATAAACATGAAACTCCAATGCTATTCTTTGGTTCTACTTAAAAGGATCTTTTGTAGTCTCCACCCCACCTGAGCTAATAACTTAAACACAGTACACAAAGAAAAATAGGGCAGGTGAGAAGCTAATGAGCATTCACTTTCACAACCATCTACAATACACAAGGGACTAGAAGGACCACAACATCACAGGAGGAACATTATACCAAACTCTAAGCTCTGGATCTAACTCTTGTGCTATTCAACTGGGTACCTCTGCAATGCACTATAAACACATACACAGACAGAACTGCATCTAACCCCTGTGAAAATGATAAAGTATTTTGAAATTCTGGGGTTTTATATTTTTACTTAACTGGTCTAGGCGGTAGCAAGGATGGTTAATATGTGTGCTTTAAGGTGCATAGGAAAAGAAAACAGGGAGAAACAGTTTCACAAGTCAGAATTTAGGAAAGAGAGAGAGAAAGAAAGAGAGAGGGGGTGAAATAAAAGACAACAAAAATGAGCTCAAATGCAGATGTTTAAAGTCAGCATGCAAAAGCAACATTTTTCTTTTGGCTTTATTTTTTCTAAAAATGAAAATGATTAGTGTGCAGCCTTTGGTTTGCTGAACTTAACTGATCTTCTATGTTTTCTATAAATAAAATATCAGCTTATCAATCTGTAAAGTTAATCAATTTAACCATCTGCATCATCTCAGTAATCTGATCTACAGAGTCCAACAGCTCACTTCTTCTATATCTATTTTTCATGAATTATAAACACACAATGTTCCTACATTTGTAAATAACACTCCAATTCTCACTTCCTCCGAGTAGTAGGTATCATAGAGTGACACCAATCAGATGGAGGAAGAGGAGCGATTAAGATTCAGTGTCATTCTGCAATACTAAGACTAAAATTTCATTCTGTGTTTAGGTGAGTACAAGATAACAATAAGTTGTCTGTGAAGGTTCTCAGTCATCCAGGTCATCGTAGTCAAAGGAGCTTGCAAAGAAAAGCATCTGGACTTGAAGTTGCTTGAAGACGTTTCACCTCTCATCCGAGAAGCTTCTTCAGTTCTAAGGTCAAATGGTGGAGAGTCCCAGATTTAAACCGAGTGGGAGTGTCCCCCAACAGAGGGACAAAAGGACCCCCTGATGATCCTCTAATCGCCTGAGCCAAGGTGTGAAACTGGGTGTGGGTCCCAATCAGCCAGAGTTTCGGGTGAGCTCATTGTGAAACCTAGCCCCACCTTATCATGCGAATTCCTGAGGTCAGATGGCCCAGGATGTGAGTGGGCGTTAACGCCATCAAGCAACTTAAAGAAGTCCAGACGCATAACAATAAGTTGGAAAGCTTCACGGGTGTGCACATTTTGAGAAAAGGACTATTCAAATAACACAAAGACAGCGGAAACGTGATGCTAATTTTCAGATGAGCAGCTCAACAAGAAAGAAACTAAATACTTTAAAATGTTGGAGGCAATGTAGGAATAACAAGAGGCCTGGAATTTCTTTACATGAAACCAGGTTTTGCACCAATCTAAATTCTTACATTTGGCAACTAAGCTGACAGCAACAAAACGTGCACACTACAATGAAGGCTAATGGATACACCCAAGTAATTTGATAGCAGAACCAAAGGCTGCACAGCTCAAGCTATTCGATAGCTAGCTGGGCGTATCAGCAGGTCATCTTAACATTCTAATAAAGCATGAACACAGCTCAGTTTGAAGCAGTTGTGTATCCACGATTTGATATCTTCACATTTCTTATAGATAAAAATTATTACTAAATTACTACTGCCTGGAAACAAACTCCAGGCTCATTCAGCATTTAAGAAAAAACCTGGCATGTGTTTCTAAATAATTACGGTTTTCTTAATTATTTATATGCTATCTGATGTTTATATAATACTAAGAAACCTCAAAAGTACCATTGTGAAGTGAAATGATTTACCGTCTACACAAAGTTTGCTGCTTCAGTTTAGCAATTTCCTTCTTTGCCGTGAAAACAAACGAATACGAGAGAAAAAAAGCGCTTCAATTCCAGAGTTTGAAATCTGAGAGAAGGACAGATTTCCTATCCTGAAACAAACGTAATTCATGGGGAAACGGTATGGCATTCACCCAATAAAGAATGCTACCAAAACATCCTGCAACAGCAACTTCTTCCAACCACCCAAGAACAGTTTGGTGAATAACAATGCCTTTGCCAGAATGATGGAATACCATACCGTAAGGCCAAAGTGATAACTAAGTGGCTCAGGGAACAAAACATTGAAATTTAAGGTACATGACCAGGAAACTATCCAGACCTTAATCCAATTGAGAACGTGTGGTCAATCCTCAAGATGTGGGTGAACAAGCAAAAAACCTGCTAACTGTGACAAACTCCAAGCAGTGATTATGAAAGAATGTGTTGCCATCACTCAGGATTTGGCCCAGAAGTCGACTGACAGCATGCCCGGGCGACTGCAGAGGCCTTGAAAAAGAAGAGCCAGCAAATATTGACTCTTTGCATAAAGTTGATGTAATTATCAATAAAAGCCTGTGAAACTTATGAAGTGCTTGCAATTGTACTTGTTTACATCACAGAAACAACTGAGAAAAAAAAAAAAAATCTAAAAACAATGAAGCAGCAAACTTTGAAAACCAGTAAGTGTGTCATTCTCGAAACTTTTGGCCATGATTATAATATATGAGATTAAGGAAAAGAAAAACCACACACAATTGCTTCAAACCATCTCTACATATCTTACTTGTAAGTAAAACAAGAAAGCCAACATTAATAAAGTTGTTAAGTGGAAAAAAAACCCCAAAACATTTTCATTAATTTTTACGCAGTTGGTTTAAGCAGGTGTTAATTGTTAGAAATTTATGAAATGCATTTGGATAATGAATTGCTGAAGAGAATAAAAGAGAAATGATTGAGAAATTAACATGGGCACAGTTGTGAAAGTATTAATTTGATTTCCATGGATGTGATGGCATGCGTTACTGAAATATACCGACAGGCATCAACTCACAAATGCCATGCAGATGATATGGATATGGAGTTCAAATTATAAATGCAGTTTATATTTGAAAAAAGTTCAAGCTGGATAGGCAAAGTAACGATTATGAATACAGGCATTTCAAATGTATGACTGAAGGAGAAAGTAACACAAGAAGGTAAACTGATGCTCTAACTAAAGATATGTGTGATGTCAATGGTTGTTGACAATGGGGAAAAAAACAAAACAAATAAACAATAAGAGGAGGATGTTAGTTGGAGCAACATACACATAACCAATGAGCTCAGAGAAGGGTTGCTTGTAGAAGTCTTCATCCAACACCCTGGACAAATATCCACCCAAACGACAGAGCAGCAAGAAGGCAGGAGAAAAGAGAGAAAGCGGTAAAAGGGAGAAGAAGAATGAAAACACAAGCACTGCAAGTTACCATACAATAATATGCTTAGGGATATAATCAATCAGGTGTTTGATCAGTGTCAGAGGGATTTAAAGACTGTTTAAATTAAGTTTTACATGTTTAATGCCATGGCACCAGTCATGCACAACACACTTTTAGCTCTTCATACCTCTCTCACATTTTGAATACTTGACACATTTTTAACTAATTAGCCAAATAGTGGAATCTCTTAACCCAGTATGTTATAGCTATAACAATAAGCGTAACCCCACATCGGTGCATGCAACGCTGTAAGAAAAATCATGTGACAGGTGAAACAGCTGCTGTGCTAGACAGCAGTGCAGTGTCTGACACGTAAGCGCAACTTTTGAATCATTCGCATTTGTGCTGAGGAGTAGACGAGACCACTTTAAGTGCCATTTGTGTTTTTAAATTTTTGGCTTGTCATCACCCACTACACAAAAGGACCATGGAGGAAAAAGAACATTTTTCCAGTCTGGGATCATTTAACTCTTCCGTCTCCGCCCACATACACAAGAAAGAAGAAAAAAAAAAAAGATTTTGGTGAATTCTGCATTTGGCATACTATATTATTCAATTACATTATTTTGTTATAATCAAATGAATTGGACTATATCACCAGCTGGTTACATAAAGAAGGACCCTTCACTCATTTAGTGTTCAGAACCTAGTTCAGTCTCTCTCCACACTGCCTGCAATGCACTGTTAAGTCCAGTAGATGTCGCTATTAATGAACACCTCAACACCCCATCGACACAATAGGGGTAATGTGCTACACACTCCATGAGGCACCATCTATCTGTCACTATTGTATAGGTATACCTCTGGAGTATATCGGGTTATAAGACATGCGATCTCAATTTATTCTTTTTTTTTTCTTTCATTTTTTAAACCCATTACCCTGTTCTACACCTTATACGTTTCTGAAGCCAGAATACGGTAAAAGGAGCTCTGCAGATTACCTCGAAAACTGTTAGTCACCCACAGGATGTGTCGTGAGATGTCATGACCTTTTTAGTAAATTACCTGCATCAAGTCATGAATGCAAAAGTAGAGATGCACCGATTGACCGTTCATAAATTGGAATCAGCTTATTTTCAGTGTTTTACACCTTGCCTGGTGATCAGTCAGACTCCCATATGACCGATTATAAGCCAGTCCTTTTATGCATGTATGACTCACATATAGCAGCACAGGCTATTAGTTGCACACCCACCCACATGCTACACTGTTAGCACGGAAGTGAGATAAGAAACAAGGGTGGCTTAATCAAAAAAAAAAAAGTTCAGAACAACAAATCTAAAGAGATATTTAAACATGGACATTTTAAAGAAACTAACAGAGGAAAAGTAGCTAAAGCTATCCAGAGCTCAGAGGCAGCCTCATGATGAGCAAAGGATCAAAGCAGTTATGAGGAAAATTACAGAGAAAAAGAAGACAATGTCTTGTTATCTGGTGAAGTCATTTCAGGTAAATATGGGTGTACAACAGCTTATTTTCAGTTAATTATTTATAATGCACTGAAGTAGTTTAAATTTTAAAAAAAGATCCTGTAATTGTCAAGTTTATTGACAATTACAGTTTATTTTACACAGAAGAAATGTGGAGTTTTGTTTGTAACTGTTGTCAGTTAAAAGCCTGCAAAAATTAGTAACGGCATATCAGAAAAACATCTAAACTGACCAAGAAAATTGCAATGGGTGCATCTCTATACAGAACCTTCCTGTGATAATAAAAGACACAGTAAAAAGTGTTTTTACCTCACAGGAGATATTTGACTCCATTTGTTTTCCTTAAAATATCATACATTAGTTATTACATTTCCAGAAATAACAGCAAATTGCATAGACTTGTCTTAGGTATTGGTAATTTTAATGACTGAAGACATGCAGTGAACAATAACTCCAGTGTCTGGGAAACTTAATACAGTGGAACCCCGACTTACGAAATAAATTCATTCCAGAGAGTCTTTCGTAAGTCAAAATTTTCGTAAGTCGAAGCACCTTTTTCCATCGCCTTTTGAGTGAGGCGATGCTGGCTGAAGACGAAGTTCTTGGTGGAGGAGGACCTCGCTCATATTTATCAATAATTTCTTTGTTTCCATCGAGAGCACTTTACGCTTCTTCTTTTTACTTGAATTACTTGCAGAAAGTTTTTTCGGCCACATTATGAATGAACGATAGGCTAATTGCAAACGAAAAGCACACGAAATAGCGCACTGCAACAACAATACGTCTTTCACGTGGAACAGCGAAACGCAAGTACGAAAGCCAAGGAGTTTCACATGATTCAGAAGGCATTGTGAGCATTCTGGGCTCAGCCAGCGGATTTCGTTACGCAGGCATTTTGCTGTACCATAGGCAGAAATATTGCCGTTAAGTGCTTTCGTAACTTGAATTTTTCGTTAAATGGGGTCTTTGTAAGCCGGGGTTCCACCGTATTTTTTGGACCATAAGGGGCACTGTCGATAAATGGGTCCATTTTCATACACAAGTCGCCCCAGATTATAAGGCGCACTGTCGATTTTTGAGCAAATTAAAGGATTTTAAGTGCGCCTTTTAGTGCGAAAAATAAGGCAAGTGGAGGTCAAATAGCATTTTAACTAAAAAGGTGGTGAAAAACCACATGAGATTTCCCCTTAGAGAGAATGGATTTTCTTTAAAATATGAACCTGTAGACAACTGAAAAAAAAAAACTGATGCCACACACAAATGGGGACACCAGCATACTGTGTTTCTTGAAATTCAAGGATAGGTTATTCCGATTCTTCCTGAAAAAACAACATATGGATACAAATTTCAGTAATTAGTTGTAAACTTACTCAAGGGCACAGAAGTTGAGTGACCGGATGGCCATCATTTCTTCCCCTGCCACAACTGACAGATCTACACTCTTTTTAAGCCGGGATAACTCACATATCCCCACAGTCTTCTTTCATTTTTATTGATCTTCCATCCTGTTTCTATGCGTCCAGGACTACAGTACCTGTTATTGGTTTTGGTTTTCTCCAGCTGCTCATTCTGCCTGGCATGCCATTCCTCCAGCTCCACCTTGGCCTTCTCCTTCCATTCTGTCTCCTGCTGGCGAGAGTTAGCATCTGCAGAAGTAAATGCAAAAATACAGAAATCACACACAAGAGCAGAGACTGATAAAAGAATAAACATCCCCAAAAAGATGATAAACATAATGATGTGAAAGGAAACAGGGACAGAAATAATTGGTTAACACTGTATGTGGAATATCCAGTAAAAGAAGGTCATTTAGACAGAAAAATTATACAACAATATTTCAATAAAAAAAATCTGTGATAATATTTCTGATGATACTTGCATACAGTGACACAACAAACAAGTTGATGTTACAAAAGGTACTAAATTGTTATAAGGATCTAATGCTTAGCAATCAGAGATGCCTGGGGTTCTCACACTGTCACTCACAGAGAAAGTAAACCCCTTGCATTGCTATAGCATTGGTATTGAAACATGATAATTTATATCATGTAAAAATTGTTACCAATATTATTGTTGACAGCACAGCCCAAATCTCCACCTTTACTTATCACATCTCACAGATCAGTGTTCTGTCCTACCCTATAATAAAGCGTTCTTCTGGGTGCTTACCTAGCTCCTCCAGCCTCTCTCTTTGCTCCTCCCTCCACTTACGTAGACTTTCTGGTTCAGCCTGCAGTCGGTCTGCATTAGAAATTGCTGCATAGGCATCTGATGGACCATTGCTTTCCTGAAAAAG
The DNA here is from genome assembly GCF_056152115.1 of Neolamprologus brichardi. Lineage (NCBI taxonomy): Eukaryota > Metazoa > Chordata > Actinopteri > Cichliformes > Cichlidae > Neolamprologus > Neolamprologus brichardi. Next base: position 25,285,863 of record NC_142109.1, on the reverse strand, counting down.
GAGCAAAATGGTAAGCACAGTTTACAGTTTTATCAATATTTTCAATGATTTGGCTATTTATCCATTCATGTTCAGTGTTTCATTTTTCTAACCCGTATGTGAAAGTTGTAATTAAAGTGGAATTGGCTTCCCCACCCCCCAATACGCATACCGTACATGTACTCTTAGAACATTCTCTCACTGACAGGAAAGGAAGAAATGTTGCAATGACAGCACAGGAAAAGGAAGCTGAAGTGACTAACAGACAAATATTCAAAAGCTCGGCTACTAAAAATCACTGTTACGGTGTTAAAAGGAAATTAGTATTTTCCACAATGACGCACACAGTGAAAATTCTGCAGAATTGATATATAAACATTTCGAGCAAATCTTAGTATTCAAGTAAATGAATTTCAAGGATAATTGCTGTTTGTTATATTTATATAACAAACAGCAATTATCCTTGAAATCAAGGAACATAACTAAAATGAAGTGTGTCAAGAAGCAAAGAAGTTTAAATCCAAACATGAGAATCTTCAGTGTCATGTTTTTAAACTGATGCTAGTAAGCTGTACAGAGTGAATTTTTTTTTTTTTTTTTAAATAAATCACCCCCTTTCACCTTTACTGAAGGCCAATTGCCTGCCATCAGGCACTACTTTGAGTCACTGAACTGGTTGCAGGTCATCCATGAGCAGCCATGGTGCTGAAAGTCTGCAGTCTGACCAATTTCAAATAGGTCTGTACCAGAAAAGGCCCCTCTCATTGTTGTATATCAATGGGCCCTGTACTATGAAGCAACTTCAACACACTGAGGGTATCTTTTTGTTTTGTAGATTCAAATCCTTCTTTATGGTGCAGGCATTTAGTACAAACCATCCTTTTCATCCCTCTATTTATTCTTCCTTTAACACTATACGTTAGTGCATACACAAACAATTTCTGTATTAAAATATTTTAATCCTTTGTGCACTTATACACACAAAACACAGAGGAACAAACACAAGGTGATTTCCAACATGATAACTAAAGAGCAGATGACATTACCCCATGAAGCTCTCCATTGATGGCACCATCTAAAACAGGTAGAGGTGAGACTGCAGTTAGAAATCAAACAGACAAATAAAGGCATAAACATGACAAAACATCTTGAAATATTAAATGTCCTAAAAGAGATAGTTACCATGCCGTGAACTTGTCTAACGGAGCACCAATTACTGTTGCTAAATGCACTCCTGTTTCGTAATAATGGATGTCAGCATTTCTGACCAACAATTCCTACAACTGAGGCCATACTAGATTGGAGGAAATGAGTAAATCATGAGCAAAGGTTGTTAAGCTGTGCCCGTTTCCTAAGTGGCTGACACAAACTGCTGTAAATGTAGCCGCAAGCAATCAAGTTAATTGGAAAGCAACGAGTGGCAGTGCCAGCAGCAGCAGCTTATTTCAGCATAAAATAGCATGTATTAATAAAGGACTTCAAGTTTCACCTGTACGTGTTCCTTGTGAGTTCAAAGTAATCTTACACAGGTTAATATCAACGCTAACCATGTCCACTTGGCTAATCTGCTAGCTCAGTTAGCCTTAGCTTTAGTGTCCATTCAGGGCCAAAATAGCGTCTAGATTAACCGCATGTTGAACGTTTAGTTACACATACACAAAATCCTCGATCACTAATGACGCCAAACAGACAACATACAGCGACATTCTCTTCGCTTGAGCATAACAGCCACGCACCGTTAGTGTCTCCTAGCGAAGAGGGGACATCTCCACTGTCCAAGATGCTGAAGCCTTCGTCGTTTTCAATGCCCGCAATTTCGCTTTCCTGCTGGGCCAGGAAAGCGGCAGCGGGGTCCTCCTCCGAGCCGACACCGTTTCCAGCACTGGGCGCGTTCAGCATGTCAAAATCGTCCATGTTGTCTGTAGTGATAGAGGGATAAAAGTGTGAAACAACGAGCAGGTGTAGCACCACTGAAACCGATGAGACCAGCAGGAAGAAGGACGAAAGGGGAAAAACGGTGAAAGCTGGCGTAGCGGAAACAGCAGTGTAACCAATCACAAGCAAGAATGGATTACTGGCAGTAGTCATGGCCAATCATGTAACAACTTTCTCATAACGGGACCAATCAAATATTTGAAAGCGTTTCATGCGGATCCCATGACCTGCTGGGTGCTGCTGTCAGAAATAGAGAAAAATCTGCAGTATTTTTTTTAATCTGCTGCACGTTTAACAGACAACTGTTTGCATAGCCATGATTGGGAATTCGTCAGATAAGAAAAATAAAATTAAAATTTCAGCATTTTTTTCTGTTTTATTTCCTCAGGTTTTTCGTTTACCCTCTAACTTTACAAGGCCTGTTATTGATTTAACTCCCTGATATTGCTTAACCCTTATATTGGAAAATTGTCTTGAACTGTCCTATTCGATCACAGACCGTTATTCCAATTATTTTAGTCTTAGGACTAAGACTTCTGTCGTCTTCTGTCAAAAAGTTTTCCAGCTTGCTCTTCATAACCCTGGCAGCAGTTGTGTCCAACCCCAGTATAATTCCGCGCTGGTTAATTATTCACAGTTCTGACAGTATCAAAGGGCTCAGGTGGCAAGCGTTCACCTGACTCAGGTTATATAGCTGGGTGCAACTGCTGTTTTAAAACAGGAATACTATCGGAGTTACTCAGGGAAGACTTAAACTATTAGTTTGTTTATTTTTATAGTAATTGAAAGATAACATTAAAAGAAGTTCCAAAACTCCACCACAACTTATTTGAATTACTAATACATATGCTGAGTGAACTGTACACTACTGAAATATGAATTACTTTACTGACAAAAGACTATATTATCATGGCCATGACTTCTCCATGCAAAATCGCCCTTTACAATGCTTTTACCTAAATTAATATTATGCTGCAATTTACTGTATCAGCTAGGCAACTCCAGGCCTCAAGTGCTGGTGTCCTGGAGGTTTTAGATGTGTCCATGATCCATCACAGCTGATTTAAAGGGCTAAATGACTCCTCAGCATTTCTTGAAGTTCTCCAGAGGCCTGGAAATGAACTAATCATTTGATTCAGGTGTGTTAACCCAGGGTGCAATCTAAAACCAGCAGGACACCGGCACTCGAGGCCTGGAGTTGCCTACCCCTGAGCTAAACTCACAGTATTCACAGTTTCACAGGTGATAGCTTTGCACAATAGTTGCAATCTCTTAAACAATACATTTAAGACAGTCAGTTATGTTTATGACTACAAGCTGGTATGCCCTAAACACCCCTATTTAACTACTGTTGCAATCTACATTGTGGAAGTAGTTGCTAAACTAAGTAAAGATTTTTTTAAAAGTCCATCATTATTTTAGACAGGAAGCCTCTTCAAGCACATTCACAAAAATTAACTGCTACAACTACAAAGCATGAATGCGATGATGGAATTGAATAGTAAAACAATGGGCAATTTATTTACTACAAGGCAATCTAATCCAGTTTGTGTTTAGTGGGAGAAACCGTGCTGCTTGGTTCCAGAAAGAAGGCAACAGTCGTGAACCACATGACCTGTAGTGCAGCAGATCATCTAGCTTCTCCATTTAGGGGTTGCCACAGCAGCTCATCTCTTTCATCTTCTTCTGTTACACCAACCCCATGCATGTCTTTGTTCACTACATCCATGAACCTCCTCTGAGGTCTTCCTTTTTTCTCATGACTGGCTCTATATTTAACGTCTTTTGATCAGTGTATCCACTATCCCTCCGTACGTCCAACCCAGACTCAGCCTTGTCTTCCAACTGCTCAACCTGAGCTGCCCTTTTGATGTACTCTTTGTAAATCTTGTCCATCCTAGTCACTTGTGATGAAAATCTTAGCCACTGGAATTCTATAGGCTCCACCCCTGTCTTTTTGCTAATGCCACCTTCACCAAACAGTACATCAAAGCAGGTCTGACTACCATGTAAACTTTCTCTTTCACTACTGCTCCCCTGACACTTGTGCCCATCCACTTCACCCTGTCTGTACTCTCTTCTTCACCTCTCTTGCACATTGTCCATTGCTTTGGATGGTTGACCCAAGGTATTTGAACTCATACACTTTTAGATGCCCCTTTTATTTGTGCAAATGTAATTGTTTTTCATTCCACTTCTTTCCAGGCTCTCTTCCACTTGCTCCCTTAAGATTACAATGTTGTCTAGAAACATAGTCCACTAAGACTCATGCCTCCTCTGTCCAATATGCTGAAGCCATCATTGTTTGACCTTATCTGTCAACCTGTATATCACAATTGCAAACAAGAAGGGGCTCAGAATTGACCCTTCCAGTGTCTCTCTGTCCACAAACATGTCCTGTACCAGCCTCACATACTTCTCTGTCACTCTTGACTTCCTCATGTAGTACCACAACTCCTGTCATTTGTGTTCTAAAGAACACAGGGTGGCCATCCACTATTTGGTGGTTCCCAGCTGCTCCAGCCTGCATGCCAAAGTATCCTGAAGATACTGAACCCCAATTTGCTCTGCAATGCCTTGATTCAGTAGTGTTTGATTGTGCACAAATGTTAGGAAGCACTTGGGCATAGAAAAAAAGCACTTGTATGAATGGGTGAACGAAGCATGTTCTATACAGCACTTTGAGTGCATCACTGGAGCAGAAAAGGACTGTATGAGAGACAATCCATTTACCGTTAGATCCACAAAAAATACAGTGAACCTTCTGTATGTGCCTTCTTTAACACTTTCGAAACAAACATTAAATTTGTCGTGTTCTTTCTTGGCATGATGCTTTACAGCTTCTCACTGATCATTGCCCCTTTTCTCAGAATGTGAGTCAAACCAGAAGAAACCAAAATGGCTTTTGGTCTATCCCCATCAAGGGCCAGGGAAGGGGGGTGAGCAATAATTAAGAACCAATTAGAAAAACAAGCCAAACAGGGTAGTTTGTATAGATTAAAGAGTTATATATATATATATACATACATACATTATATATACATATATAAAGACCCAACACAAAGAGAAGCCTACACTACTATAGCAGCAAAGAAAAATACCTCAGCAAACCCAAACTGACACCCAACTAACACTAATCTCAAGAACAGATGCACAAAGGACACCTGAACACCTCTCCACTTTCAAGGCCAGTTCACACACTAACTAACCAAGTAGCTCCTAGCCAGCACTTATATTGTTGGGTAGCTGATTGGGAACAGGTGGACACTGAAAAATGTGTGGCAGCTGAGTTCAACAGAGAGTCAGAATACACCGAAAACACCCACACAACACAAGGCATGCTAAGAGCTTTTAAGAGCCTTTATGTCAGTGTCCTTGGATCACCAATGTCTGATAAGACATATTTCTTCTGTCCTTTGAAGTCGGCAGATCTTTCTTGGGGGTTCCATCCCAACAAGTACTGGCAATAGTGGAAAGAAAAAAAACTCCCTTTTAACAGTTAGAAATCACCATCTAACAGTTAAAAATCTGGTGGCAGTAGCCTTTTACTGCGACCAGTAGGGGGTGAGGGTAGGAAGACTTATTTTTGAGGTCTGGTGGCTTTGAAAGGAATCATAAATGAGATGAAAATTGATAGCTTGATTTTTTTTCATAGACTTACACTCTACTACAAGATGACCTAACTTGTTAGAAGTTATCACCATTGGCTTTTTTTCGACTTATTATTTCTTGCTTTTTCAGTCACTGATTTCATCAATGAGCAAAAAGAACAAAGCAGGTGTAAAAAAAACAAAAAACACCTCATATTCTCGGCAGTGAAACTCGCAGACGGTGGTAATTAAAAGTTCTTTATTACACAAATATCAACAGCCTTTTAGATTCAAACCTGGCTTAACTGTTGGTAATACACATTCAACAAGATAAAATAAACATCTTGGTCCATGTTGATAGCCTCACGCAGTTGCTGCAGATTTGTCGGCTAGACATCCATGAAGCCAGTCTTCCCCTTCCACCACATCCCAAAGGTGCTGCGTTGGATTGAGACCTGGTGACTTTGGAGGTTTTTTTTGACTAGTTTAAGAAGTTCTGAGCTTTGTGACGTGATTAGATATTTGCATTAACAAGCAGATGAATCGGCGTAAAGTGTTCAGTGTTTGTTTGTTAATATTAAAACTGATCTGGTCAACAGATAGGAGAGGAGCCACTATCGAGTGCTCAACATTTGTAGGAATTCCTTCAGGTCCACTGGAAAAGCATTTCAGGTGAAAAACTCATAAAGACCTCAATGCATGTTTAATGCATAAATTAAACATTTATAAGTTTTAAAACAAAACCGAAGACATCAAAATTTGAAAATCAATTTTAAAAAAAGAAAGAAAAAATTGATTAAATAGGTGTTTCAACATTTTGCCTTCTAATCAGTAAACATTTTAATCTGGTCAAATGACACCTTAGATGTATAATCACTTTAACATTTCAAGGATGCAAAGAAAAAAATGTTTGAATTGCTATGCAGTTTCAATTTTTCTTTGGACACTAACTAAAAAGTTGAATAATAAATACTTAGTTAACTTAGTCTATTTCTTACAATTGTCTAAAACTTATTTTCTCGATGAATATTAAACAAACATCCACAGAAATGTATTTAAAACTTACAAATAGCATGTAATGTGCAATGCCGTATAAAGGTGTACATAAAAACCATGTTGTACACCTTCAGAAGAACAACATCTTCATAACAAGCCTGGGAAAAACTTAAATAAAACAAACAAACAAACAAACAAACCCCCCCCCCCCCCCCCCCCCCCCTTATCATACTATAGCATCCATAGATCCAAAGCAGTTTTAATCATGTTTATTATACACCAAACACCGACAACATTAAAACCAGCTGCCTAGTACTCTGCATGTCCCACTTGTCCTCTAAATGGGGCAAAGGTCTTGTGGGTTCCTTTGAATCTTTATAGTAAGGCAAGGCTGGTGCTGCTGTTGGGGACTACTACCACATTGTTGGGTGTTCTTCATGTAAGTGAGTTGTTTGTGCCAACAATATCAACAAAGGAACAATTTGATAATTGCTGCTACTGACTTCACCTCACAGCCGTTTTAATGTTGTGACAGATTGGTGTATATTTAAAGTTACTTAATACCATTTTAGATTATTTCATTCATAAAAAAGAAGAAGAACAAGAAGAACAACAACAACAACAACACACACAAAAAAACTAAAAATGTAAATTGTGTAATGTTGAAAACAGATACAATTGGAAATGCAACATCCGCACGAAATTGATAGAAAACTAAAGTTACAATAGAAAGAAAGCAACAGAAGCAAGATTCAGCTATAATTTGGTCACAAGGTTTCTATAAATAGACTATTCCATCCATCCACACCACAAGCACAGAAGGAAGGTTCTGGCTTGTACAGATAAGTTTTGGAGATTAATTCAACCTCGATACTTTAGGCACTGTACAAAAGAGAATTAGGATTTCTGGTTCGTGCACTAGACCCACTCCCACTTCACACGTGTTTCCGGATTTTAATCCGACTAACAGACTTCAACTTTGGAGAATAATAACTGTACTTGTATGTTTGTTAGACCACAGGGACAAAACTGCCTTGCAGGTTTTAATGATTTTGTTCTTTAATATATTCTTCTGGTTGCATAGTCTAACACCATGCTTGCTGCTCCAAGTAAAGCTGGTTCTTCCAAGTCTGATGTTACAACCTTGATGTTTTGGACAGAGAAGAGCGCTCTCTGCGAGATGACATGCTGCACTGGCGCCTGGTAGTAAGAGGCCAAGACTCCAGACAGAATCACCTGTGAAGGGTTGACTATGTGGAGGATGTTGATGATGCCCACACCCAGTGCAGTGGCGGCTAAAAAGGGTAAGAACACATAAGGAAGTTATATTTGATCTTTTTTTAAATATATCTTTTAAAACATTACCACATAATCTAAATAACAGGCTGCCTATTTCCATCTGTTTCCACGTGTATGCCAGGTTTTGTGATTTCTTTCATATAACAAAAGGGGAGATTTTCTTTATAAACGGTAACACACAGCTGTGTTAACCCCACAGAAGAACTCCTACTCAAATAATGCCTACTGTAAATGTAAAATGCCCAGTAATATGTCCACGAGTAATTTATTTATAGTATTGACTCCTAAGTTAAATTCAGGCTGTTGTGTACATGTGAAAATAAATCAGATTTAGACCAGAGATGGACGATCCGATATTACGTATCGGTATCGGTCCGATACTGACGTAAATTACTGGACCGGATATCGGAGAAATAAAAAATGTAATCCGATCCATTAAATATCAAAAAAGCACCTCACAAAACTTGCGACACGGCGTAACTCGGCCCATAACCGTAGCACGCCGGAGCAGTGTGCTCACGTGATAGAGCGGCTGTGTGTATTTGTAGCCTCAACTGGCATTTCATCTGTGATCCCAGAGAGAAGTAAAGCAAGTGTGTAAGTTCATCTCTGAATGTTTGTAAAGCATTCCCACGTTAAGCTTAACAACCGATATATGGAGCGACTGCCTCTCTCTCTCTCTCTCTCCTGCTGCTACTTCAATCATGAAACTACTTAATGATCAGCTGATCGGCTTTTCTGTCATGAGTCCGTCTCTCTTCTTTGTTTTTGGTCCACTTTGCACCAGAAAGAGGAAACCAGCGGCTGAACAACAGCAGCACGTTTAACCTTGATAAGCTGTTGTTAGAATTTATTTAATATTACTTTCTACACCAGGATCCTTTTCTACGTAGCTGACGGCTGGTAACTGTGCAGGGGCAGATCTAGCAAAGTTTAGCCAGGGGGGCCGATAAGGCATTAACAGGGAAAAGGGGGCACAAAGACATACTTTTTTTTCTTATTCTCATTTAAAATGTATAGCTTTTAATAAATAATTATCTGAATCTTACACCCAAAGTTTTAATCTTATGTAAAATATATAGAAGTCCATTACTGTATATAGTAACTGTTAAGTCTAATATACCCTAGTAAGCTATACTACTTTTTCCTTTGGGAAGATACCATCTGTGCAGTCTGCAATTCTGTAGAAGAAAGATGTTGAATCTATTTAATTATTCTTGAAAAATAATTTATTTCTGTGCATTTTTCCCCCCAACCTGCATCAAATTAAAGTTGACCACGTTGATTAAGCATCATGAGGTGGAGGGTGGGGGGTGGTTCCCTATTTTTTTTTTGCTGAGAGTTTGCAACCCTAGTTATTAGTTAGGTTGCTTAATAGTTCTGCTAAGTACTCTTTAAAATACCAGAATAGGAAGGATGGAGTAGGTTCAAGTTTATTAGTTTTATCAGTATTGCAGAACTATGAAATATTTTGGGTGCAGTGTATTTTTTACATACAGGTATAACAGAATAGCTTTAGTGTTGTTGTTTATTTAAACTTGAGTATGAACTTACACAAAATGCAGCAAGATATTAAAAAAAGAGTTTTATTAATTAAAAAACACACTATATCGGATTCATATCGGTATCGGCAGATATCCAAATTTATGATATCGGTATTGGCATCGGACATAAAAAAGTGGTATCGTGCCATCTCTAATTTAGACCACTGCTGAGGTAGAAATATTGTCAACCCCATTTTCAAGCTAGGTGAACCTACTATTCTCTACTATTTTCTCTGTGTCCTTTGTGAACGAACCTTTGGTCAGAACAGCGTCGGCTTTGGAGTTTCCCATTTTGGCTGCACTGATAAGATGTGCAGCAGTGATTGGCTCTGAGAGTTTCATATCCATCCCCTCCACCTTCAACAGATCCTCTGTAAAAACAAACAAAAAAACAAACCACATGGATAATGAACATGGATAATGATAAATGGAATGAAGCCACTTGAGACATACAACAAGAAGGGTTATGTTTAATTACTTCCTGACGTCGTTCATTCCTGTGCTGGATTTAAACTGACTTTACAGCTTAAGAAACAGGAACTAGCATTGCAGGATACAGTTTTATCTAAATAATACCAATCTCACCATTTACCAGATTATGTGATGGATGACTGAGTTGCTAAACAAAAACTCAATAAATATATATTTGTTTAAAAAGATTATAGAATACAACATAAAAACATAAGAGTTGAGGTACAATTTTCTCTACCCCATCAAGAAAATACATGCCCCAATTTAAAAACAAACAAACAAACAAAAAAAACCCCACCCCGGCCTGCTGTGTAAAATGTAAAGAAAAACAGAATACAACACCTTCCCAAACCCATAAACCCACATTTTACTCAAAACAGAAAATATAAAATCGTATCAAACATTTTAACAGAGTCACTTTAATATTTAATGAAAAATATTTGCTCATTTTGAATTTGATGCCAGCAACGCATCTCAAAAGTTGGGAACTAATTATACTAATATTAACTGGCAACAGGTCAGAAACATGATTGGGGATAAAAGGTTGACCACTCCATCTATCAATGCAGGTTAAATCTCTATCACTCAAAGAAGGAGCCATGTGTTAGCATCTGCTTAAAATTTCTTGGGTAAACACTACTTAGGCTACTTCTGTGCTTACATTGAACTTATGCTGTTTCAGTACTATTGCACTATAATGCTGATTGCTGCTGCTACCACCTAGTGTCAATACATTCACACTCTTGGATAGTCTGTCATCATGACAGCAGCATAAAAGCAACATGGATATGAACCCTGCTCCTGACGACACTGACAAAGTATTTTCATTTCGTTAGAGGCGATCCTGCCAATGCTCTATTTTAAAAAAAAAAAAGTTGATGGTGTAAAATTTAGTTGCACTTTCTGTTGCTCTGGTATCGTAAGAAAACTTGTAAAAGATTAGCTGCTGGATAAAGATTTATTTTGTGTTTATGTTTTTGTGGAGAGATTTCAATTTTTACATTTTCAAAGGTTTCTAAAGCCAAGCGTTGGTAAGCGCATAGCCAATATCCACTATACAAAAAAAACAAACAAATCGCTCACCATCATGCAGTTTTTTGGCCTCTCTCTGAAGGGCCATCCCAGATGCATAGGCCTCTATACAGCCACGGCTGCCACACATACACTCTGGGCCTTCCAGGGAAACCATGATGTGACCCAGCTCAGCAGCACAGAAGGTACTACCATGGACCAACTCATTGTGATGGATAATTCCTCCTCCAATACCTGCACACAGAGTCAAAATATTTTTTACTTCCTGAGACTTAACCAGACGATGTAATTTACAAAAAGAATAAGGCAGTAAATATGATTTCAGCTGTAAAAATCATCATCGTAGTTTGTTTGAATTCATACAGGTCTCACAGTTATCATTAGTGGTGCAACGGATCAAAAATCTCACGGTTCGGATCGGATAACGGTTTTAAGTCATGGATCGGATCAATTTTCGGATTAGCAAAAAAAGAAAAAAGAAAAAAATTTAACATTTACTTATTGAAGTATTTTTTGCCTGTTTAAAAACATTCAACTCAAGACTCATTCCACGCAATTATTAAAAAAAAAATTATGGTACAATATAGGGCAGTACAGGGCTTTATATCTACCACTCAATTCAATTCAATTCAATTTTATTTATAAAGCGCTACATCACAACAACAGTCGGCTCAAGGTGCATTATATTGTAAGGTAGACCCTACAATAATACACCATACCACTCATTAAGTCGCACTCCGCTGTGATATAATGAGCTGTCATGGTCACGTGGCTTTCCGTTGCCCTGGAGGTCCACCCATTTGTAGTAGTTAGGGCAACAGAAGATGCCTGGGACAGTTCAGCCACAACTTAAATCTTTTCCTGCTCATACATGCTTGGAACGATCTTGCCACTAAAGTGGATGCGAACGGGATATCATAGTGTGGCTCAAGCACGTTCATCATAGTTTAAACCCTTTGTTTTGCGCAATGGAATACGGCCTCCCGTCTGCAGCTAAACACCCCAATAGCTTTTGTAATAGCTTTAGCCCGATCGGACTGGGCAGCAAAGGGCTGCTTAAATACCGCAAACTCCTCTGCTCCTCCACGTGGACCGCTAGCGCTGGCCATAACTATTGCTTGACAGACCCACCACGCGCACCATACACATACTTTTTTTTTCTTCTTTTTTGAATCTTCGGATCACGTGTGTGCCGAACCGTGGAGTGGGATCGGTTCGGATTACGGATCAACCGTGATCCGCTGCACCACTAGTTATCATGCAAATAGATAAAGATCCTCATCTGAAAAACTTTAAAAAAAACCAAAAACTTCTCACCTGTTCCTGTGATGACTGTGACAAAGTTCTCCAGTCCTTTGCCGTGACCAAACTTTCTCTCTGCCAGTGCAGCACAGTTGCCATCATTGTCAACCCAGACGGGTAGGTGTAAAGCATCTGATATGGGCGTTCTTAGGTCCACAGAAGACCACTCCTGAATCAGCTTTGTGGAGTGTAGGACCACACCATCTTGGGGGTTTACACGCCCACCAGTGGACACTCCTAAAGAGCAGAAGTAAATCTGAAATTGTTGTGCTGGGTTTTTTTCCCCATGTGTAAATGTGTTTTAGTATTAGTGTGTTTTCATACCGACACCAAGTATTCTACAGTTAAGGCCCACGGCATCCCGCATGGCATCATTGCACATCTTTAATATGAGCTCCATTCTGGCCTCGAAAGTCTTTGGATTGGGCTGGCTGTATTTCTTCACTATGGTGCCCTGGAAAAGTTTAAAAAACAAAACAGCAGAACAGACAAAAGCTTTTGAAAGTGAAAATGAAGAAACATTTAAAAAAAACTTTTAAAGTTTAGTGTTCATCCAGCCTACCCTCATGCAGACAATGGCCACTCTGAGGTTGGTCCCTCCCAGGTCGACGGCCAAAGCACTTTGGGTCTCTAGGATATGATCAATGTCCTGGGAAATCGGATCTTTCACAGGAGGGAAGCAGAAGGTCTTTTGGAGAGGCTCGTCCAGGTCAATAGAACGGAGAAACTTGAGAATACGAGGCACTGCGTTGCCATCACCATAAATCTTAGAACTGATTTAAACAAACAAACAAACAAACATATTTGCGTTTTTGCATTATGCTAATATAAACATTTTTTTAAATTTTGTTTTGAGTCCAAATACAGTTCAGTGTAACCCATTGTTACATTATTACCTTCTCCTGATTCTCAAACCTTTTTTTTAATTATGTCACAGACAGTGACTCTGCCATAACCCTTTTTTTTTTTAATAATTTGGATAAAATTTGCCTTATAGACGAACAGTTTGGTAAAGTAACACAGTTTTCTTCTTTCTAAGACTGCACACAATAATCACAGATGTATATAACATTCATCTGCATGTCTATTGTTGGTTAATGAGCCTGACCTGATTCTGTACAAAACATGTTATGTTAAACATACCCTAGGATATACATTTTGCCATTTCCTGCTACTTCTAATATCTTAAAGGGCTTTAACAAATACAATTCATCAACTGACTCATTTGATAGATATGCAAAAAGTAAGTACTGGCTGGCAGAGGAAAAGCAGGTCACACAACTTGAATGTGACAAACTGATAACGACAAACTGTAATTTCCAACATATTTTTGAAATCCTGTTCAACAGGACTTTAACTGGCACTGTAAGTAAAGTTATTGAAAATATACAGCAGTTCCTTCATTGAAAGAAGGCTTGGCAAATGAAAATACACAGTTAAAAATTTGGTCAAACACCCAGGGGACAAATGAAGATTGTACACTGGCCATACCAGGGGTATCTCTTTCCAAACTGCAGCTCCAGAGCATGGTAGATTTTATTATGAGTGTCGGCATCTCTGACATGTAAAACATTTTCACCTGGGAGAAAAAAAAATGTCCTCAAGTTAATAAGAAAAACAACCTGAGACAAATTTAGCAGAACAATACAGCTTGGTAGGTTGAGGAAAATAACCTTAATGTTTTTGTACTATTTTGTCTTCCAGCAGCCTCAATCCTTTAAATATTCAAGGACAATTAATTCATGTCCCAGTAAATGATTCTTTCCAGCTATACCACACATACTGACATTATATTGCTCAATCATTAACATATACAAAAAAAATAAATAAAACATGAGTCTCAGTGGAGTCTTTTGGACTATGATGACCTGACTGTCTACTAATAGTGCTGGGTGTTTGTCTCCTGGAGATGGGATTGATAGCGTATATTATGGGAAGAGTATGAGAAAGTTCATGATGGGATAATCATTCCCGCTGTAACTTGTTTTCACCTTTTCCTCTTGATATTGCGTGACTTAAAAAAAGAAGAAGAAGAAGAAAACGTTGCGCCTTTGTTTAGTTCCTGTGAAGCTTTGTATGAGATAAGCTCAGGACAATTGACATTCTTGTTACACTTACCTGTTTCTCTGCCTGTTTGTCTTGTTCCCAGGTTAATGACAGGTGTGCCAAAGGCCCCAGCCTCTCGTACCCCGCAGCTGCTGTTTCCAATCATGCAGCCAGCATGTGACACAAGCTGGATGAACTGCTCAAAAGGAATGTGCTTCACTGCCCGGAAGTTAGGGTGTTGCTCAATCCCCTTTCTTCGCATAACACGTACCATCTCCTTACTTCCTGTTTATAGGAGAAATGCTTATGTTATTTTTCTCAACTTCTGTTTGAGTGTCCAAACCTTATTGAAAAGAGGACTTTAAAAACAGTAACCACAGGTGGAGCTAACCGGCATCAATGTTAGGAAAGAGGATGAGAGTCTTCTTGTTGAAGGAAATCAGCGCATCCAGCATCAGCCCATAGATTTTAATAGAGTGCTGGATGTCCGTCGTGACCGGGTGCTGCAATGCTACAATATAGTCACCTTCCTGGACCTTGTCACCTGCAAGAGGCAAATATGACATAAAATACAAACGTAGACTCATTTCCCATTAAATAATTTTGTCCTGTGAATATATTTCTGCATACCCAACCAGCTTTTGATGATATCCATGTAGTCCTCTCTGTGATGAGACAATAGCAGCTTGTCATATGAAGGGCAGCCAGCAAGGAGGATACGAGAGTGGTCCTCACACATAGCTATGAGATGCTGCTCTGCCATCCGTGTGCAGCAGGCGTGGTAATGGGCCAGTTTACTGATAGCATGGCGAATTGAGTCATCAATTGTACCACTAACCTGGAACAAGCAGCACAGGATAGAGTTAAAAATAATAAAAATAATGATCTAACTACCCCCATCCTCCAGTAGCTAGTGCCCCCTATGTTATAAATTCTAGGTGACTCCCTTCTTTTGTTATCACATTAACAAGATTTTCAGAAAACTTGACCTCTGAACTTAATCTCAAGGTCAATGTCACCAAAATTCAAACTCCTCTGGCATGTTTTTGAAGATGCACCTATTGTATGAATTAGAAAACTCTAGGTGACAACTTTTGAGATACTGTTATGACATAGTTGGGTGTCCAAGCTGTCCACCTGCCCAGCCCATCAGCCTTTTACAGCTGAGGGGTAAAACAAAAAGAAGAAGAAAAGATTCTGCACTGGCAGAATGCATAAAAAAATTTAAGTACTTATGATGCAATATTGCCCCCATATTTTAATTTTCTTTTCATTGTGTGCTGCTTTCAAGAAATGTAATTGCCTCTAATGAAGGAGAAACTGTTCAACTGGGTTTCCTCACCTCTCCTCCCTCCAGGTGAAGTATTCTAATATTCATTAATGCTGCAGCAGTTGCCAAAGCGAGAGCATCGAAACGGTCACCGTGTACGACCAGGATGTCAGGTTTCAGTCTCTGTATAACATCAGGGAGTTTTACAAGTGCCAGCCCAACACTTTCCACCATGGCAGCCTCGTCCTCTCCTCTCACAATAGTGTGGAGCTTCGAGCCAATGTCAAAGTCGTCCTGCTCAATCATCCGAAAGGTGTTCCTGCAAAAACAAAACATTTCGGTAAGTTGCAAACAGCACAATGTATACTGAAAGTTCCAAATCATGGGATGGCAACAAAAGGTTTAATTTTTGCAATGTTTTTGAGATGCAATAAGAAAAAAAAAAGACTGGAAGCTTATTTTTGGAACTTGGCAATGTGAGATTCAAATTTTAAATGCTGACCAAGTTATCTGAGTTATCTTTTGCACACAAATATTGAGTGAGTAAGGAAAATATGACATGTCTCTATGAATATTCTAGGCTTATATACTCTGTCTTGCTTAAAAACATGCAGACCATTGTTATACTGTCTGTGCAGTTGTTTGACTCCTTTACAAGTGTTCGAATCCCATCCGTTAGATACCAAAACTGGATAAATATCACAAATCTCTCAAATCTCAAACTCACTATTGATATCAATGTTTTTTTGCCATCACTCCACAACTGTAATCTTTTCCTCAGCAACCCCATGAGTTGCTATGTAATTTTACTCCTAGTAAATCAGTTATGTGGTTTGGATGCACTGGTGTCCTTCAACTCTAGAAAGTTCATTTATTTTACAGGTCACCGAGCAAACAAAATGTTGTTGGCTATTTTGTGAGCATCTTCTGAAGGTCCACAAGTGAAAAAGAAAAGAAAAAGTGGCATTTGCAAAGGAAAAAAGTTGGGTCGTCTTACCCGTAGTCATCAATGAGATGTGAACCAAGCACCACAACTTCCAGTTCAAAGTCTTCTGGGTGGGATTTGATCCCAGACATGATGGGGGCCAGCTTGGAATAATCTGCTCTGTTGCATGTTGCCACACACACCCTCAGTTTCCTCTTACACTAAACCAGAAAACAGTGTAACCACCACACGCACACAAAGACACACACAGACACACACAGACAGTTTTTGTCATTTTAATTTAGTATGCAAAACAAAGAAATACGTTCCTCTCAGTTATTTCACTGAGGTCTGAAGGAATATTATCATCTCCACACATCCTTGAATTTCAACTATATACTACATATGCATCTGCTTCACAACAACTATATACATTTTTTTTATTGAGCCAAGACATAAAATCATACCTGATTTGACTCTCCAATCTTTTCCATTGATTTCTTCTCTTTGTTCCTTTGCATTCTCAGAAAATACTGCTCCTGGAGAAAAAATAAAAATGCTGTAGGTAAGATCAAAATAAGAATGTGTAAAACATTATCTTATACATTATTTTCTTTATACACAACACCCACAGATCATACTCACTTGGGCCTTCCAAATATTCAGAGGCTGAAGCATGAAAATAAACAAAACTACACTAAAAATGATTCATATTTAACATGAAGAACACACACAAACTCATTCTTTACCAGACAGAAAACATGCTCTACAACAGTGCTTTACTTTACAAGGCCAAAGTGACGCACCTAGTAATGTGACATAAGAAAACCTGTAGCACCAGCCATGCAGCTAATAACACTGTCAGCTTAACAGAAACACAGAAAGAC
This sequence comes from Neolamprologus brichardi, assembly GCF_056152115.1. Taxonomy (NCBI): domain Eukaryota; kingdom Metazoa; phylum Chordata; class Actinopteri; order Cichliformes; family Cichlidae; genus Neolamprologus; species Neolamprologus brichardi. The sequence goes on along the minus strand of NC_142109.1, from coordinate 25,268,587 downwards.
GTATGCAAGAACTTTGGATTGGCAAAGACATCATTTACAGTACTTTTTAAATGTAAACTGTCATACTGTCTTCTGTGAGAAAAAAAATCTATTGCTCCTCTTCCGTTCACCCCTTATTCTGAATAAATACCAGATCCTGCAAAATGTCATTTTAAAGGATTTATAGCTCCTCCAACAGCTGAAATATAATGTGCTGAATTCCTCATTGATGATAGCTTTGTTTATTCACTAGACAATATTGCTTCCATTTGCTGCAAGGACGAAACCATATCAGTTGTGTTTTACCAGTCTGTCTATATATCTAGGCAAATGAGGTATATCACTAATGCTGGTAACATATAATATTCAAGGTTCAAGGTTCTTTATTTGTCACATGCATAGTTATACAAGTATAACACACAGTGAAATGTAGCCTGACACGCTCCTCGACATATGCAGGTAGAGGAAGAACATATATATACATATATATACATATATATATATATATATATATATATATATATATATATATATATATATATATACATATATATATATATACATATATATATATATATATATATATACATATATATATATATATATATTAGGGGTGCAACGATACTCGTATCGATATTGAACCGTTCGATACAGTGCTTTCGGTTCAGTACGCATATGTATCGAACGATACAACATTTTTAATTTATTTTATCAACTTTCCTTCTGATGATGCTGTCTGTGTTGAGCGCTCAGTGGATCTGCGCTCGACAGTGCAGCCTAGGCGGAGTAGTCGAACACAGATTCACTGAGCGCAGGGCAAGCTAGCTAGACAGAAGTTAAGCTCGTTGCAACATGGCAAATTGAACCTCCCCCACCCTCATTCAGATCTGGCGTTTGGAACTATTTTGGTTTTCATGTGACGTATGACCCTGAAGGTAAGCACGTCATGGACAAAAGTAAAACAGTATGTTGGATGTGCCAGCAATGCTCAATTGGTGGGAACTAGTGTGTTAGCGCAGTTAGCTCGTTAATGTGTTGACGTCTTCCAGCCCCACTCATGAGGCGATCCGCGGTAGCTCGTTAACGGAGATTTGCCGTGTTGTGACCTTAACGTCATTTCAGATTAACGCTGACAGCACTAGTGGGAACACAACCAATATGACTGCACATTTACTCCGACATCATCCTAGTGCAAAGACAAGTGGAAGCAGACAAAAACAAGCACGCATGCTACAAACTTTACCCGAGTCATTTAGACAGCCGTTAGCACATGATTCTCCTTATGGGGACCTGATATGTTTAATATGCTGCTGAGAATATAGCCCAGAAGAAGCGTATAGTATAGCTTTTATTTTGGAAAGAGACATTTCTCCATAATAAACTCTCTTTTCCAAAGATGAGTGATTCCTCAATCAGATACAGGGCTCGCAAAATCGCTAGCCCGACGTCCTGGGGCTTTTTTCCAGTCGGGCTACCAAAATCTATCTCTGCCCTGCCCGTCGGCCTATCGTAGGAAGGAAAAATATATGTCAATGCTTTTGCATTCTTTCGGAAATGTAGCTGGGTAATTATGTCATTGGCATCGGCCACTGTCAATATGTGACATACTGAAATCGCGTTTGAATTTGCGCTTGTTTTTTGCTTTCACTTTGCAATCGCGTGAACTGTGTATAGAAAGCGACAGTACTGATTGGTGAGTGATGATAATTTGCGCACCAATTCCTCTGACATCGTCTTATCAATCGTTAGCTTACTATGCAAACATGACAAGTGAAATCTCCTGCAGCTTAAACATGTGAGAAGTTGATCGCGCAGAGAATCGCTGAGCGTTATGTTAGTGCGTGTGTAAAAGCAGCAGGATATATATTTTAGTTCTGCTGAGCCAAATAAGACAGGTCAGGGTGAAGAAGTGACAAAACGGAAAGGTTATGACAAATCAGACTATAAGGCAAAAAGAAAGTGCAGCTTTATGGTTTCATGGACAAAAGAATTTCTGTGGCTGCAATATGACGAGCTAAATAACCAGGGCTGCACATAAGTGGTCCGCAGGTGCGCATTCGCTGTCAAAATAAAAACCCGCACAAGATAAGAAGTTGCAACGCGTGTTTGCGTACATAAGATTTTAAGGAAGAGGACAGACATTTGTTTAGAACTCTTAAAGATGTCGAAGAAGCTCCTTTAAGCAATTACTGTGATGTTCCTCCACCTCCAAAGAAATGTCAGAAGGAGTCCGAACCACAAAAGAAGCGCGTATTCTCGGAAAAGTGGTTGCAGGAGGTGAGCTGGCTTCAAACAAATGATGAACGCACAGAGATGTGGTGCAGAATGTGCCGTGAAAATTTAATAAATGACAAATTAATAAAAAGGCATGAACATTTTTTTTGTATCGAAAAAATATCGAACCGTGACACCAAAGTATCGAACCGAACCCAACCGTGAATTTTGTTGTATCGTTGCACCCCTAATATATAAATATATATATATATATATATATATATATATATATATATATATATATATATATATATATATATATATATATATACACATATATATACACACACACACACACATTGGGTGAATGTGCAGTAGTAGCAGCAAGCAGGTGAATTCTGTACATTAATATGTACAGAATTCACCTAATATTCATAATAAGTTGTGAATGGAATGTATTCCATTTCCAAAAGTGCTGTATGAATGCGTGCTGTGTAATTTAGTTGATTAAATCGAGCCTATTAAAGCAAAGAAAGAAGCATGTAAATGCAAGTTAACACAGTATCACAGCCCCATCAAGAAGACAGAGACTTTACAGAGCAAGTATTGAAAAAAAAAAAAAATAAAATAAAAAAAAAATCAAACATAGGCCTAGTTTAGCTGCTTTAGAGTCATGCTCTCTAATTTTGAACATACCAATCTATGGGGCAGTTCAGTTCTGCAGCATATTTTCAGGGGTGATATACTCTAGTAAGTGAAAGACCTTTAGTTTTAACTGCTTGTATTGTTTTATTTTACTACAAAGTTATCTGAATAAGCCAAAACTTTGTATTACATTTAGTTGGTCAAATTACAAAGTCTCAAAAAATGTCTCAAAAAATACTTTTTTTAAAAAGTCCAGGATAAGGTGGGGGAGGAGCCGTGGCATGGATGAAGGTTTCAAAACCCTGTTTATCCATAATGTGATTGAGATGTTCTGTGAAAGAGCTTAACAAAGCTACAAGACAAACAATTTGGATGGCGTATAGAATTTAGTCCAAGTTTCTACATAGTAAAAACATATCTAAATCATAATTCTGCAACTCAGAATGACCAACCCTAAAATGTGTCCTGTCCAGGTAGTTCAACTGCAACCCAAATGCAGCCATAGACAATATAAGTATTAACAGGGGGGTAGTCCAGAGGCCATTATTATGAATCAGGATTTTGGCTTATCCAGATAACCTTATGGTTAACCTGCGTTTCGTTTGTGCTATAAGATTAGAGATCAGCAGCAACAAATCACCACCTATTGACCAATTCATTCTTAAATGCAACTTTATTTTAAACTGCTGGAATTACCGTTACTAATCCACACTAAGAATGCCCATTCAATCACTGAAATTGATTTCACTTTTATCGACAAACAAACTAATTTCCATGTCTCATTTATTAAACTGTGGGACAGTAAGCTTCAAGTTTTTAAATGGATCCAGTTTAAAATTTCAGAGCTCTAATGTGTAGCCATTACCTTAAAAATAAACAGCAGCACTGAAAATATGCTAGGCCATACATTAATTAACTGGAATTAAAATGTTTATCTTACTGCTCTGCATGATAAATAACTAGATTTATGCCTTTATGCAGCAATTTCTTCTGCCAGTGTTGCATTTTACTGGTTTTTATTTGTTCTTTATAGATTTTTAATCACCATTTGATAAGTTCTATAGAACAGCTGTCACTCATTGGGATTGTTTTTTGTGGAGGAGGTCATATGACCTGTGAAATACTCCTTTTAGCTTGGGTTAAGTTACCCTGGGTTAAACACTTCTGTGCGCCTGTTTATCCTGACTGCTAATGTAAAATGCCCTGGTTGTGATGATCTTGCCTTGTAGTACTGTCTAAGAAACATCCTTTGTGTCTTTCTGTTGCTTAAACAGGTTGTTCCAGATCCTGCTAGTCTTAATGAAACAACCTGAACAATGTCATTTAAGGGAAGCACATAGGCACATAAAGACACACCTAAAAACACAATAGTAAAAGATGAGCCTGTTCAAATCTAGACATTCATCTTCCTTTGTCACTAAAGATAAATAAGACCAATTTACATAAGGACATAAGGGGTAAAAGTTCCAGGCTGTCAAATTTGTTCTTAATTTTATCAATTTCTATGATCTCTGCCTTATAGAATAATGTTATGGTTACAGATTAGAGAAAAAAAACAAGTTTGAATTCAATTCAGTACTTTATTGTCCCACAAGGGGAAATTTGTTTAGCACCAAGGGCAATATAGTGTATACACACTATATTGTGTATACAATAGTGTGTTAAATCTAAATAAAATCATAAATAGATGTTATTCAAATTATTTAAACTGATGTTTACATATAAAAATGCAAATAAATCGTGAAATTGAGAAAGATTTGAATATGAAACTACAACCAAGTTAGTCTATCGTTATACAATAATGTAACTAATGCAGTGATGCTTAACATTTTCTTTTCCTTGGCATTTGAGTACAACGGTAAAGATTTAAACATTTCACTTGTTAGCATATAGCTCGAAATCAACAGTCTTGCTTTTGTCAGGTGCTAACACCATTTTAAAGCAGAAATCCTAAAACTTTAGCCAATATTTCTTCCACAGAACATACAGGTAGCAACTCAGATAGTCAGTGTGTTGTTATCATTATGCTGCCTCTGTTGCAAACTTTTGAGTTTAATGGAAATAACACAAGAGAAACTAGTAAGTTAAGCTTGGCCTTGAAGAAATAACTGAAGCTAGTCTATTGAAACCACATCTGACAATCAAGGTTTGAGACTGAGAAGCTGAAGTATCATAAGATGGTCCTACCCTGAAGGACAGAGCCATGAATCTAGCCACTGAGCTCCACTGAAAGTGTTTACTGGGGTCACAAATCAAATGGGTAGTAGCGCTATTTTCCATGTGTAGCGTTCTACACAAACCACTTCCTTCTGCTAAGATAGCAGGTATAAGGTGTATCCACATTGGCTTCACTTTCAGGCCTGGACCTCTACATCTTTCAAATATAGTGTATGTTTTCTGTAGCATTTTGTAGCTTTCTATCATTGCCTCCAAAATCAAGTACCTTGAAAGAAATGTGGATGATGTCTATTGTTAACCGTTAATTAATAGAAAAGCTGGTTTTGTTTTGTTTAGAATGAGGGCTTTGCTGCAGGAAAAGGCACCCTCACTTTAATTATTAAGAATTCAATCAGCTATCACAGCAGTGTGGTGCACCATGTTCTTCAACCCAATTTCAACCAAGTATTCATGCCAAGTGTTATATCTGTGATTTAGTGAAAGCAACATTAATTCTGGTGTTACATACACTGGTAAATCCTGTAATTTACCCTAAATTTTATTCAGCATGCGGTTGGTTCCACTCAAGCATCACAAGACAGCATCAGCAGCCGGCATTAAGGTATGGGAGGGGGCAGGGATGCATGCAGAAGGCAAAGGCAGGAATGACACAGCAATAGGAGGCAGACAGAGATGCTCAACGTACAGAAGGGAGAAAATAAAATGAGCAGCAATAATCAGATGATGATTTAAAACAAACGAACAAAAATATATATATATAGAATCATGCTAAATGAGAAAAAGGCCCATCTGACTTACGTGAGGACTTATCTGCACAGAACCCAGATGCATATCCATGCCACACCTCTACAGATTCTTAGCTAAAAACCAATCTTTGATTGTTATTATTATATTCTTATTATCCAAGGATTTGTTTTTGCCGTTATCATGGACGTATTGAGGAACGAAGGGAGGGCATGCGCAACCCAGCACACAGCAGGAGAGAAAGGAAGTGAGAGAGGGAGCCCGACACAGACATAGAGCTGGGGGAGGAGCTATAGGAGACGAGGGTAGGGTTCAATTGAAATAATGCCAATGATTCACCCAGTATGTGACAGCAAACAATGAAGAAGAAAGGCTTGGCACTTCATACTCTATATCATATGCCTCTAGTTATTATGACAAAATAAAGTAATTCCCTATTGCAGTAATAGACATGAAATTGTTAAGTGCTGTTTTTCATGACCCTGTTTAAAAAAAAGAAAGAAAAAAAACGTCTATGCGACATTAAACTAAAATGAAAACACATAGTAATGATTTACTAATAATTTCAAAAATTATTAAAGCAGCTTTAAATAGTGTTTAGCTGCCACTGTACATTTAAAAGGTGCAAGAATTTGACTCCAATTAATTCAGTGATTATCAAACCAAATCTGCTGTCAGCATGAAACAGAATTGAACTACATTAACTAAGTCAATTTAAATGAATAATCAAAGGGGTCATAGTAGGGATAGTTACAGGAAAACATTTATGCACAATATATTGATACAATAACCACTACTGCAAATACTGACTTTCAATTTATACATATAAACATATTAACTTTAAATATATTTTTACTTTTGCAAAAAAAAATACAAAGAATTTAAAAAAAAAAAAACACTACAACATTATGTTTAACAAATTATTTGACAACTAATCTTTTAGTCTATGTCACAGCTGTGTCACAGCTCACCTATGTCAGTAGAAGAAGAAAAACAGATTGAAATTTACCGTTAGGCCCTAACGATCCTTTCTCTCTCTCTCTCTCTCTCTCTCTCTCTCTCTGAATAATTAACGAGGTCATCAGTGCTGGGCCATGTGCCTAAAAACATGCAACATTCACATTTAAAGCAGCACGCTATTAATCCTATGAAGCTGAAAGTCAAATAGCTGGATACAAATACAACCTCGACTTGTAACTGACCAGTAGGGAAAGGTTACATTCAGTGGTGGGTCTAATTATTAACCTTTTGTAAGCAGACGTGTGCAACTCAGGCAATTCTTATGTTCAGACAGGTTTTGACCATTCTCCCTATAGGGCATGAGACTTGAGAGAGAATTATGAGAGAAGGCAAATGTGGGGATGTCTGAATAAAGTCATGAATGAAGGACATTTCACAACTGACAGAAACGTCACTATGCATTGCATCTCTTAAAACGGCTTTAAGGAAGCAATGAAAACAGATATGTTTATGTAGTGAAAAATCACAATATCAGGAAACAGCTCGTCCTTGCATCAACAGCTAACACTTTAGCATGCAAACACGCAAATATTATACCATTTGTAAAGCATCCTGCTTTGCCTGGGTCCAAGCAGCGAGAACTGCCAGCATCTGAGCCAGCCAGACTCTGCCTGTCTCTCTCATCATGGTCCCCTAAATGCACAGTAATGGCAGGTTTTGTAATAAGGCAGATCTCGCTAACATAATATGCACTGTTAGTTGATTATTTACCTGCCGCATTAACGGGAGAGGACGTGCAAACGTTACCGCTGCTGCTGAGTTGAGATTCACGAGTCCGGAGCGGAATTAAAAACATGACATTCATTTAAGGTTATCGTGTGTATCTTAAATGAAATATCTACTTGCAAGTATTGCAAGTTGCCCTGTTGTCATCCGTTCTCGTAAAGTATAACCAAACTTTTGAGCGTTTGAGCCGCCATGTTTCCTGCCAGGTAAATGACGCTCCGCAACGTGGTGACGTCATTCGGGGGGCTGGAATCGATAAGGGAATCGTTTGCAAAAATTGCAAACAATTCCAAGGAATTGAAACAGTGGGAACCGGTTCTCAACAAGAACCGGCTTTCGATACCCATCCCTAATGGTCTTATACAAAAATTTGAACGCATCTTTAAAAAACACGCTAAAGAGGAGTTGGAGAATCTAGCTTGAAATCTGTGTACAGTTCAAAACCCAGTCATATCAATCACTGAACGTGACAGTGAACTCATCTCCAAATGTTAGAAGATGTACAAAGAGATAACCGCTTATTTCTGAAATATATCGGTCTTTATGCTATTCAATAAATACAAATAATTCTGAATGTAATGTATTTTTCAATAAATATTGAAGCAGGACTTTCTTTTTATGCAAAATCAATAATATGCAAAGGCAGTGCTAAACAGCTAAGTGGGCGATATATGCAACCTATACACCAAGCTTCCCAAGTTCACAACACGTTAAAAGAAAAGGAAGTTTAACACATTGTTAAGTTGCTTTCTTAAAGAGATTTTTCTTTTTTGAAATATCTCTCACTGCCATTATATTGATCAAAGAAAGCACATATTCTGAAATAAAATTAAAAATAAAACAGTGGTGAACATTCCCAGGAGTGGCCAGCCAACCAAAATAAGAGTCTATTGTCAACTCATTCAAGAGCTGTTGACTGTTAACCTACTGATTCAAGAAATCACTTATATAACTTGGCACAAAAAGTAAGTAATTTGTGTTTGGTTGATTATTTGTTTACTGTAACAATGCCTATTCACAGTATGTTTTACATTTGTAAGGAAAATAGATTTTTTTGGTTAAGTAACAGAGTTGTGTTGCACCGATGAAAATCACGCCAAATCTTCTGTGCTAAATAATGCCAAAAAACTTATTCTGCTACTGCTATGATCTAAAGAGACTCAAGAACAATGTTGTTGACATTTATCAGTGTAAAAAGGGCTACAAAGCCATTTTTACACTTTGGGACGGCAACAAGCCATGGTGAGAGCCATTCTCCATAAATGGAGCAAACCTGGAACAGAGGTGAACATTCCCAGGAGTGGCCAGCCAATCAAAATAAGAGTCTATTGTCAACTCATCCAAGAGCTCACAAAAGAATCCCAAACAACAAAAGAACTGTAGGCCTCCCTTGTCTGAGTTACGGTCTGTGTTCATGAGGTAAAAGAATATTTCAGTTTTCTTATCTAGTCATCTGACTTGTAATACAATGGCAGGAACCTTGCAAGTGTTGTGTTATTTCAACTCTTAAGATCTCTAAAGCATTTTTATTGTCTGATAAAGACTGGTTGCATGCCAGTGCACACACCCACTTACTGGCACAGACAAACCCTTGGAAAGTTGCAGTTGAACTTGGAATGTGTGTGCAAGCTGTTACCTCATGTGTCAAAACCGTCCCAAGTGGCCGCCTACTCCCATAAGACTGAATTACTGTAGGAACTCAAATTAAAATGGACACAAATATGATGCACCATACTCCATTCTGCCATACCGGATTGAGAGTCATAGTGCTCACTGGCTCTGTAGGACTTTGTTTATTTAAGAAGTTCAGGGACCTGCAGGATCCTGCTTCAGTCAATTTGCATAAGAGTTCAAGGTAACTTAGAAAAATTATCTATTTACAGGGAAAAAAGTGACAGAACACTGAAAAATAGGAACAACAGCAGCTAAAATGTTCATTCAGATATATAAAGTCTTCATTAAAAAGCACAGAGGGAAGTACTTCCTGCTTTGCCCTAAGTAAATATGTTGCAACAGAGAAATCCACACGAAGAACACTCTTCATCCATGACAGTAATCTTTGAATTTAAAAGTTGATCTAACTGCTTTCCTTTTCAAAGGTACCCAGTTTCTGTAGTTCTGTTGTGCAGTTAAAATGTTTGCAAAGACACAAATAGGCCAAAGTCCACACCAAATATTTATTAAATATGGCTGCCAAAATGCCAACAGCACCTTATTTGCAGTCTAGGCTTTTCTTGTATTACCAATCTATGTAACACAGTGATATAATGCCAACCAGTATAGCACACCGTCTTCCAAAGAATAGGGAGCAGTCACAACTAAGCCCAGACGTAGTCACGTGATTGCTTCTCTCCTGCACACTGCTCATAAAAACTGCAAATAAAGCCTGACAAAATGACAGTTGAGGACCTTAAAGACAACTACGATGTAACCTTAGTGACACTTCCATGTAAAGGAAATACTGAGAATACTATTACCAAACTTATGGTGCTGTATAATGGTTATGACACATGATAGCTAAATATTTGACATCAGGGTTTGCACTGCCTCAACAAGCTGTCAATTCTATTAAGAACTATGCAAATACATTACCATCCGCATACAGCTGGAACATCCTGGTATACAAATTATACAGATCAGGTGTGCTGATTGACAAACAACACAAAAATAGCAATACAGAGTCAAAAGCAGCTCCCAGGTAAGACCAAGAGAGTAAAAGGGCATCATGAATAATCTGCATTTATTCCCATTAAGCTGACCAAGAACTGAATGTAAGGGTCTTCCTGTGTGGACATTGTTTTACAGTGTGCTGCAAAGACTTGAACATGTTGTACAGAGATTTCCAGCCCACAGCCCACTCAGTAGCTCTCTATTTCTCTGTCCATGAAGCTTTCAGCCCAGAAATCCTCCAATCCCTGACAGATTATACCACATCCACTGTTTCAAGATTAGTTTCAATGTAGATGCACACTTATAAAATTAAATAATAAATTAATTAAACTGCTTTAATATTTAAACGTTATAATTTATTCAGCTGTTTTCAGCAGGCCAGTAAAAATATACATGGGCCAGTAAAGCTCAGAGCCACTGACCCAGAGCTGTTATGTTGGATACTAAATTTTCACTAACATTATTTTTAAACATTTAAATCATCAGTACATCTGTTTTCTGCAGCAGTAAACGTGGCATCAAAGCACAGGCCAACTGTGAGCACTGATGATCTTGTTCTACTCGCTTTTCTTCATGCTCTTTAAAAACACACAGACACACCTACACACATGAACAAAAACACATACAAAAGAACTCACACCAAATCTTCCTCATGCTGGAGACCGTCACAACACTGTTTTTTTTTTTTAGCTCCTCTTAACACAGAGGTTCCCAAAGTGTGGGGCCCGTTCCCGGGAAGGGGGGGGGGGTATGAAAAAACAACAACAAAAAAAAATGCTTGGACATTGCTAGCATAATGGACAGACTTTTGACGGGGCTTCCACACAAACGCAAAGCAGGAGATGAATATAAATATATGCAGGAGATAAATGTGTTTCCAAACCAACTTCCTTCCAAGCCAAAGACTAGAAAAAATGGTGAAGCATATCTTCCATTTGGCTTCACCTGAACAAGTGCCAAGGTAGGTCTCCCTGCAGAATTGGTCTTCCCTGCGTCGGGAGCAGCGCTGGGCTCTCCAAATCACGGACAAACAGTATCCTACATTCTTGATTTTAAGTTCACAAACACTTCTTGTAATGACTAACTACTCCTGACATTTTGGAGATGTTAGCTCTTTATACAGTAAAGTTACAGTGGGATGCAAATAATATCAGGCTGATCCTGCCACAATTTGTTTTCCCGGTTCAAATCACGGACAAACAGTATCCCACAGTTGTTTGTTTTTGACCCTATTTTGCACAGAGAGGCATTTTTTGAAAAATGTATTGATAGCAATGTTGAATATTATTACACAGGAAAAAAAACCTCTGCCTTTCTAAATGGAGGGACAGTAACTGTGTGTGTGTATGTAAGAATGTAAAACCTGAAGATAGTCAGATTAACAGCAACAGTATTTTGTCTCTATCTGCCATTCTGCATTTCATCTCATGTAAACAATAACATGGCCCACAGCGTGATGTAAAAAAACGGCACACACCTTTGACCTTGCGTGACGAACTCTGTATTCCTCGTCTGCACGTAAACACAAAAAGGGAGTTTTTAAAAATCTCAGTTTTCAGTGATTCGAAACGCTGTTTACGTGTGGACGAAAGACCCAAACACATAGAAACAGCTGCGTTTTCAAAAATACTCGTGTCGGTGTGGACGTAGCGTAAAAGAGTTAGTAGTTTATTTTAGTTCTACCTGTAATTTATTGCAGTTTACTTGTATCTGCTTAATTGTTGTTAAAGAAGGGTGTGTGTGTGGTTGGAGGATGTGCTAGGGAAGCCTAGCAAAAAATTTTGGGAACCACTGTCTTAACATATTGAAGCATTCAAACAAGACCGAGTAAATACTGCTTGTCTATAATTATCTACAAGGGTGGGACAGTGGTGGTGGAGCTTACATCATAAAACACAATCATAAATGACTCTTACATATGCAGCAACTATTCCCATACTTTTTCTGAGCAAACAAAGCAATAAATCAGGAAATGTGCACACATCCTGCTTCCATCCTTCTTTACTGGTTTGCTATGTAATCACACCTGTTTGAATATATGCAGGAATACCTTATAAACGTATTACAATTTTCAATCCATTACACTCTGGTATTTTTATTTCACCTTTACATCACTCATTCATAACCCCGACCGGTTATCGCCAAAGCACTTGCTCATAGTGGGTCATATGACTGTTGGGGTTGTTTTCTGCTGTCTTCTTTGTATTATTGTAGGATCTTTACTTTACAATTATGATATTCATTCACTTGTCCTGTAAAGGCTTACACACAACATTCAGACATCTAAAATACGGACAGAGTATTCTATCCAACCAACCATAATCTTCAAGTCATCCAGTTCAAACAAATTGAGACGTTACATTAATACCACACTGCCATCTAATGTCGTTTTAAAGAAAGCAAGCTTTTTAGGGCAGTTCTACCACTGGTGTCTTGTAGATGTGGTTACACTACTAACTGGAACTTTCATCCACACCCACCTGCTCAAATTACATCAATGCTCTTGTGTGGATGTTTTATAGGTGGCTGGTGCAATCGGTGGACCATAACACACTAAATGCCAACATTAACCTTTATAATTTTTTTCAGTTGTTTTCAGGAGGTCAGTAAAAGTAAAGCTCAGGGGGTACAGGGACACCCAGTGACTGACCGTTAACTTAACAGCCCTTTACATATTGCAAGTTTGCAAGTGCATGCCCTGATTTCTATTTAAAAATTAATCACCACTACGTATCGCTGAACTCAGTTGCAGAAAGTCATCCTTCTGCAACCAGAAATTTTTTAGATAAAGATTAAAATGATTGCCTTCGGACTTCGTAAAATAAAAAATAAAAAAACGTAAAATAATGTTTAAAGAATTCAAGACATGCTCGGGCGGGTACAATCGGACTAATTTGTTATTTTCGCCTTATGTTCAAACGAATAGCTGTCTCAAGGAAGTTTAACTGTTTTAAATGAGGGCGGCTGTCGCCTGGTTTAGCCAGAAACTTATGCTAGGGTTAGCTAGCACGTTAGAAATCAATATAGTAAATGAGCTAAGAGTGCTGCTAACACCAGCACACCCCTAACAGCACGGTGTTTCCCAGTTTGAGTGAGTGACACTTTATCCGGACAATCCCCAAAAAGTGAACAAACGTTTCGGAGTGGCCTGACACTCCAAGCTAGCTATGGTTAGCTGGCGAAATTATACTAAAGTTCCGTGAAGTTTCCATCTGTGTAGCCATCATTTTAATCAGATTGCTGTGGAAATCCACTTACAGACACTCACCATGAATCCTCCAAAAACGCCGTCCTCATCTCACGCTAAAACCATCGATGGCCACACTTTTTTCTATTCCGCTTTTGGGTTTCTGTGATTACGTCCCCAGTACTGTACATTGGTGCTCTCACACGAGGGGGTTTCAAGCTAACACAAACGTGAAGCAAATCGCGACGACACCAGATGCACATAGTTTGGACCTTCAAAATAAAAGCCAGAGCGCTCACGATCAACGCCTGGTAAAATGCCTTTTACACGGCGGGACTCAACAACACAATCTGTAACAATACCGGTCGTGTGTGTGTGTGCGTTATTTTTACCCTTGTAAAGTTACTGTCCTATAGTAGCTAAAAACACAATTGTGCACGCTTTTAAGCTTTTATTTTATTGAACCCTACCCGGAAGTGCTATTGGTTGAGTTTTCCCCCTAAGCTTTATCATTACTCCAGGGGAATGCTAAGATACGTCAAAAAACCCAGCAACAACGTAGAATTAAACGAAATTGCGCATATGGATAACGCAGTACACGTAGTCAAATATGGTGGGGGAAATCGGAATGCTGCACATCTCTTCTGGAAAGACTTGTACACATTGGTTATATTGTGTAAATGAAAACTGAACGCATGGTTTGGAATTGTTAAAACTGATTTAAAACTATGTTACAGTACATAGTGCAACACGCACGGGCATGTTGAATCTAGAAACTGTAGCACTAGCAGGTTACAATGATTTAACCTTGAGGAAAACATTGCGACGAAATTATTTCTTTGGGCATGAACCTAGTCAGCTAGAGAAACACATAAATGAATGTCTTTCTAAGCAGTACCTTTACACAGCAGTGTTTTCGTCTTGGATGCAGCCCCCACAATGACTGATGCTATTTTATAACTGCTGCATTGCAGAGTTCATTTCCTGAAAAGCAGGACTGAAGTAGCATGAACTGACTGCATCATGGTGGTTTGGATAGACCCTAAGAGGAAACTCAGCAGAGGGTGGAAAGACGTTTGAAAAGCATGAAAAGTGTAGGACTGAGCACTGAACTGGCCTGTGAAGTCAAGGAAGCAAGTAAAGGAGTGAGTGTGTGAAATGCATTAGGAGATGCACTCATACATGCCCTCCCCCCTTTGCTCTTTCCTCCTCCCAATTAGCCTTAAGATTTCACAAAACAGTGTTGTATTGTGTATGTGTGAAATTATGTTGACCTGGTTCAAGGACTGTAATGCAACTGTCTATTACATAATGAACAATAAAATAAAAAATGATATTGCACTGTGTAAGAACATTACATAAAAACTATACATGGCTAAGGTGTGCTCAGCTTTTGTACTATATCCAATTATGAGTGCATTCTGAATTAAACAGCCTGATAGTGGTTGGGTAAAAGCTGTCCCATGTGCTGTCACAACCGACATGGTGCCATCATTTTTAATATATTAAAAAATACTGGCGGCCACCAGTGCTATCCCTTAGCCTCCTAGTAGATGCACCTGTTGTATAAATGTGAAAATCCTGGATGATTTTATGAAAACTTTGACTTTGACCAAGTCAAGATCACAGTGATTCTAACTTGTCCAAGATTTTTAGATGATGCACCTATAGTATGAATTGAAAATTCCTATGTGGCCTCATTCTCAAGTTATCACGTTCATAAACTTTGGTGTGTACGCTGCCTGCCAATCCACCTGTCCGGCATGGTGAAAACAATACCCCATTAGACTTTTATGGCTGAGGGGTAAAAAAATACCTGTTTTCCCAGCTGCTGAAATGAGCCAAAACAAAAAACAGAAGCTGCATGAGAGTGCTTGCCTGTGTAAAAGAGCAGTCCACTGCATTCAGTGTCAGATTTACTGGTACCATTTGGCAGTTGAAGAGTTGCTGAGGAGCTTGGAAAACATGTAGAAAAATGTATCAAGAGAAAAAACTATATTTATTAAAATCATAAAATTTGCACAGATATATGTTAAATTAATCTCTGATGAACAAATGTTACCCATTTAAACAAGTTTATATCAGTGTTTATACCATATTAATAAATTGAACACTGGAAAAATGTGTACATTTGGGTATTTTAATCCTGCACAAATGACAGCTTTTGATATCTGACAATGATTTTAAAAAGCCACCGAACATCTGCTGTAAATGATGGGAGAGAGAGAATGAGGAAAAATAGGCTTGAGTGACACAGTCATGTGGGGAACTTGTGATTGCATCATGTGGATGTGCTTTTGTGCATAGGCATGATTAAAGCTACAGTTCTAGGCCTAGTACCATTTCTACAGACCAACTCGCAAAGACAGTGCCTTTCTTTTTACCTGTAAATGTAAAATCTTTATACAGTGAAATTGGTCTGACAAACAATTTGTTGGAGTTTAAAAGATTTTAAAATTATGGTAACAAAGGACCAGCAAAGAAATGAGGGCCGTGAGCCCATTTACACATTACACCTCCTTCCTTATCCAGCTGTGAGCATGTGCTCCAGGATACCCACAAAGCATTTCTTTCTTCAATAATCATACCACCTCTTCCTTTTATATCCATGCCATTGCAGGCTTGAGCATCTCTATGTTGTATTTCTCTTTGTGACTAACCCAGTTGGGGTGCAGAAAGAAGCTTATCACAGCGGCTCTGTGAGATAACAGAGAGTGTCAGATTTCCTGAAGACAAACACCTACATGAGATTAGCAAAACAAACAGCAGACAAACAAAACCCAGATACACATGTTATCAGTTGTTATGGCCCATTGTCACTATCTGCTTTCACTGGTCAATACATCCCTCCAGGTGCATTAGGAATAAATAAAGGAAAAGAATCCGGAATTAAGCGTCAGACTTCTTTTGTCTGAAAAAGAAAAAAGAATGATGCCTGGTTTGTTTTGTTTTTTTAATTTGAGAGCGCTCACAGAAGAACAGGGTAATTTCCTTTTCAGAGCTGCTGACAGATTTGGAGCAGTTTGATATCTGGGTGTGAGCAACCAGCACAGTAACACACAATATGCTCTGTCAGTAGTGGCTCGTTTTTAATTAGGGTGTTTTTCCCCACAAATTCACAATAAGCCCACATCATTATTTTTTTTTAAACTCACATTGAACCCAAAGTTTTCCCTAAGATGTTTAGTCAAGCATCAGAACCCAGAAGCCGACAGCAGTTTTATCAACTCTATTTGAATAGTGAGAGCAGAGTTTAATCAGCAGGTCAGTGGCACTGACAGGTAGTTAATCTGCAGAAGTGTTTGTATGCCAAAGAGGCTAGTGGTGACCAAGATGAGTTTGACAAACTCTTGCAGTTTTTCCCAATTTGATTTGGAGACTTTACTGTTTGTTTCTTGAGAATGTAATCTGGAGGGGTATATGGGCAGTTGGGATTCCAGGAAAGTGGAGAGAGGTTGGTGGAGAGATGGCTTTTAAACTTAACTCAATTAATCTCCCCAAAGCAACAGGACTCCAAGGAAGCTGAGCTATTGCTCTGCCTTCATGCAGTCTACTGGAGAACAGACAAGAGAACAGGGTTCAAGAGCTTGGAAAAACAAAGAATAGGTGAAGACATGAAAGGCCTAACTACCACTATAGAGGTTACAATAATCTGGCCAGCACAAGTTGGTCCTTAAGTACCTTGAGCTGACCAGTGAATGCAGAAAAGCTGTGGAAATGAGATCCCAGGAAGAAAAGGCTACTCCAGGGAGGAAAACAAGCCCACAACTCCACCTGAGAGAAAAAGAGGTGGGAAAAGGAAGAGATAAAGATAACGAGTCCTATCTTTACTTGTTCTGGTTTTGTCACACATAAAATTTAACAAAAATAATCCTCATAACACATCTCTCATTTTAATCATCATTATCATAGATGTGGGTAACAGTGCTAGAGGAGCTCAGCTCATATTTTGTCATTCAATGGGTTTTCCCCTCTGTACTTACGCTGAAACTATTTGCAGCACATTTTAAAAATAAAAATAAAAACCTCTGCAGTTGCACTTCTTCATTTTGTCCACAGGGGAGCAGCAGCGCAGCCACATTGCTGCTCTCATAGCCATCATCGTGACTGCAATGCAAGCCAAGGTTTCTTTCAAGGGCACACATCATATCTGCAAAGTCACATGTAAAGCAGGGAGAGGCTGTATGGGCGTTTTCGGCTTATCACACAGACTATGCAGTAGGGCAGAGAATGCTGAAGCTTAGTCTAGACAGTCACTAAATATCTAATCACAAATCACTCACTGACACCTTGTTGTAGTTGCAAATATTCAAGGGCGAAACCTTAATTTCCAGTAAACATAAAATGCAAGCATGTAGGTTTAGCAGATAAAGGATGTTTACTAACATGCTGACATAAAAAAAAAGGACAGATGCATATATAACAAATGCATCTTGTTTTGCAAGAAATTAGATTTTCAATCAAGGTAATGACAGACAGCATCCTTGCTGCGCTGCTTCTAATGAAAATCTATGTGCTATTATACATAGTGATGTATATTAAGGTAGAAGCTGTGTTATTCAACCTGAAAGGGCAGGAGAGACATCATAGCTCTCCCCCAGTCTTACCTTTTTATAGTCATCAAATATGTATGGTCCCTCTGAGTGTGTATATATAATGTATTCACAGATCTCCAGCACACTGAAAACCCTGCATCAGCAGTTTGTGTGTGCATCTTCAGAATAAGACAGAAAACCTAATCAATAAAATGATTCATGGAAGACCCATTCTGGAAGAAAGGCGTAGCGTGAGCGGCTTTGGACTGCTTGTTCTGAATATGTCAACAAAAGTGTAATGTATTTTCATTTTAATAGAACAGAATATCTTTTTCATTGTAACATGGAACATGTTTAAAACACATTTAAAATTAAATGTTTTTCTCAACAGTGTGAAGATCACAACAATCATGAGAAAACCTATATAAAAATATAAAATTTATAAAACCATCTACGAGATGAATCCACACCAGGACAAACACAACCCTTCTATATTCTCCCAAACTACACAAATCTCTTATTGCACCAAGCACAATTATATGGATATTGTTATTGCAGCATTTAATGCTTGTACTGCTCTGGGACCAAAATGGTTTTTCAGTCTTTTTATCCTTTTTTAAAAAATTGTTCAGTACTATCTAACTGACATTAACAATCCATCCCTTATGATGTCACTGCCCTTTGTTGAGGTAGCCAGACATGTATAGGTCATCCAGAGTAGGGAGAGGAGCAAGAAATAATTTTCCTGGGCTATATTGATAACCCTCTGGAGCTCCTTTATCTGTGCCGCTGTGAACAGGAGAACCACACACAGAAGCAATATGTTCAAATATGGAGCAGCGGTAGAAGGACACCAACAGTCTTTTTTTGCTCTTTCTGATGACCCTCAGGAAGTAAAGTCTCAGCTATGCCTTCCCAACCAGCTCTGTGGTGTTTATTTCCCCCGAAACCGCCAGAAAATGGAAGTCTGTGACTCTGTCCACATACTCCTTGCTGATAAATAAAGGCTTAATATTTTTAATGTCTTCCTGAAGCTAATGAGCACTTCTTTATTATTAGACATGTTAGAGATCAGGTTTCTGCCTCTGCACGACTCAAACAGCTGCTCCACCTCATCTTGATAAGCAGACTCCTCCCCCAAGAAATAAGCCCCACCACTGCAGTGTCATCTGGAAATTTGGTGAATGTTTTGCTGAAATCGGAGTAATCATATGTGCTCAGCACACAGAACACACAGCTCTGTGGAGCTCTAGTGCTCAGGCTTTTAACCAAATTTCACTAAAAATGCAAACATTTCTGTATATCTAAAAGCTTGTGCAATCATCAAAAAGAATAAAAAAAAACAATGCTTTCTCATATATGGGTTACTAATAAAACTGAAATAATAAGTAAACTTAAAAAACTCTCACGTCCCGATTTTTAACTCTATGACGTTATATATTTTCTTATTAAAGCCTATTGAGAAGTGCATCATATTCCATGACTTCACTGTACTTTTGGGTCTTTGACATTTTGTGCAGGATTTGTATGGTTCACTAAGTGGCAATGTTGGCAGCAGGAAGTAAACCTTTTCAAACTTTTAAAATGATACTTAAAAATGTTTGAATGATACTACTGTCAGTACACCCAAGAGGGCTTATACTCAGTAATGATACATGGAAGAAATGCGCGCGCACAAACACACACACACACACACACACACACACACACACACACACACACACACACACACACACACACACACACACACACACACACACACACACACACACACAATCACTGGACATGAGCCATGGGGTGGTTAATGCAAGATTGCTCTGTCAGCAGAATCTTTATCCTCAAAGGATAGGTGCTGTGGATCAGTGTGTGAGATAGAGAGAAAGAAACAACGCACATTGGTAAAATAAAAGCAGTAAAAGGACCATAGCTTATATAGCTACTGTGACCCATAGAGTATTGATCACTACAGTCAGGCTACTTTAATCAACATGCACATACCAAAAGACCCACACATCTTTAAATTCACCAATCCACCATATTGCTTAGAGTCCTCCCCTTTGGTGTGGTTGATACTGATCTTGCAGAAACTGCCTCTTAAATGCGACCTTTCAAGCTAATGTCCAGCTCCATTTTTTTATTCTTTAAATCTAATAGAGTATCTTCGCATGACACACTGTTTCAAATGATAATTATTTATCTGAGAGTGTATCTCTCGACACAGCCGTTAAGTTTGGCTACTGTCTGAAAGAAGCTGTTTTAGTTCCTCACTCCAAATTCTTCTGATTGGCTCCCTCTTGAAAATAGAAGATCCGAACAGTGATTGGGTGGAGCTGCTGGGCTTAGAGCCAGAACTAGCCTTGACATGAAATGCAAAATGTGCCCATATGTCTACTCTTCTCTTCCTCCCAAGCAAATAACCTTACAACACAAGGAGATTACTTCTGATCAGGTCAATTCCAAACTTATCCTGCCTTTCTATCCAACTTAATTAGTTTAGATTGGATGTTGCTTCTCCAATATATTTTCAGTTATGTCAATACATTTTGTAATAGTTTTTGTCCACATGCCTTAGTTTTTATTTAGTTATCATTTCCTTTTTGTCAGAAAAAGAAAAGTTGCTGTTACGGAACTTATTGGTTAACATAATTAATGCTGCTTATGGTTTGCACTGAAAACATTCATCTACAAAGCAGAAGTTTTGCCATCACTTTTTAGAAGGCCCAACTTTTCCTTTAAAGGCAAATATTCTCCATTTCTGGTTTAAGTGGTACTTTTTAGTTTCACTATCCCTTGGTGATTAGTTTTTGATTGAAGACAAGCTGACATCTTTCATGCGAAATATTGCCAATCAAAGCAATCGCAAGGTTTTGGGCAGATCACTTTATATCTCTTTACAAGCAGTTTCACACTAGCAACTGCAGGTAACCTCCAGCAGCCAGTCACCTGATGGTCATGGAATACACTTTCACTGGTGGTTACCAGGGAGTCTCCAACTGGTCTCAATGGGGCTTAAGCAATCAATTTCACAGATATTGCCAATAATCACTCAACATCAGGCGGAAAATACACATTACACCCTTGCAACTGATGGTTGGCAGATAGTCACCAACCAGTCTGGAGACCTGTGTAACTGGGGCTGCAACAAAGCATCTATTTAATAGATAGACAGGTAGACTGAAAGACAGATATGTGATGAATACAGCTTTGTATTATTTTGTTTAGGAAAGTAAAACATTCAGAAAAGATATTTTACATATCTTTCAGGAACATAGCAGTAATGTGGCTGCTTTATTCTGGCAAGCTGGACACCAGAAAGCTTTTTCTAATTTAAGAATACTGCTTTAAGCCAAACACTCCTGGCTATTAATTAGGCTGACTTCACAGACCAGCCAAAAACACACACACATACAAACACACTATTCTCAGTCTCTAAAAGGTGGGGGTGGTGCGTCTCATATCCCATGTATCACACTCACATTTTTTCTCTCTCACCTGAATCACAAGTCTGTTGTGCTCTGCTTTTTGTCCATACTTTCTACCCCCACATCAACACCAGGATGCTGGTGTTGATGTGGGGGTAGATGTGATTTAAAAACATGTTAAAAAATATCGAGTCTGATTGGTCTCTAAACAAATGAAGCCATGAAAAAGATTAGATTGCTCCTGAAAAACTAAAATCCTATTTCCTTGCTTTTCATGCATTTATCTCTTCAATATTTGTGTGAATGACTGCACTGCAGAATGTCTGACAGCCAGTGTTGGGAAGGTTACTTTTAAAATGTATTCCATTACAGAATACAGAATACATGCCCCAAAATGTATTCTGTAACGTATTCCGTTACGTTACTCAATGAGAGTAACGTATTCTGAATACTTTGGATTACTTAATATATTATCATGCTGTTTACAACTACGTGAATGTACTATTGCTGTGATTTATTACTGTTACTGAAGGTTCGCGGCTCCGAACCGTAGTAAACGGACCTCTGACTAATACGGTGGGCTCTGTGTCGGGCTCGTAGCTGAAAACTAGCTTTACTTTGTTGTCTGAGTCAACTTTGCTAGCGAGAGACAGAGAGAGGCGTTGAAAGGCTGCTCCAACAGAACTTATTGTTTTTGGAGGAAAACACGAACACGGTGTACAGTCGAGTCTTAATAGCTTACTTACAAGTAGGCTTGTCAGGCACTCTTCTTGGCTGCAGTGGTTATTATTATATTTACATGTTTCCAGCTCCCGTTTTTGCTCGATGACAGCTCCTACTTTTCCTTTTTCTCCCTCCCTCGCTCACAGACACATAACGGGTATGGCAGTCCATTCTCCCTGCAGCACGGACTACACTGCCCATGAGGCTACATTCTTTAGAGCTATACTTGTAGCATTCTGCCTATTAGCTTAGCATAACAACAACAGGCGCTCTCTCACCCAGGAAACACGCAGAGAGAGAGCGTCACCCTGTAACCATGGCAACCGTAACGCTGCCGCCTGGAACAACAGAACGTAGCTGTCAAACAAAACCCAAACAGTCCTGACCCGCGACAATATGAAACAGGGAAGTACCGCCGTGTAATCCATTTATTTCAACAAAGTAACTGTATTCTAAATACCACATTTTTAAACGGTAACTGTAACGGAATACAGTTACTCATATTTTGTATTTTAAATACGTAACGGCGGTACATGTATTCCGTTACTCCCCAACACTGCTGACAGCAAGCAGCTCTCTCTGGTATCTTAAATGAGAAGCTGGTTAGACAGTCAGACTGTCAGATGTAGTGCACTGGAAAATGCTTCCCCAAAGGAAACAAGACACTTTGGACCTGATTCTCTGCGCTTTGTTTTTCATTCCTTTCCAGGGGCTGAGAAGGGGGTGTCACTTTATAAGAGCAGGCTAATTTGAGCATTCACAGTAGCTTTTGATCTAGCTTAAACTTAAACTGCACTTGAACCACAATGTCTTTTATAATTTGTCACGTACAGCCATAAAGCATTTCATCATTCATTTTTAATCACGTGTGTCCATTTTGTATAATGGAAATTGACATATCAGATTCAAAAGATTAACAATGATTGAATCCTTAAAACATAATTCCTTAGACCCCCTTCACTGTTAGTCTGTTTCTTAATAGTGCTTTTTGAGCTGTAGCTCAAATGTCTTCAGAAAAGCCCCAAATCTCTGGGGTTCCCGTCCACTGCACTAGCTGCAGGCTCATATTTGGTACTGTGGTGGGTGTGAATTCAGCCCCAGCCGTCCTGTTGACAGTTCTACTGCACTAGCTTTCTGGGGCATGATGCGTTCACTCTGGATGCTTTCCAAGTGTTTTTTGTACAGGAGAGTGGGGAGCCCAGCCTCCTGCAGTATTTTATGCCTTCAGACAGGTACAGGGGGAGATTCAAAAGGATACTGAAGGTTTCAAGAAATTTGCACTGGTAAACAATAGTGTCCAGTGACCTTGCCACCAGAGCACAGTGAAGGAACAAATCAGCTCTGAGTCTTGGCTGTGCTTTCAGTTGGAAATGTCAACTCCAAATTATGTTTTTTTCACAGACAGATGGAGGAAAAATATTACTGTACTGTAGCTCGGCTATGACTTAATCCTTTCCTTTCCTTTCCTTATATTTTTTCTAAAATCTGTCCGTATGTTTCTTCAAACTGGAGTGTTTCCAGCTGTCACACTGAGATGCTTCCCTCACCACTCCTTTGCCCTGCTGTCAGACCTCAGGAAGTTAATGATCTTCTGACACCACAATATGGCAAGCTATGGTGACATCATGCTCGAGTATGAACTTCTCAGCTATGGGGCGTTTACATTGGTGTGTGAAAGCTAAAATAACGGATAACTGAGGAAAATTTTTACCTTTGTTCAAAATAAGTATATATGTGCATCACAATATATACATTTGCACAACAGAAAGCTGAACCACCCTTCATTGACAGGAAGGATGAAATTAAATCAAACACCCTCCTTCTGGGAGAAAAAAAAAGGTAAGCAGCAGTGTAGACTAGACACCGCTGAATGGCTTTCCTGCAATCCTTCACGCCCAGCTTTTGCACTCCTGAACTAAGAGGAAAAATAGCCATTCTCAATCACCTGCTGCACCTTCTCTTCTCTTCTCTTCTCTTCTCTTCTCTTCTCTTCTCTTCTCTTCTCTTCTCTTCTCTTCTCTTCTCTTCTCTTAATTAGTAAGTAATGATTTCTATATAAAATTTCATAATTGCCCAGCACTTTCAACTCTCTTCTTTTTACTTTTTTTACTTTTACTTTCTGAGTGTAGTTTTGAAGGGAGAAACCATGTGGTTCATATGAATTTGTGAATATGGGAGGAAAAAAAACAAAGGGTGGATTGGAAGAATGCTTTTTAGTGTTTTTAACATAGTGAAGATCATTGCATTAACTCTAGGGCTGACTTAGATTGGTTTGATGAGGAAAGATCAGAACAATAAAGTAGATTTATCACAAGATGAAGCAGACCAGTGGGTCTGTGATTATGAGATATGCAAGGTCTGTAAAAGCCTATAAAACCTATAAAGACAGCTCGGTAGTTAACTATTTTGACAGGTTGTTGTTGTTGTTTTTTTTCATAAAGAGAACTGTACTGTATGAAACTCTGATCCCATCAGTCAACCAGTCAGTCATTCAGCATTTCAGTCAGTCACACTCAGTGTCTGCTCACTGCTTGAAGCTGTAATGCCTTTACGCATTGCAGCAGTACACACCTCCCTATGTCTGGGACTTCAGAGGTTGATGGACACACACACACACATACTCACACATATAGAGACACACACATAAATTACATGCAATCCCTCAACTGCCCTCCCCTCCTTTTTATCCCTCACTTCACCTCCTCCCTTTCATTCTTTCAGCATCTCTGAGGACCTCAGAGTGCAGCAGGAATGATGGACAGCAGACTAATATCCAAAGAAAACCACCCCTCCCCTCTGACTTCACAGAATAGCCGGAGAGAGGCCAGTATGCCCTTCAGAAAAAATAAATAAATAAATAACATGACCTACCACTGAAAGAGAGGAAATGCTGGCAATGATACAGCACTAAGAAAAAAGGGTGGGCTGAGAAGTCATCAATATTGTAATCTGTTCTTTAAAATATGAATACTGAACATCTGCTCTAGAGACATAGACATTTCATTGTCATGCAATTATCACCTTGTGAATGCACTGATTCACTGGGGACTTTAAATATGACTAATGCACACAATGTCCCCAGTGAATCATGCTATTTAACATTTTAAGACTACAATTATGGAAGTAGAATGGATCTTACGTTTTTAACATTGTGAAGATCATTAGAGGCACCTTTGACTACACACAGGAGGTGATGCATGAATCCTCTATGCTATTTTAGGACAGTAACTATGTAGAAACTTGCTTGGGTCTGCAAGGGGATAGAAATGAAAGCAGGGATTATATGTAATATCATATGTAATGTGATAAAAAAAAAATGTAAATAACAATAAAACAGAAATAAATTTTCAACAAAATACATATTTTAATCTTATTCAATTTAGTTCGGTTCATTTTATTGCAGTTCATTTCAGTTCAGTTTATTTAGTGTTAAATCACGAAACCTCAAGGTGTTTATATTCTTAATTTCATAATAACTCTTACTCTTATTCTTCATCATGTGAAAGGGTCACACTTATTTCTGTGGAGGAGGTTTTTTAAGTACTGAATGGACCACCAGTCAAAGGTCATAAAACAGGGGCCTACTGGTTAGTCAATCAGTCCACGGGGATGGGATTGGTGGATTTGGGTTGTCTAAGAAGATACAATCCACATATTTACTGATGTGTGCAGGCAGCATTTAAACATACAGGTATGAAGAAGAGTTGTCTGCAATGAAATTAACAGCTGGCTTAAAAAACCTTTCTTTAAGAAATGGTAGAGCAGCACTAAGGTTCTTCATGTGCCATAATCCTCCTTATATTCAACAACAGCAGTGCCATAAGCCAGAAATTTAGCACCCACTGTGTTGTATTTTACTGTCAGCTTCTCTATTTCCTGTGGCACCAGCTTAAGTAGACCAGGTCCAAGTAACAATTTCTACAATGGAAATTGAAGTTTATAAATTGAAGGCCATTGCTGATTATCCTTCATTTATTCTAACATTGCTAGCGTTTTCATTTATTCCATACTTATAACTATTCTCTGATAAGGATTTTCTAGCCACATACCTTCAAACCTGACAAAATTGCTAAACGGCAGATGTTCACACTGTAAACTAAGATGCTGGATAAGATAACGTTTGAGGTCCCATTATGATGTTGTACAGTCATGTAAATAAATAAATATATGAAGTTGTCAATGACTCTATGCTGCAATGAAAAAAAAATACTGTGAGACAGTCCAGGGGGACAGTCCTGAGACAGTCCTGCTTTCATACTGTCTCACACTGTGAGAATTAGAATGGACCATTCAGGTGTGTGTTGATATGACGCCAATGAAAAGACATCAGCAGCGAACCGATTATTTCTGCTTATCTGAAAAGGATTATAAGACCAAACAGTCCCAAATCCATCATTCTACAGTAGATTATACATAAGTGGAAAACAAAAAAACTGTTGAAAATCTTCACCAGAGTGGACACGCCAGCAAATTAACCCAAAGGTCAAACCACAAAATGCTCAGAGAAATTGCTAAAAAAAATCCAACTGTCAAATTTCAGACTCTACAGGCCTCAGTTATCATGTTAAACATTAAAGTTCATGCCAGTACAATTAGAAAAATATTGAACATGGAACATGTATGGCTTGTTTGGTAGTGTTGACAGACACAATTACCTCATCCAGTTGTCCCACACAGTGGTGCAGGGCTGCTGATCTGGACTTGTTTTTCAGCTACAGGACCTGCGCACCATATATGTAATGAGTTGACTCTGACCTCCCATTATTCTAGAGCCTAATGTGAGCCCATCAGCCTTACAGCTAAAAATTGACCGAAATTTAGTTATGCAACAGTACAATCATCCTAAACCAGCAAGATCTACAACACAATGGCTGAAAAAGAAAAGAATCGAGGTGTTGGAATAGGCCAGACAAAATCCTGACCTCAACCCAAATAAATGCTGTGATGGGACCTTAATCGAGCTGTGCATAAAGAAATGCCTGAAACCCTAAATGGACTGAGTTAACGTTCTGAAGAATAGTGGGCCAAATTTCCTTTAGAAGAACAGAGATGGTTAACATCTCCCAGAAAATGAATACTACAGTTAAAGGTGACTCTACAAGCTACTGAATAATGAGGTGTCTAAGTAGAAGCCTCAACCCAAATTAGAAGAAACACATTGTAGTGATGGAGGACAATCACGGGACAATGGCGTATCTCCGTGCGTATGCGTGATGCTATTGTTACTAAATATTCTTAGGTTGTAAACTGCATGATGGATGTGTGTGTCAGAGTGTGCTGACTGGACACAGCTTCCTATGTCTTGATTAATTGATGGCAGATTCAGCAGTACAAGCTCCCTTTGGTGCATAGTGTTCTCTCTGCCTGTCTGTCTCACCATGTCTGCAAAGTGTGTCAATGTTGCAATATGAAAAAAAAAAAAGCACGGACATTATAAGTACTTACAAGGGCATTAAAAAAATCTTCTTTTAGAGCTGGAGGTTCACTAGGCCCGTAGCATCTGAAACAAGGTTAAGTTCAGGTGATAAATATATACTTTGTCCTTTATGTGGGTCATCTCCTATAGGGTGTGTACGAGAGAAAGACTCGCATAAGGACAGACTGGAACAATTAAGAGTTTCTAACCTTAGAAATATACAAATGCCTGCAAACACAAGAGTCCACACAGTAAAACAGCTTGACACCAAAGCATAGACAGACAAACAGCCCCAGGAGGCAGTAAAACTGTGGAACAGAGTATTACAAACCAACGAGGAGAAAGGACAAATATGGTGGTGGGCTGGTAGGCAAACAGGGAACAGGTGAAGATGTGGATTTCAGGTGGAGACAAAACAAGCTATAAACCTAAAAGAACTGAGAACTGACCTGATCCAGCTGCTGTGATACCTCTATATGCTTTCTGGATGAAAATGTGGATATTTTCTGGCTCCAGACATTGTTCACACAGACTTTGGCTCAGGAGAAATAGAGCGGGTTGTCCAGCATACATTGGCAGATTGATCTGAACTCATCCAGTCCACAGGTTAAAGAGGGGGAAGATATTGAACCTCCAGTTGATGCAGCCATTACTGTGTGGGTGCGTGTGATAAAAGCGCCATGCACACTGTATGTCACAAAGCACTGCACAAGTGAATTTGACTTATGAATGGTCAATAAACCTAAACATACAAGTTCAGACTGTGAACTAAAGTCACGGTACCGGCCTCCCTACTCAATTCCTAGCATTGCAAAGAAACAGATACTAAAATTTATCTCATCAAATCTCATCAAAACTGGAGCATAGACTTCTTGAAGGCCCTGCATGGTTGTATGTTGGAGTTCCTACAAGAGCCTACACAGAGCGTCATCTGCATGTTGCAGCTATGGAGTGAGACCAGGAGGCAGTGTCAGAAATATGTGGAGCATCTGGCCGTATTTGTGTCTGTGCTTTTTGAGCAAGCTTCAAATGGCTATTCCAGGAACTGCAGTTTTTGGTATTTCTATCTTCATTTTTTAATCCCTGAAGGTTGACATTTCTTTTACAACATGTTGTGTTTGTTACTTTACTTGTTATCCTGCTTCTTTAAATCCATAGTACTACATAAACTGGTGTGGACATAGCGGTACAGTGGTTGCCACTGTCACCTCACAGTGAGAAAGTTCCTGTTTCAAACTGAATGTTATATTGTTGTTACCTCCAGGAGCTGCAGCTTCCACAGTCCAAAGACATGCAGTTGGGTTAACTGTTAACCTTAAACTGATTATGGATGAGAAGCAGATAAAATGTTTAAAGTGTATAAGGTCACAAATCAAATAAGGCACTGTGTCAATAAGATCACAAAAGTGTTATATAAATGCTAGTCTGTAAGCACTGTGACACAGTGTATCGAGGAAATAATATGAGGACTCCTTCAGCATCATGACAGTAAACAACTGATACAAAACATCTGGCTTGACTTACTAAAAACAAAACTTGCAACAGTCTGATCTCAACAATGACGGAAGACGTCATAATAACGGCAGTCTACTCAATAATACCTGTTTAATATCTCGTTATAGCTTTAGTTATTCATTAATTAGTATTATTGTTGTTGTTGTGGTTGTTGTTGTTTATAATGAACTTTGTATAATGTGAATTCATAAATACTAACAAACAAATTTGGAGCATGTTTCTTTTGTGTGTGAACACTGGACATTTCAATTGAGGTCAGTTTGTATTTATCTATGTATGAATTATTTATGTTAACCATTTCCTGTGCCGTATTATTTACATTATGATTACGTTCTCTTTAAAAAGACAATAAAAATACGAATTTTGAATTGTGAATGATAACAAATCAAGAGCTAATCAGTTAAGAGGTGTGAGAATATCTGAGGTAACGAACCAACGCTGTAATAGCCTACTTCTTGCACGTTGTACCGGGTAATTAAGGCGCTCTTGTTATTTACTGTTACTGTTAGTTTTTAACGTTGTTATAATGAACAAGAAATGGAGTTTGGAAACTAGATAGAACCTCCAGTTAGCCCGGATTAGATTCATGAGCATCCCTCCTGCCCCCTCCCTCCTCCCTCTCCCTCTGCATGTTCTTCCCTCGTCCTGCAGGAATAGTCTTTCTTCCTCCACCGCTGCAGCCCGGCATGTCCGCAAACTGAGAGCGTGAGCGGTGAGACACGGAGAAAGACACAAGCCAGCCTTTAAGGCTTGTATTTTGCGCCTTCCCTTTGAAGGAGAGAAGATTTTAACACCGCGACGAAGCTTTTAGAAGGGACTTGGACGAGGATCAAAAACAAGGTAAAGGATGTCCCGAGCAACCACTGGGATGTTGACGTGTGGCTTCACTGTACGGGACAGGGTGCGTGATAGGTCCGGGCACTTGGTACAAGATGCCGATGCTTCCGTCCACTGAAAAACAACAACAAAAAATAACAAAGAAACAAAAACACTGGCATGTGTGTAAGTTGTGTCCCCTGAAAAGAGTAGGGGATGCATCGCTCTAAGCTTGTAGAGTAGATAGTACATTCTGTGCATGAACTGTGGCGACATGCTGCAGATATTAATACAGTGTTAACTGCGAGGGTTCATATGGGGGGAAGGAAAAAAGGTGCAGCTAAGGAGACTGATGAAGAGGAAGGAATCCAGGAAATGATCTGAGCATAAAATCGCTGACGAAAGAGCGATGCCGCAACCGTGCAGCAAGTTCTCAAGTGGATTTTTTTTATAATCCTGCTATAGTGTGTATTGCAATGTCAGTGGGATGGTGCGAATGCTGCAGAACTTTACATGGTTGTTATGTCCTAAAAAGGGATTTAACACAGGCTTTGAATGCTGTAGAAATGTCTGTGGGACATTATAATCTTTTGAAATGACTACAAAGTATCTTGACGTTTGCACGTTTCACTTGTGAGCCCCTTAGCAGCAGCGTAGAGAATCATAGCCTTTTTCTTTTTAAAGTTATAAATGAACTGTTGATTTGTTCTGAATACCTACAAATCCAATGTAAATGATTATTATAGGAATAAGACATGCAGTAAAACGCCACAGTTACCAATATACTCACACAAAAGAATCAGACGTACTATAAGAAATCAGCAGAATGCATATTAAAAGCAGTGTGGTCAAGCTTTCTAAGACCCATGCAGTGACACAAATTGTGCCTAGGTTTGCTCATCTTTGACCCCGTGTTTGTTTCCCTCTGCTTCTGGGAGTTATTTCCATGAAGACAAATCGCAGGCAGTCCAGCAGTGTCAGCATAAAATGCGCAAGACAGAGCGCAGTTGTAAATTGAGGGCACAGGTACCTCAACCAAACTCAGGACACAGTGTTATCCTGAAGGGTAACGATGTTTTAACCGCTCGAAGTTGAACTATTCCCTGTTTTATTCACATTTTGAGATGGTTTCTGTACATTTTTAGCGCAGCTAATGGAAATAAAATTCCAGAGAGCTACTAAATATGAAGATATTCTCTTTAGAGTGACTCCTTTACCAAACAGGGATCTCCGTCTGAACATCGTGTTGTGACCGCATTGTGCCTCGTCATTTCTACCCCCACCCCAAACCCATCCCATCAAACTTGTGTAAGAATCACTGGAGTGAAACAGTGGTGTTCCTACAGTCACAGCTTGTGTATTCTGTCTCCCTGGCTGCAGGTCTGTCCCTGTAACGCGACCACTGAAGGAGGAGAACACAGAACTGCTTCATCATGAATTTTGTAATGAAAGCTGCACTGGGAGGTGAGTAGACTGCCTGGCGTGAGGTTGATTTAACAGCACTGCAGCGTAAAGGATTTAACAGGATGCTTGGCGGCAGTAGCAGCAGTATACTGGTACTGGCCTCATAGTTATGGAGACACTGGACTGCATCCAACATCAAACTACTCTCTATAGCATCATATTTTTTTCTTTGTTTTATGCCAACTGCTTTTTAAAACCTCCAAGGCTGCAACATAACTTGTTTCAATAACTGCATCCTGTTGGCCAGTGCTTCATTATTGTCAAGAACTGCTGAGTGTTTTAACCTTGTCTTTATGGCCAGCATATCAGTCTGGAACCAGGTTAAGGACCGCTGCAGATGAAATAGGACGGCAGCAGCAGCAGTGATAGATCTAGTCATATACCAATAATACGTCGGTCAAGTGAAAAAGCCGTGTATCTCCAAAATGTCACCTTCTGAGGATGGAGGCAGTCTTACTGTAGGCTGATTTTAATGCATGAGGTTTTCACATGATTTTAATACCCAAGCAGACTCGGCTTTTCAAGTCCAACCAGTGGCACCTTTTGAGGCAAGAGAGATAGAGAAGGGCGGTTTTGCCAAGAATTAATGCTGACTTTTGTCCTTTAAAGCCTTCAGGTATTATCCCTTAGAATATTATCTCAGCTATTATTTGCCCCCTAATTAATCCTCATTATAGCTCTGTAATTCATCCTTCTCATCAGCTATAGCTTCAAGGTGAAGGGCAGGAAAGTGGTACCAGTAGCTACAATGCAGCGGTTTCACTCATACCTGGTCAGTCGTGAATGATGTTGAGCTGTTGTCCAGGTTACAGAGATGTTAGGCAGTTACAGCTGGAGTTAAAGCATAGCCCCAACTCCTCATTGGGATGCAAAGGATGCAAGCGCTGCCTTGTTCTGCATAGCCCCTGTGCTGTGCAGCTGTGCTGTGAATTCTTAAATCAACTGCACTGCACTGGATGTAGTTTTGCTCTGCATAGGTTGGGCTGCACTCCCCCTGCAGACATTGGGAATAGATTTGACAGTGTGGGTGTTTATCTGTGTACACTGCCAGTGCAGGGGCGGGGTGGTGTGTTATATAGATGTGTGCGCCTTATAAAAGATAAATTACAGTGAATGCAAAGGCCTGTCTGCGTGAACAGATCCTTGTTGTATATGTGAGAGAAAGGTGAGAGAGTAAGGATGCAGAGAAAAAGTTTGACGATTATCAGGATGGGTGTCATATTTAATATTTAATAATTATTCCTTCTGGGATGCATTGCTGTTAACGCCTTTGTATGTTACGCAAACTGTAGTTCCAGTCTGGACACAGTGACCTCTTTCCACGAAAATGTCCGCAAAGTATTGACACTGCAAAACATCATTAAAGCTCCCGGGGGGGGGGGGCAGTTTGAGCTATACAGTGCTTGTGGTTTCATTCCAACCAGTGACCTTTGTTATGTGTCAAACCCCTCTCTCCCTTCTCACATCTCCCTGAGGCTTCAGTGACAGCTATGAAATTAAAAAAAGAAAAGAAACAGAATAACATGTTTTATTAATTAGCAATGTCTTACAGTGGGTGTCTAATGGAGACTGAAATATGTTCAGTAATACTGGGTGGATTTCTATGACATGAGCGTGACTTAGGTACCGGTAACTTTTTTTTCAACATCTCATGATGTTTCATCAAGTACCAACATCAGTTCTAAATTTAATCTGTGCAGCACTGTGCTTAATGAGATATTAGGGAACATATCAATCAAAATGCTGACCGTGCCATAAATATCACTGTTCCTGATTTCAGTTTTGTCATCCTTTTCAACATTGTCGACTTGTGCAGCAACACACTGCTCCCAGCCCCCCCTGCTATGTGTGGAGCTGTCAAACAATGAGTTACAGGCTGGATGCACAACCTGTAATGTGAAATGGTGTCAATGTAAAACCTCCAACACATGTTTAGGCTAGCCTGCCTAGCATGGGATGTGGCATAGCTTGTCAGGCTAGAAATATCCTGGATGTCAAAATGGAGACTTTGGCAAAAGCCTGGTTTCCATAGCACTAGACTAGAGGGAACATCTTGTGGTGCTGTTGGGGAAATATGCTTACAAGTAACTCATTCACCATGTCGGAAGTTAAAAATGCTTTGAGTAGAACAGTGTTATATTTGAGCCAGTCCATTTACCATTCATCAGCTGTTTAGGGGCACCATTAGAGATAGGGTTATGGGCTTTGGAAGGGTCTCAGAATGGATCTAGCTGAGGTATCTTGGGGATCTGATTGGAACGCCTCAACAATGCTGTCTCGGAGAGGTTGTGTAGTCATGGGCAACCTTAAGGAGACCCAGAAGCTCTGGCTTGGAAAAGCTTTGGTGTTCTCTCAGAAGAGCTGGAAAAGCTGGCTCGGGAGTGTTGACCTTGTTAGTGTTGACCCCTACTATCCACACTAGCATGTATACACTGAAAAACTCCTGACAGAAACATTTATATGACCTCCATTTATTCCTGTGACTATTTTTTTTCTCCTTAAGTCAATATTCAGACAACCTTAATGAGACAATTTAAACAATCTGCAGAAAGGTAGCTTGCTGAGAGACAGAAAACAGAATAAATCAAGCAGCATTTCTTCATTTCTACTCCATTCGTTTCCATCCAGTGATGATTTTTTTTTTTTTACCTGTTTTTGGATTTGCTATCCTGCCACTGAGTGTTTTGCTGAGTATGTTTGGCGATGTGCGGATGAGAGTCTGTGTGACAGAGTATGCTGCCAGTGCATTAAGTAATCCTCCAAGGCTTCTTTAGTTACAGATACTTGAAGGAAAACAGTAACTGTGATGTGATGATTCAGCAGGACTAAGATCCAAAGCTTGAATAGTGCTGGGTAGTTTGCTGCATTTGCCACGATCGACACTGCTGGTCATGGGACTCCCAGACATATTATTTTTCCTCACACAACAACTACAAAAAAAAAAAAAAAAAAAATGAAAACCTACCAACATATTTTTATACTGTTGCTGTGTGCAAGCTGCAGAAAGCTCCTAGATGGGATATAAACAGTGTAATTGAAAAATTTGTAGGCACCTGCTTGGTGATGCAGACATTTTAAAATACAATGAAACTACTTTGTTTTTATAAATTTCTGTCTTACTGAGAAGCAAACAAAATACAAAGAAAAGAACAAGATGTAATGAGATGAAACAAGTATTTTAATCCAACTTAAGGAACTTCTCAGAGTAAAATGGCATGCACGGATGGGCACATACAGATGAGGGGTGCTTACAACCACTTGAACAGGTATGTTTAGGCATGTTTATATCATTTAAAAAAATTATTAAATTAAATTAAATTATACAGTACCTTGAGCTTCTTGGACTACAGTTTAAAAGCACACAGCATCCTAAAAATCTCCATTATGGAAACAAAAAATTATGCATTTAGATTAGATTTTATTATTATGATTCATCCGTGAAGATCTGTTGCTAGTTCTGAGCTATGGTACAGAGTAACGCAGCTTTTGCTTTCAATCTTAAAATTCCGGATCCACTTTTGTCTCCTTGTTAAGTGATTGCTTCGACCTCTGAGTGCTTGGGTGCTGACTTGGCACCTCCTGACTCCTAACTAAAAGTTGAAGTTAGTTTGACAGAACGGGAAGCTGTTAAATGCGCTAGTCATTTAGTCCCAAGGTCTGGAGCTCAATCAAACTCTGAAGGCCTCAGGCAACAGCAGTGACACCATGACTGCTGCATCTGCAGAAAGGTCAGAGGTGCAATCGTCTAGTCAATAGTCACATTTAATTACTCATTTAACGCACGTTAACGTAAGTTTTATATTTTTTCCATTTGTTCAACAATTTCTTCAGCTATGGAAAGGTTAGATGTGCCAAGAAGATTGTCTTTACACAGAATTTTGCAATTCGTGTACACTAGAGTTTATATGTTTGTCTGTTGGTGGCACCAAATGTGCAAAACACAGTCATGAAACTTTACAGGTGTGAAGTTCAAGTACACCTGAAGGCCAGCTTTGAAGATCTGTTTAGGGGGACTTTGCAGTAGGACAGTAGACAACTAATTGAATTGGCACAGTGGAATAATTATTGATATTGATATAATCATATTGATATAATTATCAAGGTGACAAGGTGACAAGATGGCGCCGTGGATGGCAGCCTCGGTACTGCGCTCTCTCGCACTTTTCTTGTTTCTGTTTATTTTCTGCGCTTTTGGTCACTCAGGCCACATCACTTTCTCCAGAGATCAACTGCTAAACATCAGGCAGTCGTCTCACTATAGTTCTTATCCATTTTTCACAAACCCGGAAAGTTTTTTGGAGATTTTAGTTGGAGGCGCAGCAGCTCTCTGTGGCTCCTGGAGAAGATGTAGACGGGGGAGTCGCGCTGGTGCGCTGGTGAAACTACGTCGGCGAGGATTCCGCACGGCACTCCCCTCCATTCACCTCGCGAATCTCCGCTCTCTTCCAAACAAAGTCGACGAATTACTGCTCTTAAACCGGACTAACAAGGACTTTGCACGCTCTGCTGCCCTCTGCTTCACTGAAACCTGGCTCAGTGAGTGAGTCCCAGACGCTGTCTTAAATCTGCCGGGCTTCCAACTTCACCAGGCGGACCGCGAAACTGAGCTCTCAGGGAAAACAAAGGGTGGTGGAGTCTGCTTCTACATTAATGAAGGTTGGTGTACTGATGTCACAGTGTTACAGAAACACTGCAACCCACACTTGGAAAGTTTTTTCATCAACTGTAAACCTTTTTATTCACCGCGGGAGTTTTCTTCCTTCATGCTGGTCGGAGTTTACATCCCTCCACAGGCCAACGCGAACAACGCACTGTGCGAGCTGGCTGACCAGATTACCACCCTGGAAAGGAAATTCCTGGATTCCTTTACAATTATTCTTGGGGATTTTAACAGAGCAAACCTAAACTACGAACTCCCTAAATACAGACAGCATATAGACTGCCCCACCAGGGACAACATCATACTGGATCACTGCTACACCACTCTAAAAGATGCCTATCGCTCTGTGCCCCGGGCAGCTTTGGGACATTCTGATCACTGCATGGTCCATCTTATTCCAGTTTATAGGCAAAAACTCAAACGTGCGAAGCCTGTAGTCAAAACTGTGAAGAAGTGGACTAACGCAGCAAAGCAGGAACTGCAGGACTGTTTTGACTCCACTGATTGGACTGTTTTTGAAGCTGCATCTGAGAACCTAGATGAGCTCACGGACACAGTGACATCATACATCAGTTTCTGTGAAGACGTGTGTGTGCCAACAAAGACCTTTTGCACATACAACAACAATAAACCATGGTTCACTCCTAAACTCCAACATCTTCATAAGGCCAAGGAGGACGCCTACAGAAGTGGTGACAGGGCCCTGTACAAGCAAGCTAGGAACATACTGACCAAGAAGATCAAAGCAGCTAAAAGCATCTACTCCCAGAAGCTGGAAGAACAGCTCTCAGCCAACGACCCAGCGTCAGTGTGGAGGGGCCTGCAGGAAATCACCAGCTACAGACGCCCCCCACCCACTGTTGAAGCAAACAAAGACCTGGCCAACGAGTTAAACACTTTCTACTGCAGGTTTGAGACGGACAGACTCCCACGCCCCACCCTCCCCTCCCCAGGGACATTGCTTCAGACATTGACCCCCAACACACCTTCCACCTCTCCCCCCTTCACCCTCCCCCTCCCCAATCCAGTCTCAACGACCACTCCCACCCTCCCCAATCCAGACCTAACGACCACCACCACCCTCCCCAATCAAGACTCAACGACCACCCCCACCCTTCCCAATCCAGACTCAACGACTACCCCCACCCCTCCCCAATCCAGACCCAACGACCACCACCACCCTCACCAATCCAGACTCAACGACCTCCACCACACCTCTCACCCCCCTTTTCTCCTCCCTGAAACTCAGAATACACACTGAGGATGTGAGCCGACTATTCCAGAAACAGAAGCCCAGGAAAGCCCCCGGACCAGATGGCGTCTCACCCTCCTGCCTCAAAACCTGTGCTGAACAGCTGGCTCCCATCTTTACTCGCATTTTCAACAGATCCCTGGAGCTGTGTGAAGTTCCCTCCTGCTTCAAACGCTCCACCATCATCCCTGTTCCCACTACTGTTGTCCCGCTACACTAACGACTGCACCTCCAAGAACTCGGCTGTTAAACTCCTAAAGTTTGCAGATGACACCACTGTCATTGGCCTCATTCAGGATGGTGATGAGTCTGCATACCGGCAGGAAGTTGAGCGGCTGGTACTCTGGTGCAGTCAGCACAATCTGGAGCTGAACACTCTTAAAACTGTAGAGATGACAGTGGACTTCAGGAGACATCCCTCAACTCTGCTCCCCCTCACCATATCAGACAGCCCTGTGTCGACTGTGAAGATCTTCAGGTTCCTGGGTACAACCATCTCCCAGGACCCGAAGTGGGAGACCAACATCAACTCCATCCTCAAAAAGACCCAGCAGAGGATGTACTTCCTGAGACAACTGGGGAAGTACAGTCTTCCACAGGAGCTGCTGATCCAGTTCTACACTGCAGTCATTGAGTCTGTCCTGTGCTCCCTCCATCACAGTCTGGTATGGTGCAGCCACTAAACAGGACAGGAGCAGACTGCAGCGGACTGTATGGGCAGCAGAAAGGATCATCGGCGCCCCCCTGCCCTCCATCCAGGATCTGTACCCCTCAAGAACTAGGAAACGGGCAGGGAAAATCATCACAGACCCCTCACACCCTGGACACAGACTTTTTGATCTGCTGCCCTCTGGCAGACGGTACAGAAGCCTGCAGACCAGGACCACCCGACACAGGAACAGTTTCTTTCCCCTCGCCATCTCCCTTCTTAACAGTTGACCTGTCACACTGCTCCCACTGCCAGACTGCAACTGCACCTTATGTACATTCTGTAGTATTCATTCCACCTCATTTCATTTCTGTATTTTATGTATATAAGTTTAGATTAGTTATTTATAGTTGGTTTACACAGCGTTGTGTATGTATGTGTATGTATGTGTAATGTGTGTATATAGACACGTGTGTGTGTGTGTGATTTACATTGCTGTGCTTGAGAGCCACCATCTACCGGAACCAAATTCCCTGTATGTGTCTGCACATATACTTGGCCAATAAACACGATTCTGATTCTGATTCTGATCAATATGACACCCAAAGAATAAAAGGCAGGAATTAGAAATTAAATAG
Source organism: Neolamprologus brichardi (assembly GCF_056152115.1). Lineage (NCBI taxonomy): Eukaryota > Metazoa > Chordata > Actinopteri > Cichliformes > Cichlidae > Neolamprologus > Neolamprologus brichardi. The sequence goes on along the minus strand of NC_142109.1, from coordinate 25,230,134 downwards.
AGCTGCTGATGCTCAATCAATCAATCAATCAATCCATCTTTATTTATAAAGCACTTTTCATACAAAAATGTAGCACAAAGTGCTTTACATGGTTAAAAGCAGCCCACCCCACCCCGCCCTCCAACTCACTCCCCACACTCTCATTAACATGAGCGATCATGGATACATACCCCCCCCCCCCCCCACCCCCACCCCCCCACCCCACCCCACACACACACACACACACACACACACTTAAAGAGTAAAATTGGGCTGGGCACACAGGAAACACTATCACAGGGAGCCGTCTGCACCGGGAGCTGGTCACAGACCGCAGCCACCAGGCTGGGCACACAGGAGGAGGGAGGCAAAGAAGCCCCCCAGCCAGGCTGAGAAGGCAGACAGGGCCCCAGCAGCCACGGTCGATCACAGTCCGGTGCAGAGAGCCCCCTACGAGGAAACACTGGAGATATGACCCAATAAGAATATATACAGGATAAAAAGATAAAATAAATAAGAATGGGATACAATATAAATATAAATAGCGTAAGAAGATAAAAAAAATGAATAAGAATAAAATCAATAAATATTAGGTAAAACCTATATTGAGTATTATGTTTTATTTGTCAGATGTTGTGAATGATATGGAGACTTGCATGTGAAACCAATGAACAGAAAAGCTGACCTTTGTTTGGGTGAAGATCAAAGTCCATGAATGGCAAAAGTCCATGAACAGGTGGTAAAACATAATGTAAGACTGACTAGAAACACAGAGGAGGTTAAACAGATGCTCTCACAAAGGAGAAAAGAACAGACTGGGCCTATATACTGAAAATGGGGAAAGAGGCAAGGGGAGGTAAACAAAACAAAAAAAGCGCAAGGAACATATGACTTTCAAAATAACAGAGGAAGTAACCAAACAGGAAATCGCCAATAGTGATGAAAAATTTTAGAATAACCCATAGGGAACTCGGGGGGGGGGGGGGGGGGGGGGGGGGGATAAACAAGGTAAGACTGAAAAATAAAACCAAATAAAAAAGATTTCAAGAACAAAGAAACTAAACACTGAGACATGACAATTATATGGAAAAACCAGAAGGCCATAGACTAATGAAAACAATGAAAATCAAACTATAACCAAAAGCTGGAGCTAAGAAATCAGACTCAGTCCCAAACTTGAAATGCTTGGTCAAAGACCTGAGATCATGACATGAATAATGCCTCATAATTAAATACACACAGTTCCTTCATCATTAAATTAAAAGATCAGTATGCCAGCATAGCTGAATCGCTCATTTCTGCTGTTGTCTGGAAACCATTAAGGCTAGATACCATCTTCTGACCCATGAGCACCCAGTAATAATTTCTTCACCACATATCTGGTAGTTCCTGCTGCAGTAAAAGACTCCAAGACCACATTTTACCATGATCAAACACGCTTACACAGACTGCTAACTGTTGGCTAAAGACTACAAAGAATTAGTGAGCAAATTAGTGTTCTACATATTGTAAACAAAATGAGAACATGCTAGTTTTTCCTGGTAAAAATATGAACACCCCATCGTTTCCCTGCTGTAATAATATTTAGTTATTTACTCTAACACATAAATGTGATCATAAGACATTTTCAATAGTTAAGTCTGACAAAACTGTGTTATTTGAGGTGGAATGAACAGAAGAGACACCTTGAGATTTTGCTTGCTCACCCCATCACCTCAAAGTAGAGATAATCACATTTAGCAAGCTTCTAATATGATTGGCAAAGAGAGTGAGGCCTTCATTACTTGATTGGTGTGGAGGTCTACAGCTGACACCCACACATAATTTTCCCATTTTCTTCTTGTGTTAACTCCAAGAAATCAAATCATTTCCAAAAAGTGACCTTGAGCTTTTGCTGGAGTGCAAGGTGTGCATGACTGCATGTCTTTTTGGTACATCCAGATTCAACAACTAAATTATTCAACCATATAAGGTATTATTAGTGAAAGAGAGAGACGGGGGAGGGGTTCTGAGAGAGAAAGAAAGGCAAATTCAGAGAAAGTATCACTTTTCGAATTCATAGCCTGACGATTGCAATGTTACATGCTGCTGCAGCATTTTTATTACTAATACCATTTTTCCTGTGCTGAAATGGCCATGTACCTTCAGAACGAATCTCAAGTCTTGCACAAACTTGCTTAGAAGACAGCTCATGAGCTCAACTGCTTGTTAACGCAGCTATCTAATCAGCCAATCACATGGCAGCAATTCAGTACGTTCAGGCATGTGGAAATTTTCAAGACGACCTGCCAAAGTTGAAATCAAGCACCAGAATAAAAAGAAGAGTGACAGAACGATAATGAAAGTCTGTGTATTTCAGGAACTGCTGATCTGCTGGGATTTTCCAGCACAACCATCTCTGATTTACAGACAATGGTCTGAAAAAGAAGACAATATCCAGTGAATGGTAGAGGAGATGTTAGACTGCTTTGAACTGATGGGAGGGCAACAGTAACTCAAATAACCACCTTAAAACGAAGGAATGCAGAAGAACACACATGTTGAACAGTGAACAAGACGACACCGGCTGCCAGTCCTGACAGCTAAAAACAGGAAACTGAGAGTAGAGTTTGCATGGGCTAACCAAAATTAGAAAATTGAAGATTGGTCTGGACTGATTGCTCACCGCATCTTGACTTTAGCTGCAACGGTCAGGCTGCTGTTGGTGTAATGGGGTGGAGATGTTTCCTTGGGACACTTTTGGGAGAGGAATATAAGCTGACATTAAAGCTGCTACCAATTAGTAGGCTAAAAAAAAAATCAAAATCACAGTCAACATGCTCCCCACCATCTCCTTCACTGTCTCACAAAGCTGTTATTGAGACAATGACTTATATCCCAAAGGCCAAACTTGCTGGAAATCTTTACAGCACACTTGCGAACTTTCTCGCCACACACTGGGCTTAGAGGGGATTTGCCCGAGAACTTTGAGTGGGAAAAGAGAGATAAGTACTGTTTATCTGATTCTGTCAAAAGTTGAAAGTCTTCTTTGCCACTTTCCCTCAAGACTTTGGATTTAACAAAGTTTTACTGAAGAACTTTCAGAAGGAAGGGATTAAAGAAATGACACTTCTTATTAAGCAGGAAATGCCCAAACATGGAGGGAAGAAATCATAGTATATTAATTAAAAAGAGAGGTGATACAGGAAAATGACTTAAAATGTTGTACCGGTACTTGGATTATCTTGGAATTGTATTTTCGATGTGGTCAGTTGCAAGATTATCTACAATATCCAATGGCACAGCAGGGCATGTCTATGTCTGTTATGGATAAAGTGGCTGATATTACTGATTTTAATTGAAAAACATAGCTCATCACAGCTTTGTGATAAGAGCAAGCTAAATAAATTTACTTTGGTTTAAAAGGGCGTTAATGTATCTGCGGCAAATGGCTTATAAAACAACATCATTGCTCAGTTTTAAAGCTATCGTCCTTTATTCTATTTGAACAAATATGATCTGAATGCACAAATAGGAATTTGTGAAATCAGACCAAGTTTATTTTGGTTTGATTTAGTGTTGTTAAAATAAGAGCTGAGGGCCCTTTTCACCGTGTTTTCCTAGTGAATTATTTGACAGTGAGGCTCAGCTAGTTGTGAGTCATTGCATTACTGACAGGATTCAGCGGCATTGTTTACACAGCTTCTGTTGGAAATATTCCAGATCTGGGCCATAAGCTGATCTTGAAGTCCATGTTTATCTGGGATTTTCTGACACTGACAGTATCGATTCATGTAAACATTTATTTCAGTTTCCATAGTTTCGCATAGTGCAGTGCCTTTTTCCTGACTAAACCAGTGGTCAAAGAATAGTGGTGTTTCAGTTAGTAGTAATCATTGTCTGGGCTGGTAACATTCAAAATTTCTTAACTTAATACAGCAGGTTCTCTACTAATTGGAAGGTCGGTTGATTGATCCCTAGTTCCTCCAATGTGGTGAAGCATCCTCGGGAAAGATACGGAACCCCAAGTTACCACCAATGCATCCATTTGAGTGTGTGTGTGAATGTTAGATAAAATTACTATATATTCTATAACTGCTAGTCCATTTACCATTTAAATGGCACCTTTTCTCAGCACATATGAAAGCAATACAATGTTTATCATCGTGTGAACATGTGTGCACATTTTAGTATATGAAATGTGCACTTGCATTCAAAGACATATAAAAAGAAATTGCATAACCATGCAAAACCTCATGTTTGACCATATATGTTGACAACTAAGGACTTTAGCTGTAACCTCCCTCTCTTTCACTGTCTGATACAGATGCAGACGTGAAAGGAGCAAGTATAGCATGCTCTGCCAGATGTTGCTGTGTTGGCTTCTATGTGCTACTCATCCAATGCTGATGCAGCTAATACCTCACTTTACCTTGTTTTTTCCTTCCCTCTGAATTTATTCTCTTTAATAAAGAGATTCTGTCTTTCTCTGTCCTTTTCAGTTTAATACAAGTGGCTTATTAATGCTGCTGATAAATTGCTTTAAATGCTGAAAAATGTGCTGCTATTGCAATGCCTAAAATCTTCGTTGAGAATAAACTCACTGCTGGTTGGGTGTGGATAAGCAGGGAATACAGATATGGAGTGAAACTAACTTGCATGAACATAATTTGTATTGATGGAAAAAGAAATAGAAGAAATTCAGTTTGGATTGTTTTTATTCTCATTGAATGATAGAACTGAAAGAATTTGGAGTGTGAACTTTTTCAGCCTCTGCAGTGGGAAAAAAGTCTGAGAACCACTGAGCTTGTTAATAATTGTAGCTTTGCTGCTCTACACTTCCCATACAACACCTGTTCAAACTGTCTTGAGATTACAGTCTTCTTTCCTAGCCCCTGGGCTAGAGCTATTACTAGTTCTCCAGTTGTCAATCCCTTATTTTTGCAAGCCTAGCAAAGTACAAGCGGGTGAAACCAGCCGTAGGTGGTGTAGCTCCAGGGTTAGAAAACTTTTCTTCCCTGTTATAGATTTTATTTTTATGTTTTTTTAACATTAGAACATTAATGTGTTCCATTTCATACACGAGTTGGAGCTTATTCCGTTGAGTGTACTTTTTTACATAAGCACTGGCACAGTGTGTGTTTGCAACCTGAGCTGTCAGAGTTTTACTGTTGTTTTAAGTCTTCTTCCTTTGTAATAAAATCTCTGTGAATCTGTGGAGCCCCAGAGCCTTAGAAATAGCCTTGTAACATTTCTAAGACTGATGTCTTTCAATCGCCCTCTTCCTCATTGTGTCTGGAGAGCTTTTTAGATTTTGATATTGTGTTCTTCTAGGGCATCTTTCAGCATACTTAAGTGTAGCCACAGCCCTTTAGCTGAGGTCCTGTTTTGAAGCCTTATTGTGAGCATTTCTACCATCACCATCCTGTTTAGTTAAATCATGAGTGAGAAGTGGATCTGACTAAGAAAATGAGGACACTCAATACACTCATTAGCATCTTGTCAGTTAAAGTAGTTCTGTGCTAAATCGTACCCTATTTCCATTTTAGGACTATAAGTTGTAAATTATATGTGCTATAATGTGTATAATCTGTTGTATTAAATGTGACTTAAAATAAAAAATGTGACTTTTTTAATGTATTTTTATTGAGGTTATAGATCAAATGAGCTGTAGGGCCTTTATTACAATTAGAATTTTTGCAAAAAATATATATATATATATATATATAATTTGGGGGTTAACTAAGAGGGCAAATAAGCCTACTTCTCCATACAAGCTGTAATGATTCAATGTTACGAGTGTTGTCCAGCAGTTTTACTATTAGTCTGTTCTAACAAAGCCCAGATAACCTTTTTTGCTTATGTTAATACAGGCATCCTTTAAAACTTGTGTTTTGTGACTACTCAGGTTGCTTTGTTTTATGCTAAATTCTGTTTGAATATTTGATGCAATTTATTTTGAGATGCGAGCAGAAAAACTGGTGTCATTTGTGTTTTGTTAATTACCCAACACAAAAATGTGTTTTTCGTTTTCTGTCCTTCAGCACCCTTGTGCTCGCCCATTGCCAACTCATCTTTTCTTGTCTTCTGCCTTAAATGTCTTTTATCTCTCTCCACATTTTGCTACAGTTTGTTTTTATTATGCTGATGAATCTGAAAAACTAACAGCACCAGGGGAAGACGAAGGAGCAGTCAGTCTTGTTTCTTGGTTGCTTGATTTTTCTCGTCCGACGTCCTTGCCCGCCTCTTATCTTTTCAGTCCCACTCTTCGTTCTAACCTCACTCTCTCGTTTACTTCACTGTTTTCTAACACAACTTATTCCTTCATTGAGCACTTTCTCCATATTGCTTCCTTTCCAGCTTTCCCTCTCTCTGTGTCACACTGTAACTTCACATGAACTGTTGGATAATCCCACTAACTGGAACACTTCAACAAATTGGACTTGATTATTTTTGACAGATTCTCTCCTTCTCATCAAACTCTTCTTGCTTCCCTTCTTGTTTTGTCAAAACGTCCAGATGTAGACTGCCTTGATATCCTAGATTCCTTATTCTCCAGTTCTTCTTTCCGCCTCTTCGCTACTTATCTCCTCCCGTCTTTGCCAAGATTCTTCAGACCACTGGTTTTTCTCCTAATCTTTTATATCATGATGCTTGATGACTGTTTCTACTGTTTTCTATTGTTCATGTTTGCAGAAGTCAACATTTTCTGTACTGAAATCAGGAGGTATTATTTTATTAGATGTTTAACTCTGACAGGCACAGGAAGCAGATTTGTGTAAAGCATATTCAAAGGCTTATGCCTTGTAGTTTAATATACAGAACTGTGTACTCTCTGAAATCTGTCACCATTCTTTCATCCTGTGTCATACTGATTATACTGTTAGTCTCTTGAGTACGTCTTTCTTTCCTGTTTGCTTCTGATTGTTGCAGAAACAGCGTATGCCGTGTCATCTGGCAAATAACTGTATACATCAACAGTGTGCTATGCAAAAACCGTTTGATCCATAGCCTATCTGATATCATCTATGTTCCTCAAATTCCACATTGAGACTTATTAGGACTGCAGCCATTACTGGGATCACTAACATTTAAACTACTTAGTTAATGCAGAATTCCATTCAGTTCAGTTATATTTACATAGCACTAACTCAGTGTGCTTTATGTTGCAAGGTAAGGACTCAACCATCAGGCATTTACCTGGCAGCAACACTCGGCAACAGTGGGACAAAAGAACTCCTTTTCAACATGAAGATTCCCAGCACAACCAAACTCATTACGGACAGGTTATGGGATGAGGGGAAAGAGAAGAGGGGGGAAAAGGAGAGCATAGACACAAGGACAAAACACAAACTGTGGGAGAAAAGACTACATTTCATGGCATGCCGTTTACTAGCTGAAGGAAGTCATTTTCAGTGCATCATGGGTCATCTTCCAGCAGCATAAGGCAGATTAACAAAGGGATAGGTCAGCGTCACCTGCTGTAGCCCTCACTATGTGCTTCTTCAAAAGGAAAAATAGAAAAATTGTAATCCTGCTTTTACAAGTAGAAGCGTGTCTGTTTCCCAAATACAAGCTGGGAGACTTTCTGCTTCTCAACTCAGATAAAACTGAGGTCATTGTACTCGGCGCTGAAAAGCTTAGAAATTTGGTATCTAACCAGATTCTTACTCTGGATGGCATTACCTTGGCCTCCAGTAACACTGTGAGGAACCTTGGAGTCATTTTTGACCAGGATATGTCCTTCAACGCACATATTAAACAAATATGTAAGACTGCGTTCTTCCATTTGCGCAACATCTCTAAAATTAGAAATATCCTGTCTCAGAGTGACGCTGAAAAACTAGTTCATGCATTTATTACTTCCAGGCTGGACTACTGCAATTCATTATTATCAGGATGTCCAAAAAACTCACTGAAAAGCCTTCAGTTAATCCAAAATGCTGCAGCAAGAGTACTGACAGGGACTAGAAAGAGAGAGCATATTTCTCCTGTTTTGGCTTCCCTTCATTGGCTTCCTGTTAAATCCAGAATTGAATTCAAAATCCTGCTCCTCACATACAAGGTCTTAAATAATCAGGCCCCATCTTATCTTAATGACCTTGTAGTACCATATCACCCTATTAGAGCACTTCGCTCTCGCTCTGCAGGCCTACTTGTTGTTCCTAGAGTATTTAAAAGTAGAATGGGAGGGAGAGCCTTCAGTTTTCAGGCCCCTCTTCTGTGGAACCAGCTTCCAGTTTGGATTCGGGAGACAGACACTATCTCTACTTTTAAGATTAGGCTTAAAACTTTCCTTTTTGCTAAAGCATATAGTTAGGGCTGGACCAGGTGACCCTGAATCCTCCCTTAGTTATGCTGCAATAGACGTAGGCTGCCGGGGGATTCCCATGATGCATTGAGTTTTTCCTTTCCAGTCACCTTTCTCACTCACTATGTATTAACAGACCTCTCTGTATTGAATCGTATCTGTTATTAATCTCTGTCTCTCTTCCACAGCATGTCTTTATCCTGTCTTCCTTCTCTCACCCCAACCGGTCGCAGCAGATGGCCGCCCCTCCCTGAGCCTGGTTCTGCCGGAGGTTTCTTCCTGTTAAAAGGGAGTTTTTCCTTCCCACTGTCGCCAAAGTGCTTGCTCATAGGGGGTCATATGATTGTTGGGCTTTTCTCTGTATCTATGAAGCGCCTTGAGGCGACATTTGTTGTGATTTGGCGCTATATAAATAAAATTGAATTGAATTGAATTGAGATGGTTCCATAGGAGAGCGGTCAGATAACCTAAGACTCTGCCTCCTGTTTTACTTTTAAAACTCTAGGAACCCCAAGCAAACATGCTGTGTGGGAGCAAAATGCTCTGTTTAAATAATGTGATTCTATGATGTTTCTATGTTGTTTGACTTTTTTAAAACTTTGTATATCAGGAGAAATTTATTACATTCAATTCAAGATTTTTAGGGGCAAATACAATAATCCCAGTTTTGTTTTATTTTAGAAGTGGAAGGTTATAGGTCATCCAGACCTGTGTGTCTTTAAGACATCCATTCATGTGAAGTATTCATTTTTCTGCCTTTTTAGATAAGAACAGCTGGGTATCATCCGCATAATAGTGAACATGTATCCAGTGTTTTATGATAACATGACTTCAGGGAAGCATGTATAATATAAAATCCATTGCTTTCAGCACAGAGCTCTGTGGAAGACTGGAATTTAGAAGGAAAGGGCAAATTCAACTATGTTTTAATTGCCACCAGTAGCCAATATTTGCTTTTTTTATTTTAAAAATGCCTTTCCAGCAATATTAAATAGGGTCTAACATAAGGTTCTTTTTTGCAGCCTTTTTTGGTATACTTTGCTGTCCATTTCATCAAAATGTGTCTCAGTTTTGTATGAGTCAGATGATTGTTGGGACCAGATCATCTGCACTGGTCTTTCAAATAGACTTTGCCTGATATGTTTTGGTTTCATTTCCCCAAATCAAGCAAAATGGGCCATACTGTGAGTTCTGAATTAATAACCAAGTGTTACCAGCAGAGGGTGAACATCATGGTCAATGCAGACATCCATTTCCCTCTATTTTATTGTGACACGACATGTGAGGGCACCAACTATAAACACATGTTCCCCAAATGGACTGTGAAACAGTATCTGGTTGGAATTAGAATAGAAGAATCAGAGAGCCAACAAAGAGCAATGACAATAAAGCAAAATTATGCTCCACGGCAACTGTGCAGGACTAAAAAAAAAATACAAATAGTAAAGACATCAGGAATAATTTCAGTCAGTTGTGGGTAACTGCAGACACTACAGTAGAGTACTTGTTTTTATTGGGTGCCCTTGTAGTGCAGTGTTTGCATTCAACAAAGTGGATGGCATGCTAGATTAATAAGAAGAACTGTGGTGTCCAAAGCTAATCATGAGTAAAGGTAAGCCCTTGCTTTAGTGGTGTAGCTGGAAGTACCACATTTAAATTGAAACCATGCTTGTAACTAACTCAGGCAGCAAAGGAGCTGTGCTAAAACAATCTTTGAAATCAGCTTGTAAACATATTAGAGGTGCCATTAATAACTGCTCAGACAGTATCTGTTTAAGAAAATTAAATAGTGAGTGAAAAGGGCCAACAAAAGACCAAAAACGGAAATGTTTTTGCATTTGATGTCAAATAGCATTAGATACTGGCAGATAATAATAGCTCTAAGGTGAAATGCTGAAGGTTGTACCTGTGTTTGTGAAATACATCTGCCTCTATTTCATTCAGTCAGTTTATCTGCTCGTCATCTCGTGTCTTGCAAACTAATTTGACAGCTCAATCTTGAAAGCCTGCTGGAGCAGTTGTTGTGTCTAATGTGTTTCTTTTTTGTTTCGTGTCTCTCAGGAGGCCCTCCTGATGTTGGCAAAATGCTTGGTGGGGAGGAAAAGGAAGAGGACCCTGATGCAGCGAAAAAAGAGGAGGAGAGACAGGAGGCACTGAGGCAGCAGGAGGAGGAGAGGAAGGCCAAATATGCCAAGATGGAGGCTGAGAGGGAATCGATGAGACAAGGCATCAGAGATAAGGTATAATGAAAAAAATGGATTTTGCACTGTGGCTAGCTAAGGTAGTCATAAAGTAAAATTTACAGTTATCAACCCAACAAACAGAACTATAGTAAGGCAGTCAGTCTTGTAAGGAAAACAACCACCAAAACAAAGACAATAAAGAAACAATTAATGCAGAATTAAATAATGTCATACAATGAGCACTGCTTACTGCACGAGAGATGCATATGGGCAAAAAACTTGGATTTTTAGAAGCCATTCTGTCTTTTGTTTTTCACGTACCTTCTAAAGGCTTCTCATCTTGGTGGCTTGACAGCACAACTGTTTATTTATATATATATAAAAAACTTGTTTAAAATAGACTACCGTGACATTGTTGTGCTTGCTTTGTGCTATTTTTAAAGCTCTCGTACCCATGAAGTAGATCAGTAGATCAGGAAGGAGCTGTAGAGAAGTAAAAAGCTGTTGAAAAATGAGATGAGATTGGATTGATTTAGAAACAGTAATGGTAGCCAGGATACAATTGAAGCTACATATACATATATATTATTAGGCCATTATTTGGACGTTTATCTTTTTTCCATGATTACACACTGTATTTCTTTTATACAAACTAGTCAGGGCTGTAGAGACGCTGGAACTGCAGTGGCTGCAGTGTAACCACTTCACTGCAGTGTGAAAGGCAGGCAGTCTGTGGGTGGGACAGGTCTGAAGGGAATAGCCCACTGTGAATCAGCGGGTTGAAAAGCAGCACTCCTCCCTTGGCTCGCCACCTCGTCTATACTTCTTAAGTTCTCCTGGAGGGAAAACAAAGAGTGAGGAACAGCTCCTAAAGTGCTTGTCACCAAAAGGATACTGTCAGTTTCCTCCACAGCTTCATTCCTTTGTGCCAGATTGTGTGAAAAATGCCCACACTATGTCCATGTCCTTGCTGGAGCATGGCAAAGCTAGCAGTGTCACATGCATAGCTGCTTTATTTTATGATTACCAAATTACTTGACTGACATTTGTCAACCAGAAATGGCATCTTACAAATGTAGTGTGTAGGCGTCTATAAAAATGTGATTCACAAGAAGCATTCACGCTTTAAAAAGCTGGCTGACAGCGCAATAATACTTCTTTTTCCATGATGTTTTGATTGCAACATTTTTTTTTAAATGGATTTTTTTTTTCTTTGTGTGCTTTTGTCAAATACAAATTTGCAATGTATTTTTTGTCTGAACTCTTATCAGCAAACTTGTGTTTCTGTTTCAACTCTAGTATGGCTTGAAAAAGCGTGAAGAGGCCGAGGCTGAGGCAGCAGCCGCCCAAGAAGAGTCTGCAGCGGGCAGCTTGACTAGACCTAAGAAGGCTGTGCCAGCTGGCTGTGGTGATGAGGAGGAGGAAGAAAGCATCATGGACACAGTGATGAAATACCTGCCAGGCCCACTGCAAGACATGCTCAAGAAGTAAGCTAGGTAGCTAGCTAACACTATCTAGCTTAGTTCACAGGCTACAGTTACTTTAATTTGGTTTTTCTCCTTTTTCAACACATCTAAACAAATAACATGAAGTTACATTTTGGCAAGGGGTTATGTTGTTTGGCAAGTCAAGGTTTTGTGATGAAGAAATGCACCAACAGTGTGAACTGCAGCCATTGGACTAAGCTAGGCTGGCTTACCGGCCATGTGAACGTTAGTTATGTTACAAAGCTAACAGCAAGCAGAGGGCAAAGACAAATGTTAGACGATTTATCCTTCTAGTCTGAGAAGTTTTAAACTCCCCTTTCTGTCCCCTGCAAGGGATGCAAAAGCTTTCTTGCACCACTGGAAAATAATACCCTTGTACACCATATTCATTCAGTTTGTACATAAATAAGGCAGTGCATAACAACCCTCCATGTGGGCAAAAAAAACAATCAAAAATATTATATATTAAAAAATATTATTCTGTATGTCTGTCTATAAAAGAAAAAAGTAATAACTTGATAAGCCATATTTTAAAAAGGAACTTTAAAGACTACTCTTGTGTGCTCCTAAAGCTCGTTTTATGTTCAGCCTTGTCTAAAATTAATGTGAAACCTTTTGCACACAATGTTAAAATCTCTGTAAAACCTGTCGTCTACTTTCCTCACACACTCCCACAATGCCCTTCATGTAGTATAGTGTTTAAAATGTTTCTATTCTCACATTCTGTGTCTCTTCACGTCCTGCATGCCATTTGTCTGTAAGAGTTAGTCGTGTGATTATGTGCTCCCATCATCTCGGTCTCCTTTTATCCTCTTTGTTATCATGCAAAAAATAATATGGCAATAACACCTGAGTTTGACTGTGTTTTCATGTCTATATAACCGTTAATATTATTAGTAATAAAAAAATATATATATATATATAAATATGTATGCTTTCAGGAAGTTTAATTTACATGTTTGCAGGGTTTTCCTTTTGTTATTTTATTGTTTTGATGAAGAATGACTGCTTGGCTGTTCATATAATAGCCAAAAACCTTAAGCTTTCAGCCATAAAACCAGAATTTACAGCATATATACTATTACCATCAGGATCACTTAAAAGGGAAAGAATAATAACAAAACAGTGTGAATAAAAAATGTGTTTTTGAATAAGCAGCGTTGAGTCGAGAGTGAATTATAAGACCAGGTTTCGCATTATACAATGATTTGTGAGAGAAAGACCGCCTTCCCTCAATACGCACAGACACACAGTGAATACTGCAGTTTGCCTTCTAATTTAGCTACACAGAAAAAAGCTGGTGTGTTTTCAAAGACGATTTAAAGTGATGCTTGATTCAGTTTCTTATTGTTGGCTTAGATGTGATGATGGTCCAATGAGGGCAATGCAGGTTGCCATGAGCAATAAAGGTTTATCATGTATGTTTCTGCCTGAGATTCAATAAAAACTTAAAACCTTGTTCACACATAAAAGCGTGTCGCTGTCTTATTTGTGATATTCCATATTTAAATCATGATGGTAAGTTGCACTTTACAGTCTCAGTATACATGCAGTATTTGTTAGATTGGAACAATTACGACGTTCTGAACGGTACAATAATAGAATATAAATATGTGTTTGTGTTTGCCATGTTGAATTTCACCAAATTAACAAAAACTAAAAACCTTCCTTCTTGAATTTTATTTCATTTTAGTTACTTTTGTAATAACACAATTCCATTTCCATTCCACAATTATCAGGGATTGTAACATCTAGCCCTTTTACTGAATCATTCTCATTTTTATTTTTTATCACGATTAACTAAAATTGTTTTAGTTTAGTCCAGTTAACTGTAATAACCTTGTACTGAAACAAATGATGCATAAAACTGTAATTTTTCCCTCCAATGAAATTAAAATATTTTTTTTTTCAGATCATTGCTTACAACCTCCCTGGAATGACAATGAGAACCTGTAATTTTTCATAAATATGACATATGACATGTGGATTTTTTCCTCGTTGCTGTATAAAATCAATTGCAACCAAGCGCCACCACTGAGGACCATAGCCAAGAGAGCCAAAAGGGATGGAAAGCTTCACCAGCTTGGTGTAATTCTGCTCTTTCGCCACAGAGGGGCACTGTGGGCCCTGCAGTCTTTGTATCAAATGTGCTGAAGGTGTATAAACAAAGACAATTTCCAAGCTTTATTTAATTCATAAAACAGAACAAAAAATGTGAACTATCTATGAAAAAACCGAGTCAAGCAGTACAATATGAAAAAAGCCCTACACAGGAGAAAAGAACATGACACACAGAGACTGTGAGAGCAGAGTCCTCTTTCACTTTTAGCTTTCAATTCTTCATCTTTATAATGAAGATATCGACCATTCACTGGACATTGGCCTTGACACTGTCAGTAACAAAGTGGTGATAAATAATAACACTGAATGTGTTATTAGCCCTTAAACGTGCAATCAGAATTTTGAGCAAGAGTTGTTCACATTAGGAAGACATAAACGTTTCCTAAAACAAATAATTCATTGACAGCTAATAAAAGCTAACAAACCATCCTGTGATTTTTACTGGAACTGTTCTAATTCCTGCTTATATAACAGCTAACTCTACTTTTCCCTCATTGCACTGCTGACTTTTAAAGTTATGAGAAATCCCGCTATCTGCTCCAAAGTATACAGCAGCATAAAATCAACATTTATTCGGGTGTTTTTTTTGGCCTATGATGAGAACCATTTCATTTTGATCTCCAAAGGATTAAGGTGCAATACCATATTTCTGATTTTCAGTACCTGTCATAGCTAGACATGCTTGTAAATAGTCTGTTTTTCATATGAATAAGGGGGATTGTTATAGTCTGAAAGCTGCAAAGACATGAAAGGTTTCCTGCATACAAAAATACAACAAACCTGGATTTAGGGAGTAATGTGAAACCTGTAGTAAAAAAGTAATTTCATACTAAAACACACATTGTAGCTCCAGTAAATACAAATCAACACAAACAATCAACAAACCAGACCTGGCTGAAAGTGTAAAACAAATCCATTCAAATATTCACAAGTTGCTTGGGTTAATATAATCTGGTGACTGTAAGCAAAACCCTCTTGCCACTCGGCAGCCATGTAACATCTATTCTAAAAAACTGCATGTAAAGAATCTCATCAAATTATCTGTTTCAAATTGTTACTTTTTTTTTTTGCAGATTTTGTCCCATCACAAAGTTTTTCAAAAGCTTTTTACTCTCTGGGAGGTTTTTTTCTAACACCATCTTTAGTTTTGGGAATTTCTCTCAGAATTTGTTGAGCTTCTTGTGTCTCTCTCTCTGGCGCTCTTACAATGCCGCTGCTGTAAACACTTCTATACAACAGTGCCGTATTCGCTGGATATTTAAAGGAAAATATAAAGCACATTACACTGGCATTTGAATATTGCACATTAACAGGCAGCGAGTGCTAATATAAACGCTGGATAACGTCACAGTGTAATTTGACAGTACATTTTCTTTTACAGCAACGTTTTTACTACTGGTTATTTGATGATCCAGCATAGTCAAACCAAGTCATATGAATGGCTTCTGACTCTTTCCCAGGTCTGTTTCAATAAATACGTATGTAGTGACAAATCTCACAGTTGCCAGGTTTATACAGCTATTTGTAAATTGCTCAAGAATCTGTGTAGCTCAGTATCGAAATGAGTCACTAAATACTTTTTTTACACTGAAAAATGAAAAGAGAAAAACATCAGAAGATGGGGGCAAAACCAGATGTTCATTTTTTTTTTCTCAATTCAATTTAAATGAATGATTCTGACATGGCAGAAATTCGTAGTCTTGTAAGGTGTCCTGGAAGCAACAGCAGTAGTGACAACACCAGTCATTTACAGCACAGTAGTAGTAGTAATAATAATAATAATAATAACTATTAAAATTCAACTCAGCAGACTGCTAAAAGTTGCCCATCGCTTTTCATATGGGACCACATTCAAAACCAGACCTTAAGCCCTTCACTGAGGTCTAAACACTCAGTGAAGCATTGAAAGACTCAAAATTACAGAGTAGGAGTTGGTTTGTACAAAAAGCTGCAGTTGTAGCTGTCCAAGCCTAGAAAATATGTCAAAAATGCAAACTTCAGAGCACAATGTAATAATATCAATGTCACTTTTTTTGTTGTTGCATGCACTGGAAACTCAGAAGGATCTGTTAATCAATCCAAATGGATCATTTAACATTTACTAAGTAAAAGTCTGTAAGTGAAAAAGTTCAGACACTGTCTCTGAAACCAAAACAATTGAACCTGATAGAGTGGAAGGGGGTGACAGATGGCAGGAGTTGAAGGTAGCCCTGGTTTCTACACATTTGTCCGACACTTTGGGAAAATGGGTCCTCCTTCAAGCCTTCTCTTTCTTACTGTAGACAGAGGGAAAATGGAAGGTTACAGGAGAAAGAAAGATGAAAGACAACATCAACCTCATCATCTTAAGCAACAGCACAGCAAAGCTGACCTCTTTAACTGACAGGAAGCAAGATAGCTGACAAAAAAAGCAAGGCAAAAAGAACATCACAACAAATTGGTGGCTGCAACGTGTAAGAAGAGTTCTTTGTAAATAAATACACAGGACAAACGTAAGCAAGTGGAAAGAACAGGACAGTGTCTTCTTAAATGTGACCTTAGGAAATTGTCAGTAATTACTTTGTGGTTATTGCGCACAATAAAACAGAATATATGTTCATCTCTGAAGAAAATTCTGTCTCAAGATCACGTAATAATGCATGTTCAACAACCAGAAACTAATTACTAAAAAGTGATCAGAGACTCCATGAGAGTCCTGTGGGTCCACTTTTGGGGCTTTTGAAAGGAGTGAAAAAACAGGAGGAACCAAATTCCTCCGAAAATGCAGATAAAAAGAGCAGAAAGACCAAAGACTAATCACTCAAAGTCAGTATAGAAAAATACAGCATAATTTCAAAGTCAAATTCTGTGCTATGAGATTCTTTCTTTTTTTATACAGGTAGTTATCTCATCTACATGTTTCCAAAATTGCAAGATTTTTGCGCTATTTCAGGAATGCCGTGGGACTAAAGAGCAGTCTCCGTAAGCTAGAGATGATTAAAAGAGTGAAGATGTGGACAAGCAACAGAAACTCTCAGAAGAGTATGACAGGAGGCAGCAGAGCTTCCGGTAGTCCGGAAAAGAACTGGGAGATGTTGGCAGCAGAAAGGCAAGGCTGAGCGGTCATACAGTGTGTGACTGTACTGTACTTTTTTTTGTTTTTTACTTAGTCTTAGACTTGAACTTTTTCCCAAAGGCCCTCTCCAGCTCAGGGACAGATAGAGTGAGGGTGAAAGAGCCGTCTGTCTCCGACCTGACAACCCGGGCTTAAAGATGACGTGGGGAAGAGAAAGTATCATAAATGATGTAAAGTGGTTTTGAACATCATATATATATATATATACACAAAATACAAGAAGATAGTAAGACCATTTAAAACAAAACACAAACAAAATCATATCCACATCTAATTTAGTTTTGAAGCTACATTCTGTAGTGTGAATGTTACAGCAATTGAGTCAGAGAGGATTTATTCTGCCCTAGTTTGTTGTACAAAGTAAATATTTTGGGGAAAAAAAGTTGAAAATCAGGTCAGCAAACACAACAATTACTGGTGAAATTTGTGCATGACAGGAAACACTCCACTCACTCGCTTCATTATGTTCTCTCTCACGCTCACAGGCTTTTCTTAGTGCTGAGGTCATAACTCAGGAAGGTACTGTTATGATTGGCTGAGGCCTTTTGGCAGCTCTACTGAGTAACCAACTGATGATATCACTCTCATTCTTCTATTAGCCTCTGATTGAAGTAGAACTCAAGGAGATATAGTGATGATAAAGTGCACTCATGCCCATACTGACGTCTAACTCTGCCAAATGAAACATTACTAAAAGACATAACTAAAAGAATGAAAATAAACTTTAATTAGAGTATTTACTTGACGTTTTGTCAGTTCGAGACCTAATGCCACATCCATACAGTGATCATGCAGGTGTGTGTACCCACCCAGGTCATTGTTGTTCATCATGGCATTGGAGCCCCGGAGGCGTGGACCCTGCTGGGTGAAATGATACCCAAACTTCAGCAATGTGGTGTTTTTCTCCAGCATGTTGGCTATTTCCATCTCCACTTTGTTGCCTAAGGGCTGACTCTGGAGTTCACAGAGAGTGCAGGAAAGGATGGTGGAGAGAGGAAGACGAGAGAGGAATAGATGATTAAAGGCAAAAAAAAAAAAAATCAGTGGTGGGATTGAGGGTTTAAAAAAAAAGTTGATTTCAATCAATAACTGGACTTGAAAAGCAAAAAAGAAAGGGCCAAGAACAAGGAGAAAAATAAAAGTAGGCATTAGTGGGCAATGAGTCACAGATGTCCAACTATGGCATATGAGACATTGCAATGCAATCAGCGAGCATTAGACCAAAGTGGCAATGATGAACTGTGTACACTGCATGACATACATACTGTTCCAGTGTGTTTAAATCTGTCTGTACTCTATGGAGGGTGTGAGCTTTTACCTGATTGTCTATCTTGAGCTCCAATAGTGTGGTGTTATTCTGCAGTGACTCTATGAGGGCCAGGATTCCAGTCCCTGTTATGAAGTTGGACTCAACGTTCAGACTCTTGAGCATCGTGTTAACTTTCAACATCTCTGCCAGGGCCTGAGAAAACACACAGCACTTTGTATTCAGGAACAGCTTTGAAGCCAGGCTGTTCTTGTCAGGCTTTCGTTGTGGTTTGTTCCCCGTTTTGATTTTGATTTTCTTCTGTTCATATTGTACAAATGTCTCCACTGTTTCCTACTCTTAGTCTCTGTTTTGTCTGTGTTAGTTCCCTCGTCTTGCTTGTTTCCATCTCCTGCTTCATTTTGGTAACTGCTATTCCTTGTGCGTCATCTGTGCCCTCACTTTCTGTCTTTGTTTTTCTTCTCATTTCCTGCTTGTTTCCATCTGTGTCTTCGCCTATCCGAGTTCTTTCCACTGTGCTATCTGCCACTTATGTCCACCTATGTCTCATTCTAAAATCTGGCCACTGAGGCAGGCTGCCTCCTGGCTGCATGCCAAATATCCTTAGGCAAGATACTAACCCCATGTTTACCTACTGGTGGTCAGAGGGCCCGGTGGCGCCAGTGTCCGGCAGCCTCGCCTCTGTCAGTGCGCCCCCGGGCAGCTGTGGCTACAATGTAGCTTGCCATTGCCTGTGTGTGAATGACCGAATGTAGTGTAGTGAATGTAGCTTTGGGGTCCTTAGGGACTGAGTAAGGTGCTATACAAATGCAGGCCATTTACCATTTTCCCTTTGTCTGATCATCTGCTTGACTCCACATGTACTCCTATTTGCGTCACATTTTTCTGTATTGTTGGGACTAATTTTCCTTGTTGCCTTGAGTTTGGATACCTTGCTCTTGTTCTGCAGAGCTTTTTCTTCTTTTTGTTTACGCCCTGCTTTTTTACCCTCTTTGTGTATTTTGATCTGTTTAGGAGGAACTTTGTCAAACCACAACATGTTTATTTTAATCTTCATAGTGTTTGTCAAAATAGGACTCATCCCCATTAATGATAAAAAGTGAAAAACTGGGAAGCTGTTAAGATAAAAAGGAAAGAGAACTGAAAAAAAAAAGCAACTTAGGTTGAAAAGCATTAGACTTACAAATGCTACAGGGTCATTGCTCCTTGTTCCTACAATACTGAACCTCTCCACCACTGTGTTCTTCATCAGAGCCTCGGCATATGCCTTCAGAGTTGGGATAGGAATATTCTGGGTACAGAAAAACAAAAAAATTAAATGTTGAAAAACTTATTTCTATGTATTTTTGCATTTTCCCTTGTCATAAACAGTAAAAAATATTAATTGCTGTGATTCATAAGGAAACAAATGCTTGAAGTTTATGTATAAAACTTGAAACCAAATCCAATATACATCCAAATTTAAATATAATTTTTATAATAAATATAGATTATTAAACCTGCACTGTCTCTCTCTTTTTTTTTTTAAACACAACCCAGCATTCTTACCTTGATGTTATTGAGGTTGACTTCTACCAGGTCGGGATCATTCCTCTTTACTCTCAACAGAGTTTCCTCTACATCAGTGGAGTTGGGCTCCTCATCAGGGACTGGCTTGTACTGGGTACACTGGATCACACCTGGTGTGCAACACACGTATAATATAAAAATATATTTACAAAATCAGACTGCTGATGGATAAATTTGCTTTACTCAGGGTCTGATTGGACTAAATCTCATTTCAAAAGCAGCACAAATAATAAGCCTCTCCATTAACTAGTTGACCCAATTTCTGAATCTGCGACTCTAAACATTGTAAACAGCATTTTCTGGATGATTGCTTGAGACTTTGCTTGTGTCAAGCAAAGCGAATACATTTATTTGGTGAAAGTATAGTTTTCCACATTCAGTGTTGCTTTTGGTCGTGGAGTACTCTGCTGGTTCAGAAATGCTGTTCTTCTTCTCCATGCTTGCCCCCTTTTTTTATGGTAATCCAGGCTAAACATCTGTGCAGCTTCACATTTATTTTACTGACAGGGGATTGGTATCAATCTTAAGAAGGTGATTAAGCGTACTTCCAACGAGAGTTTTTTGCAGAGCACAGTACAGGCAGAGTATTAGTATTTGGCCACAATAACCTCAGGAGATTTTCAAAATGATATTTTTTATACTTTGCTGTACAGAGTACCTCGTTGTAAGTGCTCTGCAGCAGAAGATCTAAAATATGGAAAAACTAGAATCCGTTTGGTTTACCAGCACGGGAATTGTGCACCTACTTTAGTAATGGATTGCAAATCTCTGAGATTCAGTCATTAAGGTTAATATGGACCAATGCTTTTGTAAAAAGGGGTTTTGTGCCCTCCTCTGTATCGCTACTCAAAACAGAGTGACAACTTCAGCAGGAGACTCTGGGTTGCTTTATAAGGTAGTCATATTTGGATGTGAGATGCTCAGTCTCTGTTTAGAGCTGGAAGCGTAACTATAGGATGAGCCACCACACAAGATAAACAATAGCTCATTAACCTGTGAAGGAGAGCTAAAAGTAATCCCAGAATTCAATCGTTTACACGATGTAGCATAACATGAAGTGCAAACAGATGAACCAGCGATAGTGTATTCCTGGCAGGATAATAGCAAAATGTATGTGTGCTTATACTCTTTTATCTACCTATCTGGTTTACTTAACATGTTTTACATTATTTGTGCATGTATCAAGTGCAAAACAGAAAAAAAATATGAGCATACACTGTTTTTGGTAAAATAAACATTCTGCAAACATGAGATCACACTTTATTCCAATCCAACTGCAGCATTTTTCTTAAATGATGCAATTTTTTGGTACTAGTTGAGTGATCTGCTTTATTTTAGAGCCCTTTTACTTGTTCCTCAAAAGTCCCTGTAATTCATGTGTACTTGTGTCCAGTAGTATACATTTTGGTAGGTGAGTGCAAGCATGTATGTGTTTCACATACTGTTAAGGCCTTGCTTGTTGACTATAGTGCTGCTGGCCAGGGCTTCATAGTACTGCTGGTTACTCATCAGCGTGTGCATGCCCAGGATGGCTGGAAGAAGAGAAGGAGACTGAAGAATGAACATTTCTTGAAAAAAAAAAAAAAGGATTGAGAAAGAGGAAGCAAGAGAGCAGTGCTGACACTGAGTGGGCTTATTGATTGGCTTGCAACCTTACACCAGACCACCATGCACCAGTCGCTTTCAGCATTGCAATCAAGTCAAACATGAGAAAAAAAAAAGCTCCCGTATACTGGCTTTGACTTCTGCAACCACAGCTGACCTTCTGCTCTTAGCAGGCTGAAGCCAAATCAACGTGCAAGATACTTTATTTGTTATAAAAAATAATGAGATATCAGCCAGCCAAGGCAAAAAATCTATGATGTGCTCTGGCAGCAGGAAATCTGAAATATGTTTCCAGCCAAGCAGTTACTCTGAGGACACAATTAACGGAGCATCTTTGCCTTGTTTCTTTGTCAGAGAGATTGAGAGTATCTGACTGTTTATTTGATTACTGAATGCAGTGAAGTGCATGTATTGCAACAAGCTAAGAGGCTTGTTCACCACGAGCATTTCTCATTTTAAATCCCCGTCTTCTACCAGCAGCAGGGTTGGATAATATTTTTGTCACACATGAAGTATGCATTGTCTTGTAATTACTCTGACAGTGGTTAAAACTAAATGTGTTTACATGGTATGAGTAAGTATACTTCCCACAAAGTCAACTCACTGTCATCCTTAATATAATACGTCCAGCACATTGACTGCAATAACTCAGGCAGGCTAAAAACAAACAAACAAAACAGACAGGAAAACCCCTGAAACATCAGCAACACTGTTTTAATGGCAGCTCGAGTTTCTCCTGATGGTATGGACATTGAAAAAGTTATTATTTTATAATTTAAGGCAAAGAAAAATAACTTCAAACACTATTCAGACAAAATCCAGCAAATGACAATAACTGCAGTGTGTAAAGTAGAGCTGCGTCATATCATATCATACCTGCTATAGCGGTGTCATGCACTTACATTCCCAACTGCTGCCACCTGCAAGCTGCAAGCTGATAAAACACTGGGTGTTTTCTACATCGTCATTAATATAATTTTTACAATTTTTTTTGTGATGTAGCTTACATCGTCCTTCCCCACTATGCAAAAAAAATGTACCAGCAGGTCCAATCGCCCTGCATGAACTAAGTTTTTTGTTAAATACAATGCACGGTCCGCACATGCAACGACACGCCGACTACAAAGTAAAACAAAAAGCACAAATGTCACAGAAGACCAGAGTTGTTCCATGCAGGACTATGTGCAGCGTACAGATACCCTGGGCGGTGATGAACTAATAGATAGAAAGATCCAGAAAATGAAGGTACGGATGATGATGATGAAGAGTTGAATGGTAAGAGTGGAATGAAGATGAAAGGAGTGCTAGAGGAAATGAGTGAAAGTTAGATTAACAAGGGCTAGTTAAACCTATGGTAGTCTACTTACATTCTTTAGTGAGAGCACGCCTAAAATCTTCATATAGAAATATATAGAAACAACTCTTGAAATGGAGAAATGTTATAGTTCAGCTACATGTGCAGACGTAAAATCCAATTAAACTTAAGTACTTTAATTTGTTTGTTTTCTTGGAAAAATTAGCCTACAGAGAAAATTAGCCTACAGAGAGATGTTGTGTGATAGTTACCTGCAATATCACAGAGTTCAGCATCGGAAGCACTGGACAGGGCTTCTTCTAACTCCGGCTCCAGAGTCACAGACTCTATGATTGGATCCACTCTTGTTTTAGGCACCCAGGCTTTTCCTGTAATATAAGGGGGGATATATATATATTCAAAGTAAGTGACTGCAAGCACTACTATTACAATGACAATTATCAGTAACTTTAATTTAGCATTTAGTTTAGAAGTTACATTTGACATACTCCAGTTTTTCCTGGATTTTTGTCAATTTAGGGACCTCTATGGCTACAGATTTGCTTCTTAAGTAGCATTTTTTCACAAAATTACCCAAAATTTCTATATATTCTGTGTGGTGTGACCACATGCAGTGGAAATGCAACTTTATAGTATATGCACTGAATTTCTCTCTAAGGTTGAATTTGTTGAACTGCTGTGTATTAAGGTTATTAAAGTTAAAAATAAAACTAAAAACTAAAGTAATAAAAACTGAAACTAGGCACGAACACATATTTTTGTGAACTAAAATGAAAAAAAACTACACCTTTGAAAAAAAATAAAACTGATGGAAAAGATTTTGTGAATTTGGAAAACTAAACTAAAATACAATTACAGATGAAATGTCTTTACTTTTTGTATTTGTTAATGTGTTAAAATTTGTCATTTATTATAAACTGCCTGATGAGGATTTGATGAATGCTTCTATTGAGGCCAAAAAGTCGAAAAGTTTGTATTTACATTGTAATATCTACACTGATGTTTCATAGTTCTTGCCTCTGGCGTTTGCCGTAAATAAAATAACAAGAAATAAAGATTGAAACTAATGAAAGCTAAACATTTTCAAACAATAAAAGCTAAACTGAAACAAGCAAACCCACTCTGGAAACAAACTGAAACTAAACTGGATTAACAAAAAGTCAAAATGTTTTTTTTTTATTTCTTAAAATAATGGCATAAACAACTTTTTTCCGGAAGTGGATTGTCCCCTCACAGCGAGGGGTGTCAAATCCACTAGACAGTGAAATGTGAATTGCAAAAACAAAGAAGACCATCAACCTGTTAGAACCTATAACTAGTACTGAATACAGTACATACAGTAGTATGGAATTTGAATGTAACTGTCAGTCTAAGGTGAGGACATGTAAGACAAGGTCAGTCCAGTTGCCAAAATCAGTTCTGTTACACAAGCTGTGTGAGGTGAGTATGCTTTCATGTCACACCTGACAAGCTGCTGACTCTAGAAGCCCAGAGATGTCTTTACCGATAGGTTTGCTATGTCTGTATTTGTGTGGCTTGCTCCTCGAGTTTCAGCCAGACATTTTTTCTGATGCTCATATGAACACGTGGCTCTGTGAGAGCAGTTTTTGGAAAGTCACGTGTGACCTGTCTTGGTTAAATGTCATGGCACCGCTGAGAGCACGGCAAAAGCTGTGGCAAGTGGAGTGAGTCCCAAAGCAACAACACCAGCAAATCAGAACGTAACAAAAGTCAGAAAAACAGAAAGAAACTTTATAGAGTTTAAAGAGTTTGACATGGCTGAAGTTCTTCACCACCAGTCAAGTCTGTGTCTAGGCTGTGGATTTCTGATAAACCGAGTTTTAATGTTAACACCTGAGCTACAGGTTGGCTGTTTTCACTGATCAATTTGCCTTTTTAAAATCCATCCACGAGTCCAGAGATATTTGTTTCATTACAAAGTAACACCATCATTTAAATCATGTTTAAGGAAACTTTAAACAGCTTTCATTTATTAATAATAATAACAATAATATCTTAATAAAAAGATTAAACATGAAAAAAATTTGCCTGATTAACTTGATTTTTATTAAACACACCAGTTCCTACCTCTCTTCTCCCCAGTGTAGGGCACCAGGTCTTCTCTGTCAGGATGCTCTTTGGCCTGTTTCTCCAGATGGGCCAGGAGGTTGTCTCTTTGAAACGTCCCTGTTGGTGCTTTCTTTGTCTGGTCCTTCTGGCGCATCCCAGCAGGCAACAATGCATTCTAGACACGGATTTACATTTACAATATGTTGGTATTGCATGTTGGAAAAATAACCCATACTTTTGCTAATTTGACCAGTCTATGCTTTACACTGTGTGAAGTGTGAAGGAATTTTTAGATGCTTTTAGCCAGACTTGCTCCCTGCTTTACAATTCCAATCCAGCCTAATGTAACTCAACATTCATTCCCCAGAGAATGAATCCTTGAGTTTCCCAAAGTACCTTTCTACTCATTCTATCATGTTAAAAAGGTTTTTGTTTTTTTTCCACAGAACTTGGTAGCAGAGACTGTATACGCTCCAAGAAAGAAGAAAGAAAGAAAGTGTACTTTATTGATCCCCGTGGGGAAATTCCTCTCTGCATTTAACCCATTCACTCTGTGAAGCAGTGGGCAGCCATTGGGCGCCCGGGGAGCAGTGTGTAGAGACGGTACCTAGCTCAGGGGTACCTCAGGGTAGCTGTTCAGGGGAATCGAACCCCCAACCTTCCGATCATGGGGCCACCACTCTACCTACTGAGCTATCCCTGCTAAGAAGCCAATCGCATAGCAACAACTTGGTCTCAATCATGCAGACATGGTCAAGACTACCTGGTGAGGTCTAAATCGAGCACCAGAACTGGAGTCAAAGATGATTTGAGCGACTTTGAATGTAACATTGTTGTTTTTGCCAGACAGGCTGGTCTGAATCTTTCAGTGAGTACTCATCGACTGGGATTTTCCCACACAGTCATCTCTGATTTATAGCACAAGACCACACCTGCTGTCAGCTAAGAACAGATGAGATGATGATGAGATGATGAGATTTTTTGCTGCTCCAACATTAACGCTCCATGTCATAAAGTTCAAATCATCTCAGTGACAGTGAGCTCACTGTACGCAAATGGCCTCCACAATCACAAGAGCTCAGTTGAGCATCTTCAGGTTGCGGTGATGTGCCGATAACAAATCCGAAGCAACTGTGTGATGCTATCGTGTAAACATGGACCAAAATCCCAGAGGAATGTTTCCTGCACCATGTTGAATCCGAGCTACAAAGAATTAAAGCATTTCTGAGTGCTTTAACTAAGTCCAACCAAGTATCTCATATCTCACCTCATAAGGTGTCAAGATGTCTGTAGCTTCTGAAAAGTAAAGTGACTTACACCTGCATTCTTTCTAATGGTCAACAGGGCAGCTTCTTTGACTGCAAAAGCAGGGCAGTGCAAAGTCTATGATAAAATTACACTAATCAGACTTTTCAATCACATCCTTCAAGCACAGCATAGCATATCTTTCTTTATATTAGGATTAAAGTCAGTAAGTAGCTTTGTTGGCACCGGATCACTTAGTTTATGTTTCCCTATGTCTCTGTCAGCAGTTATCTCATGCTAAAGTTGTCTCGAACAGGTGCTTATGTGGTTTTATTTTCTTTATCTTGTTCAAACTTCTCTTTTAGTTAAGTCTTGTAATATTTTGAAGCAAAACATAAAGCTAAGAACAAACGACTTTGATTTTTTTTCTTCTGTAACAAGTTTTATGAGCTGCTGAGTGAACTGTATGATGTCAGGCCTAGACAGCATGACACCATATAATTCTCTCTCTCTCTCTCTCTCTCTTCTCTAGCTCAACACAGGACCAAGAAATCTCCCAGACCATTAGTGCACACCAAGTTATTTTGAACCTAAAGCAACATTCAAAACCATGCTCTTAGAAGTGCTACTTATAGCTGCATATCTTATCTGCTTCTCAGCACTTAGGGGCCTCCCTTTCTTTATAAGTCGGTTTCTCTTTTTGCTTCTCACTGTTGTTCATCTTCAGTCAGACTCTCTCCTTACATTAGGAGCTTCCAAATAATAATCTGGTTGTACAGCAATTTAAAAAAAAAACAACAACCGAACATACCCAACACTTTGCGCAGTCAGCACAATCTAAGATATCACCAACACAAAGCTTATATCAGCTGTAGATTACAGCGCTCAGTCCCAGTATTTTATTTTTAACAGCACGAGTCGGCCTCTGTTTCCCTCAGCAACCATCAACTAACAGTCACATGTACAATACGTGTGTCTATGTGTCTATGAGCGTGAAGCTGAGACGATATCATTTCACGATATACGACACATCAAGATCCATTTGAGATACCAGCATATTTATAACGCAAATAAAAATTACCACCTGCAACAAATGCAAACAAACATCAGCACAGATTTCAACTTTCATACGCTCTAATAAATATATCCAATAATACCTGCCAGCAAAACACCACCTCCACCTTCTCAGGAAAATATCCGTCTATTCTGTAGCTACAGGCTCTCTACAACTTTCTTAAAATGGGAAGTTGCAGTCTCAGAGCCATTTTGATGGTTTAATCTATGCCAAATGTTTCACTTTGATTGGAACTTTTTCTACGTGTGATTTGTATTAATCCACACAATCAAACAACTGAGTATGGAGCAAGCTTGGGTCAGTACACTTGTGAGGCAGTACTGTGTGTTGTAAAACACAAAATGTTCTTGTAATTGTTGCTTAATAATCAATAATGGCAGACATGCGTGCAAACTTTCAGTCTGTTTACTGGAACTGATGTGGGAAACCGTGCCGGGAATGTTACAGTCAGAGCAAATGGGCACTTTACTGTTGTGTAACAGGTGACCCTCATAAACAGGCACAAACAAGGTAAGGACATACGCACTGCTTCTCTCTGTTTCCTCTGTTTACGTCAGCGAGTCCCTGCAGTCACTCACTGCTGGCATGAGCCTCGCTAACAAACACACGCACATATCTACTCCACATTATACCCTTCGAGTCATCCCCTTGGCACTGAGGGGGACTCCGGTCTCTTTATGAGGAGTTAGACATTCATCTGGCAGCTATTGCAGCAGCTGTCCACACCTCGACCACTGATTTATTACTCGGTGGTCTGTCGGTGGACGAGAATCAAATGCAGAAATAAACATATCATAAAAAGCAGCAGTGAATAAACACGAGTGCTGATGTAGTATTATAAGTGCTTTAGCTGTACTTAATACAAAAGGAGAAATACTTTGAATAACAGGGAAGACTAAACAGTAACAAGAGGTTATTATTTTAAGGTTAGTATTTTACTTTTTCACACTTTCACTCTTCATTTTTCTATTGTTTCACCACTTTTACATGTATTACTGAATCAAACACTGCCACAGACACAAAAGAACTTCATGTTTAGTTGTAATACTTTTACACAGAGAATCTAAGCTGCGCTCAGCAACAATACAGTCGCGGTCCAAAGTTTGCATACGCTCAATGTGGTAAAAGCTCTAAATGATTTATTTGAACTGATATTTTTCCAGGGTGGAATGAATATACAGCATATATCTTTAATGACTTCAAAACATAAAAATAAAGAATAAAGAATTTATTTCATTTAGGATTTTCTCTAATTCACACAAGGTCAAAAGTGTGGATGACACCCCAACTAATATTTGGTTAAACGTCTCTTAGAAAGTTGCACCTGGAATAGATGTTAAACAAATTCTTCTAAGCAAAATTGGTGGAGCTCATTTATTTTGGCTCATTTTGTGGCACGGAACCAGCTTTACAGGTTATCCCAAACATTTTCAACATGGTTAAGGCTGGAGGTTCGGGAAAGCCATTAAAGAAGCTTAATGCTGACCTGTTTTATTTGGAACACCCAATTCTGTCCATGTTTAGTCTAGTGTGAAGTGAAGTTGAAGAATTCCATCTATTTGAGTATTGTAACAGTACCACTAGCAGCAAAACAGCCCCAGAGCATGATGCAACCACCACCGTGCTTGAGAGTTGGTACAGTGTTCATAGGTTTGAAAGCCTCATCTTTACTTCTCCAAGCATGCCTGTTGCCATTGTGGCCAAAGAGCTCAATCTTTGTCAAATCTGACCAAAAAACTTTTACCAAGAGGGATTTTAACTTGTCCATGTGGGACCCTCTCAGTGCATGGTGATGTAAA
Source organism: Neolamprologus brichardi (assembly GCF_056152115.1). Taxonomy (NCBI): domain Eukaryota; kingdom Metazoa; phylum Chordata; class Actinopteri; order Cichliformes; family Cichlidae; genus Neolamprologus; species Neolamprologus brichardi. Next base: position 25,201,014 of record NC_142109.1, on the reverse strand, counting down.
AACTGGCTTCCCTGTGGCAGTTGGTATTCCAGTAGTTTCTGGTTTCTGGTAACCTTGAACTTGAGGTTTTTCCTGAACAACCATCCCTCATCTGAGGGTGACAGTTTGGGTTTTCTTCCAGACCTTGAGAAAGTGGTGACACATCCAGACAAGATGTGCTTACGCATAATTGTTTTGAATCATCTTGGAATGTGCACTTGTTTAGAAATGGCTCCAAGAGACCTTCCCAACCTGTGCAAATCTACTCTTTTCTATTGCTCTGAGTAGTGACCAATATTCAGAGCAATAGACAACTGCTATGAAACAAATCCTTTTTATGCTGGCAAAGAGAAAGTACCAGTTGTAGGCCTTGGCTTTGTCAATTTAAAAGAGACTATGGAACCTTCAGCACCGCTTATGAAAAAATGTAAGTGAGTATATGTATATTTTATTTTATTTTGTGTATACTTTTGACCGGTGTGGATCAGAGGAAATCCAAAATAAATTGCTGCTTGTGCACCCAATTCTTGTTTTTACAAGTCATTAGAGATATATGCTGTTATAATCAGGGGTGCACATAAGTGGTCCCCAAGTGCGCATTCGCTGTCAAAATAAAAGACGCGCACCAGATAAGAAGTTGCAACGCGTGTTTGCGTACATAGGATTTTCTGGAGGAGGAAAGACATTTGTTTAGAACTCTTAAAGATGCCGAAGAAGCAAGCTGCTTTAAGCAATTACTTTAGTGTTTCTCCACCTCCAAAGAAATGTGAGAAGGAGTCCGAACCGCAAAACAACCACATATTCTCAGAAAAGTAGTTGCAGGAGGTGAGCTGGCTTCAAACAAATGATAAACGCACAGAGATGTGGTGCAGAATATGCCGTGAAAATCCCACTGAAGCAGACAAAAACAGTGCCTTTTATATGTACGCAAACGCGCGTTGCAACTTCTTATCTGGTGTGCATCTTTTATTTTGACAGCAAATGCGCACCTGCGGACCACTTATGTGCACCTCTGGTTATAATCAATGCACCCTGGGAAAAAATGTCTCAAAGAAAACATTAAAAACTCAAAATTATCATGACATTCATTCCCATGATGAGTTTATGTAAACTCCTGACCATAAATGCCATGGCTTTGTAGACTTTTGTTTTCAGTCCTTTCCTTCAAACATATTTTAACAATTGCTACTGTACTACCACTATAAAAACTAAGATTTATGTTATTTTAAAAACAGAAATTACCAGCTAACAGCAACTCAAACGAAAGCACACTGCAGCTCCAGTGATATACAATGTGATACATTACATTGTGCTGTCTGCTGAGCATGTATGCCCCCATTAATCCCCACTGATACTAACATACTGACATAGCTTCTCCTTATGGACTTCAATGTTATAAACTTACATCAGGATCCAGCTCCTCTAATTCATCCTCTAACCGCTGCAACTCTTCTTCTGACAGTTTCTTCAGCAGCTCGTCCTCGTCTATGTCTCTGTACTTCTCCATCTCCTTCCTCAGAAGCGCCATTGTGGACAGCACACCTGGGGGGGAAAAAAGAGTACAATATCTTGGAAAACAACAGAAATAAAATATTTACACATCAATTATGAGCAATGACGGCAATCAATTTGACAGTTGTATTGTTTGAGGGAATAACAGTATTTATTATTTTCTTGTATTCTCTTTGCTCTTTGTTATTCTTGGGATGTGTTCAACATGTGAGGCATATTCAAACTGTTCTCTCACCTCAGCAACGCCTCCAAATGAAAAAGGCAAACTGTAGGAGATCAGGAGCCTAGATTATATCTATGGATGGAAACAACCAAGAAGCGAGTAATTAAAATGAATGTTGGAATAACAGTGGGTTTGAAGGATCAGAGAAAAGCAACACAATGCTTTAACAGTGGAATTCAGAAGACAGACTGACCTTAATGACCCCCACCTCGGGTAAAATAACAGCAAAGGCAGCCAAGTGCCCGTAGCCCTCTTGGGAAAGCAATTACACCTGAAAGAGGCACAAGTAAATAGTGTGAAGAGAGATTAATAGCTCGCAGAATTAGAAAACAATAGTACGTCATGAACATGGAAAGAAGCGAAACATCATATTTCTCTGCTTGTCATCTCTTCTCTACTACTCCGATTTCCCAGAAAGCAACTGTCCGGAAATACAGAAGGCTTGAAAATACGAAATTCTTTGAGTGCAAAAGAAATGTAGGAGAATTTGTCAAACATTTTCACTGGTAATGCTTTAAATGTTCTTCTTTTCATTTCTCTTATATCGTCACATAGTTTTTGAGAGCTGTTGGAGTGTTCATTTTCATGCCCTCAAAAGGTTTCCATGTGCCACACTCACATCTTTAGATTAAATATGATGCTACAGCCAGCAGGTTAGTACAACTTAGCACAGAGTGGAAAGATAAAAAGCGCTAACCTAGGCCTTCTCAAAGCTAACAATTCCCATCTACCAGCAAATATACAATTAAGCTGTTAACAGAATTGCTAGATGGAACTGCTCCTAGCCAAGACAAGTCTGGTATATAACTGCATCTTTAAGCTTTTATGGAGGTTTTTGAATGACTTAATACTAAATATGAATGAGTTTACAAATGCAGACAGGTGGACAAACTGCACCGTTAATTATTATTTAAGGAGAAATATTTTGAAGCCTTCCTAGGTGTTTTATTATTATTCTCTGCAAGAATTTGTCACCATTTCAATTTGATTCAATTAGACAAAAAACACTGATTGAATTGGTTGGTTTTCACCTATTTGCTTGACACTTGGTAATTTTGCACATATCCTGTTGCTGATCATCTGCTTATTTTCTCCAAGTGTTGCCCTGAAAACTTTATAAATGTTGGATAGGTCAAATATGCTGTCCGTAAACGTGTCTTGCTCTTGTTTCTTTCTCAAACAGCTATGAAGACTCATTCCAAATCTTGCTCTCGAACTCTGTCTTGGCTCTGTGACCAGATGACTGAAAATGGATGAGCTACAGTGGAACATTTGTGGACCAGAGCACCAAACACTGGGCGCGCACACGGTCTCTAAGCCCCAAGTTCCTTAAAGCTCTAGTTCAGACTCTGACAAGTGTTGAGCTGCTACCGATGGATGCCCACATAACAACATTAACTATAACTTCACTGAGCTTGTATCAGGTGAAGGGAATGATCTCAAATTAGGCAGAAAATATAGAGCTGGAGCTCAAAGTGCAGAAAATTGTGTTTTTGAGGAGCACAAATGTGAAAGAAAGCCTATCTTTTTGATCTTAGGGATGTCACCAAGTGTGCTTTGGCTTTAATCCTAAAAAGCGGGGTCAAGCGTGTTGTTCTTTTGTTCTGCTTTCTCTTTTCACTCCATGTCAAGACAAGTTTCCAAAACCAGAAATGAAGAACTGGGCTGCACTCCAAATAGCACTGCAAGCCCACTGGAAGACTGCAACCTGTTCTGATGATATCGAACAGACACTTGCCTGTATTTAGAACATTTCTATAAGCCTCTGCTTCATTACAGGACATTCACTGAGCAGAAAGAGCAAAACAACTAAAAGTGACCTGAACCAGAATGTACCCTCTGCAGTCATAAACATCTAACTTGCCTCTTGCCCTTGAAAGCAGGCCTATTCAATCCTTAAGCCTCTAAGAATAGCTACACTGATACGGGATAATTAATCAAGTCAGATATGTGTAAAACCTTGGGAGGGCAACTGGTCTTGCATGAGCACAGCCTTTCACTAACTGAGAGCAGAAGATAAAAAGAAGATTTCAGAACTAAAGTCTTTTTAAAACTGCGTGTATACAAGTTAGCTACTCCTGGGTGAAGGCAAGATTTTTTTCAGTCATGAAGTACGCAGAGATGTCTGCAATATACACAAATCCTCTCAGAGTGAAGAAAACTGAAATATTCATCACAGAAATGAGCTCATGCAGCAATATTAAAGTAACTTGATTTTTCTTTTTGCAACTCCTCGTTAACTGCTTTCAAACAGCATACAAATGGCACGTGAAGCCTTTGTAGCCATCTTCTACTGGCTGCTGAAATGACCTCCACAACATCTTTGTGCATAACTACTTCACAGATTCACATTCAAATATAAGCATAACTCTACATATCTAAAAAAGTCAATTAAAAGTGATTTTAATTGATTAAATTACCCCTAACATATCTTAGCTGCTCAGTTTGTTCTAGGTCTGATGCTGAAATTGAATAAAACTACAATAATCACACTTAACTGTGCTAATTTTTGGGAAAGTTGAAGAATTAAACCCTAGTTTTGTGCCACACAATCTAAAGGAAAGATAGCAGTTGTAAAAATTGCACAGATATCTGAAATGTCCCAGCAGACAACAGCTGAGAGACAACTGTTCTCCTTTACTCAGCCACATGTCACAATGCATGTGGCAGAAAATAAGCTCTGTGGAAAGGATGGCGTGTTTTATTACTGCCACTCCAAAGAAAAGGCAGTTTGGTTTGTAGATTTAGACCTGGCATTGAAGTTGTGCATACAACCAAAACCATTAAACGCCACACGTTAAATAATCCTTCATTTTGCTGAGGACATTGAACACATCTGTGGCCACTTTTTTTTTTTTGCTTTGGGGCCAGCACAGAGTCATATATCATGATCTGTATACCAGACCAAGTAGCTCACTTGCTGCCTTGGACCTGGGGTCAGGCCATTTGTTCATTCTGCGGAGGTCAAAGTGTCATAATATTTTTGTTAAGTGTAATATCACCAATGAGTGCTGTTATAATCCAGCTGATAATATAATACACGGCTAAACCAGGAGGTAAACAGCAGACTTCTGAAGCGCCATTAAGAGCTGTGCTCATAAAATAAAAATGACTGACAAACAGAAGTTCCACAGCTTAGTTATTTCTAGAGTGGATGTGTGGAGGTCACAGAAAACCAGCAACTTTTGTATACTTCTGAACTCCTGTTTCTGCAAAGTTGTAATAACTTTAATAATTAAATTAAAAGATGTAGTTATGATTGGTCCAAATACAGTCACAATAATAATAATTTAAAAAAAACAAACACCCAATCTGCATTTTTCAGTTTAATATTTAACCTGCGGCAGCCAAATAATGAAAAACAGAAACGGGGAACTTATATTTGGTGTTAATTTTTCCTAGAAAACCACTTTCCCACTTTCAGTAAATGTTAAAGTGTAATCCGGTTCACGGCTTTAACACGGAGAATTGACCTTAACTTACTTGATCGCTTTGCTGCCCGCAGTGTAATGTATGCATTAATTTCCCTACCTCCTCCAGCGCTATTTATAGCCGGCTGGTCCCGCTGGGTGACAGCAACGAATACTTTGACCAGATATGGTTTCCTTCACAGCCGCCTGGAGTCGCAGCAGTGCGAAGTACGGTCCTCTGCAAGCGCGCAACTCCGGGAATCCGCCAAAATCCCCCTAAATCAAACCGTCCATGACCCGCAGACAATCTTGAATCCAGAAGATTTCAGCGCTCACAAAGTTTCCTCCCCCGGCTCTGGTCGACTCTCTGTGGAACTGTTGGGACTGAATCTCATCTCCAGCAAAGGGCAAACCAAACTTCTGGGGAAGAGATCCTCCTCCTCTCCTCGCTCACGGCTGCTGTGTCACTCCTGTGATGTCACGAAGATGCGCTGCCTCCATTATCGGACAATGGTTCGCTATGTAGCGTAGCTCACGATAAGGTTTATGGTTTACATTCGAGCTGCAAGAGTCTGGGTAGGATATCGGTTAGTTTGGTGACTGTTAACCACTTAAGTGCTGGACTCTGGATCCCTATTACTTTACTGTGCAATAAGTTATTGTATTCTTACAAGTACAGTGAGCAAACCCGTACCAATCCGTTTATATTGGTTCTGCAATAATTAAATTAAGGTTGGCTGAAACGCAGACAGATGACTGTCTGTTAAAAAGTACTTGTATTTAAAACACTGTGTAGAATAAGTGGAGTAACAGATGTTTGTGCAGACACGTTACAGTATATGTTTCTAACACTCAAGTCCACTCAAATCCATTAAAATTGTGAAATTACAATTCAGTCAGATTCAGTTTGTACAGACAGCCAAATAAAACTGTTTAAAATACTCATCTTAATTTGGGTGAAGCTACAATTCATAGTGTGTGTGTGTGTGTGTGTGTGTGTGGGGGGGGGGGGGGTAAACAAGCAGCTCACTCTGAGCATTATTTACTTTAAAGGTAATATTACTGTATTTCATGTATAGATTCTTTTTAAAGCTACTTGAAGACATTTGCAATGCAGTTAGTCAGGTCAGGATAGCATGACAGATGTTTACTTGATTACACAGACATTATGTAGGACTAAGATAAGTAATGGATAACGGGTATCGACTTTAAATAACTGGACATGAATAATCTGAGCTTCTTTAATATTATAAAACAACATATTTCAAACTTACTAGACAGCTCTTTCGCTTGACAAAAGTGCCTTTAAAGGTTAGAAGAAAGGTAGAAATGTGAAATGTAAAAGTGAAATCAGGGGTTAAATGTGCAAACACTAACTTTACAACATTAAAACTATATTGTCCATTATACAAAATGATACTGGAAGGCAGAGGTTAAACTTGAAATCTTTATACGGTGCATGCTTTCTATATTTTGAAAATACACATCACACTTGCAAGAATCTGCTGACAAGAAATTGTTCATCCCCCCAATATTTGCCCAACAAACCGTTAAACTGACATTGATGATATAAGGAAAAATTTAATGGATTTATGACCCTACCTAGAAAATTTTAATCAGAATTAAACTTTTTGAGCCAGAAGGTAGGACACACATGCAAACCTCCCACAAAAAAAGAAAAAAAAGACAAAAAAGACAAAAAAAAAAAAAACAACCAAAAAACCCCCCAATTTTTTCAGAAGTATACATTTCAAATATATATTATATAAATAAACAGCTGGATTCACTGCAATATCAAATTCTGCACAGTCAGCTCAGCTTAAAGAAAAAGCAAAACATGCAATAAAGAACACATATGGCTGAACTAGAACCAAAAGAAAAATGCAGGAAATTTTTATTAACTTCAAGACTGTGACCCTACCAAATCTCAAAAGTCTTCGTACAGAATAATGCAACACTGAAACAGAACAAAGGACATTTATCCCCATGCTTGTGTTTCCATTCTAGGAAGTTCAAGATAGCTCGACATCAATCGCAGTAATAACTGTGTGGATCCAAAGGTCCTGATTATCCACTGTGGTGTCCACTAGGTAAACTGTCAACCTGCGCTCCCAAGGCTCACCTTTGACCTCCGACACATCTTGCACACTGTCCACCACTGCGACCAGTGCACGATTCTCTACATGATTTCTGAATAACATCGAGGAATCCTCTGACCATTGGTGCTGTGTTACGCCTGTGTGATCAGGAAAAGGAAACAACTAGTATGTGTACACCACAGATTTCATATAAAACATGGACATGTCTACTACAACACCCCCCCACGGACTTTTGCATTTTGGCTTCCACTCTACTGATTGGTAGTAGTGACTATGTTTGGATTACATTCGTCACACCTCTCTGATCTTTCAACTAACAAAACCTCCAAATAGAACTCTCAGTCAGCTGGTAAGTTGCTTCTGATTTTCCTAGAAGCAGGCTAAAATAGACCTTTGCAATTGCGGCGCCCAAACTTTGGAACAGTCTGCCTCTTCATACTAAGATCTCTCCAACACTCGACATCTTTAAAACCTGTCTGAAAACACTCTTTTCAGACAGGAAAAGAGTGTTTTCCTGTTAAAAGCTAGTGAGTAAACACTCTTTACTTACTAGCTTTTAATTTTGACTGAGGTTTTGTTTTGTTCTTTGTGTTTGTTCTACTTTTTACCTTTTTAAAATGTTCAACACTTTGGTCAAACTGTTGTTTTTAAAACGTGCTTATAAATAAATTGATTGATTGGATACTAGGTTGGGCTGTCAAGTTAAGTCACATGCAACAAGATTTACTTGTTGAACACTTCTTTGCAAGTGGCAAGCTAATTGTACCTACCAATGGAAGAAATAAAATTCAACCCCACACACACCGATACTCGTATCGATATTGAACCGTTCGATACAGTGCTTTTGGTTCGGTACGCATATGTATTGAACAATACAAATTTTTTAATTTATTTGATCAACTTTTCTTCTGACGATGCTGTCTGTGTTGAGCGCTCAGTGGATCTGTGTTAGACTATTCCGCCTAGGCTGCACTTCGAGCGCAGATCCACTGAGCGCAGCGCAAGCTAGCAAGACAGAAGCTAAGCTCATTGCAACATGGCAAATTGAACCTCCCCCACCCTCATTCAGATCTGGCCTTTGGAACTATTTTGGTCTTCATGTGAAGCATGACAAAAGTCATGGACAAAAGTAAAACAGTATGTCGGATGTGCCCCGCAATGCTCAATTACATGGGTGGGAACTACTGCGTTAGCGCAGTTAGCTCGTTAACGTGTTGACGCTGTCCAGCCCCACGCACGGGGCGATCCGCGGTAGCTCGTTAACGGAGATTTGCCGTGTTGTGGCGTTAACGTCATTTCAGATTAACGCTGACAGTACTAGTGGGAACACAATGAATATGACTGCACATTTATGCCGACATCATCCTAGTGCAAAGACAAGTGGAAGCAGACAAAAACAACAAGCATGCATGCTACAAACTTTACCCGAGTCATTTAGACCAGCGGTCCCCAACCCCCGGACCGGTACCGGTCCGTGAGTCGTTTGGTACCGGGCCGTGAGAGTTAAGGCTCAGGTCTGAAATGTATGGTTTTCAGGGTTTTTATCGGTTTTCCGTGTTATTTTGTTATCGTTAACTCAGTTTTCCTGGGTCTTTTCACGTGTGTTATGAATAAATTTTCTTTTTTTCCCCAGTACCGGTACTAGTTTTATTTTGTTGTATTTATCCACGACACCTTAAAGGTCGGTCCGTGAAAATATTGTCGGGCATAAACCGGTCCCTGGCGCAAAAAAGGTTGGAGATTGCTGATTTAGACAGCCGTTAGCACATGATTCTCCTTATGGGGACCTGATATGTTTAATATGCTGCTGAGAATATACCCCAGAAAAAGCGTATAGTATAGCTTTTATTTTGGAAAGAGTCATTTCTCTGTAATAAACTCTTTTCCAAAGATGAGTGATTTCTCGATCAGATAGATTTATTTATTTTTTATTACTTTGTTTCAGCAACATTAAATTTAAAAACTGTACTTTTGAGTTAAAATATATATTTATAATTTTAATGAATGACAAATTAAAAAGACAAACATTTTTTGTATCGAAAAAATGTCAAACCGTGAAGTATTGAACCGAACCGTGAATTTTGTGTATCGTTGCACCCCTAGTATCTATCTATATCTCTCTATATCTATCTATATGTAAAAAAAACAAAACAAAACAGTGAAGCTATATGAAGACAATAACTCACCTGCCAGTTGTGCAGTCATAGCCTGGAAGGGCAGCTGTCTGAACTCCTCTATTAAGGGCCTGATGAGCGTACTGTGGACCAGCTCATGCTTACCGTAGTCCAGCTGGTAGACAGACACCAAGCCATTGGAAAGACTCCCCTTCACCTTCACACGGTGCCAACTACATACAGGTAAGCATCGGTTAAGCCAGTGACCCTGACACAATAGCAACCTATTGATTTTAAACTGTGAACCTTGGCATCACACAGCAAAGCAGTTGAAGGTTTTCTTCCTAATATAAACTTATAAAGGAAGAATTCTTTAAGAATATATTTTATAATTTTGGAATCTCAAAAATATGCTACAAAGACAACAATGTGTTAGGGAAGGAGAGAGAATAAATGAAGTAGTTGATTTGTTTCGGAAAAACTGACAGACCTTTAGCAGCCATGTGTCAACTTACTTTTTGTCTATTTTGGCAGCATAGATGTGTCCTTTCTGGATGGTGGTGGTTGGGTTGGTCTTCCCTGTCTGGTTGTAATAAAGCATCATCTCCCCCATCAACACCACCAGCTTATGCAGGTCATGCCAAGCTTGCAGCACAAAGTAACCAGGGTGGCATGCCACTGGTATGAACACATCTATATTCTGACCAGGCTGAAAGAAGAGGACAAGGAAAATGACTTCTTGGTACTCCAGCTTTTTTTGGGTCTGGAATAACCCCAAACCCATATTCTTTACAAATTTAATTTGACCATAATCTGTACACCGATGTGAGAAATTGCTTATACACACACACACACACATTACATACTTTGGACAAATTTGAACAGCAAGATTATGTTGAACTTTTAACTGGAACAATTCTATTCATTTTCAATGCTTCAACGTTACAGTTTTATTGTTGGACTGTAGTAGAGTAACTGCATGTTTCACCATGCAAAACAATTGTTTTATTTTAAACTAAGCCTTGATGAGCTTCAGTTTATTTCTCTGAAACAAACCACTTTGGCTTCACCACGCTCCCTTCTAAACCAACTTTTTTCAGATTGGCTTCCCCTGGGAACAAAAGCATTTAAAGGAGAGGTAGGGAAGAGTTTTGTGCTTAAAGCCAGGGCTGTGTGCTTGAGACTACTATTCTTGCAGCGATCTTTTACTCCCAATAGAAGGTTATCTCATCTTCACGCACCAAGGGGAGATCCAGCGGAGGTGGCAGCTGAAGTAGTTGCGTCTGAGTTTTGGTGGTAGCATCCCCGCCCCCTGCTATGTGACATGCCTGGGGTGAAGCCTTCACAGTGGGATCTGTAGGATTCGAGACTGAGCTGCTGAGAGACGACCTCTCCATCACAGGAGTGAGACCTACAAGTTTAAACAGCACCCCATTCAAAATATTATATTAGAGATTATGTGCTTAAATAAAAAATAAAAGGTCAGGTCAAATGTTGACTGCTGGTAGGAAGTATTTCAGACCCAGAATGTTTATGATGATAATAATAATAATAATAATAATGGATTGGATTTATATAGCGCTTTTCAAGGCACCCAAAGCGCTTTACAATGCCACTATGATGTGCACCATTACCTGTATTCATGTTGCAACTGGTGATTGTGTTGTTGTTTTGTATTGTGAGCTTCTTCCACAACTCTGACTGGGCCAAGTGATGGTTGATGCTCTCGTCCAAATGCTGACCGTCAACGCCAATGAAAAGATACATATAGACAAGCGTGTCCTTTGTGTCCTGGTTTAATTTCAAGATCTGAAAATGAAAAGAATGGTTCAAAGAATACATGGACAAAATGTACAAATTGAGAGCTTAAATTTATCGTGACTGCTTTACACAGTTGCACTTTGGAGTTAACTGATATTTAACTGCACGTCTACTAATGAATCAAAATACGACAACCACAAGTCTAACACACTGTTAGAACCTACAAGACCCGTGATTTGCCCTGTGATGTACAGCACTAATACAGTGCCAGCAGATCCTTTATTTTGTGCATTTTGAGTGAAAGAGCCAACACAAATCATATTTGGTCCAACACATTCTCATTATCCATCAGAAGTTCATGGTTTGTGGATCCCCAGACCAGTGCTAGTAGATGCTGTCCATAGCTCTTCCACTAGCAATGCTGGTTATGGTATGTCTCAACAGTCAAATCTTTCCTGTTTAGAGATACTTCATTCCATTTACCTGAAAATTTGTCAAAAATCACTCCGGTCTTTCACACTGGCCATTATTCCAGAATGCAATTACAAGTTACTGTGCTTCAAAGTGAAGATTTTATTATCAGCAGCATTTACCAAGTCTATTTTTTGATGTAGATATTACCTTCATTTTACAGGCTTCAGAGCCCATAACAGCCTCCTTGACCCACAGAATGGCCTCTTGGCTCCAGTCTCCCTCAGGAACAGGAAGGTCAGCTAGGCGACATTTAATAGCCTGGGGAAGACCCAATTACAAACTTTTACATGTGTTACAAAACTCGTGAAGCCTGTCTGACCACTGATTTCTCCATCACCTAGAACAAACACAAGTAACTAACCTGTGGTGGGATGATAATGAAGTCTTTCAAAAGAAGAGGGGGGATCTCCCGAAGATCAGTGAGTTCTAGTGTTGCTGGGACACCAAAGTCAATGATGGAAATCTCCATCACTCTGTTACCGTACATGTTGGTGATCTAAAAATAAAAGCAACAGATGATGATGATGATCTTACTGGTCATGATTTTTGATATTCTCAAAATATTTCTTTAAATTATTTTTTAGTCTTCAAACAAATACATTGCCAATATTTGATTCCTACCTCAACTCTGGCCCATTTTTCTTTGTAGCGAGCTAGACAGAACTTGCCAATGAAGGGCCTTGACACCAGGAACTCAGATGTGATCTAGTAGGGGGAGAAAAAAAAAAAAAAAAAAAAAATTAACAGTGTTAGAAAGCTTCGCCCATTCCACAGGTGAAACGGCAATTGCAAGGAACTCATATCTGAGAGAAGTACAAATAATGAATAAAACCCAGTAAATGACAGACAAGTGTCTGAAGTCTTTGGTGGGGATCAAATGCACTGTCAACGAGATAAAAGACAGGAACAAAAAAGGAAGCCATTCGTGCTCAAAGGTCATCCTTAAGGAAAAACTTCCAACAAGAACATTTTTTTAAAAACTAGATGTTTTTTGCATTCATTGTTCTTTGTATTTAAAATAAATGCATGCTTCTGAAAAGCAATTTAAACAGCCAATGTGAGGTACAACAACTGTACAAAAACCTCATTGTCCCTGAGGCCCAGTATGGGGAATGTATTTTTCCCCTCCTTATCTTTATCACTACACTCTCTCAGCTGTTTATAACTTCTCACAAAAACACAAGCCGAAAAATACAATCCTGCACACATAGTATGTGGAAATACCCTTATTCCACTGTCTTCCACTCTTCCATGAATGTATGTACTATAAAGTATTATATACCTGGGAAATGAAGTAGGCCTCTGTTTCTTCTAGTAACTTGCTCAGTCTTGCAGTTCCACGGGAAGGGAGCTGGCAGTACAAGGTGCCATCTTGACACACATTTGTGACAGACACATCCTGATAGGTAACATTTACCTACAGGCAACAGTATCATATTAGACAATGCTGGAAAAATTCATCAAAAACTTGTGTGATGCAGCAATGATGATAATGGTTAGAGTCTCACACACAAAACAGTCTTTGCATTTTCATATTATTTCTGGCCATTTGATGAGCTAAAATGAGTGCATTATGCTTCAATAAATGAAACCCAGATTCATTTATTGAAGCATAATGAACTAACAATAAAATAACAAGCAGCAAGCTCTGCCTGAGGGCTAACAAATCACTTTGCTCCAAGCTGAATATAAAACTGCAGTTTCCAAACCACCCACACACGCACGCAAACACACACCCCTACTGTAACATAAGACACAATAAAGTACGGGTAACACAGCACCACTTAGTGGTTATGTTGAGTTTAAAAGAAAAATATGAAAAGGGGAGGAAAAATAATTACAAATCTAAGTCTTCCCCACTAGAATTAATTGTCCGACCACAAAAAAAAAAAAAAAAAAAAAAGAGGTAAATCCTCAATAATATGTAAACCTACAGACAGAGGGTTGTTCATGGTCTTGTCCTGTAGAACCTTCAGGCAGGCGGAGTTGATGTTGAGGTCGTCATCCTGTGAAGTATCATAAAGTACTGCTGTAGGAACTTCACTCTCTTGGCATGGCTCTAATGTTTCCATCAGCAGGATCTTTCCAACTGCCACATTATCCATAAGTGAGCGCACCAATGGATGGGAGCTGAATCCTTCTAGGCCTAACAGGAGGATAGTAAAGAAATAGAAAAAGATGAAGACAATGGCAAGACCATCAGGGTAACAGTGATTCCTAAAAACATTTTGTTCTCTATCTAGAGATTGAGTTTGTTCTGTATAAAACAGTTAAACAGAATTTCCTAATGTTTTACGTACCTGCAAGCTGAACATTAGTGGCTTGAAAGGGCAGGGAAAGAAAGTCCCTGTGTAGTTCCAGCAGATTTTTCATGTTAGTCTCTACAGAGAAGCCATAGTCCATGTAGTAAACCTGACAGACACACAGAGAGGTTCTTTGGTTTCACATGTCTTCGTATACATACACACACACACACACACGTACACACACACACACGTTAAATATTATAAGACTTTTGGAGACCTTTTAATACACATTGTATTGTGATGGAGCTTAAACAGCAGTCTCACACATGTTGAGACTGAACTTACAATAAAAACAACAACAAAAAAACAAACAAACAACCATACAGAGTATTAATTTTAAAAAGTAAGAATGCCCTCTTTGCAAGTGTACATAAAGTTGGTTTAGTTTAACATTAGAACCACAAAGGGGGTCATTTTAACCCCTTGGCATTTAAAAAAATCCTTTTACCTCTGTTAAAATAAAACCCCATCATCTCATATTCCTACACAGGGCTTATTCATCAAATACTGAATTTCTAGGTGTGCTGAATTTTAAACAAATATTTTAAAGATGCTATAACATGAGCCAGAGCTAGACAGATGTTATAGATAAATAAATGTATACATTATAGTATTTAGATTTTTAAAAAAAGCTCCCAAGGTGAGCATGGGATTCTGAACTAAAGCAGAGTGGGAAAGAGGTGGGAGTGTGCGACCAAACATGTGGAGAACTGGCCATTTTACTGACTGTACAGAGCAGCGAGGAAACCATAGCTGAACCCAACTGAGAGTGTACAGTATGGAGAACTAATCCGAGGGAAATACATTTTTTTGTTGCAAGAGAGGTCAAAATGACACTGGAGAAACCCATGCAAATATAAATATTCCAGTGTGTCAAGGTTAAAACACTTTCAAAGCAAACTATGTTGCCTATCTTAATTTGCGTAAGCATGCCACTTTCGTAAGCCACTTGTCCTTAAACTTGCATTTTTTTTATTTACATAGACTAACAGCCACACTATCAAACTCATCTTCTTCAACTAATTCTTAAGAAAGGGAAACAGTAGTACCATTAGATTTTAATCCGCCAATATGTGGGATCATCTAGACTGAGAATGAAACAAAAAGAAGAGCTTTGAATGACCTTCAATATGCCTGGAGAACTCTTCCTGAGCACCACTTCCAAGAAATTCCAAGAAATTCCAAGAAACAGAGTTCAGTCTGTGTTAAAGAGTAACATGTGGGCATACCAATATGGACTTTCAAGTCTGTTCAAACTTTATATGCTTTACTTCTATTCATGTTTCATAAATCACTGCCACCATCTCCAATTTTGTCAGCAAAATATAGAGAAATGAGACATGGATCAAGACTTTCGGACAGTTAAATGCTCTTACACTTATAAAAACTGCCTGATGGTTTAGCCAAATTAAAAAGCTTGGCTCTATCAATATAATTTACTGAGACGTATAAAGGGGATTAAAAAACAACAACAACAACAAAAACAGTGACATTGTGTGTCAGAAACTCTCAGGGTGACTAAAATTGTAGTGGGTGCAACTAAATATTTTAAATATAAACATTTAGGACTTTAAGGACTCATAAACACACTAGCACAGAACTATAGTTAAAAATAAATAAATTCAAGAAATTTACCTTGACCTTGTTGGGGCCTGTGACCTCTAAGACCTGTCCTCTGGCCATCTCAGCTCCATCCTCACCTCTGACGGCTACAAGCTGACCAACTATGGGATTAGACACAGGATGCTGAATGGAGTTTTGGCTGTAAAAGGTTTGCATGGCATCCTCCATGGCTTCCTGGGCGTTGGAGTAGTTCTCACCTACATACCTGAAGAAAGACAGATTTTTATCAATTCACTCTTCAATTTGTCATAATTTACTGTGGGGGAAAACATTTTTGTATTTTCAAATTAAATCCAAATAATGAAGGTTGCAAGACATGATTTTAGTCATAATAAATCACAAACAAACACAAAAAAAAGACTGAATTGATATTATGTAATAATAATAATAATAATAATAATAATAATAATAATAATAATGGATTGCATTTATATAGCGCTTTTCGAGACCCTCAAAGCGCTTTACAATTCCACTATTCATTCACTCTCACATTCACACACTGGTGGAGGCAAGCTACAGTTGTAGCCACAGCTGGCCTGGGGCAGACTGACAGAAGTGAGGCTGCCATATTGCGCCATCAGCCCCTTTGGCCATCACCAGTAGGCGGTAGGTGAAGTGTCTTGCCCAAGGACACAACGACCAAGACAGACAGAGCTGGGGATCGAACTGGCAACCTTCCGGTTACAAGATGAACTTCCCAACCCCCTGTACCACGGTATGTTTATAACAAAATTATTTTTCAAAGGTTTTAGATTTTTCTCTTCCATTTTGTTGACTGGGTTTAAATTATTTTTTAGATTTAATAATGCATTAAGAAGTACAAAAATGTCTGCATTAATAAAGTCTGTCTCACCTTACAGTAACGGCATTGGTGGTCTTGACTTCAGTAACCAGCACTGATGGGTATTGCACTGAGGGAAGAACTAAAGAGGGAGGAACCACAGGACTCAGGACCTTCAGACCAGAAGGAAGAGGATGCCTTATACCCTGCTGGTTTTCTCGACCGTCTGTGGGTTTTATGTCTGCTCTGCTTGATTTGTAGAGGATGGCCTGATCACAGGAAAGAACGAAAACATAACCATTGTTAGAATCATTGTTGTTTTAACTGCAAACAATCACCATTTTCACCCCTACAGTTTCTGTATTACCCATCAGAACACCTACTGCTGTTTACTCAACTTATACGTCACCTACACTGCATCAATCTCTTACCTTCTTCTTGTCATGTGGCGAGGGGTACTCCACATTGCATATATCAAGCAAAAGAGACAAGTTGTCCAGCACATGCTCAGGGAATGGCACCTTGTATGTCTCCATAAAAAGTTTGGGCATAGCATGGGCCCACAGACCCTGGCTGTATTTGGAAAGGAGCTCCTTTATTTTCTGACGAACATCAGCTGAGACAGCACACGGTTTTGATGGAGGACATGGTGTAGAATTAGAAGTGGGATTGAATGTGACTTGTGTACAAGGGCTTTCAGGTCTTGAGGGACATGAAGAAAAATGTGTGCTGGTAGTGCTTAAATTGTTGGGCGATGCTTGCGGAGTGCTGGTGGTGCTCTTTAAAGGAACAGGATATTTCTTGTTAGGCAGAGGAGGGTACACCAGCCGGTCGGCTCGGTTGGTGGAAAGTTCCTCTACCTTTGGAAGAAGATAAATGAGACACACAAAAAAGTGAAAATCTTAAATAAAGCCATTAAGCATACAATCAAAGACAGTAACACACCTCCAACTTACCCCCATCTCTAACACCCTTCTCTGTCATTCTAACCCTCTCCATGACCACCTTCACTAAATCCAGGAATCTTACATGTACTCCTGCCTGGCAGCTCCATTAAAAATCTTTGTCTAATAAATCCACTGTACCTCATTTGCACAATTCCAAACCATCTCAACCTTGCCTCAAACTTTGTCTCCTCAAACTTTGACTCATTTTTAATCTTGTCTATCCTGGTCATTCCCAGTGAAATTCTGAGCATCTTCAACTCTGCTACCTCCCTCTCATCTTATACGTGTGTATTCTGTCTTGCATCCAACTTTCTTCTTCACTCCAGTGCATACCTCCATCTTTCCAGACTCTCCTTCACCTGCTCGCTACTTTTACTACAGATTGCAATGTCATCTGTGAGCACCAAAGTCCAGGGAAACTCCTACTTGACCTCATCTGTCAACCTGCCCATCACCACTGCAAGCAAGAAGGGGCTCAGAGCTGATCCCTGATGTAATCCCATCCCCATCTTGAACCCATCGGTCACTCCCATTACACACCTCACCACCATTTCAGTGTCCACATACATATCCTATACCACCTCACATGCTTCTCCTTGCCACTCCTGACTCCTGACCTGACTAGCTGGCACCTTATCATATGCTTTCTCTACATCCACAGAGACACAGGGCCTGTCTCAATATGCGTACTTGTGCGTACTTGCGTTCTCGTGATACGTCATCAGTCGAAGACCAAGTACTGTTCCAATTCAAAGTACGCATCAAGCCGAGAACGCGAAAAAGTCCCGGATGTGTTCTCGCTCCGCCTGTTTTATCAAGCATGCATTGGTGGTAACTTGTGTGGACTTGGTACAGCTAAATATCCCAGAATGCATTTCGTCCAAAACTCAAACGCAGCAATGGTGGACGACCGGGGCTAAAAACTTTTAAATATTACTCTTTCTGGGTCACAAAATAAACTTAAGTTATTTTCAAGCTAGAATGTAGCTGTGTAAGCTTCAAATATCTGCTCGATTTATCAATATATCATATATTTCCAAACGTGCTCTGATGTTTTTGGAGACGTCTGTGACCCGCCAGCTCTATAGCAGATAGTGAGGTCGAGGATCACTAGAGCCGACGAGAGCAGCGGACTCCTGGCACATCATTTTCAACCCCCCCACGGTCTTTTCACTACTCAGGTTAAACAAACCCCAAACCCCAGCAGCTGTCTATTGTATTGAGTGTCCACTAAAATATAAATAAAAGCGTTCTAACATCTCACCTGCTTGTTTTTATTAAAAGATACATGTACACTATTTTTATTTTATTTCGCTACTAAGGTTAAACATGATATACAAGTCACTTAGATCACTTCTAAATGTTAGGTTTATTACAGTGTTTTATTTGTTCCTGAGTAAATCGGTTTGGCTGTGATTAAAGTTAAGCTTCATAGCATATTACTCACAGTTAAATTAAGAGGGGACGGCAGTAAAAACTCCGGACCTGTGACATCATCAAGTACGCTGGTGTTCCAATTGTACAAATCGTGAGTCCGTGCTCACGTTCTCGGCAAGTCCGTACTCCCATGCGGTCTTGGCAAGTCTGGCCTCCCCGAGAACGCGAGTGCGTACTCAGAATTGAGAAAAGGCCACAGTGAAGCTCCTTCTAGTGCACTCTTCTGGCAGGAAGCCATACTGCTGCTCATTGACTGCCACCTCTCTTAAGCTAGCTTCAACAACTCTGAGGCATAGCATTACTTTTTCCTTTGCTATAGGTCTGAAAACTAGTACTGGTAACGATTTCAACTAAAAATACTATCACTTCCTAAGAGTTTGTTAAAAAAACAAAAAACAAAAACTTGACTAAAAGTACTTTTTTTAAAAGGCATCACGATACGTCCACAACCACCTTTACTAACCCTTTTTCGGCATTTTAAACTACAAGTTTTCAAAATAATTGATTCTGAGACTGCAGAACTGAGTGTGAAATTGAAAACTGTCACTGGGTTTACAACCTAATATAAAACAAGACATTAAAAAGAACAAAAAAAACCCAAAATACTCAACTTACCATACACACGTGTGTCCACTTTACCATGTCCCTGAGCACCTGAGGATGGAGGTTCCGACTGAACGTATCACAATAGAGTTCTGAGAGTTTTGACATCCACAGTCCACTGTAGTACTTCTCCAGGAGCTGACTTATTTGACTCTGCACCAGCTCCACGTCATACTCACTATCCTGCATGGAGGGATTTGAACGATCATGTGTTGCATTGCCACCTATGGGTTAAAACTTTCTACTATACCATATTATCAAAACTATGCAAAAGTTATTTTCTTAAACAGAAAGCATCGGATGTGACTTCAGTGATCAAATAGTTCAACTGAAATAGTATAAATATGGATTCTAAGTGTATGTATTAAGAAGTATTAAGATTGTCCTGACCATCTAAAGAGCACTTTATATTCTAATATTGACAAAATTAACAGCAACAGACCGTACCTGGGATTGGCTGGGCATAGATACTCTCTGTAGGTTCACTTCTGAAAAATGTTTGAAAAGATAGAAATTAAGTAAATACACTTTGATACAAGCCAGTCTCAAAAGCAGAGCACTGCTGTTTGTTGTTAATCTTTATACATATGCTGTATTAACTTCTTAAATCAATCATGAGCACTAGAGCAAAACTTTGTTTCAGATCCTATGATTATTGTGACCATGTATTGTTCTGAGCACTATAGCTGATAAAAAGTCAAACACTTCAATATGGTGCTGGTTAAACTGTCATCTGTGCAGCTGATTACAAGAGTGATATATTGTGATGCTGCACAGCCAAATTCACTTTAACAAGCTTGGTACTGTTTGTACTTTTCTTTAGTAAAAGCAAATATATGCAAAAGCACTATATTTGTGTAACTCTTGTTATACTTGGATTCAACTTAGAAAGTTGTGCTATGAGAAGAAAAAAGAAAAAAAGAAAGAAAAATCTCAAATACCTTTGGAGTTCAGCAAGTTCTTCTCTTTCCTGTTAGCAACATAGATATCTTAAAGCACAATGTGATTTCATAACAATAAGCTGTCACTCAACAGTGATATTGTTTTTCATTCAATAGTAAGCTAAATAACTTGGCCTGGTGTCTCACTCAAATGTTTCTCAATTATTCTTTTCTTGGTTTTGTCACATTTTCAAAGCCATCAAATCTGACTTTAATGCTGATATAAGATTACTTGGGTCATGTTTTAGTTTAAACTAATATTATAACTGGAGTAAGGACACAGACTTTTGCATTCATGTAGCTATGATTCTTAAAGGCTATACATACTAAAATTACACAGTACATTTTTTTGAGGAGAGCTTGAGCTTAATTTGCCCACAAGTGTATCTTCACCTGTTAAGTGTAACACATGCTGGTTTTAAAGCTGGTTGAGGAGCTGGTTGTCTGTGTTCAACTGGTGTGATGGAGCTTAAACCTTGGTCCAACTTCCTAGCATTTGAGAAGAGTATGACAGAGTGTGACAAAGAATTTCTGCAAAGCTGAAATTACAGTTACATAAAGCTATTGTCTAACTATTGCTTATAATTCCTTGAATAAATAAATAAAGCAGATATTATTTACCTGTAGTCCCCTGAGGCACTGAAAACTCTATAGCCACCATAGGTCCAAGAACGGTTTTTTGGTGAATAACATTTACTATGGACTGAAGGTTGGCGGAGTGAAGTCCTTGGCCTCACTAAAACCAAGGAAAGAAAAACTAACCACATAAATAATGACCAATGTTTCCCCACAGATACAGTGTATGAAAACCTGCCCAATCATTATGACATTAATCTTTTTTTTTTCTCTGTCTAAGACGAGACCATGATTAATTAGTTGTTCCAACTAAGAAACACCTCCTACCATTGAGCATGTATGAGGTGGGAGGCTTGAATCTCATCTTGCAGTTCACAATCTGGGAGCGACCAGATTTCTTCGAGGTTTTCTGCCTGGCAACCAACTGAGCAATGTTGGCAGTCTCCTCATACACTGCAGCTAAGCACTGTAACTAAGGTAAAGATTAATACAAATTTGTTTAATAAAAATGTCTAGCAGTTATATGTCTCCCAGTTCTTTGATGTTTGATGAGGCAGTAGTGTAGAGGGAAAACATTTTTTAAACAATACACTCACCTGACCCATGCGGTACTCAAGTTTCACAACGGAGGGAATGCTTCTGAGGTAGTCCTCGAGCTTTGAGAAGCCCAGCTTCTCCAGAGGGATGTTCTCTCCACACAGTGACCGGTACTCTGACTGAAGGTTGTCAATTGACACACCGTCTTTGCTGGACTGGAGGACAGCCCGCAATATCCTCTTGACGAACTCAGCATCTGCCATCTTGGCAAACTAAGACTTGTACAGAACTGAGAAAAACAGAAAGCAAAACATGTTCTTAAAAAAAAACAAAAAAAAAACAAACATAACATTGTAACAAAAAGGTGAGCTTCGACAGCACATTTCTTATTTTCAAAGAGCTCTGATATATTTTACAGTTTGGATACTTTAAAAATCTACAAATCTTTGGTCCCCAAGTTAACATACCAACACGTTTGGGGAACACTCATTATGTCCGAAATCTTTTTTTTCTCCACTCAGGTTCATGAATTTAGCCTGTAAAGAAAGTCACAGAAGTGACCAAAGATTAGGTAGGAGTTTCAGGTGTCAAAAACCTCACCAATAAGTTTGGTGTGTGAGATTTTGGTATACCGCGTTTGTATCATTGATGCAAAGAGCAAAATCTCAGTGCGTCATTACTGGACTCCTTTTTAATCCTCATGGAGAAAAATGGCGCAAAACGCGGGAGTTGGCTAACGGCTAACTGTTAGTACAAAGTAGCTCGTTCGGAGGTCGGAAACAGTCCTTCATTTCGGCCCACAGTTGACATAAACCATACACCAGCGAAAAAACATCTATATTGCGCAATTAACATCAACTTAAATTTGGTAATTTTATCGACAGGGAGACGGTTAAAAGTTAATAGTACCTGCACCTGTTTTGAGTCGATAACCAAACGCCTGGAAACTCTTCTCTCGCGAACTCAAAATCTCGCGCACGCCCACAACTCCCAGTAGTTAATTATCGTGAATAGCACAATTTTGAACCGCCTCATATACGTTTAAACATTACGTCGCTTTTTTAAAATTTGTCTCGTAAACATTTAACTAGCTAACACATATTTTCTTACATCACACAAAAAAGGTTTAATAATTTTTTTTGAAAAGATGCTTTTAAGTGTTGTGGAAAATTTAAACTTTTATCGCAAAAAAAGACTATTTCACTATTCTCAAAGCAAATGTTTCTTGTAAATTTATTATTAGTATGCTGTTTTGCATCATTCATACAATATACCAGTAATTTTGCATCTGGTATAATTGTTCAAAAGTATTAATCCAAATAACATCAACTCTAGGATTTCTGGTATCATTTTATTAATTTGTATTTTGATTTTATTTTCAGCTGACAACCTACACTGGCCTTTCTATATATGTACTACTATAAAAAAAATTGTATGAATGCTCACTATTAAACACAACCAGACATTTAAGGAAAAAGTAGTGTTTATTAGCAGTTAGATTTTATGCTGCCAAGACAAAATAAAAATAACAAGCACAATAGCTGTGTAGTGTAGGTCAAGTAACTGTATGGCCAGCTCCAACTCGAGATGTTATAGAGGTTGTGACAATATACAAAGGTTTGTTTATCCTTGCATTTATACATTTATATTTTTTTCATTTGCCTTCACAGCAGATGCTTTCATTCTGAGTCAGGGAAAGAGATGGCATGAACTCATGTTTGAATTCTTATGCCAAGTCTGAGTAAAAACTATGTATTTGTGAAAAACAATACACACATAAAACCCACAGACCCTAGGCCACAGAACTCAATTAAAAAGAAGTACATTCACTAACTAGCAAATTAGTGAAGTTGTTTTAAACTTATTTATGGCACTCTCAGCTGGTGACATAACAGGTAGTGAGATTAGGTTAGTCAGATGGCAGTGCTGAAAAACTTCCTTCTGCTTTATAGCAAGTCTCCATTAAAGGTCTTCGTCATTCATTGGATTCCAGCTTATATTTTTTTAAAGAACCGGAATCAAATGTGTTATTAACAGTCTTCTTCTGGTGACAATTTGATCTCTGGTGGCAGCTTTGACAATGCCTGTTGCCTCTGTGTTTGAGATGCCAAAATCCAAGCCTGCAGCACTGTGTCTGCTGGGGGAGATGATGAGGAGAGGTGGTGCTTTCTTAGCATGATCAGGGGAGGGTTCCTTAGTAATGTGTAAAGCAAAGCCCAACGCCTCCTGGCCCGACTGTTCACAGGGGGTTCTGAACAAATGGAAAGTGATAATAAAACAGAAGTTTGAGAAAGATTAGATGACAGAAAGGTCAAAGCAGTATAAAGGTGTCTATAAATGGAAGAGACACACAGACACACCACTGACCTGACACATTATTGTCGAATGTGGAGTAAGCAGATGAATTGTGTCTCTGCAGCGTACTTGACACCAGCATCTGACAGAAAGATACCAGGACTGGGTTGTTGTGATAATGGTCAGCAAAGATCATCCCAATCCATGTAGTGTAGCCTGGATAAAAGGGGAAATACAATTATCACTATTCAGAGATACAAATTCACACACCATCAGACAGGGTATTGCAGTAACATAAGAACAAATGAGCACAAAGCTGTCATTTTTACACGTTTTTTACATGTTTTATTGTGAAATAACATCTTTTTTTGTTGTTGTTGTTTTTTTTACTAGCTTTAATCAATATTTGACTGATACCAATATTTGCCTTGAGACAAAGTAACTTGTAATTCTCATTGAAATGCTGCCATCTCGTGGATGCATCTGAATGTGGTCTTCTGGACATCAAATAATATGAATGATAAAATTATTTTTTATTATTACTGCAGTATATTAAAAATACCAAAGAGTTTAGGTTTGGCTGTGATCTTTTTTTCTTAACTATATGTTTTTAGTCGAATCTAAGCTTACCAGCATCCATGTTCTCATACCCCCTCTGCATAATAGTTCGGTCTATGCGAGACACCAACCATGTTCCCACCACAATGCTTAAAAGAAGCCTCAGTATGCAGGTGCTCATCCCCATAACCACGTTGTAGAAAAAGAAGAAGTAGTTGAAGCAGTGAAATGCCTTCCTAAAAAGGGGGAAATTGTGATTTCAAGTTAATGTGCTTTGAGTTAAATCCTTGTGTCTTATCAATATTTGAAAAATAATTGTTAAGTGATGTTAGTATTGGAAATCAATATATATCTATTAACTATTAACTATAATTCTTTATGACTCTGGTGGTCATCTGGTTGCTTGTGAATATGCAAATCTCCTTTAAAAAGTGCCAATAATGCTTTCATACTACTTTAAATATTTTGTGTCTGCTATCTAATGAGCCACTTACTGAGTATGTGAGATTTACGAGAGATTTTTGGATTTTTAAAATGTGGGTTAGTGAAATTACATCAGCCTTTTGGCATTTTTCTACCACGACTAATTGCTGCCAAATGAAAGATCTGAGTGTTGGTGTGACTCAAGAACACACTTTATATGAGATACACCTACCTGTTGTTGAGGGCTAGAGGTTTCTCTTTGTCTGTGGCATCTATTTTGTTCTGAAGGAAGAAGATCTGAACCAAAATTATTTGAAGAATCACCAGGCTAATTACAATGCAGATGGTCAGACTAAAAGAGACACAGAAAAACATTAAAGGTCAGCCAGAGTGCACATTAATTTATATATGTAATCATAGCAACACAGTTATAGAAAGAAAAAACAGCCTTACAATATAGTTCCCAGTGTGGAGAGCATGCTAAGCACTTTCCCATTCATTATAGGAAGAACCACCACGTAAGCAATCAGCAAAGCAAACAGGAAGTAGACAAAATGGACAATCAGGTAGCCTAAAAAAAAAGCAGAAATAATTAACAACTGTAAAAATATTTTCCTTATAATAGCTGCCTGTATAATAAGTCAGACAGCTTTTCTGTGATTAATTTCAACTATTGGCATAGATTACATCTACATAGATTTGCATTTTGATGAAATCTATTGTATGAAAATGATTCTTAAGA
The DNA here is from genome assembly GCF_056152115.1 of Neolamprologus brichardi. Lineage (NCBI taxonomy): Eukaryota > Metazoa > Chordata > Actinopteri > Cichliformes > Cichlidae > Neolamprologus > Neolamprologus brichardi. The sequence continues at coordinate 25,175,673 of NC_142109.1, read as the reverse complement.
TTTGGTTCTCAAGTCCTAATACAGGATGTCCTATGTAGATCAGGCCAGTTGTCCTTGTTTTGAAAGTTTACGGTAAGAAAAGCTTACCCCACAGTGTGAAAGCGATTTGCCAGCCCGAGTATCTTGCAATGGAAGCCTGGTAAAATTCATGGCACAAACATTTTTGTGTACTTTGTTAAGAATGCAATAATTTAAAATCACTTCAGCTCTACAGTATGTGTGTTTGCATCCAAGTGTTTTGCTTACCACACTCGTAGCAGATCTAGGCTTATGAAACTTCTCAGGAAGAAAGACTTTCTGTCCTTTCCAGAGCCTCCTTAAGTGTTTCCTAATGCAAAAGTAAGCTCATTAAATTACAGACAAATTCAGATCTGTTTGTCTGCTTGCTGGTAGTAGAAATGGTAGTCTTGCTGTAAACTAAATATAGCTAACAGTCATTATACCCGTTTCTTAAATTTCTTACCTGTAACATGCCAAAACATGGAAGGTGTAGGCAACAGAGTTAAGACTGGCAAAGATGGTGGTGGCTAGCCAGGATTCTTAAATAAACAAACAAACATAAATGCAAACATGCATAACTTTATATTACTGTATATTACTTTGTATTCTTATAAATGGCAATGAGCATTGTGTTCCTAATATTTAACAAAAATATTATTTAATTTTCTAATACAGGTTTATTTGGTAATTCCTACTGGCAATATTAACTCTCAAAACAGCAGGAAATAAAATGTGTCTGATATCCACTTTACACATGATATGTGATATATTAATCACAGGGTTCATAAATGCCCCCCCCCCCCCCCCCCCCCTTTAAAAGTCTGAAGGAACAACTTACTCCTGGCCACGACGATAAATTCTTCCAGCCGTGGTACCATGTATCCCAGGGATTCTGTCTCGTTACATGCAGTAACCACATCTTTCAGTGTATTTTTCCAAGTTTCAATTTTGTCAAAAGTAGAACTACTGACACTGTAGTCTGCTAGTGTCATCTAAAGGAATGGAAAAGACAAATAAATATAGGAGTCCCCACAGAAGAAGCATAAATCATTTAAATAACACCAAACAAAGGGAATCAATTAGACGATTCAAGAAAATCATAAAATATACTTTTCCGTACCGTATATAGGCCTATTAGGGATATTACAACAGTGCCAATGATTCTGCTGGGAAACTTGAAGTAGGGGTCCCACTCATAAACTCTCCTTTGGAACCAGGTAAGTGGCATACTGCAACACAAAGATGGATTAAAAGTTTCAATTTGTCCTGTTCTTAGGTTCAATAGCAGCTGCAGCATTTTTTTAACAGCACTGAAAATTCTCTACAGAACTGTGGCACGTGTGATTTTCAATTAGCTGGATTGTTAACTCTCACATTTTTGATACTAAAACCTTTTGAAATGGCTTGAACACACCAGACTGGACTTTAAATCAGTCTGAAGCTCGGTTTCTATAAAATGCAATCATTAAAACTTAACATCCAATGTTGAGTCACATTTTATATTAGAATGAAACTAGGATGCCGTGAAGATTTGTAAAAATACATAAAAATTCAGGAAATCTCAAATATCTTTCCCTGCTTGGCTTCTCATGTCTTTGTCTAGTCTAACTCTAACCCTCTGAGAGTCTCTCAGTCTTGTTCTCTAAAACTTAAAGAATTATGAATTTGATCAACTGGTCCCTTAAAGAAATTGACACCCCATTGAGAAGCTTGGGCTCGGGAGAGCTTCTCAATTGTCCTGCAGAAGTTTGCTGATGGATACTTGATGGTCGGTTGCGTTGTGTGCCTGGTGACACTCTCGATGGAGGAGATTGAACGACATCTACCTATTCGGAACCATGATAACAGAGTTCTGGCTGATCAGACCTGGTTTATCGAAGAACAAAGGAAGAGGTTACAGCTGTTCAAAACCCCACAAGGCTGGCCGACATGACTGATGATGGGCAAGCCATGAGTACTCAGACTGTGTTTATTGAACACAATATGGATAAGATCTTGGAGAAGCTCACAGCTCTTCAGTGGGAATTGATAGACTTGGTGACCAGTAACTTATTAGACCAACTGCGAAACTGGAAGGCAGTTGTTCACAGTCTATGCAATGAGGGGGGATGTCTATTCTGTTCTCTACTTTGTTCTCAAACTGATCTCACTTTAGGAGCTCAGTATCAGTATGGGTGGAGTTCCTTTTTCTCCTCCATTGTTCTACCTCTCTGACCTGTCTTCCCCATGTGATTTCTGTGTAATGTCTGTACGGTAGGAAGGGTAAGATGGTGCTGGTTGCCGGCAGCCTTAAACCAATTTCATTCGTGTACATGAGTGGGTGTATTTACCTATGTCCGGGTGTCTTTCGCAGCAGTCTCTTAACATGCTGAACCTGGTGTCGCTCAGTTAGCTCTGCAGAGTCCTGGCAACAGATTCAGACGTTTATACTCAGACAAAATTCACTATATTCATAAAAAATTGTAACTTTCTAATCTATTATGAAATTTTTTTTATTAAGATAGCAACTGACATCGACTTCAACCAAGGCAGCTACTATCTGGGTAGTATTCATTTTATTATCTTTGTATTTTTAATGTATGAATTTTGTTTTCTTTGTTCTTTTTTTTTTTTTAAATGTAAGGAAGTTTGTACTGCAGGCTATTGTTGTTTGCCCTGAAGCCCATTTCAATAGAGAATACCTGACATAATTTTTTATTGTAATTATTTTTAGTAAAATGTGTATGTGTGTTGAAAATACAAACTACACTGGTAAGAATAATAGTTTGTGTGATGAGGTAATGAGACTTTTTGTCCATTTTTAACCAATAAATCATTAAGTTCAACTTGAAGACCTTGGTGAATGTAAATCTAATTTTAATGTAATGTTAACACATCCCCACTCTACACCCTTACAATGTTTTATCAGAATATAAAAAATATTTGAGCTATTGTGTTCACAGGCAGAATGGGGCACATGCACACAAACCTGCTACCAACAACATAATATTCTTGATGGCAGTAATGACGTTATGTTTTACACGTATTTAGTAGGAATCATCACAATCCATGTATTGGTATTTCTGACCTCTTGTTCCATGTGCAGGCGTATTCGAATAGCTTTGACCAGGATGTAAATAAATCGCCCGAAGAGGAAGATTAGGGAGAGCATACGGGGCCACTGGGAAATCACCTTCTGGTATTTACCCAGTATCTTTAAAACCATAAACACAGACAATCATAAATGCACTAGGCAACTTTATAGCTAAATGTTCAGCAGAGTTGAATGTTTTTAATTAACATGGGTCGAATATTATGAAAGCTTGATGGACGGTACATTGCTGGGTTTCTTACCTTACCACTGGGACAAGTGACTGTTTCCCAGGCTGTAATTCCTATCCTACAACATAAAAACACAAATATGTAATACGGTTTTTAATAAAATTAAATCACCCACACATCAACCAGTTAATCCATCTATTTAATCTCCAACTTTTTTATTATATTTTGTGTTTTTAGTTCCTTTTTTAAATTAACCATTAGTTTATTTTTGTTTTAGTTTTTGAGAAGCTTTAAATGATGTTGTAAAACATGCATACATAGACTATGTCTGAATATTTACCAAAATAGAGAGTAGAGTATTCCCAGCACTGCCCCTGTCATTCTGAATGGTGTGGACAGACAGGCAAAGAAAGGCAAATACACCAAGCCCACTTCTAAAGCTCCAATCAGGTACACAAAAGCTGAGGATAACAGTCAGAACAGTGTATCTGTCAACACAATTCTTGGAAACTCTACAGTAAAAAAGTAAGAGGATAATTTGCGCAACATCTCTAAAATTAGAAATATCCTGTCTCAGAGTGATGCTGAAAAACTAGTTCATGCATTTATTACTTCCAGGCTGGACTACTGCAATTCATTATTATCAGGATGTCCCAAAAACTCACTGAAAAGCCTTCAGCTAATCCAAAATGCTGCAGCAAGAGTACTGACAGGGACTAGAAAGAGAGAGCATATTTCTCCTGTTTTGGCTTCCCTTCATTGGCTTCCTGTTAAATCCAGAATTGAATTCAAAACCCTGCTCCTCACATACAAGGTCTTAAATAATCAGGCCCTATCTTATCTTAATGACCTTGTAGTACCACATCACCCTATTAGAGCACTTCGCTCTCGCTCTGCAGGCCTACTTGTTGTTCTCTGTATCTATGAAGCGCCTTGAGACGACTTTTGTTGTGATTTGGCGCTATATAAATAAAATTGAATTAAATTGAATAACAACGTACCTCTGGCCCAGGATGGAACAGTGAACGGGACGTAGTTTTCAGAGAACAGGAGCAAGACGCTGCTTGATACGGCCCCAAAAGCAAAGCCATAAGACCAACGATTGCTGAGGCTGCCTACAGTATCCAAAGGGCTGAGGCACAATGATTAATAGAAAAACAACCATAAGTACAGAAAAAGCCATAGTGATGCTGTAGTCATACATTACAGACACAAGTAAATGATTCTTAAAGGATGTCAGTGAAACTTAGTAGGGGATAACCCAAAAAGTTGATTCTGGTCATCTGGACGTAGCGTTTTCAGTAGGACAACGGTTTCGTCACCCATCCAAGTGACTTCCTTGGTCTCAGCTGAATGCAGGTTTCCCCGACATTATAAACAGTGGTTCTGCATAATGACTGAAACTAACACTACTGACAAACAACGGGCGGACGAGTAATTGTTCCCATTGTTCCTCAGTGGTGCTGGTTTCAGTCATGAGAGGGAGAGTGACGAAAACTTTCTCCCACTGAAAACGAAGAACAAAATCTACTTTCTGAGAATTCCTTACCTAGATGATTACGTAATTCATTAATTTTTACACTAATACATTAGTTTAAAACTACAAACTTATGACTGATATTGTATAATAAAAGATAAGACACTGACTTGAGGACCCATCTGTTGTTACTACTCCTGTCGACTTACACAACTATAGCAAAACGTCGATCTAGGAATGGCAGTCTGTCGTCGATGGCCAGCCTCTGGGCTCGTTTCTGAAGGAATGACAGCACCCCTGCAATCAACACCTGGATGAAAAGATATCACATCATAAATACTATAATAAATAATAATGTCACGTTCGCAACTGTGTGAACAAGGAAATAGGGTGAGCATATGGATCTCTTATAAAGGCTTTATTTGATCCTTATATATTGCTGCACCAGTCAGTGCTGCTCACTTATTGTGGCAGCAGTTTTTTTGTATGTTGCTATGCTGTTACCCTGCATTCCCAGTAGCACTGCGCTATTGCTACTCATAATCCTTGGTTACACAATACTATGCAAAAGTTTAGAGTCACCCCAGACTTTCTTTTATTTTTTTAATGTTGTCTTCAGTAAAAGTGACTAAAGTTACCATTCAAAGTTAGAGTGCTAAGTTTTCTGTTGTGAGCACACACAACACTTATTCATTTCTTGAGTTAGGTGACAGTTTTTGGCTTGTATTTCTGGCCACTGTTGGGTGGAATAGTAAATATAATATATTTTTTTGATAACGTAGTAATTTAACACATTACTTGCGTTACAAATGTTTTTCAATTCTCTACAAAAAAAGTTAGTAATAAAAAAAACACCCCACCACGGATAATAGACATCTTTTGAATAAAACAGGCCTGGCTGAAATTAAGTTGGGACACTACATACTTGAGTTGTTCAAATACAAAACAAATTTCAATTATTAAGGGAATTTCTGAAACTCTGCATTATTAATATGGTCTTAATATAGGCAGTGTTGTAGTTGACCATGTCTAAGATGCAGTTTTAATGAATGAATAGCTTACTGCTGGTATGAGTGAAAGATGCAAGATTAAAGACACTCTTTGGTGACAATCCTCATCCGGGGAGACCCTGGAGAAACAACGGTACTATGAACACAATGTAACATAATGCACTGTAACACATGACAAATTAAGGAACACCTAGTTTGTTCCCCTTTGTTCTGCTGAGTACAAATTAATTTGATAGACTAAAAAGACACCAACAGGACAGAGCCTATTTAAACTAAAGTGCTGATCTGAGTGGAACAAGCCTTGCAAAACCTTACCAAAGCTTTACTTACTAAATCAGATAGAGATAAAAGAGCATTTAATAAAAAGGGTTCATAGTGCACTGATAAAGTCAGTTCAAGTTCTGTCCCTGTGTCTTTGTTTCAAACTCCTAGAATCAGTTTGTAAACTCGAACTGCGCCAACAATATACAGCTGATTATAGCAAAGTAAAGATCTGTAATGTAACACATTTAACATTTAGTGTTTAAAGTTTGTACTCACTCATGTTCCAGCAAGTTTCGAATCATCTTTCAATAAGTTGGTTCATTACTGTCCAGAAAGCTTTGTTTCTGCTGTGCTGTAAAGATAAAGCAGGCTGTGGAGTGATCCCACTTCTCCTTTTCCTGGTTTTAGTCATGTGACTAATATGAAGTTGACCTTTGACCTCAGGACTCAACACTTTTATAACTCTGCTGTTTTACTGTCCTCTGTGTTTTTTCTTTTTTCGTTTGCTCTCGTTCTTTGTCTGTCCAGTCCTTCCTCTTTCTGTCACTCTTTCTGCCACACACATACACTATCGACCACTGTGTTACTCAGTGAAAGGAGTGTAAACAGTCAGCTCACCCAGTTAGATAACCAAGTGTTCATTCACCTTGTGTCTTGACTTTACAAAGGAATGTTACACTGATTCCTGTCTCTAAATAACAAATCTCTCTCTTTTCTTCCCCATGTTCTATTCAGCATTGTCTTCAGGGAAACATTTGTTTAGTGCCTTTAGTTATTTGATCTTTCGTCTGTTTCACCCTCCTTATTATTGTCTGCTTTGGTGAAATGTGAATTTGGTGGATAACAAAAGAAAATACCCCAAGCACACTGTTGAATGATATTTATTGATTGCGGTAAGTATTTAAAACAGTTGGAATCATTTCACTTGATTCTGATTGGGCCCTTGACAGTGACATCACCAGGTGTGGAGGTCAGCAGCTCTGCTCTTTGACAATCATAATGTCCATCTTCGTTGATCTGATAAGAAAATAATAACGACATGACTGGGATGATTTATGTCAGATACCTTTTAGTTTAACATATGATAAAGATTGAAAATGAGGTCATGTTAACCACAGGTCACATTTCATCTGTGAACAGAGATAAAATGTGTCAGGAGTTACTGGGTCATGAACAGACAGAAAGAGGGAGAAACAGAGACAGAGATCTTTTTTAAAAGAATGACATCATCCTAAAATAGCATTACTTTCCTGTAGCTAAACCTGTCTGTCATTTGAGGAAGATTTAAGCCTATATAAGCCAAGATCATGTTTTATTTTATTCATTATCTGATAATAAAAAAAAAAAAACCCTGTAAGGATTTTATCTTATCTTAATCCTATCTTCTATAGTTTTGTCAGTATTTTTTTGGCAATATTGAATAAGAGCATTGCTGCTAAATTACCTGTTCAAATGTAGAACTTTATAATTTCCCATGACATAACTATTACTTTCCTAAAAAATCACTAACATCTACATGCTTATTACTGTAAAAGTGAATCAAGACTGAACTGGAAAGCTTCATTATTTGAATCATGAAGCAATTATTTGTCTAATTTTTAATTTTTTACAAACAGAGGGATGTGCAAGTATTATATCCTCCTCAATGCAGGCTTGGGTGATGTTGAAGCAATGTGTGAATACTGGGAGTGTAGAGCAGCTGTGTGTACTCACTGTCTCTGGGCACACAGCTGACACTCATTTGCATAAGTGTTTCCATCGCTGCCACATACAGGAGAGAGGTTCAAAGGACACGCCACAATCTCTGCCGTGTCAGGACAAGTAGGCTGGCAGAAAGGTAAACATTTGTCATTTATATTCTATAATAGATACAATAATACTAACAACATTTCAGCAACAAAGTTGTAGCTTCAGTTAAAACAAATCCAATCTCCGAAAGTACTCAAATATAAAGTTTCTATTTAAAAATATGTCACCTTTCTCATGAGTCCAGACCTCTCTTCTGCACCTTAAAAAAGCCCAAAGAAAACTTTAAAAAAATTATATTAAAAATAGTTCATATAATAGTCAAGAAATAAAGAAAGGCCAAAAAAATAATTTGGCCTTCAAAGAAGTACCTACACTGAACTGTGCACTAGAATGAGAAACTACTACTACTGTATTGTTAATATGTAAAATGTTCACTAAGTGTATGAGTGCATAGAATTTAATAACTAAAGTAAAACTGACACACCTGACATAACAGCCCCATATTGCAAAATGCGTATGCATATGTAACTAAGTATTCTGTATTTCCTATTTATAATGAAGTCAACTTAATTATACTTTACAGATATTTTTTTCTGTGACATTTGACTGTTGTTTTTGGTGATCAGTGTTGAAGTGCATAAACCCTTCAACTCAGTGTTGTAAAACAAAACTTCATTATGTCAGTGTGCTTCTACAACTGCAGCTGCTCCCCAAACTAACTAACCCCGATCTAACACAAATATAATTTCATTTAAAAGTACCCCACATACAGAAGAATGATTGTTTGTTTAGAATAGAGGGCTTTTCTTTGTTACCTGCAGTCACACAGATGAGCAGAAGTCCCAGAAAAACAACTCTCCCGATCATGATGTTGGTGGATGAATAACTGACAGGAACCCGTGAGTATGCTTCTCTTTTTAAAGGCAAATAAAATGTGTGTGTGGTGGGTGTGTATACGTGTGTGGGAACACAGCAGATGAAAATGGACACACAGACGCATGAAATCTCTAGAAACTTAGTCACCAGCACACATTAACCCACACACCCAAACATAAACTGATCTTTTGTTCATCCAGTAGCTACAAACTTCCATGTGACAAGCCCACCCTTTTTTTCTTTTTTTAATCTAGCACACAGATACTGTGAAAGCAAAGTCAAAGTAATCACATCATGAGCCTTTTTTTTTGAAAATGTATGAATTTATTAATGTAAAGAATAACTATACACAATGGGTAACAACCACAAACGGCCATAATACTTAAAAATGTAAACAAATAATAATATTGAGCATGAGAAGAGAAAAATCCCTACCTTAGTACTGTCTCGCTCTTTCGTTAACTTGCTACTATCTCTGCTTTTGACTATTTCACTCATTTCTCGCGATCACATGTAAGCCTATTCTCTATTTCAAGTTTCAAACAAATCCTTTTATGCAGTGGATTAACTTTGTTTTGTCTGTATTCCAGTGCAGAGATTTGTTTTTACATGTCTCTTTTGCCATGATTTCCACTTTAAAATAGTTGAAATAAAAGACTATACTAAACCTATAAAGTGCTCAAATTTAAAACAGGGGTTTGGTGGGATGGGGATCAGACCCTTGGTGTTGGTAACAGAGTCAGCCCCAGAGCAGTTATCCCCGAGATATTGGAACCCCCTTCCAAGATTCCGCATGAAACAGAGCACCTGTTATCACCTTAAAGCCTGGATTGGACTTCTGAACTATAAAGCATTACAAGCAAAAATATTAATTGACATGGTCCTCGATTTTAGCCTGGCTTACTGACTAGCTCTTATAAACAAAATATCTCAACAGCTTGTCCTATATTAGAGCTACTGACAGCACAGATACCTTCAGTGTGGCAGTTTATGGACGTGGACAGAGTAGAATTTGGCAACATGACCAGAGGATAGAAAGAACTTGCAGTCTAAATAAGACTGAATGAGAGCACAAGTTTGTTTCACGCTGTTGACAATGAGAATAGGAGGATTTTGACTGAGCTGATGGATAAAAGCACAACACAAACTTTTAAAAACATTTGCCTCCTCCAGATTATGCTGGTTGGTTAAGGATACATATTCATCTTCATTTGGCACAGATACTGTTTGTTCACTCCACTGGTAACATCTTTTTTTTTTTTGACTTGACGTCACAAAATTGCTACTGTACATAATATCCACATCGGCACTGGCTCAGGTCTGAAAAGCTTCCGTGGTACCCTCGCACTGATGTTTATAAAAGCACATCCTGGTCACACTCAGATCTGGCGGCATGCTTTGGTACACAGAAAAAAGGCCGGACAGTCCAGGTGTGTGGCCCATTGGAAAGCATGCACTATATATTTCCATTTGACTTTCAAAAATTCTTCAGTAATCCTTAGCCCTCCTTTGTCCGAACAGGACAGAATGAGTAACAACAAGCCAGCATAGCAGACTGTACATCTTGTGCATATAACAAAGAACCACAAGATTTATTTTTTTTTGTTGTTGTTGTTGTTGTTTTTCACGATGAAGGACACACTTTAAAACAAAACAGTCAAGTTTCTCTATACACACAAAGAAATTGGGCTTTTTTTGTGCTATGATGCATGTTGGTATCTGTCTTATACATTCCTTGGCAGCCTACATACATTGTTGTTTTAATGGAGTGCTCAAATTTCTGTCTCCACCAGTTTAGGCACTATGCTGGATAATGTCAAGGACACCAAGTACGACAAATAAAAACAAAACAACTTGGTTAGCAGTTCTTAATTGTTATTTGAAGAAAAGTAACTCTGTCAAGGTTATGTTTGCCTGGAGGAATTAAATTACCTTTAAAAATGTAATTAGTAAAAATTACTATGCTGATGATTGCACATTTGTGACTGAAAGTGGATTGTAAAAGCGTTTTTTTTTTTTTTTTTTTACCATCATTTGACATAGAAAAAAATCCCCCAAACTGCGCTTGGTAATGAAAAGAAATCTAGAAAGGTTTGACCCTGAATAAAAAAGCAGTCAGTCTGTTTTTAACCAGGTTAAAAAGGTTGAACAGATTTAACAGCTGGCAGTGACTGATCCAAATTTGTTTTTTTTATATCATCCTGATTTCTCCATACAGGCAAATATATAAACACCCTCACTGACCACAGCTAACTACTTTAGGAAAGGGGTTTAAAACTGAGAGATCTTCTGCCATCCCCTTGGTCTTGCCCATTGAGTGGGTAGCTAGGCTACACATGCTTTCCAGTCTAATACAGCATTAAAATTCTGCTGTCAGTTCAAGTGTTCTGAGTCTTTCCTTTCTTTCTGTCAGTCTAGTGAAGGAGAAGCACCTGTCTCCTACCCTCACAGAAATATCTCGTCATCTTAAACATAATTATATATATATTTCTTGCATTGATTTGCATTGAGCTTTCATTGTTTCAGTGTCTGTCACAATACCTGCAGTCTCTGCCTTTTTAAGAGGCTGTGCATTGAAATGCAGGTCCACTGAGAAATGATGACAATTGAAAAAGACTAAAAAGTAGAAAAAAAAATGAACGCAGTCTGTCTCCCCAGAGTTTAGTGGTCCATCTTTTCTCGGTCGTGGGGAGGGTGGGCGAAGCATTGCAACTCCCACAGATGGTATGTTGTGGAATCAGACACAGCTCTCCCTGGTCTTGTTGTCTGTGAGAAAAGAGTTCAGCTGGGAAATGTCCACTACAACAGCGTCCCGCTTGCTCAGATGGACATCTTTCAAGTGGTCCTCGTCACTTTGGTCCTTGGCAAAATTTACAAACACCTGGAAAAGGAGGGCGAAGAAGAGGAAAAACAAATGAGCATGCTTAAATTGAAGTTGGATGTTCATAATGATTGTTTGTAAGTTGGCTTACTTGGTCTAAAGTGGTCTGAGAAACAGAGTAGTCCTCTATGCTGAGAGTCTCTTTGTTCTTTGAGAGCAGGGAGAAGATTCGGGCGAGAGAGGTGAGGGATGAGGGAAGCTGGTACTGGAGCATGTTGCGGTGCTTCTCCTTCAACGTGCTCCCTGGTAGCTCCCTTTCTATGAAGTCCATTACTGGCCTAAGGTCTGGGTCTGGTCCCGCCACCCGTAGGATGATTGTGTAGCCATCTCCAAATCTAACAAGTATATTAAATATATATATACATTCAGTTTTTTTTTCCCTGCTATGGGGCTAAAGACCAGTCTTTCCTTCATATGAATCATTACTGCAGCTAACAGAAATACAGAATCAGGATTGCTGCCATATATAGTCATGAACATAAAATAATACCATCAATCTTGCTAAAAGTGTAAAACGACTTTTTGTGAGCTACAATGTAGTGAGAGGTGATTTTTGTGGTCTCACCTGTTTTTGAGGTGCTGCACGCTGCCCAGACAGCGGAACCTGCCGTTGACCATGATGGCCATCCTGGTGCAAAGAGCTTCACACTCCTCCATACTATTACAAGACACATAAGAAAAATATTCATAAGGGGAAAGAATGTCCAGGTAAACAAACACATGGACCGGAAGGGCCTGTCGAACCTGTGAGAGGTCAGGACTACAGATCGCCCCTCTTTGATGATGCTCAGGATGGCGTTCCAGAGAGCACGACGTGCCTTGGGGTCCATGCCTGTAGTTGGTTCATCCTGCGAACATGTAAGAGCAGGTACTCAGCTGGTGCTACACAATCATATTTACCACACAGTTCACTGACTTTAGGAGCTTTAACATTCAGCAATGCTTTATTATTATTATTATTATTATTATTATTATTATTATTATTATTATTATTATTATTATTATTATTTTCACTGACCAGAAACACAACAGGTGGTCCTCCTATTAGAGCAATAGCAGTAGACAGTTTCCTCATATTTCCTCCACTGTAGCTGCCAGCTGCCTTGTCCACATACTTCATCAAACCCAGTTTACGGATGCCCCAGTCTGCCACCTAGTGGAGGGTTAGAGTTTTGAGTGTGTTAAACTGTCTTCTGGCTGAAACATGACATCATGGCTGAAAGTGTTATCATTATCAGGTAAATTGTCTAGTTGAAATACAAAATAGAAAAAAAAAAAACCCCACACAAACAACAACACTGCACAAGTAGAATTATAGGTGTAGTTTACGTGTAAAAGGCAAATATGTATCACGTGTGTATGCTTGTTGCTGACCTCACAGACTTCCTTCTCGGGCACTCCTCGCAGGATAGCATAAAACTCGAGATGCTCTCTGCCAGTCAGTAAGTCATTGATAGCATCAAACTGAGGACAGTAGCCCATGTTCTGATGGACTTCATCTATCTCTGTGGTTACACTGCAGTAAGAGAAAATAGATAAAAGTGGGTTTTTTAAGTGATATGAAGAAAGAAAAAGAAACCTGAAATGTAACACCTTTTCATGAATTAAGTAGTGTTGTAATCTACATAGTGTCGTATGATAGGACGTCTTTTCTTGTCTCTCACCTCTTGCCAGCCAGGTAGGCCTCGCCACTTGTTACCACAGAATCTCCTGTCAGCATTTTGAAGGTGCTGGTTTTTCCTGCTCCATTCACCCCCAGCAAACCAAAACACTGCAGGAAAGAGGAAGAATATATTCCACTTAATATTTCACATTCAAAATGCCATCTGCTAATCCTTAACTGAAAAAGAAATTACTCATCCTCATATGTATAAAAGCTAAAAGACAGCAATACCTCTCCAGGAGGGATGCCAACACACAGCCGGTCCACTGCTGGCTTCTGTTTACGCTTGTAAATCTTGGTGAGCTGTCTGAGCTCCAGGATGTCTGACTGTCCTCCACCGCTGAGGATCCGCTGTCGCTCTCTTGCCACATCCTCGTCTTCCTCTCCAATGGGCTTCAGATGACTAGTGGATGACCTGAAAGTTAGGGAGGAAAGGAGTTAAGTCTGAGTGTTGTGATATAGAGAACAAAGTTTAATGCATTTAAAACAGAATAATCACATGTATGTAATAAGTTTCCCCCACCTGGCCTTGAAGCAGAAGTGATACTGAATGAGAACGGTTATACAGAAGAAGACAACACCCTCAATGGCCATTGCAAACAAGTTCTTTCCAACCATGTCCCAGGCCAGAGGAGAGCGGAACCGGTTTTCACCTACAACAGGACATACATTTTAGAAACAAACACTTATTTTTCGTACCTTGTCAAAAACTAATAAGGACACATTTATTGCTGTAGTTAACAACTGCCTGCTGTGTTTACCGAATCTCTCCAGAGCATCAGCCATTGCTTGATTCTTCACCATGTCAATAAGTCCTCTTCCCAAGCAGAAGTGAGGGAAGATGAGGAACACATTCTTCAGGATATCATTAATGCCACCGATCTCCTGAAGGAGGAATGAAGGCAGCATTTAGCCAAGAAAGGTTGAAAATTCAATGTCAGTCATTCAAAAACCTGCAACTCTAGATATTTTTGAGTAATTCCTTATAAATTTTCAAGTCTCCTGCTACTAATAACTGCTTACATTGCTTCCAAACAGCTCGAGAACAAATGTGGACACGCTGCCGTTGATTCCTATCAGTATGTTGACGCTAGTAAGAACCACGTAGGCTGTGCTGGGTATTTTAAAGAAAAATGAAGCTGGGTACATCAGAGGGGTGATTGACCATCTGAAAAAAGACACAAACAGAATTTTATATGAAAACAGGTTAAAGATAAACAAAAACGGAAAGAGACAAAGAAATTGTGTTTGTGCCTAATTTACCCATATAGTAGCAGCAGCAGAGCCAGCACAGGCAGATTGGTGGAGGAGACGTAGGCGTCTTGTTGGAAACACACAAAGATGATGATCACCAGTGTGGCGGGAACGATGTAGTTACACTGCAAATGGGATAAAAAGAATTTAATTTCAATAAGCTAGATGTTCTATCACGACTGTAGTCTGAAATTTTCAAGTCTTTTTTACACGGACTTGAGCGAAATGAACCTTAAGTTTAGAAAAACTAAAATGACTTACCATATCCCAGACAAAGTTGGCCAGCCAGTAGAGGAAGGGTTGCACTCCACTAATGAAGTGCATGTGTTTAGCCTTGTTCACTCTCTCTTGGATGAGAAAGACCACAAAACTGGCCGGCACAAAGGACATGGCGAAGATGACGCAAATGGACACGAGCACGTCCACCGATGTTGTCATCCTGGAAAAGAAATAACAAAAGACACAACGGGAGTAAGAAGAGGCCAAAGAGATAGTTAAACCTTTGAATTCAGCACTGTAGTCACTGTAATACTCACAACGCGACTTGTGAGAGCTGCTCCTTGGTGAGGTTGAGTGGATGATTGTAGGCAGTGATGCCAAACTTTGTGGGGTCTTTTCCACCTGGCAGACTCACCCGTAGAATGGCGTTGTTCATCACATTGAGGAAGGAACCAATGCTGTGCCAGCCTTTGTTGTTAAACCAAATCTGCATTAAGAAAGACAATTGTGAGAGCTTCACTTGATGTAACATTAGAGACTAATAAAAGGAGCTTAGACATAAAACAGCAGCTTGGAGATCAGCTAAGTGTTACAAGTCTGTAAGAGTAAAGAAAGTCTACAGCACTCATTTATTTTACCCCCTCTTGAGCACTTATTATCTTTCCACAGTCAAAGTAGCACTTAAAAAAACCCCACTTAGGTTCTAACGTTATAGTGCATTTGCTGTTATTTTGGACACCAAATAGTGCCAGACACCATTTGCATTTAAAATGTGAAAGTACAAGTATAAGAAAAATACACATTACTTGGTACTCTGTAAGAAAGAAAACATAGGGCAATAAATCTCACCAATGTGGAAGGGAATCTATGTAATGTTCATTATCTATGACATACTCAACATAAATAGCATGTAGGTTGAGTACTACACATTTTGTGTGCAAGCTGCAGGTTTAACAATGGCATTGTTGAAGGAATTGATCAAGGAGGCTTAACTGTAATGTCCAGAGCCACGTGCTGTTGTATAACTGCTGTCTCGTGTGTGCATGTGTGCGTGTGTGTGCTAACCTTGACGTTATTCTTGGTGTCCAATCCTTGGATGAAACTGGAAAGACTGTGAAAGAAACGATCTGCTGCAGCTCCCTGGAGAATGGGCGAGGCAGCAGACAGAAGAAGTGAGCCAAGTCTTTTTTAGCACATGTGTAAACTGACACTGCTCAGACTTGTAATAAGATACCATGTTTATCATCAGTACAGCTGTAATTATAACAGCACAGACAGACCGCCTGTAAGAGTCTTATCCCGACAAAATCAAAGCAGGCCATTATGGAACGGTTTATGGATTATGTAGTACATAATGTAATAAAATCTCTTACTCTTTCAAGATGGAAACGTCTCCTCAGCTGAGCAATTGCCCGATCAGTTTCATCTGTGTGGGCCAGAAATTGTGAACTCCTTGCACCTAATGAGAATCCGCCATATCTGCAATAGATTACAGCCATTTTAATACTTTGAAAGGACACAGCGGAGAAGCACTCACTCAGTATTATTGATTTGTGAAGGAACTAAAGATGCATCATGTCTGTTACTGTACCTGAACTCGTTGACCCAGATCTTGTTCTTAAGGCTGTAAGAAAGGAAAAGAAATTACTCAGTGCTTGATAGTTGCTTGAATGAGAACAATTTGCATTAAAAAAAAAAATCAAGGTAAACAATAATAACATGTCAGAGGAGTGTTACCTCTTGCCAATGATCTGAGCGTAGGTCTTAACCAGATAGTCTGAAACGTTTCTGCCTGTCAAATTCTGCAGAGTGTCTGTCTCACTGAGCTTCATCTGGATACAAAAACAGACAAATCAGTTATTTCGTGTTCATTATTCATCTACTTGGTTGCTCACACTTATTATATGACTTTTGTTTTAACTGGTTTTAGATTATATTTGCCATCTCAATTTCAATTATTTATTTATACAGAGCCAAATCATAACCACAGTCGCCTCAAGGTAATTTATGTTGTAAAGTAAAGACCCTAGAATAATACAAAGAAAACAGAAAATATAATCATATGACCCCCTATGAGCAAGTGCTTTGGTAACAATGAGAAGGAAAGACCTCTAACCTGTGGTGGTGGAAGCCCCCCAGCTCCAGATGGACACTCGGGCAGCATCCTCTTGCGCCCTTCGCAGCTGCACTCACACAATGGAGACGGATTCTGCATGGTCCAATTTCCTTTGTCAAACATGTCCTTCACACTTTGAGAGACTTGAGGGACCGACCACTCATCTTGAACTGCTGTGCAGGGAATGTCCCTGGAGCATAAAGAGGGCGCTCATATTAAAATCTCCAATTTGTCCATATGCATTGAGCATTCTTCCTGAAATTCTGACTGATTCTTACACAATCTATAATATAGATCTAAATATTTTTCCTAAATGTAAGTTAACTCACGGTATTGGCTGTCCTTCCATGCAGCGTGTTCCAAAGCCAGGTTCTGCTGTCAGAGCTCCAAGCAGATTGTTGGTATGAGGGTCTTCAGGCATGTCATTACTGCAAAGGCACAAACAAAACGCATTCCTTTTAATAACACAAGACATTTTAAACTATCTCTAAAAGTAGGAGAAATACATGTTAAAAGAACATCGTCACAAAATTCTAGTTAGCATTTACAGCTTTGGTAAGAACACTTAAGGATAGGCACCGTTATGTAATGTTTTACATCTTTAATGGGCTGAGGAAAATGGGCTATTTTGCAAAACAATGGATTAAAGTTCTTTGCAGACAGATTTTATCTTACCTGATGAAGGTAAACTGTTCTCCATACATGCCAGGATCCAGAGCCAGGCTGGGGTACTTTCCAAATGGAGGAACGATCAGGCTGAAGACCAAGGCAATACACACAAACACTGCCGGAAGCACAATCTGAAAGATAACAGCACTGATGTTAAAAGAGAAAAATACAGCTATTATTTCATAGAATCAGAATCAGCATCAGAAAGACTTTATTTATCCCCAAGGGGCAATTAAGTTAGTAGTTAGGAAGAGCCTCATGATTGAGCGAGGCATAAACATTCATATAATGGCTAACAGTGTGTGTAGAGCCCATATATGTGGGTTTAATGCCAGTATACCTGGGCAAAGAAGCCCTTCCTAGAGCGTCGAGCATAGAGGAATCGTTTCCACAGTAGTGCTACAAACTGCTGTCTCTTCAGACTCCAGCCTTTCACTTGGTATGACCCTTTGCCATCTGTTCCACTAAGCCAGTCGGTCTCACGGGATTCTGGACACAGACAATATGATACCCATCAGCAAAACTGCAGTGTGACAACATGGAAACATAACTTGTGACACATGGATTGTAATAACTTAATGTCTGCAAATTTGTAATTTTGTTTATATGTATATATCTGGTAAAATGAAACTTTAGGTACAAGCATAGGCTGAAAGATTTGATGAATGATAGCAAAAAAGATCTTTGCTATCACTGCACTTCATGCTGGGTAATCCATTTCTACCTGGGTCACCTTCAGAGTCATTGAAATCAAAGTCATCCTCAGTGAAGGGCTTCAGGCAGCTCTGGTGATCTCCGAACGCATGACGACGACGGGTTCTGGTGGGCACGACTCCATCTGCAGCCACATGAGAATCAGTGAGTTAAGCTAAACTATTTAAATTCCATTGTTTTGTCTTCTCTATGTTCCCTGATGCTTCCTATTTAAGATTCAGTATACACAGCATTTAATTTCTAATTATTTCATCTAATGTTTACCAACAAATGGTGTTATAATGTAGATTGCATAGGAGACGTTAGGTGTGGAAATGTTGGAATAAATATCCCAGATTTACCTGAGAGCTCAACTGAATCCACTCCACTGTCCTCAGCCACTTTCAAGAAAATCTGAAGAGTTAGAGGGAAATAAATTAAAATACTGGCTAAGGTGAAAACAGACTGCAAAAAAAATAATGCAGATGACATATAAATATGTAAAAAAGTTAACTCCAACCAAATGAAAATGTAGTATCTTACTTCTTCTAGGGTGGTATCAGATATTCCATAACTTGAGATTCCCAAGTCAGTCAGTCGGTCATCAAGCTCATGAAAGAGCTCCACAAAGGCGCCATCCTTTGCAGCCTGGTAGGGCAAGACATAGGCGAGTTCATGGCCGAGATCCTCCACCAGGCGAGCCTCAGCGACATGCTTGAAAATCACATTGGAAATGAGGGAGACATCTGTGGGGAAGAAAAAGCAGAGAGAGTGAGAAGTTCGTAAATGGACAGAGGTCATTTTACATTACAGCTTTCCTTTTTGGAGCTCAAACTGATAATGTGGGCTTAATTTTATAAGAAAGACAGCCACTTTGTTATTGATTCTTACCAATAGTAGTGGTTTCACTTTCTGGTTCACTGCCAAGACCAGCATCTGAACTGCTTTCTGATACACTGTCCTCCTGTTTAAAAGACAAGACAATGTTAAGAGGGAAGAAAAAGACTAAATCAGTTGTCCTTCATTAGCAATCAGCATGTATATTTTCTATTTTACTATAGTAGAGTATATTTCTGTATTAATGATACAAAAAGGTTTTTTTCTTCATTTGAAAAAGCTTAATATTGCTTTTTACATTTCTTGTACCTTTTCTGTTTTCTTGCTATAGGAGACGGTGCTGGCAGAATTCCTGCATGACTGTAGTGTCAAGTCATAGTCTCTCTTGACCAGGGTCAGGTAGTAGCCTGTTCCCAAGTGGGTCTTCAGGAAAAGAGAGGAGCCTACGCAACACAGCTTCCCGTGCGAAATGATGGCAATGCGGTCACCCAGGATGTCAGCCTCGTCCATGTGATGAGTGGACAGGATGATAGTGCGGCCTAAGAATAGAAAAAACTGAATTTGTCATTTCATTCTTGGGGGTGGATTTCTTGACTCAAATTCTATGTAAAACTACAAAAATAATAAGCTAAGACAATATCAGTTCTAGTTACCTTGTCTGTATTTGAGCAAGAGATCCCAGATGCCCCTGCGTGCGTAAGGATCAACACCAGCTGTGGGTTCATCCAGAATCACAACCTTTGAACCACCAACAAAAGCCAAGGCCACTGACAGCTTCCTCTGCATCCCACCTAAAAAGACATCAAGAAATAAAAGTCAGAGACAGACTTTCTGTAAAAGCGTTAAACAGGAAATCCCTTTGCACAACCTGCCCACTGTAATAAATCAAATTTAAACTGACCGGACAGGGTGCTTGTGCGAGACTTTCGTTTGTGAGGCAATCCAACGTCATTCACAATTTGTTCCATTTCCGCCTTCACCTTCTCCTCTGAAAGACCCTTCAGGCGGGCGTAGAACCAGATGTGTTCCTCGACTGTCAACCTGCATTACAGCAAGCAACAGTTCACTTAACAGCCAAAGCACAAAAGACTGAAAGTTTCCACAAAAGTCTGTCCCCCAGTAACGCATACGTACATGCTGAAAAGTACGTTGTGTTGAGGGCATACACCCAGATTCTGCCGGATTGTGCTGAGTTCAGAACGAATGTCTTTGCCGAGAATGTAGGCTGTGCCAGAGGTGGGTGGAAACAGCCCTGTCAGGATTGACCTTGATCAGAAACAAGAAGGAAACACAAAAATACAGTCAGCACTTCAGCTGGGCAAACTTTTAAATCCTTTATCAAGTGTCGAACTCTCAGCTCAGCAAAACTTGGGAGTACTGTAGACAACATGTGCACTATCTTACATAGTTGTGGTTTTGCCAGCTCCATTGTGTCCGAGGAAGGAGGTGATCTGTCCCTCATAGAATCTCAGGGACAGGCCGTCCACGGCCAGTTTGTTTCCATGGCTGTAGATCTTCACGAGATTCTCAATGTAAACACCAGGCTCTATGTGGCTTGGCTCTTCCTCAATGCAGACAGCTGCAAATCAGACACAAAAAAACAGCATAATTTATCCTGGTATTCCATCCAAACTTTACGTAGTTTAAAGTGCAGATGTGTTGTATATCTAAAAATTATGATAATAATGATTATGATATGTACCATCAGCGTTACCCTTCTTTGACAGAGGGGTGGAGATGTTCTTGTTCTCTTTTTCTCCACACCAATATGTCCTAGTGAAGGGAAAATACCAGGGCCTAGGGATCCCATACTGACCTGTAACAGAATGTATTGCTTGTCAAATAATTCATATTGCTCATGTGCAATTTGTCCGCTAAAGGAAAAAATACCCAAACTGCAAAGTTTTTGCACAACTCACCAGGGAACACAGCTTCAATGTACCAGGTCATTATTCCGTACAACACAGCGTCAAACAGCATGAGGCAGATGGAGGTGGTCAGGTTGTAGCTGTCTTCCTCTAGAGGGCTGGCAAGTAGGTTTGACCACTGTATTCCCACTCCTTGCTCCTCAAAGAGGGCAAAGTACTCACATCCAAAACCGAAAGCCACAGGAGAAAGGAGACTCTGTGAAAATGAAAGAGCATTCAAATTTTAGGACAGAAAATTATGCCTGCATACAGCAAGCTTGTTTTTAATCCCTATATTCAAACATAGAAGTAATATTTTAAGACAAAGGCACGAGGAAAGAGTACAAAATGCAAAAGAATCATGTTTGTATTCATAAGTGTGTAATTAAATCTATTCAACACACCACAACAATTTTTGCTCCAAAGCCCACGTAGTCCTGCCAGGCAACACAAAGCACGTAGGGCAGGTAGAGAGTGAAGTATATAATGCCACCGCAGGCGGCTGCCAAGTTGGCACGAGAAAACAGCGTGCTGATGAGAAAGCACTGCATGATGGTAACTACGCCAAACGATCCCAGGAAGAGAAACACAACGCCGGAGTCACTGTAAGGCAGCAGGTTACCCATCTGAGAAGGACGTCAGACAAAAGAGACAAGAAGAGAAAAGAATGATGTCAGTTGTTTTCCACCTTTTAATTAAATTTGGAGACATCATGGAAAAAGAGTGACTTAATTGTGCTGAGTATGAACATCTGCAATGATCAGTGTGAGTATGTTCACTTGTTTTCTATAATTTGCTGACATTCCTTCATGGTGACATATTGGGCATACGTGTGTGTGTGTGTGTGCCTGTGGCTGCACCAACCTTCAATAACATCACCAACAACCCAGCGCTGATCAGCAGGGGGATTAAACTGCTGATGAACCAGCTGAGCCAAAGGGTGCCGTTATTCAGTCCCATGATTCTCATGGTCTCTTTGAGGCGTGCCTCTTTCTCGTATACCACTCCCTTGATGATGATAGCTACTGAGTACATCCATGCCAAGGTCATGAAGAGAGGCATTGACCGACTCATCACACGCAGGAATCTGAAAAAGCGCATTGAATGTTACACACATGTCCTCTGTAGAACTGAAACACATTCTTTTTTTAACCACAGCATTCACTTACATATCATCAACGTAGCAGGGGTAGGGCATCTGCTGAATGTAGATTCCTGTCTTCTCCTTGGTGCCGGTGACAGCTCTGATAATTCCTTGTTCGATTACATCCTGCAGGTAGGAAAACCCACCCCAGACATACCGCAGGTCCTCAAAGGGGTCTGCCCTGGGACCAGGGTCCCAATATCTGCAAAACAAGATGAAAATCAAGAGGGTAAATGGTAAATGGTAAATGGCCTGTATTTGTATAGCGCTTTTACTAGTCCCGCCTAGGGACCCCAAAGCGCTTTACACACCCAGTCATCCACCTATTCACTCTCACATTCACACACTGGTGGAGGCAGCTACAGTTGTAGCCACAGCTTCCCTGGGGCAGACTGACAGAAGGGTCAAAGGAGGGTCAAATAAATAAAAACCGTCTGTTCAACACGGCCACTTACCCGTCTTTAATCTTATTTGTTCTCTCCACATTATCGATGTCCATACGGATTTTGTAATTGACATTGGGTGGCAGGTCAGTGCTGTTGTTGTGGGCAATGTCAGGAAACACGATTCCAGCCCAAAACCTCTGGTTATCAAGAAGACCCATGGACTTGTTGACCAATCGCTCCTCATTAGCCACTGGCTCCAGCTTGTCCAGGTTCACACACTGAAGGATTTTGATAAAGAATGGATTTTATTAGAGTTTAGCTAGAAACAGGCACTTTTGCAATAACTTTTATCTGAAAATTGTTCATACTGAAGACGCCGTCAGCCTGCAGACATCCAGTTCAAGTGTTAAATCCTTAACAGCTCCAAAACAAACTACTCCACTCTTACGAATGCTAAAAAAGTTTCAGCTCAAGTAGTCACACAGTTTCTCAGAATTACATTTATTTAAACTGGAAAACAGCAATGAACTTTACACCCGATTGCACAAACTCAGGTGCTTTTGTAACCACACCAGGATTGTTTAGCTGATTTGTTGAGAGCTCCTACAGATTAGCTTCAGACTTTTTTAGTTGACAGAAGCAGACTTGTACCAGATCCTCCCACAGCAAGTCTCTACTATGCCAACAGAAAGCTAGAAAGCGGACGATAACAATTAAAATACACCATATGCTACATATGTATGTCATTTTTGACTGTGTACGGTTGTCCTCGACACAGTTCACAGTGCAAGAAGCTTCACACATCATATGATCTTAAAGGGTGAAACAGTCAGTAGGTCAGTGAGTTGTTTGTGATTTTGCGGAACATGTAATTGACCCTAAGTGAGGCTTTTTAAGTAATTTGTATTGCATTTGTGCATTTAATAACATTATCCACAGTGGCTAGAGACAACAGGTCAGACAAAACCAGGTCAGATTCACATTGAGATTCACACTAAAATGATCAATTACAGTAATAAAATTATCTATCTATGGGAAGTAAATAGCTGTGAGGATCTGAAAGCAGTTCAAATGCACTGAACAGTGGAAGATGATGGCAGATTTGTAATGTGATGCCAAAAAATGTAAAATTAGCTGGGGGTTTTTCTGCATGCATGAAGACCTATTCTACAGACACAACTTCAGACTCACGTTATTATGGCTTTAATCCCAAAATCTCAAAAAACATGGCAGCACATGACAGTTTGGTGTGCACTTTTTGCTAATACATGCTTTTATTAACACTAACCTCCATGAAACGAGAAATGGTCTGTATGGCGTGGTTGGTTTCATTGAAGACATCTCTCCAGGTGTAGACCGATCCTGCGTGTTTTTTGTTAACTGAGGTCTTAGAGAGGAATGCTGCTATATCTGACACGCGCAACTCAGTCCCAATAAGCTGGGTGTTAAGGAACATAGCGCTGGCATTATTCTGGAGCAGGGTCTACAAAAAGAAAAAACAACATTTAATAACAAATAAAATCAAAGTAACAATGCTGATTTTGATATAAAAAAAATATTTAAGATGCTGGAAAAGCTGAAAGTTCTTTTGTTTCATTTAAATTGTCTTTTGACCTTCTTCTTTTTGTGATGCAAAATGCCAAACTGTGAAAAAATCCTGCATGCATTCTTGCTTGTTTGGGCAGTTTATCCCTGACAGCAACTTATCATTAAACTCAAAATGCAGCTCATTATCAGTAAGTAACATCAAAGTATTTTTACAACCCTTCACCACCAGGTGGTGCTTTATGTAATTCCCACATGAAAATGCTGAACAGATTTCTCAGGCACAGCCATGTTATAAACTACATGTCTTCTTATTGTGATATATTTTTGAGAACATAATAACAAGTAAACTGACTCCAATAGGATGAATCCAGAACGATGCTCACTAATCTCGGCAGAACAAGTAGTCAACCAAGCACATGTGTGGTTGGTCCGGCTCTTTTCTTATTTGAATGAGAACAAGTGTGGCCTAAATGAGATCAGTTCTTATTTTTTGTTTATGAGCTTTTTTTCCTCAGCTGCCAAATTCTCATTTCGATAGCTTCAAATAAATTCATCAAACAAATCCCAGAACATAAACACTCTTTGCTATTGAGGTCACATCAGATATATAATTATACATAATTACATTTCAGTAAAGGCGATCCTTTCATGTAAACAGGAAGCACACAAAGCAGACAGCTCTGATGTGTGCCAAAGGAAAATGCCCCTGCACGCACTCACCCTGACCAAGTCCATTTCCTCGCTATTCTCCATGAAGTTCCAAATCTTGGGCTTCATCTCCTCCCACATCCCTCCAAGGTCCCTCAGCACACCCAGCTCCTGGAAGGTCTTATTAACCTGAAAGACCCACCGAAGATAATTTCATTTAATGGTTCATACACACCTCTAATGGGGATTTTATATGTTAAGCGATAACTATACCTCGTGGATGATCCTCTGTGTTGCCGGAGTGTCTGGTGTATAAAGGATCTTCCCCATGAGAAGGGGCTTCAGAGCTCGCCAGATCATTCTGGAAATGGGACTGGACTCCAGGTTCTTCATCAAATTGTTACAATAAGGAGCTGAAAAATAAAAATAGAGACATTTAAATGGTGAACCTTGTATTTGTAACAACAAAATACTTGACTAACAAACTGTACTATTGTGAAACTAAATTGATAGGTGAGCTCTGGACACTTACTGGAGGAGTTATCGTAAGTGGAGATGGGTTCACTGTCATTATCGTTGCCGTGGTTTCCAAAAAGGGCCTTGTAGTTGTTGTCTTCATACCAGTTGAGAGACTTGATTTTGAGGCCCCCTCCCTCAGGATGTCCACAGACGATACGTGACACGGCCTGGTACATCTGATTTGGAGACCCTGTAGCATTTGCGGTAAGATACAGGATCTCCTTTCGCATATCCTTCCAACTCTTCATGCTGGAAAGCTGTAGTAGAGAGAGGCAGATAGAAATGTCAACATATTGATGATTGCTAGGTGGCAGTAGGTCAAATTAGAGATCTACTTCTCATGTCCTCAAAAAATCGGTTGACAATCTTTGGTTTGTCTACACAAATAGAGATAATGCTCCTGAAAAGACCTATTTTAGACACAAAATATCATCATCTTAAATATTAGAACATTTTTTATTTTTCAGGCAGGAGGCCTTTTTTTTTTTTTTTTTACCATATTGCCTTTTTACAGTAAAGTAACTGCATATATTTAAGACTGTCACTTTTATTTTTTTTAATTGTGCAGATCCACATGGTTGAAATTAATCCTGAATGACAACATGAGCGTGTTTAATGCACCACTGATCACTTCAAGTGTCATCCCACACGTGTTCGAAGTTGCTCTGCACACGGTCAAAGGAGCTTGCAAAGAAAAAAAAGCGTCTGGACTTCTTTAAGTTACTTGAAGACGTTTCACCTCTCATCCGAGAGGCTTCTTCAGTTCTAAGGTCAAATGGTGGAGCGTCCCAGATATAACCCTAGTGGGAGTGTCCCCCCACAGAGGGACAAAAGGACCCCCTGATGATCCTCTAATCGCCTGAGCCAAGGTGTGGAACTGGGTGTGGGTCCCAATCAGCCAGAGTTTCGGGTGAGTTCATTGTGAAACTTGATTGGGACCCACACCCAGTTCCACACCTTGGCTCAGGCGATTAGAGGATCATCAGGGGGTCCTTTTGTCCCTCTGTGGGGGGACACTCCCACTAGGGTTATATCTGGGACGCTCCACCATTTGACCTTAGAACTGAAGAAGCCTCTCGGATGAGAGGTGAAACGTCTTCAAGTAACTTAAAGAAGTCCAGACGCTTTTCTTTGCAAGCTCCTTTGACTACGATGACCTGGATGACTGAGAACCTTCACAGACATATTGCTCTGCACACATTTCTTCTTCAGGTATTCTCAAATGTCCTGAATGAGTAAACAGATAACGAGCAAATTGAAAATAACATGCCCACATCCTTATTTGAAAAGGGATCGTTTGTGACAACAGTAATGTAAAATGTTTGAGTGCCTGTGTGTGACGCTGGAGGTGTGAAGATATTGAAGGTTATCATCTCCTCTATGGTTGGTATTCTGGACGTGGAAGTCAAGTGCTGCACTGAGGGGTGGAGACACTTAGCACTTAGCTGTCTGCCTGCCTCAGATAAATTTAACTGGTGTTCCTGGTCTATCATTATGCCTGCGTATGTGTGTGCATGAGGAGAGGTCAGATAAAATGTAACACGTATTTCTGCACGTGACTTGCATGCTACTGCTGAGCGTCTTACATAAAAAGCAGCTGTGATGATGATATTTATCATAGTGTACATCTCACATGTGTACGTTTTGTAACAAATAACACAGAACTTGCATTGCATTTCAACAGCAGTTATCTCTGCTAGTTTTCTGCTGCTTATGCATGTGTTTTTAATGTGCACACAGATGAAAATTGACTTTTAAGTTAGATAAAATTTGTGACATTCACTCATCATTCAGTTAAAGATTTGTTTGGCATTGGCACAAAATGTAACAAATCTAAAATGACCAAGATTATTTTCTTTTGCATATCCTTCCAGTTTTAATCTCCAGAAAAACTGGAATTATTGTGATGTCAACATACATTTGCATTGTTACATCAAACTGAAGGAAGCAGGGAGTTCATTCTGGTTCACACTGAGGTTACTACAGGTCATCAGACAAGTCCACACTAGTTCACTGTTGAGTTTCCAAACTGGTCATCAGCTACCTACACATGCAATTATGTCACCGACTCGTGACAGAGAAGGATGTCTTTTGTTAAAGTACAAAAGAAAGAAAACAGACGAAAACTTCAGCAATTCCAGCGTCACACACGCACAAAAAAAAAATCAAGCATTTCAAGTCAACTCAAAGGGGGACTTTTGTGAAAGGAAGAGGGGTACTAGGGCATACGGTAAGTTTGAGCTTTGTGCTTTAAGCGTGGAGGATGAAGAAATCAGACCCTTTCTTGAAAAAATGAGATAAAAATGTGAGAAAGAAAGAAAGCAAGAAAGAAACTGAAGACAAACAAACAAACAAACAAGACAGTGTGTGAGAGGCTGCAGCAGGAGGTAGAAATGAGCACAGAAAGCAGAGGAAGGTACGAGAACAAAGAAAGGTTACTATCGGGCGTTCTCGTAACTGGCAAACATCCGCAGGCTCCACAAGTACAGCCCTATTATTCTGACAACTATTACTGAGTACATGCTCATTGACACAGAAACACACATGCACACACACAAACGCATATAAACACATTCAAGCCAGACAAGTAGAAACGCACACGCCTTTCTGAAATGCCACGCATTCCTGCTTTAGACTGAAAACCACAATTTTCTCTGTCATCTTTGTCACTTAATATCAGCTGTTTCATGTCATTTTTATTCATTTATTTATTCGCTATTTGCCAGGCAAACAAATATTCAACGTAGTTTTCAAACAAGGAGAAACTGAGCCGTAATTTAAAGACCTGTTGTGTCCTACATTTGCACTCGCTGAGCTCGTTTTGCATGCGGTCGCTTTGCAGCTGATCCTGCAGCCACATCAAATGGTCACATGCTTTCCTGCTCTGTCATGTACAAAGAACTGTGGGTGATGATTTCTGTCAGTATGTGTCTGTCTGTGCTGACTGGGTGCATATCAGAGTCTTTTAGGAAGTTTTGTTTTGTGGCTGTCAAAGTACATTAAAAAATATCAGGCTGTGCATATGTGTACGTGTGTGTTTGTATTTAACACTGCATGTAGCCACCAGGCAAAATTGATATATAGTGCGTACTTGCCTTGTGCTGAAAACGCTTTTGTGTGACTAAATTAATGTCATTTCCCTAGTGGGTTACTGCCCATGTTATCTTGGGTGACTAGGTGACTAATACACACATCCATCCAGGAACTTGCACAAAAATACACACACGCACATCCACACAGACATGGAGGCAGCAGAGAAAGATCATCCTAGAGTAACCCCACAGCTGAGTCTACACGAGGTTACTAAAGTTCAAGTTTCCGCTCAAGCACACAGCTATTTAGACGAGAACAGACCCTCGGAGGGCAATCCTAAAATAATTGTGAACATCAAATCACAAGTATAAAATACATTTACATAACTTTGTGACCCAAAACAATAGAATAGGAGTTGCAGGTGCACACAGTTGTTCTTTCTAATAACGTAAAAACACATAACAATACACTGATCATTATAAAGCAGGAAAGAGTAAATAAGCTAAGAATGTTGCTGTATGCACTGTAAACTGGGCTTCTTTGTGAAAAATTCTAATGAACACTGTACAAGTCAAAAAAGTTAAGTTAAAAGCTTTTCTCTTGTTCGTCTGGTCATGTCAGAGATTCAGCTGACTTTACAAACTCTAAAAAGACTTTTAAATCAATTTTTCACAAATAGTCTGCATTTGCCAGGCTTGCCAGAGAAGACAAATTCATGACCCCCTTTTCAATAATTGCCACCAATCATAATGAAGGTTTTAGTATAAATTCTAAGGGGGGGATTCCAGATTATTAGTGCACAAATGCCTGCCTCCTCAGCAAAAACAAAATAATCTACTTACAAACTGAGAAAAGGCTTCAGATAAAGTACTTAAGTAATTAGTTTAACAATACATTAAAAATTTAAACTCATCACGGCTAGCAGAGAAATAAAAGGCAGCGACTTGTCTGATTCAGACAACGACCATTATGTAAGTCTGACATGGACCATTTCTTTTTGCATAATTTTCCATGTAGTTATGAGATGCTGGTTGATAAGAATAGTTACATCTCATTGCTCCATAATGCCAGGCTCGCTCACACTACTTATCCAGTGTTTAATGAAAAGCCACGAGGTAGCTAAAACCCTGCCCACCTTGCCCAGTTATGTGAATATTTATGTTTTCAATGCAATTCAATTCATACCGCATGCATTTTTCATGCTGCGTGTACTTTAAAAAGTAGACATTTTTGAAAAAATAAACCCAAACAAACATTTGATAGGTTTGTAGCATAAACCTATTCGCTGGAACGTTCAAGACAATTTAACTACACAGCAAAGCAAGACACGAGTAGGCAAAGTTCTTTATGTTTCTCGTGCATGGGAGAAAACTGGACAAACGCCGTTCCATCGCTTGACCCCAGTTGCTCTCGTCCGCTCCCCCGTAACACTGCTCTTTTATTGAGGTTACATGAATATACATAGGTTCATTAACATATGACGTATACATACACACAAAGAGTACCTTGCCTGTGTGTTGTGTAAGTGTGTGTGTGTGTGGGGTCAGAGTGTGACCCCATAAACGACTTCCCTAAACCTGCTGGTCTAGAAGTCCAGCAGTTCATCTAAACAAAAGGCACTTAGAGTAAAACAGATATAGATGTGTTTGCTATACCATATATCAGCAAGAAAAGATACAACCTTGCTCATGATCCAAAGAGGTGTGTGATCTATGTCAGAACACTCTGGAGAGGAGTGAACGCACCCCCCTCTTCATGCTACACAGAGTTGTTACAGACCTCCTAGGATGAGACATTCTTTCAATCTACAAATGATTATATACTTCTAAGCATATATGAGTAGATATTTCTAAGCATAAATGACAATCAACAACATAAACCTGACACATTAAAAACATTAACATCTGTACTTTTTTTCATGAGGTTTGTCACAGGGCTGGTAATGTGGAAAAGGGCTTTTTCTTTGCTCCTGAAGAGAAATTCTGAAAATGCATTAAGCTCTTTATGCCGTTCAATAGTGATAAGCCTTGGCTTGAAACGCAGGCTGTGAATGATTTTTGTTTGGGAACAAGAGGGTACATGATTGCACGTCTCCATTCTGGCAGCTGCATACCTCATCTATCAGCCAGCTAAGCAACGTCATATAATCTGCTTCTAACAAAGTAACAGACTGAAAAGAATTATAGTCTTTTTTTGGTCATTATGCCACTGCATGACAGCAGTTCATTCCCAATTTCAGCAACCTAAAACATAACCAAGTCTCCAGTGACGTGTAAAAGTTTCTACGCAGCTGTGGCCAAAATGAATATAAGCATGGTAAATCACAGAGGAAGTTGTGCAAGAATGATTTCAGTTGAAATTCTTTTTTTAAAAAACATTTTTCATGAGATTATGCTTATTAATCATTTACACAGAACAGAGAGTGGAATAATGCAGCATCAGCTGCCAAGAAGAGGAGAAGACAGAAGTACATTGGTGTTCTTGCAGCTGCTTAGGAGGAACATACACCAACACATACACACACTTGCATTTGTGACTGGATCTTTATGTTTTGCCAACTCACCAAGCAGGGGCCTGAGAGAAAGAAGGTTGTGTTGTTGCTTCTCTCGTTTCTAACTACACTCCAGCAACGCTAAGATACATTAGCTCAGACGCGGATGTGAGCGTGCATGCACGTGATTCTATACTGCTTGTCTGCAATGATGTGAGACAAGTGAAGACAGTGCACCTGGTTGCTGAGCAAAGCTTTTACAGGAATATTTCACAGCCTGCTTACTTTTATCTAAGCTTCAACAAGATGCATTACTGCAGTTTTTTATGCTTTAGACTATAACTTATTTTCTGCTGTTTGTACAAAAACGTGATCTGTGGTGCAAAATCGCTTAAAAACAGAGGGACCCTAGTAAATCAGAGCACACTGTGTCAGTAGAGGAGATCTGATTTTATATGAGGTGTTATAAAAGACTCATATAAGAACAACCTTTTCGAATCAAGCTGCACAGTGTGCTTTCTATTACTTATTACTACCTCGACCCTAACTTTTAATATCTTTAGTGAGATTTGGTTCTTGGTAAGCATTGATTTTATAGGGGACTGAACTTTGGACACAAATACCTCAGTAACCTTGTTTGTTCGTGTTATGTTAACATGGGGGGGGTTACGTTATCTGTATACATCGGCGGTGTGTTTACCTCAACGGCCAGTGCTCCCAGGCTTTCCAGAAGATTGTCGGTTGCAGCTGAGACTTCCTGAATGTCTTTTGGATCAGACCTCACATCCCTCTGTGAGATACAAAGAGGACAGTTACTGTGCTGTAGAGATTTCTAAGGTAGCCTGCACAAATAAAAATAGATTGGCTATTTTCTAATTGCTTTTGTTCTTGCATAATATACTACTAATGACCACAGGAAAAGATTTATCACACAGGCAGAGAAAGGTGAGAAAGTTGTGGGGTAAAGAGGAGGAATAACATTTGGGTCAAAGGTGAATGAAGAGGGACCCAAGAAAGAACAACAGGTCAATGTTAGTTTGACCTAGGTTTCCATTTGTCAGACTGCTGTGAGTATACAAATGCGTGAGAGTGTTCTCATATATCACACTTAGTTGTCAGCTGCTGGAATGTCTGAAATTCGATAAAGCACAGGTGCTTCTGAAGACAGAATGGCTTTCTAAGAAGAGAGAAAGACAATTTAACTTTCTAGTAAGTTCTTTCTCTCTAAGTTGCTCGCTCGTCTACCTGACTTTCTCTTGCCTTAACAATTTCTCCACTGTCCCTCTGTTTTACACACACATGCATGCACATACGCATGCACAAATGGGGAGAAACTGCCTTATGCAAGTTCCGGTCTTCATATGATGCAATTCAAATTTTTTCCCGTTGGAAAAATTTCCCAGTCTTGCATCACTGTTTTAAAGACTCAATTAAAAAGACATACACATGATTTTTTGGCTTGATAAAATCACGCTTCTCTGAGCCAGAAATGTTCCTTATTTACACGCGAGTGAGCAAGACAACACCAGCAATGATTATTAACTTTACTGACAATGATGACATTCAGAGATATTCTCCATTTCTCTCCTCCTGTGTTTGTTTCTTGTTTGAACATTCTGTGCTGCATAATGTTGGCTGACCTCTTCCCATCCTTCCAATCATGACTCACATTTCTATCATGGGTTTGGAAGGAAAGGGCAGGCTTTTTGGAAACATGCAGGGAGAAGGGAGGTTAAGCTGAAAAGAAAAAAACAACCCCAAAGCAAACAAAAAATAGACATGGGAGCACAAAATATAAGAGACTGTGGTGATAACTATAATTCCTTTTGACCACTGACTGGTCAAAAGGTGTTTTTATAAAGAACATTTGTGATTCAACTTGCAAAAGAAGGCTAGGGACTTCTAAAAAAAGTACTTTGTTTGACTGAAAAACACTTTGGGGATATCTGAATAAATACATGAGCACTAGTAATAGTTTTACTATAACCATGAAGCGTCACAGTTCCGTGACAATAATGCATATTTTCCATTTTAAACAGGAAGGGCATGTCTTCCTAGTTCTGGGCAGGTACACAAGATACCACATCCCGGTCAAATATGTAAACACAGCTGGCAGATTTATAGTGCTGTACTCTGACACACTATTGAGTTACAAGTTTGGTGCTTTTTTTCATCTGTTTTCTTATGTTTCATTTTATGCCAGAAATACTAAAATAAGACGTTATATAGGTATTATTAGCAATATTACATTTGATGTCAAAATTAAGATCCATTCTAAAATTATCATTTCATGGATTTCAACTTACCCGAACAGGTTTTAGGAAGTCCAAGTTAGACAGGAAGTGGCTCTGGGCCTTGTTCAGCCAATCACTGGAACTCTTACAGATGATCTCTTGAGTCATGCGGGACACGTTGCGGTCAGCAATGTGGACAAACTCCTCCAGTGGTGTGGTGTTGCAGAGATCTCTGAGATGGAAGCCGAAACCTTTTGTGAGGACCTAAAAAGAGAGGAGGGAAAAAAGACAAAACAGGATTGAGATAATATAGAGAATAATGAAAAAGAAAGCATAGGTGAGATAATGTAACAGAATAATTTTAATGTCTGTGTGTGTTTTATATATTGAGTTAAGCTACGATGGATTTACAAGTAAAACTGCATCAAAACTTGGTGAATAACAAAGTTTCCTAGGTGACTGTTACTGGCTCTTATATGACTACTATCCAAAAAACACGCACAAACTGATAAATTCCTGAAAGCTGACCATGTAAGCAAAACAATGATGTTTCCAGAAAAAATATTATTGAGCAATTATGAGGTAAGAAACGTTCTGAATGGCGATGCTGGGTAAGCCAAGAACAAACTGGACAAACGTTAGTACTTGGAGTACCAGTACTCCAAGCAAAACTCAATTCCAAGAAATTCATTTAGCCTTAAAAAATTATCCCTCTTTTTCTCTTTTAAAAACTCACAAAGATAGAAAGCAGCTGCAGCCACAATTAAGGCCCCTTTTCCTCAAGACTGTAGAAATGTGTGTATTTGTGTCAGTGTCTTGTTTTGTAAATGTCCTTGAACATTTTTTGTTATGCCATCATGTCAATTAGACTTCAAAATCTGCACAGACAGACACAACTTCCAGTCTTTTCACTGGGAAAACATCAGTGCTTACAGCAGACAGGTCGATGGACTGGGAATCACTCTCACTTTATACAACAAAGGACACAGCAATATATGGCAACACATACTTCCTTGAATTTTCTCTCCTCTCCTTCAATAATGCTCTTTAAGAAATTTCTGACCAAAAGGACATCGCCCTATCTGATCAATAGCTGTCTGGGAGAGAGGAATGAGATGAACAGATGGTAAAACATGATCCCAGAGTGGGAATTTGTCTCTGAGCTTTGGTCTCTGCAAATGAGGAGAAATGTGGGGAAGGGAGGAGTGAAGAGGAGCGGCCATGTGACTTCAGCCCTCCAACTGCTAAGCAAGGATGATGTGATGTGCTGAGGTGGGAGCTGTTGTTGAGGGTAGGCAGATCGGTCAATGTATGTTCTATGGAGTTTGTTTGCATAGAAGAAGAAGTGTTCTGTGTGTTGACCTGCGCATGAGCATGTTCTGAATTATGGAAAATTAAACACAAGACGAGAGGAATCGTTTAAAAGTGAGGGAGGTAACAACAGAAAAGGGAGTTTTGAATGTAAAAACAATGGAAAATAATTAAATTACTGACTTAAAAAAGAAAAAAAAAAAATATAAGCATACATGACCTCATTTAAATTGTTTCCATTACACTGGGTTTAGAGAAAAAACAAACTGAACAAAAAGACTAATGATAAGGGGACAACCTCTTCACCCATCTGCCCCTCACCCACTCTGATTTTTCTCTCGGGTATTAAGGGCTTAGCTGTGCCACAGCAGAATCCAGTGGCCCAATAGACGCTATGAAGCCAAGGTCATTGGATTTATTCACAAACACTGAGGCCAGGGGTGGTTATGATTATCTCATAAAAAAGAAAAAAAAAACAGTGATACAAGTATTGGTAGTGGTTCTCAGGTTGTAAGAGAAGCTGCACGAAAACATTTAACCCATTGGTGAATGTTACTGAAGAAAGATTTTAAAATAAATAATAATGATTCTAGACAACTGTCTTCATTTACCTTCTCAAGATTGACATCAGCCTCCACTATATGCTTCAGGGCGTGACGAGGAAGTGACGCATTGTGATGCAGGAAGTGAGAAAGGGTTTCATCATCACGCAAAAAGTCTTTCAGCTTGAAACCTAAAGGAAAAAAATCCAGATATACTGATTAAAAATAATAACAATACCACTTTCTAGTGGTTGATTCTGACATAAAGACAAATAGCAGATATCCCAGGAGAAGAGGTTTAAACAAACTGCTTTCAAAAAGTTATAAGTTATCTAAGCACATATCTGCAAAGAGACTGTTTTTATATTGTCAAAATTCAATCTCACAATTATAAAATTTAAAGGCCTTAATTAAAGATTCAGTGACTCAATTATAAATGACCTCCACACACAGATAATCCTTTTTTTGGCTAATTCCAAAAAAAGATAAAGGAAATGAACAATGGTGGCTTTACCCAGAAACACAATGTCTCATCTGCACTCGTTGTACTTTGCTGCATTCCAGTGAAGTCAAACCATTTCAGAAACTGGCTTGAGTAAGCTGTGTGGTTAAACACATGCACGCACACACACTGACTTCTCTCTATTCCTCAGCTCCAGGTTTGGAACTCAGCCGGGGTTACTACAGGGCATTCAACTTTGGACTAAATATTGTGTCTTCTTCTCCTCTATAAGGATTTAGCTCCCCAGATTTTCCCATCTCTCCTTTCACACAGCGTTCTGCACTCTAACTAACATTTTAGACCATTTGAAAGCCGTCTATTTACTAGCCGTGAATGAAACTACTAACTAGAATAATCATGTAGCAAAAACAGGAACTCCTTCAGCTCGCAAGAATAGATTGTTGGTGGAACGACATACTTTCATATCAACTTTTTTCCTTTAAAAAAAGGTTTACGCATTCTTTTACCACCCTGCCTGATTACTGGCCGTCTATTCTGTTTTTATCTGCTTCTCATCTAGTCTGTTCTCAACTATAAATCAGGAATGCTTGTTTAAAAAACATCTTCCTACAACCCCTCTCATCTTCCATTCCTTTCCCATCATCTTAAGTAAATCTTTTTCTGCTCTCTGGTTTTTATAACAAGCACAGATGCAAACGCACACAAACTCATGCAGACAGGAAACACTTGTCTCGACTGAACTGAACATCCCCCGAGAGGAAATGAAAGGGAACAGTGTGTTTCTGTGTGTTTGAGGCCACATGTGTGGTGTCACTTTTTTTACTGCCTGCATATCTACGCGCCATAGTGTGTGAATTGTTTGTAAGGGTGAAAGTTTTAACATCTACATCCTTTTAAAGTCCTAAATACCCTTACCAGTCCTTATGAACCTATGCATGTACAACTAATTGTGTGCCTTTGTGTGTCTTTGTCTATGTGTGACCTCAAGTCCCAGCTGGTAGCAGCTAGGGAGCATTAATAAGGTCTAATCAGTGCCCCAGTAGGAAGTCAAAGCTCCCATGGTGCACCGCATCCAAAGACCCTTTGGGACACATCAGTGTGGATGGTGCAACCTTGTTGAAATGGAAAATCTAGCAGTACTTTGTGCAGTCAGCAACTTATCACTTATCAGGAACAGGAACAGTTTTTGAAGTATTTGTTTGTGTGTGTTTTTCCTGCGTTGGTGTCAGCCTGATATGAGGGCGAGTCCCATATTAACATTTGCAAGTCTGTACATGTTCCTGGCATTACCTATCAATCTTGTTTGTAATTAAACAGTACTGACATCACACACCTTTGTGACCGTGGCATCACTGGTCAAACTAGTTCAAAATCAAGCTGACACCACTCACATTTCTGTGATACCAAATCTGTCACAAAAACTCATCTAACAGACTTAAAGTGAAATTAACCTCAAGGGGGAAAAAACTTCTGGACTGTCTACGAGTATGTTGGCATGTGAGCCTATTTGTGTTGTAGATCGCTCTCCATTCACTGATTATTGATGTTACGTAATAAGAACTATAATCACTGTTCTGAACGTTTTTGAGTGTCTTTGCAAACTGTTGTTAAAGTCTCTACTTCAAAAGCTCGAGCTCAAAAAACATAACAACACTCAAATAAAGTGTGGAAGATTCACTATGCAATTCCAATTAAGCTTTACTTCTGTGAAGATTAGCAATATGGTTAAGAATCAAAATCAAAATATATTTACCTCTCATCTACTCTTATGATATTAAACACATTTCAAAAACATATTGCATATATAGAAATGGCAATATGCAGCATATTGGATATTGCAAATTACTGCTGAATTGTTTACTTTGATGTATTTGTCCATGTCATCTCACACCACAGATATCTGTTAGATCTGATCAATGAAAATAACATACAGTGTCACCCACTTGTCTTGTTATCTAAAGTCAAAAAGCTTATCCGTGTCCACAACACTTCACAATCCACCTTTATCGGTTAAGGTCTTATTGAAATGACCTCCCTACAAGTGCTGAATTATTAACCAACATGTGAGAGGCTCCACTCTCAGCTCTTTGATCTAGGCTGTTATTCTTATAGCATCACTCTGAAGCAGCACCAGCTCTGTTTGCCCTCTCTGGCATCACACAGCGCTGTCTCTGCTCTATATCAGCTCATTTCCTTTTGTGGATTAAAAGAGATACTGAGTGGAATATGGGATTGACGACTATCAGACCGCTGCGCTTTCACAAAGCATGATGAAGTGCACAGATACAGAGAAACTGTGTTAAAAAGAAACCCCATGGCTCCCTGTTCACTCCATTTAAAATAAAATGTAATGTAAAAATGTAAAAATAACGCACAGATAATATATATCACTGGTTTTTAAGGCATTCCAAAGAAATTCTGACAGAAAAAAGGAATACGATATCACACGCCACACAAGGTGTGGAAACTGGGAAATCTTTACAATTGAAAACTGCCAGTCCATATTTTCTTTGTGTGAGCTGATTTGTTCACAAACCATGCTTTGCTTTGTAGGAATCATTGCATAATGAACTGTATCTCCAGGCTAACAAAACAGCAAAGTCAGCTAAGGTACCCAAAATAACAAGAAACTGATTGCCGTGTTTTATTGCATAATTTATAATTGCTTTAGCTTCTCAGTATACCAGAAAATAAATGTACTTATTATTGCGTGAGTATAAAAGCAAGGACACACTAATGAGTCAAACAAAAGAGCAGCCAGATTAATTAGACTTCCTCGTTTCACATCACCAATTAAGGGAGGTTAGTAGTTACATCACTGCTGTTTAATGTTGTTATACACTGTCCTGAAATGCCTTTCTTGTGATCCTCCTTTTTATCCTTAAATAATGTTTTTTTTTCACAACATCATTATATGTTTCCCCCCTAAATGTGCAAACTTTATCGGTAACAGACAGGAAGAAACAATACTCCAATCCAGACGAAGTAGAAAATCCTTATTATGATTATGCTGTGATTGTCAGGGCAGTTTAGACTTTGCTACCACCAGCGACACATAAAAGTGGAGAAGTGCAACACCCACTAGCTGCTCAGAAAACAGGCCCATGACATCTGGTGGACTGAGATAAGGGGCCTCTGAGTACTCAGGGTACCATTAGTTGCACGAGCTGGTACACTGCAAAAGTGATCTTAAGTCACTTTATCTACGTTTAGCATATTTTTGTCAGTGTATTGATCTGCAACGACTGAAGTCTATCTCACTGCAGATCACAAGACATTACAGCTCTTACTTGTACCTGGAAATATATTCTTGGGTCTTTTTCAGAGTAAAAAGGGAGGAGGAGTGGGTTAAAGGGTGATCAATGATCAGTCACCTGATCCTCAAACACTTACTAACACAAAAAACACCAAATAATCAATGGCACAAACTTACGAGCAGTGTTTTTCTGAAGATTCCTGAGGGCTCTTAGCAGTCCCTTGTAGCCTTCATAGCTCTTATCATTCTGAGTGTACAACAGGATCTTCTTGGCATCAGTGAACAGACGGGAGATTCTGGTGTTTAGAGAAGGATGAGGATGGGATGAAACAAAAAAATGTGTTGTTTGAATTCTGTGAATCAGTGCATAAATTGTTAAATATTAATACATTTGACAGCCAAAGTACTCACATAGAATCATTAAAATTTCCCACCACCCCGGGATTCTCTCCAGGCGTGGGATTACGGAAGCAGGGGTTGTTGGCATTACAGATGATACCTTGTACCCAGGGCAGAGTACCTGCTGAAGGCATGGCCTTGTTTGGGAAGTGACCTACAAATTCAGATATAATTTGATGTAATAATATCAGCTTTTGTTAAATGAAGTCATAAAACAGATGACAGACACTGCAGAAGAAAACCTGATAGCATTAAACTACCAACTGGGAACATATACATCATTGCAACATCAGTATTAAAGAGTGCTGATTTTATCTTTAACATAATTTGAACTCTCATGAGCTAACATTACCGATATAACCACAATTGACAGAGGCGAACCAGTTATTATAATACAAAAGATAAGAAGAGAAAGCAAACCATTGTCAGAAAGTTGACACAACCATGACTAACTTTCTGTCATGAGTTTATTGGGTTAATTGCGATGCAACTGAATTGAAAATTTGAGGAAATTCTGTTGGAGGTGACAACTTTCCTTTTCAAAAGTGGAAAAATTTTTTTTTTTTACAAATACTACCAGGATTATTTTGTGTTTTCAATCAATGAGTTGCAATCTTATTGACTTAAATGGGGCCAAAGTTGTGAAACCAGCTGTATTGACAGCCGGTAATGTAATTCCCCAAGTCTTATCACATGTTCACTCAGTGCAAGTAAATATTGGCAAGTCCAACAGATTCTTCTATGAATAAAACAAAAATTCCCTGGATGAGTAAAGTAGTGATCTAACCCATTTGGCATAGTTTTCCTGAATTTTTTTTTTATAAAACGCAGAACAACTGTTAGAAAGTTCAGACCGATGATACCCAGTTCACTTAAAAGTAGGAAAAACTTGCAGAAATTTTTAAGATGATGCTTTTAACAACACTTACATTCATGTTGTTCATAGGGTGGATAATATATTCGGACTGATATCAGGATGAAAAAGATGAACAGGGGCCAGACGATCTCAATCAGCAACTGGATCTAAGACACAATGGATGATGACAAAGCTTAATCAATGAAAAGAAAGCAGGCTTTACAATCTTCATGTGAAAAAATAAGTTAATCATCCCAAAACAATGGGTAATCTATTTTTTACCTTGCTTTTGTGTGTTTGTGTATTTACAGTTCATCTAAGGGTATTTCTACTGCTTTAAGACAGAAAAATATCAATTGCGTGAGGAAAGGGGCTATCAGCTGTTGCTCTTCAAACATTAATCCCAGCATGACTCTAAAGTAAAGTATATGGGTTAATAAGAGGAGACCGAGTGAGACAGAGAGATCTGCTGGATTTAAGGACTGTGGGTTTGTCCATCTGCTCCATATGGCTTCCTCACTTCATCTGCTTCTGACACAGGCTTTAACAGCATGCTAGACATACAATGTAGGGATAAAGAACAAAGCCAACGTCTCAGAAAATGTACTGTATCCCATTGTTGCAAATAATTGGACAGAAAGTCACGCAGCTAAGCCGTCACTTTGAGCAGCATTTTCGACTTGATGGACAAATGGCTTAATTGTACACAGAGAAGCCTCTCCATTTATAATGGAATACTATTCAACACTGGGGAACTGAATTTCATTTACATAACTTTGAGTGTGTAGGCATCAACCAACACAAGAGTAACTGGATAATGGATCTGACACATAATTGTGTCATCAAGCTGTCTTCAACCGATTCACAGTAAACAACAGAACTTTTCTTTCCAAGTGGCTCAAAGGACAATTACACTGTTGCCATTGCATTGGGCTATGCAATGCAATAACCCGTATAAACAAGCTTCTGCAATGCTTTTATGACTAGGCATGTGACATTGGAAGATCACATTCAAAGATCACATTTAAAGTAAACCAACTAAAAAGTGAGACAAAGCATTGCTGGGAAATCATAAACGATGTATCTGTCTTTTTTGTGACGAACAATACCATGGGCAGTAGTAGGAAATTATAGCAACGATAAAACCAAACTGAAAGAAGAAAAATAAAAGGTACACAATTTCCTTGTGGGTACTGAATAAAAGGTATTTAACCCCCCAAAAAATTGGTTTAGTGAAACACTGATAAATAAGAAAACATTTTAAGAGTCACAACAAACAGAAAAAACAAATACCCAAATACAGGATTAATCAGTCAATTGAGCTACACTGCTACTTACAGTCTGTCTCCGTCGGTAGGTGAAGTTCTTCCAAAGCAGTAAACCCAGCTGAGTGGAGACTGCCATGTTGCCGTCTTCCCAACCTCACTGAGCACGCTCCTGCTCCTCACTGTGAATCCACACAGACAAGAAAGAGGATCAAACACTGTATACAGGACTCATCAATAACAATCTGCTCTGCGTGAAAAGTCCACTAATTAAACAAAGTCAGCTAACTGACTACCTAAACCTCTATTCCCTGTGGATAAAGACACGGATGACAAAAAATATACCCCACTGACGCACAAAAAAAAAAAAAAAACAGAACAGAAAGTTGTTACATGTTACATTAGCAAAACCACGATTACCAAGATCACGCATTTGTACCGAATATGGCTGTAAACTCGGCCTCGTCATGTGACAGTAGGCCATGAACATAGAAACAAGAAATCAAAAAATAATAATGATGGCAAAAACATTCACCTATTTAACAAACTGTTTCAATCTGAAACTCAGAGCCAAGTCGAAAGTTTCGCTACAGTCGACAAATGAAGCCAACTCTACTGACTGAGGAAGGGTGCTAAACCCCGCAAACTCAGGTCCACTTCATGTAGCCCCGTCTGTACCAAAGTTAAGTGACGCTTCTTCTGGGAGAATGACTGGGTGGGTGGGGGGCAAATTCGTCATCTGGTACGAGTTGTTAGCTACCACCCCCCCCCCCCCCCCCCTTCTTTTCTTTAATCACAAAATAAAATTAATCCTGTTAACGCTCAGTATCGCACACAATACTGCATCTCATTTAAAAGTTAACGTTATCACCGTAAACCCATTTATTCCTATTGTTTAAAACAAAATAATCCACTGATTAATCGGAGTTTCTTTCAAATGCTTGTGAAAATCTGCGTGGGTGGAAACTTTTCCCTGCCTATTTGTTTGCTCTATCTGCAGCTCGAAAAGTCCTTGGATATTTGCTCAGATGTGTTTTATGCAACGCGATCTAATGAGACTACCTATAAAGTCACTTATAGTTTTATTTCAGTTTCTTTTTTTTAATACCAGGAACAACTGATGATAGAAAATTAATCAATGTGAATAATTAAAACAAGAAAGCCTTGGAAATCTGAAACACGGCATTATGAAGACTTAGTAAATTTGTTCTCCTGGTGATCAAAAGGTAACATAAAAACTCTTTAATAAAGAACTTAAGAGTCACTGCTGCTCAAGGCTGATACAATTATTAATTAAGGTTACTGAAATCTATTTTACTTGATGTTAACTGCAGTTAGAGAGGAAGACGTTGTAGCATGTTCAACTATATCTACTTTCTTCTATATATAAAATGACATATCAAAAATAGTATAAGGGCTCATTCCTGACACCTCAACATTTCACTGAGCTCAAAAACTATTAACAGTAATGCACTTTATGTATTTTCAGATTTGATGGTTTTATTGGTGATGAAGTTGGATTATTTTTGGTGGGAGAATTAATGATGTGCTGTTTATTACGCAGAAGTCCTTTATACAGAGAAAAGCTGGCTGGATTTCACAAAGAGCAGGATGACAAAATAACAATGTCAAGGACAGGGTGATGTTGAAACATGATCTTAACTGATCTGCCTGTGGGCTGAAAAACCTTGTCCTTATTAAGCCATTCATACACTTCTCTATGGTTTTACACCGCATTTTTGCCATTTCAAGCAAATAACATTTTAGTCAATCTAACCACATTCTCAGGTGTTTTGCAGAATGAAGCGAATTTATAAGTAATCAGTAAATCCACTTAAATGCATTAAATGTCGCAATAAAAACTAACATGAACTTTGGGAACAGCAAACAATACTCTAACCCCTGTCCTTATTCAGCTGTACTCCTACATCTGTTTTCTCCATGAGTCACTTAATTTAATAACAGAACTCGGGGGCCATATATAACAGTTTCAGAGAAACAATGTAAGATACCTGGAACTGACGTGTTGAGAGCCTCTTCACTGAAAAAAAAAAAAACTAAAAGCAAAACATCAGCTGTCTGATTTTTCGTTATTATTTTAACGCTGTTGACCATTTGTGATGACCATTCACTGAGGAAGCCGGGGAGAATTCTGAAAACCCCGAAGACAAACAAACATCAGCAGCACGATCTTGTGTTTTATCACAACTGATGGTGAATGCGGAGAACAACATGTTTATTACCATATCAGAGACAGCAATGGTGCTGTAGCAGATGGTGAACTATGCATACAAAGCATTCTTTCTATGCATTTCGTCATTTAACACACACAGTGAATAGATGTCACTATACTTTTCTACTAAATACATGGGATTTAAAAAGAAAAACATATGTTTTGTCTTTTTACTGGCAGAATTTATTGTTCTGTAACTGCCCCCCCTCCCCTCAACTGAACCCCGCGTTTGCGTCCTTATTGCCAATTACAAACCTTTGCATTCATTTACCTTTAATTCTATCTATATTTTCTCCAATAATACAACCAGCTCAACATGACATCCCGATAAATCATTATCGATCAGTCCACCCTTCGGGATTTGTATGATTCTGAGACACGACGTGGTGGAAATGCGTCGCATACAGAGAGACACGAGCGGTTCTGCTTAGTGATGAGAAGCCCGTACAGTGCAGAGCCAATGCGCCTCTAGTGGTAGACACACAAAAAATGATATTTTTAATACTTGTTTACCATCAATTCTCGCTCACGTGTTATATCACTCTCACACATGATTTTTTCCCCCCTTGACTTCATTGTCTTGCTTTGTGTAAAACACCTGACAAATCACTCAGAGTTTTTAAAGAGAGCGTTTTCGATATTAAGAAAAAAAGAAATATAAAATCGTCGATGCTTTACTGGAAAGACGCGTTTATGCTTAGCTAAATCACGAATGAAAAAAAACAACCTACAGTAATGCATCTCGTCATCACTGCGTACATAGCTACACATAAAAAAACCTACATTCTCGTCACCACTGCGCACATACACATAGATTTAAAAGAAAAAGACTTTTTTTTCACTGACAACAAAAAACTAAAATAAAGGAAGAAATTATAAGCAGCATATAGTTAATAGTCATAGTTGAAATTGGCCACCTTTTGCACTACAACCAAATGTCAACGATATAGCAGACTTCAAATCATCGTCTGACAGAGAGTTTTGTG
Organism: Neolamprologus brichardi; assembly: GCF_056152115.1. NCBI lineage: Eukaryota > Metazoa > Chordata > Actinopteri > Cichliformes > Cichlidae > Neolamprologus > Neolamprologus brichardi. Next base: position 25,131,483 of record NC_142109.1, on the reverse strand, counting down.
CTTCTGTTTCATTGTGTTACTGAGCTGAGGTTACTGGCGGTCATCAGCTTTGCGACGCTGACCCATAGCAGCAGCATCAAGTAAGCCAAAGTGAAGGCAGAAGTACGGTGAGCAAACCTTCAGCATTAAGAGGCAACAAATGGAAAGACAAAATATCGATGTAATAAAGACCACCTATACATACAACTGTTACCATGCAAAGCGCTCTGTCGTGGATTTGCGTTAATTGAGGAAGAATGTAGATATTTTTTGTTTGTTTTTACGTTTTTAGTTTTTCTTTAAGGGATCGCAAAGGGTTGCAACAAACTGCCTTTTATTTTTGGTATACCTCACCGGAAGTCCTGTACTTGACTATAGCTACCTTGACATCGCTTTTTTTAAACACCACATAAGACACTTGCGCCACAAAAGAGCAAAAATAAGGAAAGAAAAAATGCATTCACTTGTATTAAAAAAAACAAAAAAACAACAGTACTGACTTAAACTTAAAGTGTCTATTCAGGCACACTAACGTCACTGGTTAACTCCGCGACGTTAAAGCAAAAACGTCGACTAATAATTAGCCAATAATTAAACAATATAGATTTTCATCAAAGAAGAAAACTACATTTTCACTCACGTCGACTGAGAATATTAAGATGACAACATCTTCATAAATAGTAATATGAATTTTTTTTTCTTTAAAAGAGATATTCTCACACTCTTTGTTAAACAAAGAAACGCACAGTTTCTCACAAAAGTCAAAACTGCGCTTCCAAATCACCGACCTGTATCCTGCACGGTGTTTATATCCACTCCTTCTCATAAATTGAAATCCTTCGTTCAAAGGGTGAATAAAATGTTCTCCTCAGTTGTTACGGTGCACCGTTGCTCTCTCTCTCACTGGCTGACAAAATGTTTTTTTTTTCTTGTCCGCCAGGGTTTTATACCGCAGCTCGATGCGGAGCAGAGAAGAGCAGCAGCAGAGGTAACTAACGGTCACCGTTTGTTGCTGCTCCCATATAAGGAAAGCACGTGCGGAGGCAAAACATGTCTTAAAGGGCCAGCGACACTCGCGCGCCTCTGTGCACTGTGCCGCTTTTCAATAAGTGGATGATTCATGGAAAAATTCAATTAGCAACAACACTTCTTTTAGACTTAATCAGATTACTGACCATTGTTCTATATCCATTTAATAATAATAATAATAATAATAATAATAATAATAATAATAATAATAATAATAATGCGTTATTATCTCTTTATCTTGATAATTTAAGTAAAATTATGCACAGTGGATTGAGTTCAAGAAATTTAAAATGAGATAAGGTATACAACATAATCGTAAAAATGTAGAACACAATATATGCATCTATTAGATTCTGTAAATATAACATTTCCATATCCATATGTTGTGTGGATAATTGGCATGGATATATTGATAATTTAGAGAATGAATGTTTAAAAGGCCTATACAAACACAGAACAGTTTCTATTTCAAAAGGTCCTGTAGATAAACAAGGGAGTTGCAAAAATATTGGATTTTTCAGTCAACAAACTGTACACTTGTATTCTTCCTGAAAAGCAATACTATAGGTGAGTATTAATGTGGCTCTATCTGTATATGTGTATTCTGCCTCCTGGCCAATGTGTGCACAGATAGGCTCCGGCCCTCTGTGACCCTGAAAAGGATAAGCGGCTTAGAAAGCGCATGGATGTTAGCTTGTCATTGCTTCATTTCTAATTGCTGCTTTCATCCTTCAAACCTAAACCGGCAGGCTAAGACCACTCCAGGTCACGTGGAGTGATGCGGTAATGCACAATAAACAGTAGATGCTGTACAGCAACTATGTGCTGTAGTGATTTGGATAAGAAATGAGATTATCCTCTTTCAGAGCTGCAGCAGTGCTATCACAGTCAGCTGGGATAACATTGCTGGGGTAAGTAAATAGATCCACTTCAAAGGGATGCAATCCATCAGAATCCCCTTCGAGATGAGTTTTGATGTCTTTCACCGAACTCTGAAACTAGGAAGCTTTTATTTGTAATTCTTTGCTTTGTATTGCACTGTGGTCTCTTGATGTGACACATGTCAGATATGTTTAATGTGGCCTGTTCATAACTTACTGACTGACTGAACAATGTTAATATTTAATAACTTGTGTAACTTGACTAATCTCAAAAGTTTAATTATAGCTGCCACAAGTTGCTGCTGGTCATTCATATGCGTCTATCTGGCCACCACTTTCACTTTGATCAATGACTGTGCCCAAGTTTACAAAAAACAACAAGTTTCACATCATCCCTTTTTAAATGTTCTTTTTCTTTGAATGTAAAGAGAAGCAAAAACAGAAATTCTTGTAGATTCTGTTTAATCTTAACAGAATCTGTAAGTATCTGTAAACTCAGGCTCTTTAATGAAATGCTAATAACCAATGCCTTCCAATACTTTGCCTGCTCACTAGCCCCAAAACCTTTGTCAACTTGCTAAGTGTGGTTAAATATGGATAACTGGATAGCTCTGCTGTCCAACAAACTTCCATTCAGGAACAACTCTAAAACCTTTGCATGTCCACAACGTCAGTGACAATTGGCAACAACTTCTGCTGTAAGAAAAAACAAAAACATTTTTTGACAAATTAAACACCATCACTGTCAATTTTTTGCGAGACAAAAGTTTGGACTTTTCTTTATCTCTCTCTCTCTCTCTCTCTCTCTCTCTCTCTGGTCTGTATCAAAGGGATAAAGACCAGCAATTCCCTCCAACACTGATTCTATTTGTTTACTGGTAAGCCTTTGTTGATGTTTGAGAATAGCTGCAAGATGGGTGCATGATGTATTACACAGATTCTCTGATGTACAAAGAACATGACAGTCATCTGGCAATGACATGTCCTTTGATATACTGCAATGAATTCTGACGAAATGAACTGCAGAATCTGTCCAGAGTCTTATCGTCCTTTGTGATCTTGCAAACTTCATATTACTCAGCTTTAGAAAATAAAAGAAACATTATAAACCTCTATTTAACTAACTATATAACTATAACTGTTCTCTAAACATGGGGTGAAATGAAAGCACCATCTCCTGTCTGTCACAGTAATCAGTTACAGAATCTCCAGAATTTTGTGAATCAATGAAGATGGATCACAGTTATCTAGGTCATGCAGTAACAGTAATTAATTGACTCAGTTATACAATAACCTGTTTAGCGGTTTATTTTATCTGAAGACTTTGGACTAACTTGGGACAATTTAAACTGCTTCTGGGCTACAGAACTCACCCAGCAGGCATTACAGAGATCTAAATGAAAGCTCTTAGAGTATTTAAAGACAAAACAAACGCTTGTCTGACAAAGCCAAGTGGATCCTAAGATGCATGTCTCCTTCTCAGTTTACTGTAACAACTCTGGACAGTTCATTGTTTCATTAGAGTCTGTGTTTACGTTTTGTTAACTCAGTCAGTGGTAAACTGAAGGCAGCGTACACAAACACTAAGGTAATTAGTCTTTCAGTTAGATACATATAATGGTAATTAGCTTTTGACTGAGCTGCACACTTTAAGTTCTCTGGACAAATCGTTGTTTCTTTTCTCTTTTAAACAAAGGGAACTGAAATAAAATGTAAGATGTGTAATCTCTTTATTGAAAACAGCTTATTTTATCCATAAAGAGACACATTGTGACACAGTTCTGTTGTGTAAAAAGATGTAAAAAATATAGCAAAACCTTGCTCAAGTTTCCATAGTTTTTAAAAACATGTGTCTGCATTAAAATCGAGAGTCCAACCACAGCAAGTGTTTTTCTCAAAACTGATATTTCCAATAATTGTCCATTTTCTTTGGCTATCCAAAGTAATCTTGAGTGAAACCAACAATAATCTTCTATCTTTATTTATTCCATTGAAACAAAACAAATCATACACCACAATGTTTGAGACGCCCAAATCACCTTCCTACAAAGAGACAATTATACCAGTGTTTTCACAATGAAGACTGATATGGTGCCAAACCTTAGATCCATTAACCTCCACACTGATCTCATTCTAAATAATGCTTCAAATGTACTGACTCCAGCAGTTACAAATGTCTCACATGCGCTGACATGAGTCAGCTGGTTTCCTCAGTAATATGAGCCTCATTATAAACTAAATGGTAAGCAGACTGGTTCTTATATAGTGCTTTTCCAATTTACCTGAGCATTCAAAGTTCTTCATACTTCATAAGCTACATGAAGTTTCTGTAAACTCATTCTCCTATGATTCATTCACAGATGAGCCATATAGAGCAATATTCTCTAGACAGATCTTCACTCTGTCTGTACATGCAATTTATGAGGATGTTTGTTTGTGTATACATCATCCGACATTGCTTTTAAATATCATTAGTGTTGGGGAGTAACGGAATACATGTACCGCCGTTACGTATTTAAAATACAAAATATGAGTAACTGTATTCCGTTACAGTTACCGTTTAAAAAGGTTGTATTTAGAATACAGTTACTTTGTTGAAATAAATGGATTACACGGCGGTACTTTCCTGTTTCATATTGTGGCGGGTCAGGCCTGTTTGGGTTTTGTTTGACAGCTATGTTCTGTTGTTCCAGGTGGCAGCGTTGCGGTTGCCATGGTTACAGGGTTACGCTCTCTCTCTCTGCGTGTTTCCTGGGCGAGAGAGCGCCTGTTGTTGTTGTGCTAAGCTAATAGGCAGAATGCTACCGGTATAGCTCTAAAGAATGTAGCATCATAGGCAGTGTAGTCCGTGCTGCAGGGAGAATGGACTGCCATACACGTTATGTGTCTGTGAGCGAGGGAGGGAGAAAACGGAAAAGTACGAGCTGTCATGGAGCAAAAACGGGAGCTGGAAGCATGTAAATATAATAATAACCACTGCAGCCAAGAAGAGTGCCTGACGAGCCCAGTTGTAAGTAAGCTATTAAGACTCGACTGTACACCGTGTTCGTGTTTTCCTCCAAAAACAATAAGTTCCGTTGGAGCAGCCTTTCAACGCCTCTCTCTGTCTCTCGCAAGAAAAGTTGACCCAGACAACAAAGTAAAATTAGTTTTCGGCTATGAGCCCGACACAGAACCCACCGTATTAGCCAGAGGTCCCTTTACTACGGTTCGGAGCCGCGGACCTTCAGTAACAGTAATAAATCACAGCAATAGTACATTCATGTAGTTGTAAACAGCATGATAATATATTAAGTAATCCAAAGTATTCAGAATACGTTACTCTCATTGAGTAACGTAACGGAATACGTTACAGAATACATTTTGGGGCATGTATTCTGTAATCTGTAGTGGAATACATTTTAAAAGTAACCTTCCCAACACTGAATATCATCATTGTTGGTCATTTGATCTGCAGAAAGATGTCTAAGATATTTAACCTTATTACAGACAGTAAGATTATTATCTGATTATTTAAACTTGAAAATCTTTGATATTCGTCCTCTTTGGTTGTACAAATCATTGTGCAGTGTTCTGGCATTGTGTCTGTTTCTCTGTATTTCTATACTGTTTTCCACACCATAAGCACAACATGTGTGAAGAATTAAGAGACTACTAGGACTAAATACCATAAGATCATCTGCATACATAATATTACCAACTATGCACTTAGTTTTATAGGCTCTGAATGCCTTTGATAATTTGTAAACATGCAGATTAAAAACTATTGGGGACAAAATTGCTCCTTGTTGAACTCTGTAGCCCACCGAGGGGCCAAAATGATAACCCCGCACCCCCCATTTTTCTTGCAAGGTTTGTTTTCCATATCAATAAACCAGAATTCTCACACATAAAGACTAATGAATTTCTAATGTTCAAAAACAGTTTAATAAATGCACTGTCAAGAAAAGTAAGAGTTAATTATACAGCATTTGTAGAGGAATGTGTCTTGAAATTACAATAGTATACATTGGTGAGCAGGCAACGCAATAATGTATATATATCACCGGTACAAAGGTAACTAACTAACTATTTTTTTTACCAATAAAGAACATTTAAATGATCCAAGCAAACGGTCATATCTTCATGTGGTCACACGTCTGAATTAGAAGAGATTCCAGAAGCACATTAATTTCCTAAGAGCTTGTAGTATTGTGATCAAGTAAGCAAACTCACACTGTGTCAGCTATGGCAAACTATTGTTCTCCAGTCAGTGGTAATAAAGACACCAACCCTTTACATATAATTGCAATAAATGAAGCGAAGAACACTTCACAGGAATGACAGATATTCTGTTCAGTTTTCATGAAACTAACTTTACATCACACAGTTTCTCAATCCTCCTACCTCAATCTAATGAAAACAGGCATCTCCAACTATCCCTCTGGACTGAGCAGAGCTGAAAATGTTGTACTCGTGTGCACTGTTTAGATTTTGCTGTGTGATTTTTGAGTCAGTTTTATTCCTCTTATTCTTGCTGTCTTAAAATACTCTGAAACCAGACACTGTGACTTCTTATTTTTCCTAAATGTCATTGTCATAGCATTTTTGTACTTCCCACTGAAAATGTGAAAAAGTGATGGAAGGGAAATATGCCAGAAAATACTTTTTCTTATTGTGACTCATTGTGACTAAGAAATCAAGCCAATGTTAGCAGCCTTGTTTGTGCTAAGGCGCAATTTGCACAGATACTGTGATGGAAACTCTGAGATAATAATAAGGGTCCACAGTTATGGTGCACATCTAGTCAGTCTCTTAAGAAAAGGCATTGAAAATGGTTAATTTAATTAACTGGTTAAGTCCTTGAAACCATTGAGAAAGACCATAGTTATTATTACACGGGACTAAAGCCTTCTTTGAAAACAAAACATATCAGTGTCACTGGTGTAGTTTGCTGTTTCAAAAACACAACACAATCATCATATAAAGCCTGTTATCTGAGACACTTACTTGTGTCTAAAATGTGAAAAACACAAAGAGAAGCACATGGACTTAACAGGGGAACAAGGCTCCCATGTCAAGGTTGACCTGAGTGATGAGGTGAAGAAGCCATAATCTCTTCAATAAGGACTTCTCAAGAATTTCTTGCGGGCAGTTTTTACTCTGGGTTTCTGAATGTGGGTTTCCATTAAAATACAGCTTGTTGATTCTCTCACTTATGCAACTGAAAGCATATCTACTGATCTTTTCATCTCCCATTTTTGTGAGTAAATATTTTAACGTGTCTTTGTCTCAGTTACTGAATCGTTTCTTTGTTTCGTTTTTGAATAAGGGACCGAATGTGTCTCAGCTTCCTCGTTTTCGGGTTGACCGATAGTAACCCGGGTCTCTCTCTTTTTGCAGGATTTAATTAACATGCAACATGTTTCACTTTCAGCCGTGCAGCTCGTAAATTGTCCTCCTTGGAAAAACATATCGTAATTTTTAAGGAGTACCTATGCTTGAAAAATATGCGGGTCCAGAAAAACAGGAATAAAACAGGTCAGGATGAAAATGAAGAAGAACAGGAGGAGAAGGAGAAGGAGGATGATTTTGTCCGATAGTAACCCCGGTAGTGGAGGAAGGGAGGTTTGTCCGATAGTAACCTGGGCACAGAGAATGATGGAGAAAAGCAGAGTAGGAGGGGGTGGTGTACATATCACCTAAATTTAACTCCGCATCGCAAAAATGTGTCACATCTGTTTGCTGTGCTTTAAAGAAATTACTGCCCTAAAACTGCATGGTTTTTAAAACCGTGTCAGTGCCACATTACACCCGTGGTCTTTTGCACTAAGCAATGCGGCGAGATAAACACGACACGGGAATTTTTATTTATTTTTTTATATTTGCATATATTTATCTAATGATTGTCACAGATAACATTGAATTGGTCTACGTACAATAGGACACCTTTCTCCTAACTGTGCAGCAGGCTACAAAAATGACTCCCGTATTCAGGAGTTCTGTTATATCGACTCCCTGCATGCAACGTAGACATCTTATGTAACATTAAGGAGCTGTGGGAAATTTGATTGACAAAAACATTAGTAACATAACATAATAATGAGGTTTTTTTCCCACTTGTTCTAAATTCCGGACTATTGTGTTTTATTGTCTGGTATTCGTGTAGGGCAGTATCATTTATGATTATGGCAGCAAGTGTCACTGTTCCTTAAGTGCTCCACAGAGTTTACCTTCCTCTCTTCTCAGGGAGTGAAAAATGCAGAATGGCCTAAAGAAACATGCATAACAGAATCAGCGTAGTCTTTAAATTCATATTTGTCAGATGTCAGCAGACATACATATTTAGCCTATCTGGAAAAATGAGCCCACGTTAAAGATGTGTGCTAGTATCTACATCTAGATGAAGGTACTAGCGATTTATCTGTGGACATCATTAATGGAATATAACATCAGTGTGGAAGTCATTGCCTTTAGTCATTGCCTAAAGCAGGAGGCTGGCTGGAGTTATTAAAAAAATAATAAATTAGAGAAAGATACTTTATTCTACTACAGTCTGTGCCCTGTGATATTTTTTGTGTTTGACTTTTGTGTTAGAATATGTATATTTATCATATTTATTGTGTATGTTATTCATTTAAATATTTTTTAAAGGCCCAACAAGGGACAGACATATTTCTTTTTCTATTTCTATCTTTATTCTAACGGTTTTCGGAGGTTAAGAACGGCATTTGAACGCATCGCGGTTTGACCGCAAGTTACCTCGCACTGCAGCCGCCGGAGAACTGGGTGAAAGGGGAATGATGTCACTGCTTAGCCGACGGATGAGAACAATAAAGACGCCAAGACTACTGGAAATGGTTACTGGGCATAAATACAGCAGCGAAGACGCTTGAATAATTTATCACTTAAAGCATGTTTTAAATCTGAACAGGACACAGATACTAAGTTTACATTTCTTAAACTTACAGTATCATTTAACGTGGAGTCAGTTATACCGGATAGTCTTAGAACAGTTTTGTTTCCCTTTCCCTTTTCCTGTTTCATAATCATAAACAAAGAGGCTTTTCATCTGTCAACTAATGACTTGTTAATAGTTCACTTAACATGTTTGTTTTTATTTTCATTGCCACACTTCAACACTTATATAAAGATCCATAGCTGCAGATAATTTAAGATTAAATCTCAGAATCGTTGCTGTTTGTTTCCTTTTTAAACAAGTTGCGTGTTGTGGATCCAACCAGGTCCCATCAACAGCAGAAACTGACACAAGCTCAGCTCAGAATGAACTATATATGCTGCGAGGTCAATCCGTGCTTCACTGGATAAGTAATAAATCAGATTTAATTGGCTCTGATGTGGCAAGAAGTTCTAAGAGGACCGGGGGTTTTAAATCACAAGAAAGGGTCGAGAAAGGATCACAGCTTTGAATCCTTGACCTATGACAGAGTCAAAGGAATAAAGAAACTTTTCTGTATTGTAATTTAAAGATCTAAAGAAAAAAATCACCAGGAAGGCACATAAGTAAGCTTTGGGTGACTGTACAAATTTTGTGTTGAGTACAGTGCAGTCACTGAGCTGCTTTCTTGTGTGTATGTAAGGTGTATATGCGTATGTTGTTGTTTTTTGATCATGTGGGCCATTATCAGTTGCTATTAAATATCTCAAAATCTTAGCGACAAAAATGCAAACTGCATTGTTTTCCTTTATTTTGTCTCTTTGTTGATTTATTGCATAAACTCATGACCAGTAACTCACACACTGAATAATGATTGTCCGTGTAGCTGCAATGAAGCTCTTTAACTCCACTGGGGACGACCTACATATTCGCAGTTGTTGAATGAGCCTGTTGTTGTTGTTCCACTGGGTTTCAGATTTTTGATTTCTTTTTCTGGGAACCATCTGAAAGAATGTATTCTCACAAGTCATGACCCAAACTAATTTGTATTCTGTTATGTGCCCTATGTCCTGCTTTATTTCTAAGCAAGCATTTCTAAGCAAGTGGTAAACAAGTGTTCCAGCTTTTGGGACCAACTGTACAAATAGATCCATACACAATTATAAAATGTTCTATTTTTTGGTTCCCATTATAACATCTCTGCAACAAATCCAGCTATGATGAAGCTTATAATAAGCTTATTGGCTTCACAGCTTGTTTATACTTTGTTTACTCATCTCTAAAATGATATCAAAGGCCCTTTTGAAGGGTGTGAAAAGTTAAGTCTTTGAAATAAAAGCATGGGAAAAATATAACATTAACTTCATATAGTAACAAAGTGACAAGTGGACAACTGTAGTTTCTGGTATGGCTACTGAGGGTTTCTTCTATGTTAAAACACCCAACTTTAGTCATGAGAAGGACATGTTTATAGTCTGACACCAAAAAAGCAACAAGAAAAGGTTTAATTTTGGTTGATTTACAATTTTTTTTTAACTTTTACATTTTGCTAAGGGTTAAGTTAGGTTTATGGTGTGGTTGGTGTGTGCAAACACAGGCAGCTGTAGACAGTATCTCTCTGTTAGGCCTCGCCTCTGCTAATGTGAGTCGTTGACCTGGACATCTCAACTGTGTTTGTGGTCTTTGTTCTTTTGGAGCCTTTTAATGAGATTATCTGATGGTTATCTCGGCCTGTTGCAAGGTGCGAGCCATCCTGATATTTCTTTATCTTATTAGTCTTTTACTTAGCACTAATTACGAGGTATTTGGTGCTAATGACACTTCAATCTTTCATCAAAAAGACAGTGATCTTTTATTAACACTATATGGTAATAATATGGAGTTAAACTGGATAAAATTAGACCTACTGGCATGAAAAGACTTTACATCTTGCCATGTTTCATTATTTTGTGTCACCAAGATGATACAGTTATCTTCAGGCAAGGATTTGAAAACCTTTTCTTTTTAATGTTTTTAGGTCATTCTCACAGGAAACTTTAAAGATCAGTACCTACAGCTGATGGCATCATGTATACCTATGTAAAACAGCAATGATGATGCAATTCACTGTGTTCTGGGAAAACACTAAACAACTTTTTTGAAAGTTTTTTTTTTTTTTAAATAAATGGGCTACAGTTAATGTTACAGATATATAAACTCATAAATGAAACATTCATAACACCTCTCCTGTCCTTGACACATTTTTTAGATAAGATAAGATAAGATAGAACTTTATTAATCCCTCGGGTAGGTTCCTCTGGGAAATTTTTGCAATATGAAAAGAAATGAAACACATTTCCTTTCAAGTTCGATTGATGATAATACGAAAACATTCATCAAAAGGAATCATCGGGGTAAATACATGTATAATACATGATTTAGCTTAGGTGAAACTTGTTTGCTGAATACAGTATGTTGCATAATGTGTTTACAGTGTGCTCTTAGTAGGCTGCTATTGTAGACTTTTCTCTGACCTGACCAGAGCGTATGTGTGAGAATTTAAGGATGTTTATGTGAACATATTTATATGTGCATTCATTGCTTTGATGACCTTCAAAAAAGTTGTAAAATATTTTCTCACTCACTGCCAATGGGCTGTAAACCACACCACGATGTTACTTTTTGTCAGTTTATTCCTGACCCTGTACAGGAATTCCTTTCCTTATAAATGTGGATAATTTATGGCCACATGATCAGATATCCTTTTGGAATGCAACAAGTCTTGCATGTTTGGATAACTCTGAAGAAGACTCTTCTGCAGGTCACAGAAAGCAGGTCACAGAGACAAATTTATGCATTAGAGTTGCACTTTTACTCTAAGCTGCTTGCATGTTTTATGTCGTGATCACAAAAAGGACTTAAATGTAGACACACAAAGTAAACTGGAAGGTGAAATAAACAATAGTGACTTAAATAAAAGTTTTTGGCAAACAAAAAGCCTCTGGAAGAACAGATAAGTCCCAATAAAACCATCAAAGAAACATCTGCAAGAAAGCTGAAAATCTAAAAAAATGCAAGAAATCGTAAAATGGCCTGAATTTGTATAGCGCTTTACTTAGTCCCTAAGGACCCCAAAGCACTTTACATGTTCAGTCATCCACACACACACACACTGGTGATGGCAAGCTACATTGCAGCCACAGCCACCCTGGGGCACCCTGACAGAGGTGAGGGTGCCAGACACTGGCGGCACCGGGACATTTGACCACCACCAGTAGGCAACAGGTGAAGTGTCTTGCCCAAGGACACAACAACCGAGACTGCCCGAGTCGGGGCTCGAACCGGCAACCTTCCGATTACAAGACGAACGGCCAACTCTTGAGCCACGATCGCCCCCAGAGACAAAACATAAATCATACTGGGAATAATAAAAATCAGCTGTTGTGGATCTGTGCCACTGCTTTTTAGATATAGCAGAATAAGAGAAACTGGAGTCTAGTTTACCCTATTTTTGTGTTAAATTAGAATTTTAATGTAGATATTTTATGCAAACAAACAAAGCAGTCACAATTATAGTAATGGTTGAGTCAGTAAAATGGACTTTCTCACAGAATATAATAATTCTAACTGACCTCCATTGTGCTGAATGTGTGAGGAATACAGGAAAGGGACCTCAAACATCTAAAATGATATAGAAGTTATTATATGTGATTAGTCAGACAGTGGGCAAGTTTTCATATTTTGTCATTTGAATGTGTAAATAGTGTGTGTGTGTGTGTGTGTGTGTCAGTGCTGACTAGCCATCTGCCGCCCTCTGTTCTATATAACGGTCTATTCTTCTCAAACAGCTGGCGACCACACTGACCTCCGCCTATTCTCTCTCTCTGTCTGTCTGCTTTTCTTTTCTCAGTCTAGCATTTAGTAAGTATTTAGGTCCCTACACTGCATGTGGTATCCCAGCCTCACCATTTAACGTCTGTTTAAATGCTCTTTACTTTTTCAAAGGTAACGCTCGAGATCACATTTGTAACTTTGTTTCACTACAGAGCGATCTCACTGAAAACAATAAGTTGCTGTTGTGTTGTTGTCCTCCCTCAGTGTTGTGCTAAATGTTTAAAACACTAAGAGTGAGCCTGTAACACAGGGGAGTGGAAAGTAACAAGGCGACAAGGTTACTGGGTTCAAGATTAAATGTAACAAACCTACCAATGTCACACACACTGATTTAACTGTGGTCGAGACAAAAATTAAGGGTGTTTAGTCATTTTTGCTCGAGAAGATTTGAAATTGTGTAAAATGCATCTAAGTAGTGGTCAAAATATGAGCCTTGAATGTTAAAAAAACAAACAAAACGTGTTTCAAAATTCTTTTCAAAAAGCCCAGTGCAAGTAGAGGTTGAAGGAAGATGAAGTAGAAAGACAATGGGTGTAATTTGTTTGACTGAACCCAGGAGACCTGCTGGCTGATGCCAGCTTTTATAATGTAGAAGTAGGTTCACCAGTTTTCCTGATAATTTTTTTTAACTCAAAACAGATGAGTAACCTGTAGGTGGTGTCATTATTACATTATATCTATGCATGCAAGCAAAGCTAAAGTTAGCTATAAAAGCATAAAATATGTTATTGTTTAAGTAATTTTAATGTATTCTATGTTAACCGCTGGTGGTCTCACAGTCTAAAAAGGTGAACAGGAACATAATTTAAGAATGTTTCTGCAGAGATAACCTGTTTTTATGTGTTCAGATCAGTTCTTTTCATTTCCTTTTTTTTGCTCCTGTCTCTTTAAACATTTCACCCCTGCTGACAACTTTCAGCCATTTTAGGAATCTCTGCACACTGTTTGCAGGGAAGTAATGCTATGTTATTTTGACCCCCTCTTTCTGTTCTGCCTCTTTCACCCCGCCATTTGGAATTCTTGTCCTATATTTTTCTTTCTCTGATTCTGCTGTCGCGGTTGTTTTCTCCTGTCAGGGCCTCTGTCTGCTTGTGCTGATCAAGCAACATTTATGTCCTGTGCAAGTTATTCATGCTCACAGACACGCACATGCACAACCACACGCACAACCAGCAACACACAGGGAGTCTCATCAACCAAGTTCAATGCCATGCTCAGAGATAACTTATTTAGAAAAGCTAATGGAATTTATTTCCTAATAGGTTTTGGTTTCAGCTGTGAAAGTTCCCCTGCATGTAATAAAACACAGCTGACAGCTATTCTTTCTCAATCTTAAATGATGCTGTGTTGGGGAAGATGTCTCTGTAAACGCTTTTGAAACTAGGCACACACAGATGCAAGCACACATGCATGTACACAGACATATACAAACAGATTATTACAGCAAAGCTCTGCTGTCGTTCCCAAAGGAGAACCCGTGGCTATTTTTGGCAGTGTGGAGGACTTAATACTGAGCGAGAGAGGTTTATAGAAAAAGGATTGAATAACCCCCGTGATCCTCTCTAGAGTGAGAGAGACAAAATTATTGCTGGTAAGATAATTTGCATTAACACAAATGACAAAACAGAAGTTTAAAGTTATAAATATAGCAAAAAACCAAACAAACAAACAGTCATTTTTCTCAAGTAATTTTCAGTAGATAACTGGAAACTTGAAAACCAACAAGTCTATCTGTAGCCAGTGATAAAAGTATCTGTCTGTGGTACCTTCAGAGGTTAATTATTAACATGCACAGCTCATTTTATGTAATGTACAACAGGTGAAAAGTACAACACCTTATACTAGAGCTGAAAATTTTGGCTGTGTGAGAAACAGCCTGCTTTCAAAAGAAAAACACATTTGCTATTAAATGCAATATCAATTTAAAAAAAACAGAGATAATACCAATGAGAGGCCCAATGACAGCAACCAATCTTGCACAATCAGTGGCACATTGTGATACATAAAGTTGAACATTTTTAAAAGGCTACTTATTAACTAGAAAAAAATATGCTAGTGAACCTACAAGTTGCTCTGCTGATTAAAGACCAGCTGCTAGTTGACGAGAGACACCCAGAATGGCTAACCAAAGGCCAGACGGTCCTGATCCACAAGGATCTGTGGATCAGGACCTATGCTGTTCTGCATAGGCCTTAACCCCCTCAGTGAGATAATTGACAAGACTGGCTACGGATACCGACCACGGAATAGAGCAGTTGTCAGCCACCTCCTGTACATGGATGACATCAAGCTGTATGCCAAGAGTGAACGAGACATTGATTCACTGATCCACACCACCAGGATATACAGCAAAGACATCGGAATGTCGTTCGGGCTGGAGAAGTGTAGTCGGATGGTAACAAAGAGAGGGAAGGTAGCCAGAACTGAGGGGATCAAACTACCAGAAGGCAACATTGCAGACATAGAGGACAGTTACAAGTACCTGGAATGGGAACCATAAACCATGAAGAGGCCGCTAGGAAAGCTGCAACTACCAGGTACCTGCAGAGGGTCAGGCAAGTCCTGAGGAGTCAGCTGAACGGTAATAACAAGATCCGGGCTATCAACATGTACGCCCTGCCCGTGATCAGGTACCTTGCTGGGATAATAGGCTGGCCAAAGGAGGAGATAGAAGCCACTGACATAAAGACAAGAAAGCTCCTTACCATGCATGGAGGGTTTCACCCCAAGTCCAGCACCCTGAGGCTGTACGCTAAGCGGAAGGAAGTGGGCCGGGGACTGGTGAGTGTCAGCACCACAGTCCAGGATGAGACAAGGAACATCCACGAATACATCACGAAGATGGCCCCAACTGACAGCGTGCTCAGTGAATACCTCAGGCAGCAGAAACCCAAGAAAGTGGAAGAAGGCGAGGAACCATCATGGAAGGACAGGCCCCTGCACGGTATGTACCACCGGCAGATAGAGAAGGTGGCTGATATCCAGAAATCCTACCAGTGGCTGGACAAAGCTGGACTGAAAGACAGCACAGAGGAACTAATCATGGCAGCACAGGAACAAGCGCTGAGCACAAGATCCATTGAGGCTGGGGTCTATCACACCAGGCAAGACCCCAGGTGCAGGCTGTGTAAAGATGCTCCAGAGACAATCCAGCACATAACAGCAGGGTGCAAGATGCTAGCAGGCAAGGCATACATGGAACGCCATAACCAAGTGGCCGGCATAGTGTACAGAAACATCTGTGCCGAGTATAACCTGGAAGTCCCGAGGTCAAAATGGGAGATGCCCCCAAGGGTGATGGAGAATGACCAAGCTAAGATCCTGTGGGACTTCTAGATGCAGACGGACAAAATGGTGGTGGCTAACCAACTGGACATAGTGGTGGTAGACAAACAGAAGAAGACGGCCGTAGTGATCGATGTAGCGGTTCCAAATGACAGCAACATCAGGAAGAAGGAACACGAGAAGCTCGAGAAATACCAAGGGCTCAGAGAAGAGCTCGAGAAGATGTGGAGGGTGAAGGTGACGGTGGTCCCAGTGGTAATCGGAGCACTAGGTGCGGTGACTCCCAAGCTAGACGAGTGGCTCCAGCAGATCCCGGGAACAACAGCGGAGATCTCTGTCCAGAAGAGCGCAGTCCTGGGAACAGCTAAGATACTGCGCAGGACCCTCAAGCTCCCAGGCCTCTGGTAGAGGACCCGAGCTTGAAGGATTGACCGCCCACAGGGGCGAGTGGGGAATTTTTTTCCTTTTTTTATATATAAAATTCCAATGATGATGTCCAAAGCACATCATCATCATATATTTGCTTTAAGAAACTCTGCTGTTCCACAAGGGACATTATAAAAAAAACTCTGAAATTCCAGCAAAAGTACTTAATACTCTTATCACTGAACAGTGCAAACTGGCTCTAATCTGGGAGGACCTGGTGTGCAGCTGAACAAAAAATGCATCAGACTCTGGCCTTCTTTGCAACTCCCAGGCAAAGTTGCTAACATGAGGAAAAAGTCAAAAATTAAATAAAAATAATACTGGATGGAATATCAGAGGGGGAGGGGGGGATTGTAATGTTTTACAAAGAGACAGCTTAAGGTGACTAAAAAAGAGCATTGTGAAAATTGTGAGTTTGGGATATTTTAATGAAGGTAAAGTGGGACGTTTGTGCTTGATAAAGGCTACTGTATCATACTCCTTTCTAACACAGCACCACACCCTGTGGACAAACATTAATGAGAGCTGTTTTCCTCCCATAACAGGGCAGTGACCCAAAGCACTGCTCCAAAACTTGCAACAACTATTTAGAAAGTGAAGCAGTCATCTGACATTCTGTCTCTAGTGAATCAGGTAGCACACCAACACCAATAAATCGTTGTGGGACCCGCTTGACCATATGATGCATAATAACAGACAGCTAGAATGCCAGATGTGTGTAAACATGTGACTGATCATCATTGTGATGGTGATAGCTGATTCTTAGATTAAAACATGATCTAAGAAAAACATTTCAATTACATTTTTAAAGATTAGTTCTTCAAGCTTCAGAAATGTCTTTTATACACTTCAATTTCATGAGTAGATTTTCATTTTTCCAGTCCAGCGACTGTCAAAAACACACAATTCACTTTTATTGGACTTGCCTGCACATGTTTCAGATCCGCTACAATGTTAATGAAAGCAATTTAAACGAAAACCTAGTTGAGATCAAAAAGACGAAGCCGAGCAACTCAAACGAGAAAAAAAACGAAGGAAGCATGGAAAAATGAAGAAAAAGAGCAGAGGTGTATAGATTGTGAGAAGAGAGGACACAAATAGGGGACAGCAAACCAGCACAGCTGCCCCAGTGAAAAAAGATGAGCCTCTTTTTCTTTTTTTAACGTTCCTCCTCATGCTGCTCTCGCCGCATCCACGTGAGAGACAAGGGGAAGGAGGGGAGAAGCAGAGAAATGAGGAGAAAAGGGCTAAAAACCACTTCATGGCAAACCTGCGCCATCTCTCAGCCAAAAACCCTCCTTAAGAAATTATTTGATTAAAGACTTAGGTTTAAAATGTCTTGGTATAACAGTGAGGTATCTAGAAAATATTACAATTGTGCAATAAGACACAAAAAGCACAAGTTAAAGCCAAATATAAGAAAAAAGTTGTAAATAAATGTTGAATTGATAATAGGATAAATGGAAAGAGAAGTCTAAAAAGGAAAAGAAAAAATGTTAAGAATGGATATATTTGATAGCAAGATGATGACCCCAAAAGACATCTAAACGCACGTGCTTGTGCTAGGTTTTTTTTTGCTGTGAACCTGAGCTGGTTTGCTGAAAGCTGGTTTGGCGATTTTTGGCAAAGCCAGTGATTTGGGGATATAAATAAATCTGTTATGTGATGGCTTTGGCCAGTGGAACCCGGGAACCAGCTACAGGATTCCATCATGATTAGGTCAGCCTCTTAGTCTCCATGAAACCTGGAAGAATCCCTTATCCTGGTGTCAAATCCATGCACAGCACACTGAACAAAACACACTGATGTGTATATAATTAAATATATTTAACAAGCGAGTCCAAAAACTTTTGACAACATGACTCAGGCTGAGGCTAGTTATTTCTTTTACAGGAAAAACTTGCAGCAAGCAGCAGTATCATAATAAAGCCTTACCTAAGTAGTCATGCGAGCAGTTATTTTGTGGGAGTAGGCCGTTGCCTCGAGGAAATGCCTGATATCTCATACTGAAACTCCATGAAATTCTCTAGGTGAAAAGCAGGAACATATAACTCTCATTTCTTTCAGCTACATTTACCAATAGGGTGTGAACGTCTCTGCTGTCAGTCTTGTATTTCATTTCCTTTAGCCTGATGAGAGGACGATGTGTTCTCAAAGTAGTTTGCTTTTATATTCCTAAAATAGAACTGAAACTAGAAGAATGGTCTCCAATTTTTCTTCTTTGCACAAAAGGACAAAAAAAACTATTAAACTTGAAGAATGATGTCTGCAGCCTCACTAATAGCATTTTCTCTCATCTGTTCAAGTAGTCCTTGTGTCTCCCTCAAAGAAGACTGTGGTTGTCTTTACAGTTTTTTTGAGTTCTCTGGTCACTTCTGTCACATCATAACATTTAGCTATATAAATAGACAAAATCTATTGGTTGACATATATTTACTGATATATGTCAGTAAATATATGGTTATGTCAGTAAATATACCTGCTGATTGACATGGGGGTCCATAGGGACTAAGTAAAGTGCTATACAAATACAGGCCATTTACCATTTACCATTTCCAAACATACATATTGCTAATCTGAAAAATCTCATACAGAAAAGGAAACATTTTTCTTTCCTCACCTCTTCTCTCTACTATGGTAACAGCGTCTTATTCCTGGTAACACTTCACAGGCAGCATTTTCCCATCAGTGCTGTTTTTGTATGAAGGCCACAGTATCTTTGTGTATTCTGCTCTGGTTGATCCCAGGTGCATTATGTCCTCTCATGAAGGGCAGTCTTTCAGTTTAGTGTGCATTTGTTTTCCTGTGTGTTCTTGTAGAGTTTACGTATATGTTGTTGTCCATATTTGTTACATAATATAATTTCAAAATGACCATGAAGGTCTGGATCCGTGGAATGAGTCATCTTATTCTCTTTGGACTCCAGCTGCAACAGCAAGACCAGCGGCAATGGCAATGCTGGTCTCTAGCGCCATCTGCTGCACCACATTTGGAAAAGCACTTTTGTGAAACAAAACATCTGTATACATTTTCAGTTCACTTGGTTATTTCTATTTGCCTTTTTTAAAAACTTGTTTCGACCTTTCCCACTTTCTCATAATACATAAAGGTACAAAGATATGACGTATGAAGTAATGAGGCTTATTTGATGTTGTCTTTAACTCTTTAACTCACACAGTGTCTTTAACTCTGATCTTTAACTCCTGATGATCTAGTGAGATTATCTCTTGCATCAGTGCGAATGCAGAGTTGACATCAATAGTGTGAAATTAGTCACATTTACAGAGAAATACTGTCATCCTAGAAAAATACTCCATTGATTTAGTGTATTACATACTCTCACAGCAGAGTTAGAGCATTGCTTTTACTATAACAACAGATTTTTAAATTTGATTCAGTTCAGCTGAAGATTGTCAACAAATGTAGTGTATTTTACAAATTTGTCATACAGCTTCGATTTGGTCAGCCTGCTAAAATGCGTTTTAAGAGTTAAAACAGCCAGGTGATATAAGCAGTCCTCAGTTTATTAAATATCTTAGACTTCATGTTCACACAATCCAAGGAAATTTAATGGTAATATACTCATGGGGCCTTTGATGGTTTGAAGTATTAATTCACACAGCGAGAGGAATAAAGTTACATTAGAGACTTGAAATAAGATTGATAGCTGTTGTACTTCGGGTAAAATGGAACACTCACTCAAATCATCTACTGAAAAAGAAAAGAATCAGTTTTCTTGCCTTTCCTCATCCAAGGGTGTTCACTCTGAGGTTTTTTTCCCCCCAGTTGCAAAAATGAAAGAATTAACCAAGCAGAACCAGGCATTGATTTTTACATTTTAAATAGTCAGTGCTGCTTTAAGTAGTACTGAAACTTTTACACATCAAAATGTTTACTTCAATGTAAAGCAAAAATTTAGAATTTAGATAGAAAAATGTGGTACCAACAGGTTTGATGCAACTTTGCTCTACAACCTTTAATGAGACTTCCACAAAAACAGCAAAATTCTGTTTTCTCTTCTTTAATGTCACACATCTGCAGTGGCAGATGTGTGGAGCAGAGGGAGACAGGACCCAAGTGCAGACATAACTGTGAGTGAGCCTTTATTTACAGTGAGGACAGAATACAAACAAAAACAGAAAAATGTCAAAGACTAAACTAAAGTAAGCAACTACAAAAGCAATATAAAGGAACTAAAAACCTTGAGAACCTGATTGGAGACATGAAACACAGACAGTGTTGGGAAGGTTACTTTTAAAATGTATTCCAATACAGAATACAGAATACATGCCCCAAAATGTATTTTGTAACGTATTCCGTTACGTTACTCAATGACAGTAACGTATTCTGAATACTTTGGATTACTTTATATATTATCATGCATTTTACAACTACATGAATGTACTATTGCTGTGATTTATTACTGTTACTGAAGGTCCGCGGCTCCGAACCGTAGTAAAGGGACCTCTGACTAATACGGCGGGGTTCCTGTGGGCTCCGAAAAATAGCTTTACTTTGTTGTCTGGGTCAACTTTTCTTGCGAGAGACAGAGAGAAGCGTTGAAAGGCTGCTCCAACTGAACTTATTGTTTTCGGAGGAAAACAGGAACACGGTGTACAGTTGAGTCTTAATAGCTTACTTACAACTGGGCTCGTCAGGCACTCTTCTTGGCTGCAGCGGTTATTATTATATTTACATGCTTCCAGCTCCCGTTTCTGCTCGATGACAGCTCGTACTCTTGCTCACAGACACATAGTGTATGGCGGCCCATTCTCCCTGCAACACGGACTACACTGCCCATGAGGCTACATTCTTTAGAGCTATGCTTGTAGCATTCTACCTGTTAGCTTAGCACAACAACAACAACAACAACAACAACAACAACAAAAAGGCGCTCTCTCAACCAGGAAACACACAGTCGCAGAGAGAGAGAGCGTTGTCCTGTAACCATGGCAACCGTAAGCTGCCGCCTGGAACAACAGAACGTAGCTGTCAAACAAAACCAAAACAGTCCTGACCCGCGACAATATGAAACAGGGAAGTACCGCAGTGTAATCCATTTATTTCAACAAAGTAACTGTATTCTAAATACCACCTTTTTAAACGGTAACTGTAACGGAATACAGTTACTCATATTTTGTATTTTAAATACGTAACGGCGGTACATGTATTCCGTTACTCCCCAACACTGAACACAGAACACGAAAACCTGAGACAAGGAACCCTGGAACAAGCAGAGGATGATGCACAGGCAATCCAGCAACAAACAGATGAAGACAAAGGGCTTAAACACACAGATGGATAACGAGGGAATGAGACAAAGGAGGAGAGCACAGCTGTGAGAAATCACACACAACGAGACCGGGGGAAGGAAAACGGAAAATGCTAACATAGCACACGAGACTGTCAAAGTAAAACAGGAAACATGAGAGACGCAATCCA
The DNA here is from genome assembly GCF_056152115.1 of Neolamprologus brichardi. Lineage (NCBI taxonomy): Eukaryota > Metazoa > Chordata > Actinopteri > Cichliformes > Cichlidae > Neolamprologus > Neolamprologus brichardi. Next base: position 25,109,691 of record NC_142109.1, on the reverse strand, counting down.
AATTATGTTAATCATATAAACTCCACAAACTGCATCTCGACTCCTACAATTTCAATGACCCTAAGACTAGAAGGAATCACATGTAATGTTACTCTTATTTTATTGTCTTAATGGGGCCCTATTTGTGGCTTCTTTTCTGTCTGGTATACAGTGCTTTACAAAAGTCTTCTATCACCCCTCACGTGTAGCAAACACAATAGGTATACATTATATAAGGATTAAACGTAGTTTAACAAGCTTGAAGGTCAATATTTGGTATGACCACCTTTATTCTTCAACACAGCCTGAACTCTCTTTCTTTAAGTAGTCTTCAAGAATAGCTATACAAGCTTCTTGAAGCAAATCCAAAGCTCTTTTTTTGTATGTTGGCTGGTGTCTGGACTCTTTTCTGTCCAGTTGATCCCACACTGTTTCAGTAATGCTAAGGTCAGATTCCAGCAAAGCCAATCAATGACTGATAATGTTCAGCTGGCTGTTTTCTCCCATGCTTGATCACAGAGTAGGTGGATCGACTGAAGGGATGGAGCGTTCAGGTCCTGTGTCAGGTCTTTGTTGGATTTTTCTCCCCTGTTTCTTAAAGACATAACTTTCTGATACAGTATCATCTGCTGTGGATAACTTTTTTAGGCTTGCCAGTTCTTTTTAAATGTTTTCGGAACAGACAACACGCCAGACTGACAGCTCTTTGGGAATCACCTTGTTGATACAAAAATGCCCTCTTAAGCCAATGTCAAAATTTGTTATCTTTGACATTTTTAATGATTTCAACTAAAGAAACAAATTATGTTTTTGCATCAGACACTAGTAACAAAGTGCCTAAAGCTACACTTTAAAATGAGTGAGTTCTTTGCTATGTTTTCTGTTATGTGTAGACACAACATTACTTCATCCTTTGAATTAGGTGCCAATTTTATGCTTGAACGACTCAGAGACCATTGTAAAATAATTCCTTTGAAAACAGTAGCTGATCATTTTCAGAGGAATGGATTGAACTCAAAATGACTATAAAAGCAGCTGATGCTCAAAGAAAAACACTGAAAGACCTTTGAAAGGCCTGGAGAATTATTTTTAAATTATTACTTGTTTATAACTTAATTTCTTTAAAAACCCAAGACAAAGATTCCATAAAATACCATTGTTGCTAATTTGATCATTTTCTTTTCAGGCTTAAATGAAAATTAAATCTGCAAACTTTTCACGTACTTCTCAAATCTCTCATGCAGTGTTGTAATGTAACACACACACAGCAGCAACACATGTAAGACACAGCAACATATGACACATGTTGTGTCCAAGTAATGTGAAGTACGCATATTAGCAAAGTATTATTTCCTTGCTTGCGGATTGTTCACATCAGCATAACTTCAATTTTATGCTCGTTTCTTTTAGATATTCAGGTAAGAGCAGAAACATCTGTAACCATGAGGCCATGCAACCTGACAACACTGGCCTGATCATATTGGATTCAGCCTCGATGGAATGACCTCCTTCAATGCATGAATACAGTCACTGTACAGGCATTTCTTTAAGTGAGTTGTGCCACATCAATGGCCATGCACTTTGTAGATTGCTTTGCAAATTCCAAGTAATAATATTAAGAATGGCATTCTACTTCAGGGCCTTTGCCTTCAGCTAAACAGTCAGATTTGATACAATCAGAATCAGAATCGTGTTTATTGGCTGATTCTGATTACAAAGGACTACTTTTGGAACTTGAGCAATTTACAGATCTTCCAGCAGAGGGTATTTGTGAGTAGAATTAGTGGCTCCTCAAAGTGCTGTATAAGAGAATTAGAGTAAAGAGAAAATATCCAGTTAGTAACAGTTCTGGGGTGAAAATGTCTTGCTGATGCCAATGGTCAGAGAGGAATGGCTGAACTGCTTCAAGCTAATAGGAAGGAAAAAATAAATCAAAAGTGACCAAACAACAACAACAACAAAAAAATGTCAGCAATAAACCAGATTGTGTCATCTTCATGTGGGTCATGAGGATCCAGGGTGTTGTCTTGCTCAATGCCAAAGCAGAGCAGTTTAAATAGGGAGAAGTATCAGTATCACACAGGAATTGTGTGATCTTGTCTTTAATCATAACTCAGTAAAGTTTGATACATAAAGTTGAGCTATTTTTTTTTCTCTCCATGCAACACCACAGTACATCTTTTAAAAAATTAATAAACAATTGTAATTGGATTTAGAGTGAACGTTTTTGTACAAGCACACAAAGCACGCTTGTAAGGTATGTTCAGTGTTAGAGCCAATGGGTACAAATCCTTATAATAATTTCACAATCTTTTGGGGACATCTTTTTTTCTGCACCACACTGTATGTTAGATTCGCAAACAAAGTTCTAAAATGAAACATTGTGCGATAGTCCTACATTTAAACTGTTGCTCTAAGCTTTTGGATGAGGTTAGGCGACTGCATATAAAACTGAGAAAACTGAATTTTGACATTTTTACATAAAAAGTTCCTCCCAAGAAAACATGAAAGAATAAATCGACTTGAACTCCAAAATAATGAATATCAGTAAGGTCAGCACTTATTTTCACAGAACTTAATCTATGGTAAGAAGCCTCACACTGTCAATTAAATCTGTAATAACTGGCACGGACACATTAAGGTGAACATCTCATTTTCAGGAGCCAGAAGTCTGTTCGTACCATGCATGCATTTCATATTTTATGGATAAGGGTGCCCACACATAAATAGGTATAATTAGGAGGTAAGGTGCTGAAATTAAAAGATAAACTTTAAAAGTCAGAGATAAAAGGTCAGAAGGTTGAATCCAATATGAGAAAATTAACAAGGTACTAAGGCACCATGTGTGATTTCTTAACAAAAAAAATCCTTGCAGGTACTCTGTATCTATAGAGTGGAAAGTTTTAATAGTAATCTATAATTTACTGGTGCCTTATTAACCTGTCCTTCAAATTGGCTGATAACATTTCAGTAAGTCAGTAAACTTAGGCAGGTAGACATGGTTAGGACAACCTGCTGACATTCCCAGAACAGGAAAAAGAAAGATGGTTTAAATGATTTTGATCACAGCATGGTTTTTGGTGTCACACTGGCACCGGTGGTCTGAGTATTTCAGAAACTGATGATCTGCTGGGATTTTTCCACACAACCATCTCTAGGGTTTACTGATAATGGCCTAAAAAAAGAAGATATCCAGTGAGCAACAGTTCTGGGGTTAAAAATGCCTTTCTAATGCCAGAGGTGAGAGGGGAATGGCCAAATTGCTTCAAGCTAATAGGAAGGGGAAAAAAAAGTCAAATTACACTGCAAACACACAACCTTGAAACAACTGGGCCTGGAACACTCCTGTCAGATAAGAACTGAAAGCTGAGGATAACCTTTTCACTGGCTCACCGAAATCGGACGATAAAATGTAGGAAAAACATTGCTATTGGTGTCAAGAAACATTTGAATGGTATCATAATTTGCATTAATCACGTGAAGGAACAATTCCATCCTGGTTTGCATCAGTAGTTTAGTATGCTGCTGGTGCTGTAATGGTGTGGGGGATATTTTGTTGGCACCTCTTACTACCAATAGAGCATTGCTTGAATGCCTCAGCCTGCATGAGTGTTGTTGCTGACCACATCTATCCCTACAGTGCACCCATCTTCTGATGGTTACTTCCAGCGGGATAACACACCAAATCAGAAATATCAAATTATCTTAAACTGGCTTCTTGACCATGACAGTGAGCCCACTGCACTCAAATGGCCTTTGCAGTCACAGACCTTCCAATGCAGCCAATGATACCATGATAACATGGCAGATGATGAATCTGCAGCTGTGATGCTATCATGTCAATATGAACTCTTAGGATCTCTTAAGAATATCAGTACGTTGTAAAAAGGTTTCCAGCAGGTTATGGACAAATATAACTGATCTTGCATGGAATCTGCTAGTACCTCTTAAAAAAAAAGAAGAAGCACAGGACAACCTATAAATGGCATACATTTAAACTGGTCATACATTGAAGACATGCCGTACATGTCATGTCATTCCAACATTGTACAAACCTATATTTTTATGACTTTATTTAAGAACCTAAAATACAAAATATATATAAATCATGTTTTTTAAAACATGCTTTAAAAATTTGAATCTACAAGTAACAGGAGAACATAAGATTTGCAAAGTTAAATCTGACTTATCATTTATATAACATCTAGGACTTTCAGATCTAACGCTGAATTTCTTCCTGTTAGCTACTATTTCAAATCAAATTTATATGGCTTGTTTATTAATTCATGGAATGAATTAATAAACAAGTGAATGAATTGAAAACAATGAATTTCATTAAACCAGGGATGGGTGATCAAGGTCAGTAGAATCTACTACCACTTGTTTGTTTTTAGATTCAGGTCAGTAAGCCTGATTACCCACAAAAACTATTCTCAGTTGGTTTTTGGTACTTCAGAAGGCAGAAAACACATTAGAGTGAAAAAATTTTGTAAAAGTAAAGATACTAATGCTTTCAAAATGGGCTGGGAAGAATAAGAGAGGCATAGTGTTTAGAAAGTTTGCTGAACTGCACTTTGTATTCGTATAACTTTTAAACCACAATCCTGTGATGTAAAATGCCCCAGTTTTCCATATTTGAATTTTTTTTTGAAAGAAGGCAATTCTGAATAGCTCAAATTTGAGGTTTTTCATATTTTTTCTACACAGAGTAGATAACTATTATCAAGGCTTCAGTCATCACAACATTTAAATTAATTTAAATGTTGAACATTTAAGTGGTCTAAACACAATCTTCAGTCTAACACAACTGAAGATTGTGTTAGACTTTCAGAATTATTGTAGTGTCTTGCTTTACCAGCACTGTTGCTGTTTAGTCGTTTGTAAAAGATTGTACTGTTTTGGGCTTAAGGATCTGTGAACGCTTCTCATGCTGCTAATAATAATAAAAAATCCTCCTAAAAAAACTAAACAAAAACTGTTACAGACCAAAGTTGTTTTACCTCTGTAATTATTCTTCATCTTGGAAACGAACACAGAAATAGGATTTACCGTCCAAGTAAATCAATTTTACTCATTTTATGTGTTAAAATGGGGCGACCGTGGCTCAAGAGTTGGGAGTTTGCCTTGTAATCGGAAGGTTGCCGGTTCGAGCCCTGGCTCGGACAGTCTCGGTCGTTGTGTCCTTGGGCGAGACACTTCACCCGTTGCCTACTGGTGGTGGTCAGAGGGCCCGGTGGTTGCCAGTGTTCGGCAGCCTCAACTCTGTCATTGGGTGGCAGGGTGGCTGTGGCTACAACGTAGCTTGCCATCACCAGTGTGTGAATGGCTGGATGACTGAATGTGTAAAGTGCTTTGGGGTCCTTAGGGACTAGTAAAGCGCTATACAAATATAGGCCATTTACCATTTAAACTCTGAAGAAAATAAAACCAGAGAGTTTTAATCAGTTCAGTTCTGTGGGTAACCACTGCAAGTGCCAAAGTAATACATATTTAGTAGGTTTTATTGAAAATCAGAGCAACAGAGTAATACAAATAACTAGATCCTCATTCGTGCTGTCGATACTTGCAATTTTAATCAAAGTTAAACGTAAGTAACAGCTTTAAGATTTGATGAATAAAAGATTTTTAATGTCTTATATAACTCCCACTAACCCTAACAAACAGACACAATTCATGAACAAACAACTGCCCTGGGTTCCACAAGACCAACACCAAGCAAGCACTGAGCAGATAAGCCTAAAGGGTGCTATGAGAAGTTTGCCAAGTTTTAATATATTGAGAAGAAGATAGTATCGGCATTCAGTTTAAAAATATATATAAAATATAAAATAAATATAAAAAATTTAAGAAAATATAAAAAAATATAAATCTTTGTATATATATATATATATATATATATATATATATATATATATATATATATATATATATATATATATATATATATATATATATATATATATATGTATGGTCCCAGTGGTAATCGGAGCACTAGGTGCAGTGAATCCCAAGCTAGGCGAGTGTCTCCAGCAGATCCCGGGAACAACATCTGAGATCTCTGTCCAGCAGAAGAGCGCAGTCCTAGGAACAGCTAAGATACTGCGCAGGACCCTCAAGCTCCCAGGCCTCTGGTAGAGGACCGGAGCTTGAAGGATTGACTGCCCACTGGGGCGAGTGGGGAATTTTTATATATATATATATATATATATATATATATATGCCTCTGTCGCCTCTGTCAGTGCGCCCCAGGGCAGCTGTGGCTACAATGTAGCTGCCATTGCCAGTGTGTGAATGTGTGTGTGAGTGGGTGAATGACTGAATGTAGTGTGAAGCGCTTTGGGGTCCTTAGGGACTGAGTAAAGCGCTATACAAATGCAGGCCATTTACCATTTACCATATGTGTATATTAATTAATCTGCTAGCATCTGCTAGCATTAATTATGTATATTAATGTAGCAGAGACATATAAGGTGCATGTATTTCCTGATGTGACAACAGCATTCCAGCAGGTTTCACTGGGTGCTGTGGGGAGTGAATGACAAGATAGCAGTGGAAGGAGATGTGATAAACCTGTAATTGGATGAATGCTGAATATCTCACTCCACTAGGCAACAGAAAATGAAAAAGTCTCCTACTAGCTAACCAATCACCAACTTTGCATATGAATAGTAAGAATATGAGAAATCATAACCATGGCTTTAATAATAACTACATCTAGAACATGAATTATTTATGAGGTGTAAATCCCAGACTGTGTGAGGGAGCCGGAACATTATGGACTACACGTGTTACCTTCTCGCCTCCTCTTCTATTTTCTCATTAAGTGTAGAGAGGAACAATAATCACAATTTTTTAAAAACAGTATTATTTTTTTGGTGCAGCTCAATCCTTTACTCTTCACATCTGTTCTCCATAAAATGGGCTTTTGCCTCGGAGGGAGAGAGAAAAACAAACAGGCAGCTTTTTGTTGAAGTTGTGATGACAGAACGTGGGCCAACGTTTACTCATCTTGGGAATGAAAGACTCCTCTGACTTTACAGAGGATTTAGAAGTTAGACAAGCATGTCCAAACACACACACACACGTCCATACAGCGAAGTAAAGCCTTCTGACTGAAGTCCTTCTCCTTCTCGTCTCTCCTTCTGCCACTTACTCCTTAATTAGTTTCGTTTCTCTCCCTTGTTCTTCCAGTTTCTTTCTACTAGTTTTTCTCCACTCTCACCTGCTTTCAAAGCAATACTTCACTTTGCAACAAATAAGTTTTCATGCAGTTTCAGCTAGGGAAAATTGAGCACTCAAGTGACTTAGAATAGAAACATGGTATTTTTCATTTTCAAGATGGAAATAAACTTGTCTCTTGCCTCTTTGATGATGTTTACTATCCAGTCATTGCCGCTTTATCTTGGATGCCCCGAATAGACACTAAGATCTAACTGCAAACCTCTTATTGCTGAAGGTTATCAGCCTTCATCCACCAAGGCAAGAGCTAAGGGGAAATATATATTTCAGTGCTGCTGAAAGACAGATAGACAATATCTGTTATGCAAAAACCTGGTTGAGTTTGAAGAAACTTTGCGGAGAGGTGAAGAATAGGAAAAGAGGACCTTGCCATCTTTGCATGGTTATGGATCAGAGGCAGATTCAGGAATTATTTTACCTTTTCTATTTTACCTTTTTTTTTGCCTTTAAAGCGAATTATGAAGCTGCCTGGTTCATTTCATAAAAACATAATGAAGACATAGAGCAAAGTGGAAGGCCTAACCTATTGCACAGATCTAAAAGGCTTCTATAAAAAGGGCATTTGGCCTCTTTATCAGTATCATTCAAGCTTTTGTTATGTTTTTAAGGCTATTAAGGTCTATTTCTGGTCTTATATTTCTTTTTAAAAAAAAAAATGTATTTGATTAAAAGCACAAAACAAATAAATAATGAATCAATTTTTAGGCTAAACTGCTCTATGATGTTACATAAATTATCTTTGTCAATCTGCAGTTAAATAACAACAAAAATGTCCTTTAGCTAAACAATAGAAAACAATAGAAAAAAGTAAATAATTAGTAATGAACTAATAACAGTGTATGTTATAGAAATACAGTGGTCATTTTGAGTTAATTTTATTATCTTAATGATTAGAATACTTACCCTCATATTTTCATTTTTCATTACATAGTTTATGCCTCCATATATCCAAAACAAAACACATTTGAGGAAAACAAAAAATCTTTTTTTTTCATTTTATCTTTACAATTAGCACAATCTATTGAGTTTTGGAACTCAGAAAAACAACCCAAAAAAACTACACCACCAGTAATTGCAGCATGACTATATTAATTTGAAAAATAGATATTTGATTGATTGATTTGATTTAGTATCAGATACGCTAGCATGAACATCACTTTTGAAGTTTTTTCTTTTTATTATTGCATTTACTTGACTGCATTATTACTTCAATAATGTGTATACAGCATTAAAATGGTGTAAATTGATAGTTAAGACCAATACCACAAGCAGAGCTATCTACTGAAGTAACATTGGAAAAATAATTAAGCTAAATAGAATAAAGAATAAAACATAAGCAACATAACATAACGCCACTTGGTATTGGCTGCTGTGCTACTGCAAAACATCAAGTCCTTTCAGAGTACATTCATTTACATACTGGACATTTAAGTGAAAAACCTTTGCAAAAACTCAAATGAAATGAGATCAAATGCCATTAGTAATTACAAGATTAAATCACGTAAATATCATCATCATCATTATCACCGCCATCATCATAATCATTTCCATCATCACTGACCTTCAGAACTGAATTTGAAACATTTCAAATATTTATAGCATTCAAACAGGTAATCAGAGCCACAAGCAGTTTATAGCCTACACAGACACGCACACACAGCATGCCTCCACAAAGTACATGCAGGTTAACAGCTGCTGAACACAGAGCTGATAAATATTTTAAGGGGTACACAGATTTTCTCACCAGCTTGCTTCCCCTGCTGATGTATTAGGTGGTGTTATGGCCAAAAAGGATGTGCATGACTTATTGATGTGACCGAGGAGACTGCTAGATGATGAATGATGGAAGGAAATAATAAGAATTTATGCTCATTATGAAGGGAAGGATTGCTTTTGTGTGCTCATTAACACTGAGTTTGTTTATGCATGCATTATGGATTAACTTAGGTCTGCGAGTTACCTCGATAAACTGATAAACTTCACTCCGAATTTCAGATCTTTTTCACAAACTTCATGAGCAAACACATATTTATAACTGGTGTTCTTTCCAACTTTGTATTTCTATGATCTGATATTTACACAGCCGTTAAAATATAAGATTTTGCTAAAGTTGTTGCCCAGCAGAGATAGCACAGTAGTGTCATTTTTAGATAAATGCCTGGAAATTGGAGTTCAATCTAGGACTTTCATGTGCCCCTCACGATGAGTTAGGTTTAGGTAGGTTCCTGTCACTGCAGTTTCAGGAAATTACAGTGGCTCACATTCATTTTGTGGGCACAAACCATAACTGCTAAATGCCTAACTAAATCCCTTGTTCCATCTTGACATTAGCATGATTAATATGGTGGGGACTTTCTGGCCTCAGAAGGGAATATGTCCTCTTAATGTGCAATACACGTGCGTGTGTACACACACACACACACACACAGAGGGTACAGTACAGTTTACCGCTAAAGAATAACATTTGTGTCTTGTCAGCATTTTCTTGTCACTGTATGGGGTCAGGGCAGCTGTGAAGACACTTAAGCTGACTATAAAACGTACTGAATGTACTTTTATATTGAGGACTGGCAGCAGGAGGAAACATTTACTGCAATACCAGCTGAGTGAGTTGAAAAATGATGAGAAAAAGTTGTTTTTATGAATGTCTATATGAATTTGCAAGTATTGATTAAACTTGGATACAATGCTTCCACGTTCCCATAACTACAAATTCATTTTGATTTTTTTTTTGTCTTTCTTTCTGGAGTTGCCATGCAAATTGCCAAATAAGAAGCACATTTATTGAGACTACACTTCCATTTAAAATGTTTCCCCAGTTATAAGTGTGAAGTTACTGACAAACATGACCTTGGTCATCTCAAACATCTGTGGAGAACAAGGGCCTTGCTGCACTTTTCTCTGTTCTGTGTGCCTTTGATAACTTCAGCTTCAGCTTCTCTCAGGACCTCAGGAGCTATTTTTTCCTTTCTTTCCTTCTTTCATTTCTATCCCTTTGTCGGACCCACTTCCTGTTTTGATCTTAGTCTGCTTGTTTTAGTCCAGCTTTTTAATCATGGTATATGACACCTAAACCATCTATTTTTCTCTTTATCTCACTATGCGCCATTCATTCCTCTCCTTAGATTTTTACCTCTGTCATTTCAGTTTTGCTTGCTCCATGCTGTTCTCCCCACAATGCTGTGTTCTCTTATACCCGCCGGCCTTGTGGTCCAGGGTGATTACAGTATTTATGTCTTTGTTATTCTTGATTTGCAAAGCTGTCCACAGCCATTGCTTAAATTGTTACGCTTCGTGCTCGTGAATGCAAAATGAATCCCAAGTGTTTCTCAGCAGCAGCTGAAGCTCAGTTTTACTTATCGTGACAATTTTTCTTTTCTGTCCCACAAATCCAAATGTAGTAGCCTGAATGCAGTGCCGATGAAGAAATTTGTGCTTTATAGATATATGCACACTCTGCCATGGACGTACCTGTGTGTGGCACTACGCTATTAAATATCGAGCATTAGTAGTGCCAGGAAATAAAGAACTTGGCTCAACCCATTCATTTAGATGAAGCCAATTAGAGGAGCTGTCTGGGGATAAGGCCCTCACTGGGCCATTTATATATACCACTAATCAGCACACACACACAAACACACACCCATATGTATAGATATGTGTGTGTGTGTGAGCTTTTTCATAAGATAAATGAGTGCTGCTTAACAGTGCAGTAAATACTGAGGTCTCACAAGGGTATTGCTCTCTTTATTTCCTGTGTAACTCTCTTCCTTAAACACATGCTTACATTAGGTCTACCACACTCTCTCTCTAATTAATCCCTTAACTTTTTCTTGGTGTCCTATTTTGCCTCATCAGACTTTAAGGGATTAATTTGAGAATTTAGGCCTTTTTAAAAAAAATATAAAACTAAGTGAATAAGAATGAAAAATATTCTGAATGAAAAAATACAAACACAAGAGAATGTGAACTATGAGTGGAAAGATTAGTCTTTATTGACGCAGATGCTGCTCTCATTGCCCTCAAAGCTGTTTTCTTTTAATCAGAATTGTGAGTGGGGGGAAAAAGGTGAACTGAAAAGAATTCATAATTTTAGAGCCTGATGATTTATCCCAGATCTTTTCCATCTTAGGATCTGCGCCCACTTTTTGTTAATGTTCCCGTTTATCTCTTCATGACTGCCCCTTATTGCTCTTCCAGAACCATTTTTTCCCCTTTATCTAATATTACCTTTGTTTTTTTCCTCTCTCAGTCTGCGTCTCCTGTTTTAAGCTGTTCAGGCGTATCATCATTTATCTTATCAGAATATACCATCATCATCTGTCACTGTAGGTTTTGTGGGATGTGAAAAGTGAGTGCGGCGTATGTGCATGTTTCAAAAAGATATTGTAAAGTGGAGTGATAAAACAATATCAACCGTTATTGATGACGAGAACTCGGATGTTTATAAAGGAAGTAAAACTTTACCAACAGCACCAACACAGGAATAAAGTGATTAATCTGCTTGGGTTGGTAAGTGCTTGCATTTATTTCAGACTGCCACTTCAAAAGCTGCCATAGTTGACAAAAGACCATGTGAATATAAACAACAGTGGTCAAGTTAAAATGAATCCCTAAAGACAGGTAGCGTGAACATAAAAAAGAAGGAGGGAAATGTGATTTTATTCTTCAATCAAAGTGGCAGGCACTTCCTTTTTAATGCAAGGAGCAATTTCAACTCAATTTAGTTTCCCATTAAAAATGTAATTGTGTCACCAGACGAGAAAGTGATTCAATCAAAACTTCAAAATCAAAACTAAAATGATATGAAAGAAATTATTGCTTTTTCTTTACTAGAGTGCTGGGTGTTTTATACCCATAGACATTATTTTCATGCCAATCCAAGTGCCCCCAACTCACTCTCCAATCTAATTTCCTATCATTTTCTCTGGGCAGTCACAAGTGCCATTATTTTTATGGTTGGAAATCATCAGGCACATGTAAGCAATTTAAAAAGAAAAAAGAAAAAAAAGAAGTCAAATCATATGGCGTATAAGAGAGCAAAATTGGTTGAAGTGAAAGTGCTTATACCTTTGCAATGAGAGTTTCTAAAGCACATCAATTGTTTCTTGAACTTGTTAAAAGTTACAGACTTTGTTTCAGCTCACACCATGGAACTGCAATTACTGCTGGTGGCAGCTCGCCGCAATCAACACTACAGAAATTGTTCAGGGAGAAGGTGTTCCAACTAAAGGTGCAATCTGTAATATATCCTTGCACACAGTGCCTGTAATTTCAAAAAGAGACTTTGTAAATGGACTGGTTCTCATATAGCGCTTTTCTACTCTTCTGAGCACTCAAAGCGCTTTACACAACTTGTGCATTCACCCATTTGCACAAGCACATTTTTCTAGGTGCTTTCTAAGTAATATTCACACACACACTCATACTCCGATGGATGCATCGGAGAGCAATTTGGGGTTAGTATCTTGCCCAAGGATATTGCAGACTAGGGGAAGCCAGAAATCGAACCACCAACCTTCCGATCAGCAGATGACTGGCTTTACCGCCTGAGCTATTTTGTAAATTCTGCTGATCAATGGCAGTAACTCCTCAGTTTGCGACTGCTGCAATTTTAAGATTTTTCAACAGGCACATCCTGCCTAACTGAAAAAAAAACTTTTCTAAAGCAACAAAGGTCTTCGCTACAATGGTTCGTTTGGCTATTGTGCACAATTTCATAGATATTTTAAAAAATTCAACAAGTATTTATTTATTTATTGTCACAACTGCATAAGATTTTGTCACTATTGGACGAGATCATTATAATTACCTTATGGCTCAGTCCTTCCTTTCTCTCTTTCTATTACCCTTATGCTATATAACCCTTTGGTCTACCAGTTTGAGCCAGAACCAACCGAAACTGTGATCAGCTAAAAATGAAAATGAAATGATCCTTCTTTTCTTTTATCCAATTCAAGGCCACACTGGGCGCAGGGCTATACTAGGGCAACAAGTCAGATACACCCTGGACAGCTCGTCAGACAGACAACAATTCACACTTACTGAAAACTTAGAATCACCAGTTAACCTAACATGTATTTCTTTGGACTGTGGGAAGAAGTCAGAGTACCCAGAGAAAGCCTAAGCAGGCACAAAGAGAAACTGCCAACTCCACGCAGAAAAGCCCCAGCTGGCTGGTGGATTCAAATCCTGGTCTTGCTGTGAGGTGACAGTGTTAATCCACTGTTCCACTGTGCTTCCCAAACTAAATAAAAATTAAAGAACATTTTGGATGCAAAAACAACATAGGCATTTGATTAACAATCACACCTCTACAAAATAAAGGATGTGATAGTATCACTGTGAAGATTTTGATTATTTGTGACACAATCGAGCACAGAGCATTGTCATATTGAACTGCCATCTTTTTTTTTTTGGATTAGGAAATTAATTTAAAACTACTGCAGCCATTTTTATATTTTATTTTCAACCAGACAGAAAAGTACAAAATATGTATTTACAGCTGCAGGAAATACCAAGAGATGTTATTTTCCCCACATTATCTACCTAGAAAACTTTTTCAGTTTTCAACAGTCATGATAAAAATATCACAGGAAAAGGAGGCTTAAAAGGTCCCTGTAAAAATGAGAATAAAGAAGAAATGAAAAGCATCAATAAAAGAGAAATTTGACATTACGTTACTCAAGTCACTTTGTTTTGTGTTCTTATGCTTTTCTGGAGTTTATCGTGAACATGAAAGCCAATATGGTAAAAAGTAAAACATGGATGACTGTCGGTGCAGATGTTCATGTAGTTTATAATGTCTGCCACTAGATGCTCCTGAAGAGACATATTTCACTGACAGAACCTTTAAGGTCCGCACCATGTTCTCATCCCTTACTGTGACTCAGACTTGTGACCTTCCAATCAGAAGCTGGATTTTTCAATCTCCAGACTACAAACAACCCAGCCTGGCCCTCTCTGTGACCCACACGACTTGTGTATAAATATAGATGCCTCAAGCCACAGTGTATGCGAGTGAATTGATTGTAACAACATGAGGCTGCTCGTGGTGGATTCAGGCCTCACAAGGGAAAGAATACAGAACTGGACAGCAGCATGTCTCAAACATGTCTTGAACCCGACTTTAATTTTATTGAGAAAACAAAGAATCTTTTATTTTTTCAGCTGGACACAAGCCACTCTCAGATTAGAGTTGCAGCATTACAAACAGAGAGAAGGAGTTGAAATTCAGTAAGCAACAATGGCACTGCTGTGATGCTAGAGTAGACTGTTAGGGGAGGAAAAAAAAATCTCACTATAATCATCTCAAATCACAAAGTGAGTCTGCACGCAGAAGCAAGGCATCCCATTCTCGTTAATTGAGATACTACAGCGGCAACCTATTTACCCAAATTAAATTTTGATATTGAGCATGGGCAATAAGTGAGGATTTTCTTTGGAAGAGAAGTGATGAAATTAAACTGTTTCATAAGCAGAAACAAAAGCAGTGCACTGTTATTAGTGGCACACTGTGAAGCATTCAGCATTCAGCACCATTTTTTTGAATATCTTGGTGGTGATGAACTCTAAAACATAGATCAAATTATCATTCAGTACCATTTGGAGGGAACTCTGAAACCTCAGTGGTTCAGTAATATAATTATTTTTTCAGATTTCATTATTTGCAATCTGTGAATGTGACAGGGCGAGGTGGGGGGAGGGAAGGAAAAATGAAGGAGAGGGAGGATGCAAAGATCTAACTACTGACGTTGCTAAATGTCTACATTTGGCCATCACTCATTCCCTGTGGTGTGTGTCTGTGCCTGTGTGTTTTGTCCATTAGTCACTGAGAGCTTTCTTAACGAGGTGCTCTTAATTGCCAGAGTCTGTTGTAAGTTACTTTTCCTTCTGTGCATCTCACCATCTTCTTTTCTTTTCTTTTCTCATGTAAAAAAAACTGTACTATTTGTATTGGACAGATAAATGTTTAAGTCATATGCACTTAGGTGGCCTTTGGAGTTTTCTTTTAAAAAAGAATATTTGGAAACCATCAGTGTTATTCACCAAAATGCATTTGTATTGCAATGTATTTCGTTCCTCATAAAATATTCACAAACCTGAAATACGCTTTTCTTGAAATCTTGAATATATATTGCACACATATTTTTCTTCCCACTATCCCTGCCCTTGTTCCATTACAAATAAACAAAATGTTTCTCTGCTCTTCTTTTCTCTTTGTTTTGTCACCTCATCCAGGCTAGGCAGAAGGCTGCCCTGCTATCGCTTTTTGTTTTTCCTGTTAAAGAGAATTGTTTTATCCCCACTGTCCCCAAGTGCTTGCTTAAAGGGTTTTGTTGGGTTCCCTTGTATGTATCATTATGTAAAGCCTTTATCTTACAGTATGAAATCCCATGAGATGACTTGTTCTTAAATGGTAATAAAAGGCTAAACAAATTTGATGTAAAATGTTTAAGCTGTTAAATACAATGTGTAAGGTTAAGTTTTTAACAAGTAATGTTAAAAATACATTTTTTTTAGATAAATAATGTTATGTAATGATATGTAAACCTGACAGCTTGGGTGGAACAATGTAACATGTTAACAATATATTAAAATTCAGCTTACATCCACCAATGTTAATTTAACGATTCATTGGTTGAAAACTGAAAAAAAGCCTTAGAAACCCAAAAGCTATCATTCTTACAAGTGTAGTGTGTATTTTTAACATTGAGAAAGTAGCATTTAAAGGTTTTAAAAAAATTATGTCATGTTTGTCCTTTGATCTCTACTTTAAGGTAAATAAATTGATCTGAAGGTCAAAGTGATAATAATGCTATTTAAAACAGTATTTCTAACTGCCAATGTTTGTAGTGACATCATATAAGCGTACAGAGAATGATATATAGGAATTGTAAGTATCACGTTCCTTTGGACCTCTGACCACTTCAATGTCAAATAAGGTCAACTTTCAAATGTATTTTATCTTTATGCTTAAAATTGTACTGCCTGTTTTGTATTGAGAACGTTTATGGAATTACACTGATATCTGTGGATACTAAATATTCGTGGAAATATGTCACATTTGACCTATGATGGTACCTTTTTTTCAAGCTAACCCCAAAATGCATTATAGGCTCAATAATCTTTTTAAAAAGAGAATTATATACATACACACATCATAGCTTGATGCATGGATTAAGAAAAGCTAAGCCAAGTAATGCTTGCTTGCTACATTATTGCAGGCCAAACACCCCAGGCCCCATTCTGCCACAGGCCGATAAACCAGGATGTTATGCACTTTATATATAAGCACAAGCGAGTCTCTTCACAAGGAAAAGCCAAGTGCCACTGAGTGACAGTCTGTCAGGATATCACTTCATTATTTGCATTTGGGTACTTTGAGTATTAGCATGGCAGTGTGTTTACTTATGCGTGTTATTGTCTATGTGTACCAGAATTCCTACATATATTCATGTCCACTTGGCAAAAAAGTGTGTCTTGGTGAGTCAGATGGTTATGTAGCATTATTGCTCCATTTAGATGGTTGGGACATATCCTGGAGTTGCTGTGGAGAGATATAACCTGAGTCATTGCACAGGGCCAGAATATGAACTAAATTAGTAGACTGGAGGGACAGAGAGAGAGAAAGAGATGTCAAAATAACCGTTAGGGAGAAGTCTTAATACTGTCTTTCAGCTTATCCCAGCGCTCCTACCTTCTTCATAAAAGACTTGCCCAGTGGTCAGTGACTGGTGGACAATGGCATAAAAAAAGAGCAACCACATAAAGAGCTATACAGTCAAACGACACATACATCACATAAATACAGCACAAAAATGATTGATGGCTTTATGTGTATATGAAAAAGAAAACAGTTGAAAGGTAAAATGGTCCAAACTTCATCATCTACTCCAATGTGTTGGATAATCTCCAACAGCTACTTTGAATAAATTAACAACTACAATTCCATCTGCCACTAAAACAAACTTTAATGCTTATGCAGTTTAATTATAACTTGATTTCAGCAGGGAGTGAACATTTTTGATCATTTTACCTTCATGATTGCACGTAGAAATTGGTGCTGACTATTTACACAAACTAAATATGTAAAAGCTCACATTTTTATGCATCTTTTCTCCTTGTCTCTAAACCAGACTTTCCAAAAGTGCCTGCCTAATTTTTCTTTATATGGTAGCTTTATGGATGCTACTTACCACACAATAGTCTCTGTTTTATTGGATGTGTGTTAAGGCTTTGAGTTGGCCAACTTGAAGCTATGATATTCTCAGTGTCTGTTGTTTGGATCTTTTCATTGTAAGGACTGATTTTTTTTTAATAGTATTATGACTGTTAGATTCTGGAAATCCAAGAATCCTGCCCTAGGCATTGATCTCTGGGATAAAGTGCCTTGCTGAGGGTTTCTTTTTCTACACCAACACTTTTTTTCTCCCCTCAGGGCTTCCCTTGATTCAAAGTAATCTTGTTGACCCTTGACTCGACTTTGTACTTTGAATCCAGTGCAGTACTCGCCTTACCATTTCTATTTTTCTCTCATTGTCTCTTTCCCCTTGATGCAACACAAATCCCGAGCCAACATTACTATTCTATTCATAATGAATGTCAAAGCAATGTTAACTTAAGAAACTGAAAGCTCCGATTCTTGCACTATGGGGTTTGAGATGAAGCAAAAATTCAAATTACTTTTGATATTTGACAAAAGAGGAAGTAAATATTGCTTTCTTCCTTCTCCCCAAGAACGGTTAGTTGGCAAAAATAAAATATTTTTCTCCCCTCATTTGTCAGAAGTAAAAATGTAATGGAAATTAAAATATGGATGAGTCATCTTATGCAGCTGGGACTTGCCACGAGGGAAAAATCCTCCAGCAGAAGCCAATATGAAATCATCTTTTGAGTTAATTGTCATTTTTTTTCCCTGATATAAATTCCTTCTTGTTATTCTAATACGCATTCTGTCAGTGCACTTAGTGAGAACTCTTCCTTTGAATAAATATGTGGTATGCAGATTTAGCATTTTCTATTTTACATTTTCTTCTTTATATTATTTTAGAATGCAGCCCAAAATGCAAAGGGACCTTAGGAAAACATAATGCAGATAAATTACTAAATTTAGCATCATCATTTCCATATTACCACCATGAGAATGCTCTCTCTTTAATATTCATATTTCCATATGGCTAGAGAATACTTGAGTGGATACCATATAGAGCAGATAACAATGATGGGCAGATGATAGCAGAATAAACAAAAGACAGTATCATTATCATTAGGATGTTAGCTCTGTTTCACCATCTTTAATCTTGGTTATCACTTTTCTCTTCTCTGTAAAGCACAGTAAACACAAACTTTGCAATTATTTAATGTGTTGGCTATTCCTCTTTTGCTCTTCCTCAGCTGCAAAACACAACTGAATAGAATAATAAAAAGTCAAGAACCAAGAACACGTCAACATGTCTCCAAAAAGATGGGACAGGGCCATGTTTAGCACTGTGTAGAATCCCCTCTTCTTTTAAGCACAGTTTGTAAATGTCTGGGAACTGAGGAGACCAAACTTTTGGGAGAGAAATGTTTTCCCATTCTTGTCTTATAGCTGCATGGTGTGCCAAATGTTATTACTTCTTAAAAGGTGTGGGCTACAGGCAGGCCAGTTCAGCACCTGGACTCTGCAGTATGCGGTTTAATATTGTCTTGCTGAAATATACAAGGGGTTCCCTGAAAAAGACAGTATCTCCATGGAAGCACATGTTGCTCTAAATCATCTATATACTTTTCATTAGTCCAGGCCAAAGGTCTATCATTAGTTTCACAGCCTTCTTATCTAAAAGACCTTACCGAGACCCTGCAATTCCACACCAAAGGTAGAGAATTAAGCTGATATTTGTTTGTGTTACATTGTTAAATTAAAAGAGTGGCACTGATGAGACATGTTTGAATTTTGAACCAATTTTCAAGAAGACATTTTTCAGTGATGCTCATTAAATGGTCACATGATCAGAATGGACTTATACCCTTTACACTGAAAGAATATTATGCATGAGTCTAGCCTACTCTGATAAAATTCATCTGCATGTGTCCCACAAACAGAAAAGAGTTTGATATAGGTGGTCCTGAGCAGTAGTTCTCTGTGCTTTCTGAATGTCATTGGCTGCTTTTTCATTTATTTTCAGTCTAGTATTTGTCGCTAAGCATTTTCAGAAGTTTTTTTTCTCTCTGATCCATTAACAGGGGCACCTGCGGACCACTTATGTGCATAAGTGGTCAGCAGGTGCCAGACAGCACAATGTAATGTATCACATTGTATATCACTGGAGCTGCAGTGTGCTTTTGTTTGAGTTGCTGCTAGCTGGTAATTTCTGTTTTTAAAATAACATAAATCTTAGTTTTTATAGTGGTAGTACAGTAGCAATTGTTAAAATATGTTTGAAGGAAAGGACTGAAAACAAAAGTCTACAAAGCCATGGCATTTATGGTTAGGAGTTTACATAAACTCATCATGGGAATGAATGTCATGATAATTTTGAGCTTTTAATGATTTCTTTGAGACATTTTTTCCCAGGATGCATTGATTATAACCAGGGGTGCACATAAGTGGTCCGCAGGTGCGCATTCGCTGCCAAAATAAAAGACGCGCACCCGAGAAGAAGTTGCAACGCGCGTTTGCTTACATATAAAAGGCACTGTTTTTGTCCGCTAGAGTGGGATTTTCACGCCATATTCTGCACCACATCTCTGTGCGTTCATCATTTCTTTGAAGCCAGCTCACCTCCTGCAACTACTTTTCCGAAAATACGCGCTTCTTTTGCGGTCCGGACTCCTTCTGACATTTCTTTGGAGGTGGAGAAACACCAAAGTAATTGCTTAAAGGAGCTTGCTTCTTTGACATCTTTAAGAGTTCTAAGCAAATGTCTGTCCTCGCCCAGAAAATGTACGCAAATGTGCGTTGCAACTTCTTATCTGGTGCGCGTCTTTTATTTTGACAGCGAATGCGCACCTGGGGACCACTTATTTGCACCCCTTTCCATTAATCATTTAAGGATAGGGACCTAACTCAAGGGATGAACCAATGTTCATCAGACAACTTAGCAGAGAGCCAATTTTAAATTGTATCTCTAGGCTCTTTGTTTCTAGCAGCATATTCCAAAAATATGATTTGTTCTCATTTCTTTGGGGTAGCCTACAAAAAAATACACTTTCTCCTCTCTTTCATATCCAGTTTGACAAGCATAAAATTGTATTTTTGCACCAGCAAGGTGATTCCAAAATGCTATTAACTAAAAAAAACTTGGCATATCTTAGCACTGTGTGCAGTTTGTCTTTAAATTGTTTGATGAAACTGGATGGGTGGAAGACAAAGGAAGAACTTCCAGGGCTAATTAATATCTGTAGGAGATAATTGATTATTTAAATAGAAGGAAATATAAACACAGAAAAATCTGGTTTTGATCCCCCGTGCAGTTCCATCTAGGAAGTCTCTCATTGGCAGCATCTTCATTTTAATTATGAACAATCCCAAACGTATTGCCAATACAGTAATAGCATACTTGGAGAGAAAAACACCCATTGGAACGCCATTACTCCTGGACTTACTTCCCACAGATCTCAACATTGTTGAATCAATGTGGGATCATCTCCACAGAGAACAGAACAAAAGGCAGCCAAGATCCAAAGAAGAGCTTTGAATGTCCTTCAAGAAGCCTGGAGATCTATTCCTGAAGACTGCTTACAGAGATTACAAGAAAGCTTGCCCAAGAGAGTTCAGGCTGAGTTGAAGAATAAAGGTGGTCATACTAAATACTTACTTTCAAAATCAGAACTGTAGAACTTTAGGAACTCTCTTCTTGCCTTTTATTCTGTATTTCCATGTACACTTGCACATTTTTAAAATTAATTGCTGGACCTATTTTTCATTTTTCCTATTAAAATATGAAGAAAACAGGAGTGGTTCAAATTTTTCCACACTGTGCTGTACTTTCAACTGATTCTTTTTGTCTTTTGCTTTGTGCAACTTTGTGTTTACAAACATGCTGCATCGAGAAGCGTATAAATTGATTAAAAAGTTTCTGTTAGAAAATATGAAGGGGTTATTTTTCTGATATTGTTATCCCATATAGGGCTTATAAGAGACTAATGGAAAACACACATTCACACTTGCAGCTTCTTGTTCCATACTCCTTCTTTTTTCCCAACATTACATCTACTTTAGGCAATTAGTCCTGACTAAAGTGTTGTTAGTGCACGCACACACACACACACACACACACACACACACACACGTTGGTGGGGTGCACCATGGAGAACAACAGCATCAGTTACCTGCCAAGCCCCTGAGAGGCACAGCAAACTCCACCTCCCCTCCTTTACACTACATCTAGATAATTGCCATAGAGCGCAGGCATCTACAATCTTCTGTAATGAACTCCTGCATCCCCAGACACCTTTCTTCTCCCCCTGACTCCTCTTCCTTATCCATTTTCCTCTTTAAACCCCAATCTCTCAACTGTCATTTTGTTCCTTGGCTCACCATTGCTCCCTCTATTCTTCCCTTCAGACACCTTGTCTTTCTTGTCTCACCTTGTCCGTCCCTAAACTCCTCATTTGTTGTCCTCTACTTCTCCTCCTAATACATGTTATCCCCATACCTCCACCTTTTCCAGCTTATTGGATACTTTTCTCAATTCTTCCTGCTTTGTACTCCTCCACTACTTTTAATAGGATGCCATTTCAAGGCCATTATTGAGCTAAACTACAGGGCTGTTAGCCTTACAATACTCAACACTCTAATATGGTCATATTTCACAGACTTGATTGTAAGCATCCAATTTATTCAATTTATACAATGACTGCTTTACCAGTATTTTGCTAAATCAGCAAAAGATATAAGTATTTTGCTAAATCAGCAAAATACAGTTAGGACATTCATTCTTTGGAATAATTTCCCCGAGGAGATCATATTGGAAAGCTCACTTTCATCTTCTAAATCCCTCTTAAAGACGCATTTTTACAAGACGGCTTTTTCATTGCCGCCATCTTGATCTATTTCAATGTTCTTATTTTTATTGTCCTATCAGCTTCTCCTAGTGATCATTTTTAATTTATTTTAATTATTTTATACTTGCTTTTACCTGTCTTTTTAATTAAAATAGTCTTTATTCCTCACGTTTATTCATCTTGTGCTGACAGTATTTCCATACCTTCTCCTCTTAGTTGCTGTTTGTTTCCAATCTTGTCTTGTGAAAAACTTTGTTTTTGAAATTTGCGATAAATAAAGTTTCTTATTTTTATTCTCACTGTCATTCTAAACTGTGCAGAGTACTTTCAGCTCATTGTATTGGTGTTATTAACAATTTTCACTTGGATTCACAGTTTCCAGCAAAGTTTTTCATAAGCACAAAAATATATATAGTTGTATTTTTGTATATATAGAGACATATTAATAACTAGCTTGAAATCTTTATATGGGAAAGTTAAACTAAAGCAATATAAACTACTCAATAGATACATAGTTTCAATTATTGAAAAAACTCACTGTATATGTGACACAAAGTTGTAACAAAATACTGTAAAATAAAAAAACGTCACATGCAAAACATTCATAGTGAAAAATACCCACTTGTTCAAAGCATTTCTGGTTCTCTATGACTGCCTGGTGGTTGCTGCCTAATGAATGCTTTCACAACAGTCAGGATGGTGGAAAAAGGGAAAATGCAGCAGGACAGAATCTGAGAAGCAATGGTAAAATACAATGAAAACAATTTATGTTTTCTATGGTCCTAGTATAACAGTTAACCACATAAAAATTGCAAAAAAGTAATTTAATAAAGAATCGAAAGCCTTAATTACAGCTGTGAATATTAGCAAAGCAGTTATAGTCTCAGTTGCTGAAGTAGTTGATTAATATGATGTTGTTGCTGTTTGCTCCAACACTTTTTATAGTCCCCAGGAATGCAAAGAGCCCAAAGTAAGCTAAAACAAAGTGAATATTGAAGTACCATAATATTGTTAATGTTGTTGTTGGTCAGATTGATATGTAAACAGGCAATTTTTTTGTTAAATGTAAAAGTGCTAACAGGTGTGTGTGTGTGTGTCATGTGTACTGTGTGTAATGTTCAGCATGTTGTGTAAGTCTACCAAAATCATCTTTTATGTTTTGATGGTTAATAAGCCAGAATGGGTTCTCAGAGAAGTCCAGATTTGTATAAATCTTTGAGTTTCCATTAACAGTTAGTAAGGTTACAGTGTCCTTTCCTAAATACATTACAAAATAATATGCATCCCCTCAAAAGCCCTTGCTCTGTTAGAATCTGATTGTGTATCATATTCATCCAAGATGGGTTGATCAAGGTGACATTTGCAGAGTCGAGTTGAGCGTGGCTCAGGGCCAGTGTTAGAATTGTTCCTGTGTCCTGGATTTGATAATGTGTCTAAATAGTTAGTACAGGATCATTTATCTCAATAAAGACACCACTCCAAAGACACGTTCTTGCCCTGAGACAGGAGAGTGGGGATGTATTTCTGGTACACTCACCGTGTAGTGGAATGACAACCAATAATTGATTACAGTGGCAATTAACTTTTAAATTACTATAGAGATGCAAAAGGTGGTTAAGTGGAACTTGAACTGGAGTGGTTTTACACTGTCAAGGGAGAGAGCAAATTATAAAGTGGTGTGTGCAAGTGAATGCTTGCACCTGTGTAGTGTTATGAGGGCTCAAGCACACACACACACACACACACACACACACACACACACACACACACACACACACACACGCACGCACATATTTCAGTCTATCCCTACTTTTCCTAAATCAGAACCTCAGAGACTTCCTTCAAAATATCCAGCTGCCAGCTTGATGTGCTTCTATATAAAGAAATGAGAAAGAGTGTTTGTGCCAACACTCCCACGCAAATAGAGGTGCACACAAACACAGTGTGACAAACAGTATGAAGGCAAAACTAATTATTCATAGCAGGCAGGAAGATATTCACATGGAGAACACATGCGCACACACAAATGGAGGGACACTTCTTGCTAAACAACCTGCCATGAGCCTAAACCATCGAGGACTGTAGCCTGACAGCAGATGTGATACACAGGAAAGTCTGCTTGTGTTATGCATGTTTGTTTGTGTGGGCCCGTGGAAGTTGCTATCAGTGTTTTGTTATGAAAAGTGAAAAAAAAAGTCTGAATGAGGATGTTTTAAGTAAGTTCTGGACGTTTTTAGAGAACTGATTGCAATCACAGAAGCTTTCCCACATGACAAAGGAAGAGGATCTGAGAGACTTAGAGATCATAAATATTACATCACACGTAGCTTACACTGATCACACTCACGCTGCAACCACATGAAGACTTGTCAGTTGCCAGCTTGTTTATGCACCGATGTGTGGGGCAAAAGCCAGTCTGTCAATCATTTCAGACACGCTCTTTGATTAAAACAGAACATAAAACAGCAGGCTGGTACTAACTCTATGACTCCTGAAAAAAAGCAGCATTCCTCGATTAGAATACAAACCGTTTTTTTTCCCCCTTTCATTTTGCCCCTTTTGAATAATGTCCAACATTGCTCTGTTTACAGCTGAGCTGCTATCCTTTTGTCAGAAGTATGAAATCAAACACTCTGTTCGTCTTAGTGCTGACAGCTCGGACCAAATCACAGACCACCTGACAAAATATACATTTGAAGTGCAAATTTTTCAAGAATATTCCTGTGAGATCTTTACTCATTTAGTTTTTGCTTGGCTTTTAAATGACATGTCTGTGCATGGATAAGAGAAACTCATCAGAAAGCACAGAATGAAAATTTAAAAGGGTTCTTTTAAGATGTTATTATCTACGTCAACACTTTACCCGTGAAACTGTCACAACAGAGACTGAACCTGCAGGAGATAGAAGGGCAAAAACATCACTATAAGAGTCAAAGTCACACCGCAGCACATCACATGCACCAGGATAATAGCTTGGTGAGCCTGATGTTCCTTTAGGGTAACAAATTGCAAGTTTGTGCAATAATTAAGGACTCAAAGGACACGGAGTACCTGAGAGTCTAAACCCACTTAGGTGGTCTATCCATCCACTTTTCTCGCTGTGTGTGTTTGTGTGTGCTTTTTTACCTAACTGAACTGCAGGGTCTTTATCTGTCCCACCTTTGAGGTAAAAGGCAGAGACTGTCTATTTATTATATGTAGCTCTGGAAACCTAATCTTTAAAAAGATTAGGCTGTCTATTTATTATATGTAGCTCTGGAAGCCTAATCTTTAAAAAGGCATGTTGGAGTTTTAGCTCAAAAAACATTCATACGAGGAAGGGACTTCTCCTGATGCAGAAGGGAGCACATTGGTGGAATTAAACCAATGATTTTGTTTGTGCTTCAGCAGCATAGAGCTTTGAAAAACCCAGGAAGTATCGGTGGATGTCTTTTGATTTGCAGCAATTGAAGTCACTCTTCACTGTTGATATTAATAAGGCAGGCAGATAAAAATTTGACTGGATTTAGTGAAGGTATATGTTGAAAATGTGCAAGCCTAAGCAGTACGAGGAAAATTTTAAAAGTGGAACTTCTGTTAAGGTTATGCAAATTTTAGGCTTCAAATGTTCTCCAATAGTAGGTCTGTATGATTGACATCTGCACAAGAAGTGTCCTTATCCAAGTTCATTTTGTATAATTGAGGGGAAAAAATGTTCTCCAGGTTAATCATCATATTAACAATCTCGTTTTTGGCACAGAGTAAAAAGTGAAGCTAAACTTATTAAATTAGAAAGTAAAGTTATGATATTAGCACTTGTGTGAGCCAATCATCGTAACGGTTATAGCTAGCTAGCAAAGCTATGCAGCTGCTTTTTAAACTTGATGTAACTAAAAATAGTGAGTCAGGAAATGCGATTCTTCTTTCTTCCTTTGTGGAAGCCGATGGTAGCAGGGACTTCAAAGTCTCCCTCTACTCAACAATGTGTTTATTGATCCTTTTTTCTCTACTCAAACATTTATACTTCACTCTGAGGAGAAGTGTGTATTCTGAGTGTCACACTAAAAACATTTTAGTCACATCAGTCTGAGGAAAAGACTGACGTGGTAAAAGGAGAAAAAGGTTCCCTTCGTAGAAGACATGGAAGAGCATGATTATGCCCACAAAAGCCAAGCTAATCATAGCCAAGTATGAAAAAGCTTGATCTAACAACATGCAACCAAGCAACGACACTGAGAATGAACTCGTAAAGAGATAAGCCATCTTGCGCCCCTCAATTTCTTTTTGAATTATGGCACAATATTCATCAGAGAGTTTTCATATGTGCTTACATCCTTAGTGTATTTCATGAGAACAGCAAACAGTGAAGCTCTGCTAAGCTGCTCTTCAGCTCTACTAAACCTAACTCAAGTACAATCCAAAGACTGTACTCGATACTCTGTGTTCATCTCTACATTTTGGAATTGCTATTAAAACAAAAAGATTTACACTGCTACTAAAAATTTACAGTTGGCTCAGTAAGTATTTGTGTAGAGCTTAATGTTGTTGTAATACCTCAGAATCAAAACTGTTTAACTGGAATTGAAACTACAGAAATTGTTGCATTCTTGTTTTTGGCAGTAGAACTCTTCCGGGGGCTGCTCAATGGATTTATCTGAAATTCGATCATGTACATGTACAAAAAACAAAAAATTAAAAAATAAATCCAGTGTTTGCACTTTTTTTTAACCAACCTAGAAAATAGCAGTGCTTCCCTGCATTCTCAGGCTGGCTCCTAAAGTAATTGGGTTTATGAGAGTGTTCATTACAGAGTGTTCTAAGCCAATTTTATGCCCTCATTTTAGTTACCCAAATGCCAGTGACACATTTGCCTTGTCATGTTGATTTCCACTGCTGACCATGAGGTGGCAACACAAACCCAGATATCAGGCGTCAGAGTCTTATCAAGGCCAATTCCATACAACCTTCCCTGTAATTCCCATCTTCTTAAGGTGTATGTGGCCACTACGTCTGATTATTGTTTTTTTGAATTTTAAATCAGATAATATTATAATACACAAAAAGCAGTCTGATGTCGATATTAAAGTAAAGTCAAGCATTTATGTTTGTTATTTAAACATGCAGATTTAATTAACAATTTTTACATTACATGGAAAAAAAATCTACTTTACGTTTGCGTCACTCACTGACAGGAGAAAGGTTCATAACTCCAAAGAAAGAAAAATGAATGTTCATGTAGTGAATTAGATCAAATGAAATGTAAGTCTGCTTCTGGCTTTTGCAGATAAAAGGCTTACAAGATCCATGTTGTATGACCAAAACATACAACATAGTCATCCCATCTTTGGGAGCCAGTCACTAAGATATCTTACCAAATTTTTTCAGCAGCAGGAAAATCAGTGGAACTCAAACTTTTTAACTGCAGTGTCAGCTCTCCATTTGGTTAATTAGACATCTGTCTAAGGAGCTTGGAAAGAAAGCTAATAGACTTCTTTAAGTTTCATGATGATGTTTCACCTCTCATCTGAGAGGCCATTTCAGCTCTGAAACCGATGGTGGAGATTCCTAGGTTTAAACCCTAGTGGGTGTTTTCCCTCAAGAGGGTCATTGATCCACTATTAATCATGTCTCTCATCAAATGAGCCAAGGTGTAAAAACTGCCCCAAACCATTGACAACCAGTGTACACCCTGTCAAACATACGCTCAGCAGTCACTTCATTAGGTATACTTTTTCAGCTGCTCATTAACACAAATATCCAATCCGCCAAAGTTGGATAAGAGAAGACTCGATTACTGTTGCCTGATGTCTGGAGTCTTGATATCTGCTAGAACAGGGGTGGGCAATCTCAGTCCACGAGGGCCGGTGTCCCTGCAGGTTTTAGATGTGTCCTCGAACCAACACAGCTGATTTAAATGGCTAAATTAGCTCCTCAACATGTCCTGAAGTTCTCCAGAGGCCTGGTAACGAACTAATCATGTGATTCAGGTGTGTTGACCCAAGGTGAGATCTAAAACCTGCGGGGACACCGGCCCTCGTGGACTGAGATTGCCTACCCCTGTGCTTAAAAGTTCAGATTTTATGGGATGTAGGGTTTGGTGTAAACAAGCATGCTGACCATGTCCAACCCTTTGTGACCACAGCGTACCCAAGTTGCCTGCTTTTAGCAGGATAATGTGTCATGTCACAAAGCTGATATCTCAGACTGGTTTCTTGACGATGAAACTGAGTTTACTGCACTTAAATGGCCCCACAGTCACTAGATTGCAATCCAGTAGAGCACCTTTGGGATGTTCAAATTCCAAATGTGTTTTAATGTTTTGGAGGTCACATTATTTACACAAGAGATTAATATTAAATGGAAAGGCTTTATGAAAGCACCCAAACAACAAAACAGCATGTTTGTTTAAACAAACACACTAATTAAAGCTGTAATGCTTGTTGTTGTAATTAATTACATTAACAATTGATCTGGCATTTAAATGTCCCTGTAGAGAACTACATAGCATGTGCAATCTAAGTGCTCTTTAAATGGAATTTAAAGAAAAGCACACCAAAAAATGGATATTATCGAGCATGGTGTGTGTGTGTGTGTGCGTCCGTGTATGTGAAATCTCCAGGCAATACTTAGTTTCGTTGTCCTGCATTTGTAGTCCACAGGTGTTACGCAGAGCTTTGTAGACCACATATACATGTTGTTGCTATGTATGGTTCCCTGTGGGCAAAATAAAAACAAAAAACGTCCAATTATTCAGCCAATCAGCATCGATGTATGCATAGTCACATCTGGTGAATTGCTGTTGGCTCTTTAGAAGACACAAATATGCCTCCATAGCCACTGCATTGGCTGAATTCCCATAATCCTTCTCTCAGTGTGCCCAAAGAGTTATGCAAATAGACACAAATATGCAACATGGCATCGCTGACCTACATTATGGGTGTCAAGAAATGAAAAGTAAAGTAGTAATATTTAAATTTCTAAAAGAAATTGTCAAATTCTTCTTCTTATTATTTTTTGTTGTTGAAGAATTAAAGGCCAAGACACTGTCCTCTTGTGGGGATGTGGTCAATTTCGAGCTGCTCGTGAATATGTTAATGCTTGTTGACAGAGTTCGGGTAACGAGTGCACAGCCTGAATGGCCTCTGATAAGGGCAATGTTATTTAAAGAAAATTTCAGGCTATTGCAGAAAAACTAGAACTGTTGGAGAGCTTCTTCAGATAAGATACAACATATGGAAAAAACAAACAAACAAGAACAGAAAACCCCTCAGCAACATAGCAAGATATTTCAACTTTTTCCTCTTTCACCTGGACTAAACAATTAGACATACAAATGCTGCTAGACTAACTATACTTATGTTGGCTTTTTATAAAAAAAAACCCCAACAACTTATGTCTGTGCAACTGCAAGCCACACATGGCACTATTAAAGAGGAAGATTTATTCAAGGAAGCAGTTTTGGCAATGACTGACCCAAACCTGGAAAACTGGTTGCTTCTTATACAAACTGCAATCAGATGGTTGCTAAGGAGAAGCATTTCCAACCATTGCATTGCACAGTTTAGCGTGGCATACAGGTTCTGTATTTTATTATAGTCATCAAAACTGAAATTGTCACCATTTTCCAAGGCAGAACGTATAGAAATGACAGAGAGCGGACCCAAGCGCAGGCAAAATGTAGTGGAGGTGACTGTTTAACAAAAGACGAGCCTTTATTATTGGCTGGAAAAAACACTACAAAGTAAAATGCAAACAGGGAACTGAAAACATGAAGGAAAACCTAAACTGGAGTTTAGCTAAACAAAGGAACAAGTGCAACATAGAAAACATAGCAAAACCTGACAATCGGGAACAAGGAGCCTGAGACATGAAACACTGAGGAGGAACTGCTGAATGAAAACACCGGGATGACAAACAGAGGTAACGCAGACGATCCGACAAAGAACAGAGGGAAACACACATTATATATACATACACACAAGGAAATAAGGAAATGACAGACAGGCAGGGAACACAGCTGAGACTAATCCGACAAGATGAGACAACGGGGAAGCAAAACTCAAAACACTGAACACAGGATGCGAGACTTTCGAAAGTAAAACAGGAAACACACGAACTTGGAGACAAGGATGACAAGAAGGAACACAAGTGAGGCACAGGAACACCTAAATCAGCAGTGCTGGATCAGGACACATCTAAAATCTGCAGGACACTGGCCTAGAGTTGGACACCCCTGCTCTAAATTGATAGTTTAAAATGTTTAGTTTGCAACAGAAACTCTCGCTAAAGCTAGCAGTAAAACCTGATTTTATCTCTTCCAGTGATCGTTACACTAGCAAAACCTCACTTTGAATATGCCGATTTAGAAACATCAGTGACTCTTGTTCAGCAAATAGTTTCTGGGTCCTATTTTACAACACTGAATTCTCTGAACTGTAAACATCTAGTCTACTTAGCTAGTAATTCTCTGTCTCCAAAATAATTATAATTGCTTTTGCACAAAGAAAAGACTGAAATTGATGGAGATGTAACTACCAGTTGGTTAATACCTCCTCTGGCCATGACATGGCAGGACAGACAATGCTCCCTTTCTCACAAACACACATACACCCCAATACATGCAGAATATAATTGAATAGCACTGTGACAGCCCTCACAGCCATTTGGAAGCACATACAGTAAATATGATCAGTTTCATGTACCAGTACAATTTGCACAGTGACACAATGAAACATTCTTTGGCAGAGCAGCCGTAAGTAAAGCAAACAGATTTATTAATGTGACATTACTAGTCACTGAAAGGGAAATAATGAGCCTTGGGCTTTGTTTTCACACCGTCAATAACACACTCAATACACCGAGTGCCTATTATCACATGCTGCTCCACTTGATTTTAATTTATCTTTTTGAGACCCAAAAATAACTTGGCATTCATTAAAGATTGAGAAAAAGAAATCAAAAGTATTATCTCACAGCAGCTAATAACATTTACAATGGGCTTGTTCTGAGACCCAGTAAGCCATGATAAGGTATAGATGATCCCGAATGCAGAATACCTGAAAATTTAGCTGTTAATCATTATCAACATGTCAACAAGTCCTCCGGGTAACAGGAACTTTTTTCTATAAAGGAAAACAAAATAATTTTGCCTGCAGGCTCTAATTTAATGATCAAAGTTTAGTAGAGCAATTTTCTTTCTTTCTTTCTTTCTTTCTTTTCAGGAGACATTTTATGCACATTTGAGTTACCTTTGTTAGCAATTGAACACCTTTTTGATCATTTATTTGCAGTGCATGTTTTCATTGAGCGTGTACATAGATATACAGTGTGTGCGGTGCCCGTGCGTATGTACACCTGTGTGTGAAAAATTGCTCTGCCACTGCTTCTCTGTGGGGTGGTTTTCATTTAAACAGGCTCTTATTCCCTTACCAAACACTGAGGCTGATGAATGAAAATTGTCCTTCCGTACATAGTGTATACTTCTGTGTGTGGGTGATGTAGTTTCATTATCTCACTTTTGACAATAATTTAAAGAAATAAACTTTGAACTAATTTACCTTAATAGCTATTAAACTGAAAATGTCCCCCTGCTCTCTCCTACATCTCACATGTTTATTTCTCTGTGTCTGGCAAATTTGTGCAAGCTTGTGTAAAATGGCTTGCTCTGTGTGTAGAATAATGCACATCCAGAAATACACATGCATATGTGTGCTTTGTATGCATGTGTACTGTGTCTGTTTACAAGGTAGAAGCACTAACAGGTTTATTGCAGTTTGTACAGCGTCAGTCTGTCAGTGATTGCTGGAGTAATTATTTCCACTTTGCATTGTGTTTGTGAATAATTTAACAGTGCCGAGTGTATTTTAAGTGAATGCATCCTTTTGTGTTGTAATATTTTTGTGTAAACTTGGTTAAGGGAATGAAAGAGATAAATAGAAATGGTACAGTGAGATGCAGATGGATAAAAATGACAAGTGCCAAATGTCTTCATTAAATTCTC
Source organism: Neolamprologus brichardi (assembly GCF_056152115.1). NCBI lineage: Eukaryota > Metazoa > Chordata > Actinopteri > Cichliformes > Cichlidae > Neolamprologus > Neolamprologus brichardi. The sequence goes on along the minus strand of NC_142109.1, from coordinate 25,077,503 downwards.
ATTTCTGGGATGTTTCATTCCGTCTGCCTTTCTAAACCTTTAATAGCATCTGTACTTTCGTCTCTGTGTCAGCCTCTTTTGTTTTCTTCATCTGTATCCTCAGCATATTTTCCTGACTTTCTAAACTTTGATCATTTTTGTTCAGAGAAACCAGGCCCTTCTCTAACACTGCATTGTTTCTGGGCCACATCAACAGAACAACCAGGCACAAACTTTCTGTTGCAGATGGCAGTTTTTCATTTTACATTACAAATCAGCAAATCATGATTATAAAGTATTTATAAACAGTTCTGGTGTGTATTCGGCAATGGCTGGTAAGTGTTTGCTGGTGTATAATTAGCCACAAAGAGGTACTATATATGATTCTGCACTGAAAACCTCCATGTGATTGCTTTAGTTGCTAGCAGGTTTCTATGGTAGTGTAGTCTGCATCAAAGTGTCTGCCACCATTCGCCAAATGTAAACAAAGCCGTAGAAAGTACATTGCAAACTTGAGACCCTAGTTCTTCAAATAAAAATTGTGCCTTATACTTTGTCTCTCTTCTACTGGTGTGAGAGCCTTTCTGTGGATGTGTGGGATTTTGTGTTCCAGTGGCAGAGTGTGCCTGAGGTCTCCACCCTGCTGATCACACACCTGACCCTCATACCAAATCACACACCTACAGGCTGTTGCACCGCATGCGGTATTGCAAGCTTAGCTCAAAACTATTACTCGTCTGTTGTTCAATTATTATTGTGCGCTTTACTCACCTTCATGCGTGAACTGTCCGAAGAGAAGCTGTGGATAGAGGATCTCATTATGACAGACACGGAAAGGAGAGAACTGGTGGAATTTGATCATGTAGAAGAATGTTACAAGCAACATAGTGTTCGCCACGGCTTCTCCAGACCCTTTCATGTCTGTAACATGTGCTCAGGGTTAACCTGTTCTCATCTCTGAAAAGCAAAGCGCGGCAGTGGACCCGCCAAATTTTATATTCTATGGCAAATACTGGTTGGGCTCCATGGTCCCAAGCAGTGAGCATAAGGCCCACCACAAGATGTAGGGCCTTCAGGCAACCCTCGTGAAATTTGTTTCTGATTGTCTGGTCAGAGACTTTCGCACTAGCGACCTGATGGGGGACATTCTGTAGGGCTCTTAGAGTGCTCATCCCCTTCCTCTCTGTACAAAAGAGCAGATACTGCTCCTGCTGGTTACGGCACTTCTACGTTCCTTTCCAACTCTCCTAGAGAAACTTCTTGTCTCCTGGAATCTCCGTCATGAGACTGTGCTGGGAAACACAGCAAACTTTGTATTGATGTATTGATGTGTCATTCTGGAGGTGTTAGACTGCGAAACCTCTGTAGGGTTCAAGTATTCCGAGTCAAATACAGAACTAGTGACAAAACAGTCAGAAACTGGTTTTATAGTGGTCTCCACCTGTAAAACCAGTTTCTGTTTTGGGGGTCTCATTGTTTCCCCTGTACTGCACCTGTTGTTAATTTCAAGAGCACCAAAGCAGCTGAATCTGATTAACAACCCCCTCTGCTACTTCACCAACCAGATCAACATCACAGAGGTTTTACTGACTTGATGCTATAAGTGTTTCTTTATTTTTATTTTATTTTTGAGCTGTGTACAGCTACTACCTCAACTCAAGTTCTCCCCAGAGGAAAGAACTAGGTGAGGGATGTGATATTTGGAGTGAGTGGGTACATTAACTGACTATAGGAGGTTAAATGTAATCACCAAGAATATGAAATGTGTAATTTACGTAAGGCAGCGGAGAAAATACTCTGATGCTTTGATGAAATTCCCATCTTTCTATAAATTAAAATAATCACACAATCGCAATCTAATCACAAAACAAAATACTTTAAATGCAGTAAAAATACCAGAAGAGCACTTATAAAGAAACAGCTAAAATTCTCCTTCTTCCACAGGGTTGAGAAAGATACAAGTGATTAAATTCTGAAGGTTGTTTTTATTTAGCAACTTAAATCAGCCTGAGTGCAAGCAGACCAACAACTGATGGAGAGTGAGTTGAAAATATTTGTTGGTCCACGCAAGAATATCATCTGCATTTATATTTTATTGAGATAACTGGAATGACAGTATCAATCTGATAAGTTGCTCTTTGAATTACAACAGTTGCCGAAATTGCTCAGTTGGGAGAGCGTCAGACTGAAGATCTGAAGGTCCCTGGTTCAAGCTTGGTTTTTGGCATGGTGGTCCATTGACATAATTTCCTTATGGATTAATAAAGTATTGTGATAATGTTGTAGCTTACATCTGGTGGTGAGATTTACACGGCAGATAATTAAAAAAATTACGATTAATCTATTTTCTTCCACTTATCTATGGCCGGGGGCAGCAGCCTAAGCAGAGAATCCCAGATCTCCCTCCAGCCACCTCTTCCAGCTTATCCAGGAGAACAAGATCTTCCCAGGCCAGACTTGAAGGTGCTAATTCGCATTCTTTCCACTGCACATTGGGCTACAAACCACTAGTTATGGTCCTGTAATGCCAACAGGATCACAATTTCTAGCAGAGAAGCCTAGAAATTCTGTCCATAAAAATTATGAACAGAACCAGTGACAAAGGATACCCCTGTGGACTCAACACCCACCAGAAACAAGTCCAACTTCTTGCCAGCAATGCAGACCAAATTATTGCAGTTGTTGTACAGTGACTAAATTGCGCATAACGATGGGCCACACACTATATTACCAAAGTATATCTCATATGACAATAAATGAGAACACTGTTTGTTTCTATATTTTCAATGTACAAAACCTTTTTTTTTCAACTGGGATGTAATCATTTCTTGATCATTACCAAACTAACTGGTACCTGGTTTATGCTGAACTACCATGGTACAGTTCCAATCAAAAGTTTAAGACAACCTGAAAATTGGCAAAAAATCATATTTTGCAAGGTTGGATCTTAACAAGATTACAAGTAGAGCTTCAACATGCAACAAGAAGAAATGGGAGTGAGACAAAACATTTTTGAGCATGCAATTTATTAAAAATTAATCCCACCTAAGATGTTTTTTAAGCGCCACAGAGGAGGGGGTGCCATAATGGTGTGGGGTGCTTTTCCTTCAGTGGAACAATGGAGGTCCAGGGGCATCAAACGGCCGCTGGCTATGTCTGGATGTTGCAGGGAGCGTCCCTCATGACTGAGGGCCTTCGTCTGTGTGATAACAACTGGATTTTTCAACAGGACAACCCTACAGTACACAATGCTGGCAGGACAAGGGGCTTCTTCCAGGATAATGACATCACTCTTTTGGACCAACCAACTGAGAACCTTTGGGGATGGATGGCAAGGGAAGTTTACAAAAATGGACAACAGTTTCAGAGAGTAGATGCCCTTCGTTCAGCCGTCTTCACCACTTGGAGAAATGTTCCCACTCACCTCATGGAAACTCTTGCATGCTGCAACGAATTTTGCACACGCTTATAAACCTTTTAATATCATAATCCAGAATCTAACTTTTTCAGTCTAGTAATTGTAATTTTAAGCGTTCATTGCTTTAGTAAAATAAAATACACTATTTGGAACCTATGCTAATTAGGAATGTGCTATAAATGGTAAATGGCCTGTATTTGTATAGCGCTTTACTTAGTCCCTATGGACCCTAAAGCACTTTACACTACATTCAGTCATCCACCAACTGGTGATGGGAAGCTAAATGGTAGCCACAGCTGCTGGATACTGGTGCCACCAGGCCCTCTGACCACCACCAGTAGGCAACAGGTGAAGTGTCTTGCCCAAGGACACAATGACCGAGACTGTCGGAGCCAGGGCTCGAACCAGCAACCTTCCGATTACAAGACGAACTGCCAACTCTTGAGCCACAATCGCTCCGTGAGTATGAGTTTCTATAAATCATAAAAATCACCTCATAAACAAAATAAGACCCCAAATAGGCCCACATTTTCAAGAAATTACAAGCTTAACCCTTGGATGCACAACCTACCAGTACCTACACTCTTCCACGAGTGGGGTCAAAAATGACCCCAAATAGAAACAATGCATTTTGCTATAAACTCGGTTGTTATTCTTCAAAATCTTTAAAACAAAGAGTTGTAACATTCTCATATTTGAGGTATTCCTCATAAAACATGTTTGTGACATGAGGCCCTTTGCATTTTTATTTATGTTTTCATTAATTTTAAGAAATTGGAGTTTTTGTATCACTAGTATCACTTTTGTATGCTTGCTCTGCATATACTGCAGAAGCTGGGCCTTCCCTTTGAAAGGCACAAGTTGTTCATCCACTGTAACACAGTCACTGAGGATGAATTTCTGCCTGCATTTGACCAGGAACAGCCCCATATGTAGGGGAAAGCTGCCATGTGGTTGCTGCCAATAGTCTGGGTCCTCTATATCTTAGATGTCAGATTCTGAGTCAAAGCCTCCAATGGGCTCTTCATCCCATCCATCCTGGATCATTTGTAGGGCAAGGTCCACAGGGATCCTTGCTGGCCTCATAGCAGCCATGTTACTTTAAATATTTTTTTTTAAAAAAAAAACATCAGAAAGGACAATGTTTGAAATGCACAGGAAGCTATAAACAGGGCTGCACATAAATGGGCCGAAGGTGAGCATTTGCTGTCAAAATAAAAGACGTTAAAAGACGCGTAACAGATAAGAAGTCTTATCTTATATACGCAAACGCGTGTTTGCGTATATAAGATGTTCTGGAGGAGGACAGATATTTGTTCAGAACTCTTAAAGATGTCGAATAAGCAAGCTCCGTAAGCAATTACTTTGGTGTTCCTCCACCGCAAAAGAAGTGCGTATTCTCTGAATTTCCGGGAATACTTTTATTTTGACAGCAAATGCACACCTGCGGACCACTTATGTGCAGCCCTGACTATAAATCATGTACGTTACTGTGTAAAAATTAATTCTTGATCCATCAGAAGTGTAAGTGGGTCAGTCAGAGTTGCTAAGAATGAAAGTTTCATAGAAGATTCCATAGGAGCTGCTTGGGGTCAAAAATGACCCCACTTGTGGAAGAGTGAGGTAGTGATACAAAAACTGCATTTTTTTAAATTAATGAAAAAATAAATAAAAATGCAAATGGCCTCATGTTACAAACATATTTTATGAGGAATACCTGGAATATAAATATATTACAACTTTGCATTTTAAAGATTTCGAAGAAAAACAACCCGTGGGGTCATTTTTGACCCCACGGGTGCATCTAAGGGTTAAAAAAGTTCCAACATATTTCCAAAGTTATAAAAATAATTAATTGCCATCTGATCTTTGGTTTAAGCCCTCTTTCTGCGCTGTAAAATAAATGTTTTATGGGATACTATTGAAAGGCAGGCAGACACACCAAACAGTGAGGAGCTCATTACCTCCTTGAGAAATGTAATAATTTAGACTATTTTTCCCAGTGAGGCAACCACCTGACTAAATATTTATATATCATGAAGTTAGAAATTAAATGCTAATCCACATATAAAATTAAACAAAACTATGTTGAAAGAATGGAAAGAAGGCCCTAGACCTGAGCACAAGCCTGTGCCTAAGGCTGTGCAAAGATGTAAGCATATATTTAAACAAGAAGCTGTTCAAAATAATGATGTATAATAATTTCAGAAAAATCTAAGAGATACATTTGCAGAACCAACAGAATAAAACTGCTTGGCCTTGAATGATTTATCACACTTAAAAAGCAATAAAACACCAACGCTGGAAAACAGAGAGAGCACTGATGTTGAATTTTATTTGAAATGAGCCTTAATGAGCCAGAAATAGTTGCTAAGCAACATCTGTTTTGACATTCCCAGTGTACATTTTCTGTCCCTATTTTCTTCTACTTTACCCTTTCTTCGTCAAAATATCATTATATAAAACCTATAACACTATCCAGTGTACGCACAGTGAGTAATAGTTCCTAATAGCAGTTATCTTGAATTTTGCTGGCAAGTTTTCCCTTTGAAGTTTTGGTTCCATGGTATTGCACAAAAACTCATCAAACAGAATAAATATCAGTGGCTTCTGAGCATATTGGAATGATCAGCCAAAAACATTGTCTCTTTTCGTCATTTCTCCAACTCCAAACTGGATATGGCCAGAAATATGACTGAACAGAAATGCTGATGCATAAAAAGAAGTGATTTAATGCTAAGTATATATGCCTGCAATTCTTAGAAAAGTATGCTGTTGAGTTAGTTCTATGTGTTAAAACTCTGTGGGGCTGCATGGCTCGTTAACACGTTAGCACCGTGCAGCCCCACGCACGGGGCGATCTGTGCTAACTCGCTAACTGAGATTTGCCACTTTAATGCGGTTATGGCGTTAACGTCATTTTAATGAGATTAACGCTGACAGCACTAGTTAAAACCTCATGTAACCATGCAGTTGTAATGCTGGAAAAGTACATGTCATGATTTTTTTTTAAATTAAAGAAATTATTACAAATATCTCAGTGGTAGCATATTTAGCAATTGCCTAACATACAAAAAAGTGTAAATGTCTTGCCCCAGTCACTTGCACCCACACACTCACTGCAACCAGTTGCTAGGGAAAAAGTTATCTATTTCCTGACCAGTTGGTGAGTGGCTGCTGGAGATGACTCACTCTGAAATCAGTTGCTAAAGCCCGAGTCACACAAGCCCATAAACTAGTTAGTAAACCTCTGGCAACCACTGGACTCTAGGGAAAAACCTGCTAGTTGTGGTGTTAAGGCACAACTTTGTTTTTAATCACTATCAGATTTTTGATTGATTTAGCCTGGCAGCAACCACCAACTTCCAGCAACCATTCGCCATCCTGTTAAGCAATATGCAATATTCCTTGGATAGGGCACACAGGTATAGACAGGTTTCTATGCATGTGTGACTAAGGCATTAGCTTATAATTTCATTGTGGTAATTTTAAATACTGGTTTTGCAGATTTTATTATTTTGTTCTGCTATTCTGTTACATGCTCCAAAAACTCACTCAGCAGCAAAATCCTGTACAGAAATTAATGCAGACAAACTGAACAGAGAAAACAATTCCCTCATTGTCCTTGCTTCACCAGTTATACACATATATTTTTATTTTTTCAATGCTATTAATATGTAAATTGATATCATCCTTTCTGCACAGACAAACACACAAAGGAGACACCTTCATACAAGTGCTGATTGACAGACCAGTATGAGGCACACACTTCTTCTATTTGTCAGCAATCAATGCACTAAATTAAATAGCAATCCAGGGGATTAACTACTGCATGCAAGAAGAGAGGAGGGGTGAAGATGGTGTACACATACACAATGAAGATGCTGACTTTTAACATTTGAAAAAACTACTTAATCTTGCTGTCATTGCAGATGTGAATACATGTGCACACATACAGTCAGGGACAGGAGGTGATATAACTACTAGAAGAGAATACAACTTGTCCTGGCCACACAGCTATCTCTGTTTCAGCTGCAGGCCACACACACACACACACACACACACACACACACACACACACACACACACACACACACACACACACACACACACACACACACACACACACACACACACAGGCCTTCATGTTCTTGTTTTCCCTCCCTTTCAGGCTCTCTCATACACTAATGGCCTAGTTTCAAACTGCTGAATTAAGGGTTTAGTGACTAACAGACTGTGTTTTTTGTGTGCGACCGCTTTAGGTGAGCAGACAATCATCATTATACTGCCATAAAAATATGCCTTCTCTCACTATTTATTCTGATCTGTCCCAGTCTGGGAGAAATAAGATCAAACTTAGCATTGCTAAAGTCATACAAGGATGCCCTAATTTGGCTTCACACATTCCAAATTGTATCATAAAATGCAAAAATCATGCACTTCTTTCATGTGTTTCTCTGTGATTTGTGAAGTGTTTTGAAGCTAGAAGACTGATTTGATCTACATGTACACAATTTTCTCATGGGTATGTTACATTTTCATCAGTTAGTTAAAACAAGAAAATTTCGCACTTGTGGAAATAAAGAAGATTAATACTGGCAATTATTTCCAGTTATCCTCTGTCTAAAGGAAGCTTCATAGTATAGTTGCTTACACATTCGCCTAACAAGTGAAAGGTTCCTCATTCAGTCCCAGGAGCAGACACAAATCCCTCGGGAGTTACGTCAGGAAGGGCATTTGGTGTAAAAAAAAAAAAAAAAAAAAATCTGCCAAATCGAACATGCAGAGCTACCCGCTCTGGCCCTTGGGATCTACTGTAACAGATAGGCTTACTGTGAATGGGATTTTTTCCTCATGCGGTTTGGGAAATATAACTCTTACTTGCTTTTTTCCCCTAAAACATTGATACATGATAAAGATGAACGTTTTCCAATAAATTTGACATTAAAGTAATGTTAACTAAGTTTTTAAATGTTCAAAAGTCATCATATCTATCCAAAGACTCAGATCAGATGGTGAAATTGTGGTGCTCTCAGTGATGTCTCCAGATTTGTTTGACACCCACTGAAGACTATTGATGGAAGTGAATCTTTCTTCATCAGATTCATTATGTCTTGTCTTTTATTTCTTTTCGTGTCCCTATGAGGCTTTGCATTGCAGCTTATGAGGAAATCATAGCTTTGGTTCTGCCTTGTGAGAACGAATCTTTGATATATGGTTTGGTATGTTTCATAGAGAATTTCTCTAAAAGCAGAGTTCCATGAAGCACAGCAAAGTGTTTTATTCAAACTCTGGTCTTCTTGTTTTGGCAGATCAGACTGATGATGTTATCAAAGAAACATAAAGAGGCTTTTAAAGTGTCAGTGAAGTCAGAATTCCAACAACAACAACAAAGAAAAGGTAAAATATTTTGGGAAATACTGATTTTGTCTGTTTGTTTGTTTACTGCATGTACAGACAAACTGTTTAACAAAAAAATTATTGCATTGAAAATCCTAATTTGCATGACCTCAATACATTTAATGTTACTACCTATTTTGCTGTACAGTATTTCTGATTTTTTTTTATTGTATTTGATTTTTCTTGACGTTTTAAACTTTTATATTACTATTTCTATGGAAGTTAGATAACTAACTGCCCTGTTAACAAACAAAAGAAAATGATAATTGAACACACAGACCTTTACTTTTCAAAGCACGACATAAGTGATGCTGTCATGGCTGCAGAAGCAGACATATGGAGTGATGAGAGAAGGACCCAAGTGCAGGCACTGATGACTGACTTTACTCCAAGTGAGCTTTATTTACAGTGGGAGAGGGAAATACAAACAAATGCTGAGGGGATAGGAAACAGGAGGGACACACAGCTGGGGCTAATCAGACATCATGCGACAGGGAGGAAGCAAAGCAGTAAACACTGACATAGGACAAGGACTGTCAAAGTAAAACAGGAATCACAAGACATACGCAAAGACACAGACTCAGAGAGACAGGCTTCACACTGAGACATGGCTGACTCAGGAACACAGGGAAGATAGAGACAAGGGTGACTAGACATGAGACGTGAGACCAGGACAAGCACAGAGAAGACATGGGAATGGACACAGACTAAGAAAAATATAAAACTACAGAGGAAGGAAGAATTAAGATCACTAAGCACAACAGAAAAATAACCTAAACCAGCACCAACAATAGTCAAATAATATTAAATCAAGATCTGAAACATAAATACTGGGTCGCAGCACCGTAACAGATGGAGAGGCTGAAGTGCAACTGATTATTTATTATTTTAATCTTGGCATGTGACATGTCTTGTTTGACTATTATTTTTCCAAAAACTGGAGTAAAGATTAAGCAAAGATAAAATAGTAAAGACAAAAATTAAACAAATATAAAGTAAAAGATGTGGTTTCTACCCCTTTCATCCTGAACTGAAAGCATTCCCCTCTTCTACTTTTCCCTGTTTCATGTATGGTCGTTGATGGAGGGCAGCCAGCAGTGAACGACCCTTTCAGCCACTCACACTCTGAGCTATCAAAGACTGTGATAGATGATGGGAAAGAATTCTCAGTGATGGATTTGGATCACAATGTGTTGTGACACATTGTACGGGGCTGCTGACATAAAAATCCCATTTCTTGATTTACACACATATAACATACACACACGTATACATAGATACACACACTGAGGATGACAGTATCAACTCACTGTGTCATCTTTCTCATTGACAGCATTTTTAAGTGTCTCTGCAGTTTTGAAAGAAAGAGAATCTCTATGGGTTGGTGTTTTCACTAGAGATAAGTTGCAAGAGAATTTGAGTATCTCCTGTGACTCTTCCCTTACCATCAGGTTATAACACCATCTTCCACTTTGGGAAACACAACTGTCAACTCCCCCCCACCCACCCCCACCCCCTCCCCGCCTTTTTTTGTGAATACCATCTGAGCATCTTATATAAGGCTCTTGTGGCATTCCTTCTTTTCAGCCTCTGTCTTTTTATTCTCACCTGCAGGCATTTCTGAAGGAGCTTCCTCAAACAAAGATCAATGCTGAAAGTAGAGGGAATAGCCTCATGAGAAAGCTTTTGTGTCTTTTTCCTTTAGCAAAAGAAAGCAGAAAAAGTAGGAAAAAATGGGGGGGGCTTCATTTACTTTATCATCTACATTGGAGTTCAGTGGAAAACCCCAAGGGTAAATGCCATCCTTTGGACAGATAAATTAAGCACACAGCCATTCATCCACCGAAATCAGAAGGTTTCAAGTTGATTTTTCTGTATGTATGTTTAAAATAAAGTCTTTTAAATGTTTATTTTATAGGATGAAGATGGTATTATGCTGTATCTTTCTACAAATAATAATCAAAACAAACTAATCAAACTTGAGTTGTGTATTAGTCTGCTGATGAAAGCAGTCTTAGCATAGGGAATATGTAACCTTGCCTAAGATTACCTAAAAACTAACAACATGTTATGGCTCTGGTTTTGACCACTGAAGATGGGATGGGGGATTTGAAAAAAAGAAAAAAAATACACATTGGAAAAGTGTGTATTTTGTGTGTATTTTGTGTAACGTTTAGTAACCCTCCCTACATAAATAACTATAGAAATGAAAATAATACAAATGACATCCCTACATAAGAGCTAACCCAAAATACTGCAAAATCCAGGCTTGGATGAAGCATTAATATTCCCCTTGGTCAAAAAACATGATATTAACAAGGACAAAAAATAAAAAATAGGAGAACTCAAATTAATGCAAGCTATCAAAACAGGGATTTGCAGATATGCAATGTATACTGTCTATGCTGTTCACTAAGACTATGGATGGCAAGTTGCCCCTTTGCAAATGTTTTACTTAGTAATACACAATATAAATAAAATAATCTCTTCAGTGTAAACTGCATGAACTGTCTCCTTTTGGCTATCCCTGGGTAATAGATATATGATTGTAGTCCCTGTAATATCCCTTTGGATTGCAGAAGAAAAGGTTTACAGGTCTGCTACAGAACATGAAAATCAGTATTTCTGTAGAATGCTCCTGTAGACTCAGAAATCCAAACCTAATCTCATGCAAAATGACGCAGCGTCTTAAACCATGAATGGAAACCCAACTAAACTGATAGTAGGACACTGCTGACTTTCAAACCAATCATCATGCCTTCTTTGTCATAACCTTTGCCTTCTGGTTTATATTCTACCTGTGGTCATATTCAAATGGTAATGATTATCTGAAGAACTGTAGTTTGCTAAGAATGAAATTTTGTTAGAAAGAATGTTAGTCGGTGCCAGGAAAATACTGAATGATATTACTTGTAAACACTGAGCTTTTTTAACTTTATTCTTTCACATCTGTAAGCTGCATTACAAAAGGTTTCTCTAAAGAGTTGTAGAAGGGAACTGCTCTGCTTGTAATGATTCTTCAGCGGCAAACTGTGTGGGACTTAGTGTCATTCTCAGTAAATGGGATGCTGGGATGCTGAGAATCTAAGGAATGCTTCTCTATCACATACCCCCGCATTCATTTCTAAAGTTATGTAAGCATTCATTTAACTTTGGAATTGACTAGAGTCAGTCAGGTTCTGTCATCACAAACGCAAGCCCCAACTTTCCCTTACCAAAGGACACACGACAATGAATTTCAGCATCAAGCCTTGTAATTACTGTGAAGAAATTCAAGAGAAGGAGATTAATGCCCTCTACCATAGCACGTACTGATTTCTGCTCACTGTGTTACGCAAACTTCTTTCAAATAAACCAAGGGCAAAATATAAAATAGCCCTAATCATATTACGGCAACAAAGTATTTTGCTTTCAGAATAAAAATTAAGTCTGTGGATTGTTCTGTGTCATCTCCTTTAATACAATAATAATAATAATAAACAAAACTTCTCTCTACTAGACACAACTAATACACACACTTGTGCTGTACTTGCATATTTCTATACTTATTTGCCAAGATGCTTTTGTGTGTTCTGGTGTATAGATGTCCTTCTGTCTCTGTTTGGAAACAGAGGCAGAATTTACTCTGTGTGTTTACTTCAGTACAAACAAGGATTGTGTTTGTTTTCTTATCTAGAGTGTGTGTTTTTGCACACCGTTGTATGTATGTGTGTGATGAAGTTTGTAATTAAACTCAAATCCATTACATTACAGTGGGGAGTTTTTCAGGAGGATTCATTTCTACAAAGGCACCACCTCCTCCAAGTCCTTTTAATTTGACAGATAAGTTTATCCATTTTTTCCTTTTGGGGGATAAACTGTACACAATACATCCCTGCATGGTGCTGCACAAATGAAAACTATAATTAAAAGTGACATGGCGGGTTTGGAGTAGTCATGAAAGCATTTGTGTGCATTTTGTCTCTCATAAACAACATAGTCATAGTTGACAAACTGTCCAGCACTTTTTGTAGTTGACATTCAATTCAACTTTTTTTTATATAGCACTGGCTCCCAATAATTATACCCTAGAGGCAGTTTCTATTGTAAGTTCAAGACCCACAAATATTAGAGAGAAAACCTCAACAATCAGACAATCATCTACAAGCAGTACTTTGTAACAACGGGAAGTAAAAACTCTCTTTAAACAAAAAGAGACCTCCAGCAGAACCAGTCTTTGGGAGGGACAGTTGTGTCCTACTTCGGGATGAAGGGAAAGACAAGAAAAAAGGAGGGCACACAGAGACGAGGACAAAACACAAACTATGGGAGACAGAAGACAAAGTTTTTATGACATGTAGCAGCGGCAGTGAGTGAAGACGAAACACCCAGAAACCTGAGCCTATATCAGCATAACTGAGGACTGATCCAATCCTAACTATCGGCTGAATCACAAATGACAGTTTTAAGTCTAATATTAACAGTAGAGATTATGTCTGTCTCCCGAATCTGAAATGGGAGCTGTTTTCACAGAGGAGTGGCCTGATAGGTGAAGGCTCTGCCTCCCATTCTACTTTTAGAAACTCTAAGAACCACAAATAAGCCTGCAGTCTGAGAGCAGAAGTCTTCTACTGGGATATTATGTTATTATTAGCCTTATAGTAACATAATCAGGCCCCCTCACATCTTACAGATCTTAAAAAAATCATTAAGATGCAACCATGATGAGCCATGATGAGGTTTTGTAGATGATAAGAAGGGCTTTAAATTAAGTTCCAAATTGAATGTAGGGAGGAATCTGATCTTTCTTTTTAGTCCCTGTTAGTACTCCAAAAGTGGGATTACACTAGTGTGAATGAAGAAAGCAATTCTGCATATTTGGACACATCCTAGTTAAGAATAACTCCAGTGACTTCTCACAGTGTTACCGTAGGACAGAGTAATGCCACACAGAGTAGGTTTCTGGTTGGATGCCATGTTTCTGAGGTATAAGGGCAAAGTAGAATAACCTCGGTACTGTCCAGATTTAGAAGTATAAAATTACAAGTTATCCAGGCCTTTATGGCTTTAAGGCATGCCTGTGGCACTGTGTCTTACATAGTGAAACACAGAGCTGTTCCAGTCAGTGTTGCCAACTCCTCAGCAAGGAAAATCGCTATTGGCTGTCCTAAAAGTCGCTAGAAGACGCTAAATGACGTCATCGCCTAATTTGCATAATTGGTCATGCTAATGTAATTGTAACCTACGTTGTTGGAGAGAGAAATAACATCGTGGAAGAGACATAAAGTGAGTAAAAAACGTCCTAAATGCATTTAGAATTTATTTAGAACTACGAATTAAATTTATTTTAGCAATTATTGGTTTTTTTTAAATGTCACAATTCCAACCCTGCTCCTTTATCCGGACTTGGACCGGCAAAAGTGACCCGAAATAGGCACTCTGGTGGAGTTACTTTGTGTGTGTGTGTGTGTGTTTATAAGTAGTTTTAAACTTGATCCACAAAACAGCATAACAGTAAAAGAAGAACTGACTGCGTTACAGTCAGTGAGCGGCTTCGCTCATGCGCGATTCATTTGCAGTTTGGACGCACAGGTGTGAACATCTCCTGCCCTGATAGCAGCTGGGGGGAGGACTATCCTCCGCCTGTGAGCGCTTTGGCACGGGTGAGGTGCCCACGGCAGCACCGCTGCTTGTTGAGAGTAAAAGCGATACGCGCTTTCACGTCAAAAAGACGTCATAAATAAGTCTCCAATAAAACCAGAAAAAGTTGCCAGATTTGTTGCTTGTCGCTTTTTAGGAAAAAAGTCGCTAAGGGGGTCTGAAAACTCGCTAAATATAGCGACAAAGTCGCTAAGTTGGCAACACTGGTTCCAGTGCTTTTAATGGAAATTAAATAAAAAAGAATTCACAAATTTGAAATAAAAAAGAAATTATGTGTCTTATTCTGTAATTATAATTATAAGTATACAATGATATTACACCCTTTTGTTAAATTATTGAGGTTTAGCGAAAAGTACACTGTCCACAGGTCACAGACAAAACAAATTTACAAAGAAATATGATACCAAAAATACTCATTACACAGGGGAAATTGCAATACATGCATTCAATTGATTGTTTTTACCGTATCTGCTATTTTTACATGGTCACTCACTTTGGCCCAACTTCAGTCCCAATTTTGTAATCAAACCAATTTGCAACTGATTTTACAGTCTGGCAAACTTTCTGATAGTTGTTTTCCTCTGCAATTTACAGGGAGTGTTGATGCCTGATTAAGTCCTAAACCAATCATAATTTGGATCTTTTGGGTATCTGGCAAGATCCAAAGTCTGATTTCCCACAACCAAGCATGAAATTACCTCAGTGGCCTTGCACAATGACAGAAGTTAACAGTAAGAAACACTGTGTAGACCAAAGAGCTTGTTTTATGGACAGAACACAGGCTAACATTTTTACTTTTTATTTTTTCCTCGAGGACGAGGATACAGCTATCGTCTTGTAACTCAGCTGGAACAATCTTCTCATCATCCAGAACTAGAAAACAGTCTCGAGTGTGGGGGTAGAAGTATAACTTTAAAATTCACACTTATCTTTTAACAGAAGACAGAAAAATTATTTTAAAAAAATATGGTTATTGTTGAAATTTTAGTCAGCAGTGTCCTACTATCAGTTTAATATGCTGCGTCATTTTGCATGAGATTAGCCTTATTTAATTATATCTAATAACTCCTGTTGTGACGTGACTCTATGGGCCATGAAAAGAACAAATAGCTTAGTACACACTCTCTCTCTCTTTCTCTCTCTCTCTCTCTCTCTCTCTCTCTCTCTCTCTCACACACAAACACACACACACACACACACAGGGAGTCGGTGAGTGTTAAATAATGTAAAATGTGATGAGATCCATGTTGGTAGTTTTGCTCACTCGTATGTATGATTTATTCACAAAGCTCTCTCTTTCTTTTGATGTGATTTTGTGTGATGCGTTATGTGAGGTGAGAGACACACTTCCTTTCTTCACCCAAGAAGAAAAAGGGGATTTAGTCGCAGGATAACACAAGTGAAACGGAACGGTCGAGGAAGATGGGGACAAAGAGTTTTAAGGCAAAAAAAAAAAAAAAAATGCAGAAGCAGGGAGGACAGACAAAGTGCCTTTCAATTACTTTCCTCTAGAGAACATGAAAGAAACTCGTCAGTTCACCTAAATTGAAATTGTTCCAGGTCTGGAGAGACCTAAACCCAAAACATTCCCACCCACATTTAAATAAACTAAATCCACTTAAACATCTTATTAGCAGAGAGGTCCAAATAAGATTAGCACTTACTGGACAGCTGTTAGTGATGTTACGCATTCGCTCTTTCCATTATCTCTCTTTTCCCCACTCACTAAGTGACAATAAGAAGTAGTTGTTTAACAAAAAGTCTAGTTTCTGCAATTTTTACTGCCTGTGATTACAATCTACAATAATCCACTACATAATGCGTCCAAGACAAAAAAGAGGCAGAGAATTTGAATTGGGGATTTGTATTACTCCAGTTACTTTTATTTTGCATATTTTCATCTTAGCCTTACTTTTAAGCTCGCATTTGAAATGGAACACCATCTTAATCTAACTTTGCACTAATCTAAATGCTAAATGCGGACAGTTGAGATGTGAGGACAAAAACAGCAACATTAACAGGAAAATACACAGAGGGAAAGCAAGTCTAGAATTGCAAGTTTATAATACTATCAACATCGTTTGTTGTTTATTGACCATATTTGCAGATATTTATCTGTATTTGTCAGTGTGTGTGTGTGTGTGTACACCAGCACTGAGAAATCTGACCTTTACTGGAAGTTGTAATATGTTCCTGCTTTTCTCTCTGGTGTGCTTTAGAAGTGTATTAATCTGTGGTACTAAACCAAACTCATATAACTCCAATGTCAAGTACCAAAGGGTAAAAAGGGAGCACAAACCTCAATTTCACCAGGTTATCCTGGCCTTATGAAAACATGAAACAAAAAGGACATCATGTCATTTATATACAGCAGTTTGACAGATGACTAGTTTGAAGAGTCACATAGTAATTCACTTCCCAATTTTGGATATATTTAGTAATAACAATAACAAAAACAAAGTAGTACGTTTGAACAAGGTTATCTGTTTTTGTAGTAAACATGTATTTCTATATTTTATGTAGACTTGTTCAGAGGAAACATTTCCAACTGAGATCATCATTCAGTCTAGCAGGTGACATTGTGTTCAGTGCTGGGATCCAGTACATCTCTCTCTGTGACAGCAGCTTTGACAAATTGCCTCCTGTTGCAGGAAGAGTTACATATTTAACATCCAATAAATTCCTCCTCCAGCATTATGGATATTGCACTTATATGCAGCATACATAATGTTTTAAAAAAGTATTGGTTTGCAATGAATCATGGTGAAAGTTACTAGTCACAAATGGAATAAACTTGGAACAGTGGTGAACTTTCCCAGGAGTGGCTGATGTATCAAAATGATTGCATCAACGACTGTTCCAGGAGGCCACAAAAGTACCCAGAACACTGAGGTCACTTAAGGTCAGTGTTTATTATTCAAAATTATGAAAGAGACTGGATAACAATGGCATCCATGTGAGAGCTCCAAGCTGAAAACCACTGCTTAAGTTGAATTTATAGGAAGATTTAATGATCATCAGGACTACCAACAGTCAAAATTGGTGGGATTGTGTGATGGTCTGAGGCTGCTTTGCTGCTTCAGGACTTGAACATCTTTCCATGATGGAACCATCAATTCTACCAGAAAATCCTGAAGGGGAATGTCCAGCCATTAGTTTGTAGCATGAACCTAAAGCACTCTTGGGTTATGCAGAAGGACAATGATCCAAAACATGCTAGTAATGTCACAGCTGGCGAGGCAAGCCATGTGGAGGTGAGGTAAGGACCGAAATGAAGGCAGAGGTTGTGATGAGAGCGAGCTTTATTCACAGGGAATGCAGAATACAACAGGAACGGAGATGGCATATGCTGAAACTAAGGAAACTCTAGATTGGGAAAACTAATAAAACCTGAATACGGAGATAGACACGTCAGGGTGGAAACACAGGGAGACTACACAGACGAACCAGCAACAAGCAGGAGAAAACACAGGGCTTATATACTCACAGGAGTGGGAAACAGGAGGGGAACACAGCTGGGAGAACTCCGAGCTGACAAGACAAGGAAGCAAAGCAGAACGCACTACCATGAGACACAGACCTTCAAAGTAAAACAAGAAGTACACAGAGACAGCCTGGAGGGGGAAAGAGAACTTGGAGGAGCACATGTTGGGATGAGGAACACAAGGAGTGGGAACACAACACCAGAACTAACATCACAATATAAACACAGACACACAGAGGAGGACACAGAGGGCAACTATATGAGGGGAAACCTATTAAATATTAAACAGGGAACTAAACAGAGAATACAAAGAATAAACTTTGAACATAAACCATAATACAAAATCACAAAATCACAAAGACACAAGAAACCTCAAAACACTGGGTTGAGAGACCCAGGATCCTGACAGGCAAGTCCACCTCTGAATGGCTCACAAAAAAAGACAGTTTTGGAGTAGCACAGTCAAAGTTCTGAGTCGAATGACAAAGACTGGGCCACAATTCCTCCACTGCAATGTGAAAGACTCATTTCCAGTTATTCAGAACAGTGAAATATTATCACAAAATAGATTTGAATAATGCACTGTACTGCCTGGCAGCAAAACCAAATAGCTAGCATGTAGCTTTTGAGCGTGTTTTTCAAGAACTGGGATGTGCACAACTTTGGGGAACGCAGTCAATACATGGGATAATCTTCTGACCTTGCACTGACTATATATCTCATCCTTAGCAACAGATATGGGTTCAGACAGGGACCTTGTGGAGGCCTTTAGGGATTGGTACTGTTCTAGAGTTTCCCCCTCGAAACCACTATAACTAAGGAGATGGTGGTGGATCACAGAAGAGCTAGGCCATTCCATCCACCAGTTTCCATGGGCAGGACACTGAGGTGGTGCACTGTTATAAATGTCTGGGGGTCCTATTGAATAACAAGCTGGACCAGTCCCTGCTCTCTACATGAAGGGGCAGAGCCGCCTCTACTTCCTGCAGAGGCTGACAATCTTTGGTGTATGTGATAAGATGCTGCACATACTTTATTAGTCTGTGGTAGCCAGTAGTCTCTTTTATGCTGTTCAGGGTGCAGCCTGATGGACAAAAATAGCAAGTGGCTGGACAAGCTGATGAAAAAAACACAGCTTGGTGCTTGGCAGGAAACTGGACTCGCTTAAGACTGTGTTGGGGAAGAGCACAATGAATAAACTGAAAGTTATAATGAACAACAGAAAACACCCTCTCCGCAGCCTCCTGGCAGGGCAGAGGAACAAAGGTAGATGGCTCCTGTCACTGTGCTGCAGATCTGATCAGTTCAGGAGGTCCTTTGTCCCCACTGCAAAAAATCTTTCTAAGACTCTCTGTAAGTGTGATAAATGAGGAATGGGCAAATAGTTTCTCAAAGCTCCTTATGTACAAATGATTTTAAATCATTTGATTTAAAATCCATAGTGCTGGTGTACAGAGGCAAAATTACAAAAGTGTCACTTTCCAAAAACATATGGACGTAAGAGGAATTGTGAGTTTCTTTTGTTAAAATGTTTTTCTTTTTAGCATAAGAGGGATTAAATTGCAACAATTAATCTTAGTGCAGCCGAGCTGCTGTCATCCCTTTGCTGCTGCTTCTTTAAAACTTCGGTAGTTTATAAAACTTGACTGTTTTCACAAATGATGCATATGCGTGCATGTGTGTACATGTGGGTAGTTGTGTTAAATTAGCTGGCTGCTGAATGACACTACACTTAATATTGTTAATATATTGTTAACTTTATATTACCATAATCATCTTGCATTTTCCTCATTGAATCCTAATTTAATGCATCATTTAAATAAAATGATCACATTACAGTAACTTATCAAACAATTATAACAGTGCTTGCATTACATAAGTTCTCTGCACAATGAGAGGATAGCAAAAAAATACAAAAAAACCCTTCAGCTTCATAATATAGATATTAACGTGTCTATTATCCACAAAAAGGCAATATGATGAGACATGAGCACACTGCACCTAGACCAGATATAACTATTTACTGCTGCTAACCTGGCACCCTCTCTTTTCAAGCGTAAAACCCCCGAACCCAGAGTGGTGCTCAAGCTGAGTGTTTGCTGATCCCGACCAATCAGCAAAAGCTGGATTTTCAACAGGTATCAAAAGCAGCAATGAGCTGCCAGGTTTATAGTACTGTGGCCTCCACTGCTACCTGTACCTACTCAAAAAATATATGTTGTTTGTCCGTTGTCAAAGGTTTATATTGTTAACTTGTAATTATGAGACAATGCACCGCAGGCCATGTAATGCAAAAGTGATCAAATAACATAGAAGTAATGTTAGGAATTTCTTTTTAGTTTTAACTGTTTTGTGTAAAAAAAAAGTACAAAGTAGGAAAACTCAATAAATCTGCTTCTTAAATGTTTAGCCAGGAGATGTTTTAACACACCAGCTTCCACAGACCTCTAAATCAACAGTTTAGCATATATTTGGCTACTATGATAGTACATGATCATGGATGAAGTGTTGTGTAACTTTCTATCTCTTGGTAGCCAGTTGGACATATAGATAGAGTTAAACCTTATGATCTCTGAACTCAAATGCAATAACCGCAAACAAACGAACAAAAAATCAGCCAAAAGTACATTTATAAAGGATACATTAAAAGAAAAAAATATTTAATTTCATATTTTAGCACTACTTAGCAGAAATCTGTCTGTGCAACATGAAGATATAGTGCATGGGTGCAGTTTTCTCACTAAGGCTACGTCATGAATTATGGTTATGAGCATGTTTCTAAGAGATGTGTCAAATCAGGGGATCACAAATCAATGGGGTAGTGCAGTTCTAGCTTTGTCCTTCTTTTCTATACAGTCTATGGCTGTGACTATGTCAGCTTTCACCAATGCCTTCACAGCACAGACCGTGTGAGGAAATGTTAGAAGAGGATTACAAAAGTTTGAGGCGTGTTTGGGAAAAATGCACATGACCTATCCAAATTTTCCACTGCTTCTGTTTGTGCCAGAATGATACACTGGCACACACACACACACACACACACACACACACACACACACACAGAATAAACATTTTAATTATCTCTCTCCCACATATACACATGCACATAGAGATATGTACGCAAATGCAATCTCGCATCAACAGAGATACACACACTCATACATAAAGGCAAACTCAAAGAGTGCAGACTTAGCAAGGTAAACATAGGCACACATGCAGTTTAATATGTACCCACACACACACTCACATACACACACTCTCACACATGCACAGTCCCCCACAGCCCAAATCCTCTCTGGCTTGTTTAGACAACCCACTGCTTTCCAGTAAATCCTAAATAAGCTAATCCCAGAACATCAACAAATGTAATTTTCAGCTTACTATAAAACACATGCAAATGGAAGGCAACCCCTCTATGCCCTCGCTGTGACAATATGTGAGTGCATGGATATGGGTATTTTGTAATGTGCAGGTAATGTCCGGCAGGCAAAAATGATGATGAATGTAGGTGAAGAGGTGCATAAAGCTAAGAAGGTCATCCAATCATGGCATATATAGAGAAAAAAATATGGCTTTTGTTGGAGTGGGGGTAGCAATTAAATCCACAAATTTCTTAAGTAACCTTGACATTGTTAGTGCTGTCTATGTCATAAAGTCACTGAGTCGACACATAACCCAATAATAATGTGTTACAAAACCTGTTACAAAACACATTATCACTGAAAAATACAAAACTGGGATCAACTAGTCAGACAAAGACTATGATGTGAATATGAAAATGTGACATAGTCTGAGCTAGTTATTGTGTACTGTAGTTTGTTCTTCCTCTGAGTCCAGGTTGTGGGATGGGGAGGCCCTCCAGGTACCTGCAGGGCAGAGTCTGAGTTCCCATTCACCAGGAAGGCACACCTATTTCTCATCAAGCTGCAATCAACCACCAGTACTTAGTAGGGGTGCAACGATACACAAAATTCACGGTTCGGTTCGGTTCGGTTCGACACTTTGGTGTCACGATTCGATATTTTTTCGATACAAAAAAAATGTTCATGCCTTTTTAATTTGTCATTTATTAAAATTATAAATATATATTTTAACTCAAAAGTACAGTTTTTAAATTTAATGTTGCTGAAACAACAAAGTAATAAAAAAATAAATCTATCTGATCGAGAAATCACTCATCTTTGGAAAAGACAGTTTATTATAGAGAAATGGCTCTTTCCAAAATAAAAGCTATACTATACACTTCTTCTGGGCTATATTCTCAGCAGCATATTAAACATATCAGGTCCCCATAAGGAGAATCATGTGCTAACGGCTGTCTAAATGACTCGGGTAAAGTTTGTAGCATGTGTGCTTGTTGTTTTTGTCTGCTTCCACTTGTCTTTGCACTAGGATGATGTCGGAGTAAATGTGCAGTCATATTCGTTAGTGCTGTCAGCGTTAATCTCGTTGAAATGACGTTAACACCACAGCACGGGGCGATCTCCGTTAACGAGCTACCGCGGATTGCCCCGTGCGTGGGGCTGGACGGCCAACACATTAACGAGTTAACTGCGCTAACGCACTAGTTCCCACCAATGTAATTGAGCATTGTGTGGCACATCCAACATACTGTTTTACTTTTGTCCATGACGTGCTTACTTTCAGGGTCATACGTCACATGGAAACCAAAATAGTTCCAAACGCCACATCTGAATTAGGGTGGGGGAGGTTCAATTTGCCATGTTGCAACGAGAGCTTAACTTCTGTCTTCCCTGCGCTCAGTGAATCTGCGTTCGACTACTCCGCCTAGGCTGCACTGTCGAGCGCAGATCCACTGAGCGCTCAACACAGACAGCATCGTCAGAAGAAAAGTTGATAAAATAAATTTAAAATTTTGTATTGTTCGATACATATGCGTACCGAACCGAAAGCACTGTATCGAACGGTTCAATATCGATACGAGTATCGTTGCACCCCTAGTACTTAGGGATCAGTTTGAGCCTCCAGTCTTTGCCAGATAGTCTGCTGCTGTTCAGTGCTTAACCTTGCCTGAATCAGGAACATATCACTTACCTGTACAGTTTACCTGACTCCACAAGACTGGTCTTCTTTACCTTAAAACACTCACCTACATTCAGATTCCTACCCCTCTCTGCTGGCCCTCCTGGAACTCTCAAGTAAGCAATAGTTTCTCAATGTTTTCCCTGTCAACAATCATCTCTGCAGATCTCTCTCTCCTGAAACTGGAATAACTCCCCTCTCCTCTTTCTCAGTGTTCCTCTTCCTAACTGTGGATCCAGCCCTCAGTTCCTGCTTCCCGGCATCTGCAAATTCTTAAAAAATAAAGACTCTGAATTTTATAAAACTGTCTCAATCATGGCCGCATTCGAGCCCTCCCTTTTGTTTTTGCCTGTAATAAAATGGCATCTCTTGAAAAAGAAAAACAATCAGCAGATATTTATTTATTAATTTTTTAACAGAATTCAATTGAAAAGTGCAAATAAATTATTAATAAGGGTTTTGGTTTAGGCAGCAGTTGTGCTCCTCTCTTTAGCGATCCCTTATTTGTCAAAAGTGTTGGAACAGTTGAGATGCATTTTTTGTAAACACAGCATCTCCTTGACTTTTAAACCCAAAAACACCCGGTCCACCTCATCGGGTCCCCCGACACAAACATTGACTTACCTGGATGATTGAGCATGCATCAAGACTAATAATTATATTTATGCTATGCTGGAAAACCTCTTAAGTTTAGGCTTGAATCACTAGAATAAGGTCTTTTGTTATGAATCAAATACTAAGTCACTGATTTTCTTTTCTGGGCCATTCATTTATTAATTATCAATATTCATCCATTTCTTTTCAAGCTGCCAAAGAGTTGTGGAGCCTTTCCAAGATATACTCACTGGAGGGGAGTACTGACTGTTTGCCAATCATCACATAATTATGGCAATTGCATTCACAAGTATAGACTAATTAGAGTGTCTTGTTTACCTCACTTTGAATCAGCTGGTAGCAAGAAACAAAGGTCAATGCAGAAACAGAAATGAAAGTTTTAACACAAATCAAACTGAATATGCTGGCTTTACAGGTTATAATGTGTTAGTGATACAGAATCTGAAGGATAAACTCCATAAGTAGCTGCTGGTATGCACAAAGATACTTTAAAATGTGTTGACTAATCTGAGAATTTTCTTTCTACAACGTCCTCCAGCCTACAGTAAAGCACCAGAAGACTTAGCTCAGGATGTCATGCACCAACACAAATGGAATGAAATCTCATTTTTGATTAACCCAAAAGTGTTCACTAGATCAGCGGTCCCCAACCTTTTTTGTGCCACGGACCGGTTTATGCCCGACAATATTTTCATGGGCCGGCCTTTAAGGTGTCGCGGATAAATACAACAAAATAAAACTAGTACCGGTACCGAAAAAAAGAAAATTTATTCATAACACATGTGAAAAGACCCAGGAAAACCAAGTAAACGATAAAAATGATAACAAAATAATGCTGAAAACCGATAAAAACCCTGAAAACTATACATTTCACACCTGAGCCTCAACGGTCCGAGGCCCGGGGGTTGGGGACCGCTGCACTAGATCTAGGAAATTTGTGCATTATTGAATCTAAGGGCATGCGTATATCCCAGTGCACAAGTTTCAGTATCTACTAGGGTTATTTGTGGATGTGTGTCTGGAAACCTGTGTGTGCGCTCTGGCCCAGGTAAACATTAATCATTAGCCTCGCCATATGGTGGCCACGTTGATCACATTCCCCTGACAGGCAGGGCAGCTTATTCTGGAAAGAGGATGTACTGATTCAGGTGAGAGCAAGTACACATGTTCACGCACACGACACACACACACTCAGACACAAACACACACACGATCCTAAAGCCAACAGGAAACTCAATCTGTAACACAAATTCCCCTTGCTGCCACGTTGGGTTTGAGTATGTCTACAGATATGCTGTTGCTGTTATTAACAGTTAGGAAAAAGAAAAGGACTAAACAAGAGTTGAAGTTTCTTTTCCTCAGTGAAAACAGTGTCTATATTTCCTGTGAAGACAATTATCTGGTGTTGACAGAAAGAAAAATAATATATATATATATATATATATATATATATATATATTAAAAAAACGGGGGTAAGAGGCAGGCATACCCTGAACAGGTTGCCAGCTTGTCACAAAGCAACCAGAGAGACAGACAACCATTCATACCTATGACCAATTTAGAATCACCAATAAACCTAACCCCACTAACTGCATGTCTTTGGACTGTGGGAGGAAGCCAGAGTACCTAGAGCACAAAAACTATTTGTAAGTGTCTAGAGCTGTCTCTAATTCTTGGTGTGATGTAATGCTAATGTTTTATAGGCCTTTCTGTTATCATACAATACACCTCTACCTTCTTTTGGTAATTGTCTTTTTTCATACATACAAGTGGAAATATCTGGTTAGTGGCACAACTTTCATAGTTTTTATTTTCAATGCCATCCTGCGTATTTCACTGTGACTGCAGGTGATCTAACATACTTTGGATTATGAGCTGTTCCACTAATCTTTATCTGTCAAAAAAATCTTTTTCCAAAGTGATCTGAATTTTGTATTTGACTTTTCTAATTTTCAGATGGATAGCAGATTTTCATGTTTTGTTGAACCTTTGTATAATGATTTCACATTTCTAAAAATGTTCTTCACTTGGCTGGATATTGCAGAGTCTTTTTTCCCCTTTTACTTTACCAGGTAAAAGTCACTGAAAACATCCAGTACTATTTTACCTCATGAGCATTTTTATGTTGTTCCTTCATATGTGCAAAACTGTCCTTATATTCCCACTATCTCCCTGATAAATTTGTTTTGTTTTTGCAGTTTAAGGATTACCTTCATTTGCATTTAAATGTTTTTGGTTTACAGCAACAGCTTCCAAATGCAAATCCCACACTTAGAATCAACTTCAGACCTTTCACCAGTCTAATTTATGAGGAACTGCACACACCTGTCCATGAAATAGCTTTTTAGTCAGTTGTGAATGAGAGTCTGAAACTAGAGGACTGTGTTTAAAAGTGACTATAATTCCTTGACAGTGAATGTAGTATTGTTAAATATGTAAAATTAAAGCGGGCACTTTGTTTTCAATTAGGGCTGCCACAAATGATTATTTTGATAGTCGACTAGTCACCGATTATTTTTGCGATTAGTCGACTAATCAGATCATGCATCCATTGGACGTAAAACGTACGGCTTATTGCACCAGCATGCCTCTGCTCTTATATAACTATCATTAGTTTACAGCTTTAAGTGTTTCAGGTATGTGTTAACTAAAAATAAAGACAAGATGATAGTTTATTAAATTTAAATGAAATTTGCAGATTGTTTCGGTGGAGTTTAATAAACTCACCGGAGTATATTCTCGAGCATCTCACACTTCTGATGATCAGTTGTCTGCTTGACGTTTGTTCAGCTGTGTAAAAACTATAACTTTAATCTCAGCCAAACCGATTTACTCAGGAACAAATAAAATACTGAAAAAAGCCAAACAATAACATTTTTAAGTTATCTAAATGACTTATACATCATGTTTAACATGAGTAGCGAAAGACGGCGGTGGGTTTGAAAACGATTTGCCGGAGTCCAGTGTTCTCACAGTCTCTAGTGAGCCTAGCCCCCGGCTAGCTATCAAGCTAGTGGGTAACAGACGTCTCCGAAAACGTCGGAGCGCTTTTGAAAATATGTGGTGTCTTGATAAACTGAGCAGATATTTGAAGTTTACACAGCTACATTCTCGCCTGAAAATATGTTAAACGTTTATTTTGTGACCCAGAAAGAATAATAAGAGTAACATTAAAACTAACTAGCTGCCGCCATTGTTGTAAACTGAGCTGGGCTGCGCTATGAATTCTGGGACACAGTTTCTTCTTCTTAGGGGTTTAACGGCAGCTGGCATCCTTGTACATGCAGTGCTGCCATCTTCTGTTTCAGTCCATTATTACACTCTTAAATCCTACTACTTATTCCTGCGTCTTTTGGGATCTTACAAAGCTTCAAACGACGCGTTGACTATTAAATTAGTCATGACTAGTTGACTAATCGTGGCAGCCCTATTTTCAATTCAATTCAATTTTATTTATACAGCGCCAAATCACAACAGTCACCTCAAGGCGCTTTATATTGTAAGGTAGACCTTACAATAATACATACAGAGAAAAAAACAACAATCATATGACCCTCTATGAGCAACGACTTTGGCAACAGTGGGAAGGAAAAAAACCCTTTTAACAGGAAAAAACCTCCTGCAGAACCAGGCTCAGGGAGGGGCGACCATCTGCCGCAAGCGGCTGGGGTGAGAGAAAGTAGACCGGATAAAAGACATGCTGTTGACATGCATTTCAAGAATTCAACTGCGTACTGATTGTTTTATTTAAAATCTGTTGTGGTTGTATACACGGTTAAAGCTGTGAACATGTCACTGTTCAAAAAACTGTATTTCCCTGTATGTAGCACAATGTCTTATCATTGGCATCACATAACTGAATAAATGACTTTTTAGAATTGGAAAGCATTTGATTTCTTTTGTTTAATAGCTTGTATTGGGTGTTACTGTGACCTAGGCTGAGTATGTTTCAGTATCAGCACCCCAACTTCCTCTCCTGTTAATGACCTAATCCAGTGATTTTTGTGGAGGAAGCTGTACAGAAAGCAATACACTTTTGCTTCTTGAGTGTTCTTGTACTTCATATCCGACCTGTTCAAGCATGCTGAGGAATGGCATGCTTAAATATATCCAAGTTCAGTACTCAGTTATCACACTAGTTAAAGAAACTGTACTGTCAAACTAGCTTATGCCCTAATAGTGGTTTAAAATGGAACTGAACCACCCAGAAAAACATCAGCTGGTATTCTACACTATCTGGTATTAGTGTAATATTACTTTGCACTATGTATTATGTATGACATAGACTAAATTTTTGGGACCTAAAATGAGCCTATTTTCTATTTATTTTCACCTCAACCAAATTTGTAGTCTCCGTTACTTTAAATGTGCATTTATGATTGTCATGTCATAAATGTAAGAACTCCAAAGTTTCAAAGTCTTAACTAATAGGCGTTTTAACCTTTCATTTTTTGTGGTAGCTGCTTGATCTATCCACATCGTTTTCACTCTCTTGCCTTAGTTTGAATTGTCTGACTGTAAACCTATTTTCACAAAAAACCATAATGACTCATCAATGCAGGAAACACACAACTGAAACAAATTTCAGCAATGACGGGCCAGCTCCATTAAGTCATAATATTAATTGAGCACACACACTACCTAGAACCAGAAGCATGAAAACTAGAACTGTATTTACACACAAAGGCAGAGACGTGCTTACGCATTCTTATTAAATAAACACGTAGGGGTCCTCTTTCACAAATGTCAGTCATTATGTACAAGCCTGGCTTCCACTCCCGTCTCTAGCAATAAACTGATGTAGACAGTCATTTTTTTTTTAAACCGCATGTTATTAGAACTGGCAATGCAAAAAACAGCAAAGAAGTAGCATAATTTCACTGAATGTCAAATTCATGGAATTGCGAAACAAATAGAAACTACTGAATGGAAAAAATGGAACAAAATAGACTCGATCAACTCTGCAAGGTCTGCATTGAGGAAAGCAAAAAATATAAAATGGTCACAGCATAAATATATTGGCAAGATCCTCCAACAAAGCCTGAACAGCCATCATTTTGCACAACTGCGGGAATTTATAGCGTCAGCATTAGAATAATCATAATTAAATAAATAAGTAAATGTGAAAACAATAATAAGAACATGATAAATTCAATACACAGTCAATTATTTACAAGACTGATTATGAATGTTAAACTGTATATATCAATATTGCTGCATTTGTAAGCTGAAAAAACATTTAAATGATAATAAGAAATGCAATAAATAAAACTGGATGTTGTATTTGTGTTCAGTTCATCACTGTATTTTAATCTCCATAGCTTCTCATAAACTTGATTTACTCCAAAGCAATGTGTGTACACTCGTCCGCTTATTCTTGCTTTATATTTTGTTAATTCCAGCTTACCTGTGGCATGTTTTTGTGCATATATCAAGATGCTGCAATTAATGGAAATCAGAATTCATTGTCTTAAGATTTTCAGTTAAAAATGTGCTCATCCTGTTGCAGAACGTCTCTGGACAAAGACAAAGGTAAGCGATATATAAATGTACGTTTTTTAATAGTTATTTAGAATTTGCAAGAGTTATCTGAGTATTAGTTCCAGTACGATGAGTTTGATGTCTTGTGTTACATATCCCAATAGAAATCTTTACAGATAAGTATCATAAAGTAAATCAGGATAATAGTTTGATGCAAATGATGCTTAAGAAGTAGAGTGATGCATTTCGTGCTATTGCTGTCTACATAGGAGTAGATAGAAGCAGTAAAAAACAGTATTTCATCCACACAAGTGGATTTGTAGTATATTTTACCCTCAGGCTGTCAGACTCACGGGTCACTCTTGAGAGGCTCAGGAGAGAAACTATAATAACCCCTCAATACAGAAGATATCATTAAAAGCAAATAATAAAAATGATCTGTATGTTTTACATTATGCTTTTTCATTTTTCTTTGTAGTTCTTACAAGGACTTAGGCTCAGAGCTATTTGAGGATTCTGCTTTGTTTCTTCTGGTGTGAACATCTAAGCACATTTATTCTGTTTCAGGGTTCAGTCCGGGCAAAAACGAAAACAAAAAAATATATGTCAGTGTGTATGTGTGTGTTTGTATTAAATTACTTGTTTGCAGCACAGCACTACTGCAAATCATTAAATGTCAGAGTACAGACTTTATTATTATGTTTTAGTTTAAGGCTAAAGTAAAGTAAGGAAAGGACCATTTCTAATGAGAACTCCAACTTATTTTTTCTAGAGATATCCAAATTAAATTTAACTTTACAGCTTTTGAACATTTCCTCATAATTCTTAAATTCAGCTCCTGAGCTTACTCTCCCATAAGATCTTTTAAAAAAAACTCTTTTTTTCTGTCTCCACTGATCTTTTACTGGATTAAACAGCTACTCATATAAATATTTGTATATAAAAGAGAAATCTTGACTGGCTTATAAATGAGGCTCTATGTGTGTGCATGTGTGTGTGTGTGTGTGTGAGGTCTTGGCTACAATAAAAATACTGTAAGTGTCAAAGAAACTGTACTGTGTTGGTATTGCAGTCTTGTTGTATGTCTTGCTAATATATGCTTCTTTATCTGAACAGATATGCACATATGTGTGTTTTACCAGGCTTATGCCAGAGCCTAGTTAACCAGAAATAGCTACAAGAGCATCGCATCCCCAGCAAAGTGGTAATGGTTTCAATTCCTAAGTCATTTTTCAAAAGTGTGGTGTGATTGAGTCAGCCCGCCCATTGAATTCAGTATTTAATTTCCTCAAGGTCTCATGAGCCATGTCTCTGTTTCCAATTTCTCCTCCTCATGAGATCAGGACAGGAGACTAAATGAAGGGTTTTCTTTTTCTTTTCTCCCCTTTTTTCAGTCCATCGTTTCCTTTTCTTGCCTGTACAATACTGAAAGCTCAGGGTTGGATAGGAGGGGACAGGTTAATAGGTGTTCTTGGAGTGGAAACACTTTCCATTATCATCATTTCTCTTTCCCTTTTACTCTTCCACAGCATTTATCAGCCTTAATCCTTGTTTCCTTTTCCCCCTGCTATCTGTCACCTGATGCCATTTATTTTCCCCATTTTCTGTAATTTCTTGTAATTTGTATTAAATTATTTTTTTAAATGTGCATGCTATAACATAGAAGCAAAACTTTGCCCTACCTAGAATTTGTTTCTGTTCTCTCTCTTTAAAAGTGACCAAATTATAAATTTAAAAATAAGTAGAAAACATTTAAAACCTAAGGAAATCACATTTTCAACCTAAACAATTAACACAACCTAAAATTTTAAAGAGTGGTGGTCTTAATAGTTGCAGCATTTGAAGCTGGAAATCAAAACTCATATGTATGTGTGTACTGGTAAATGTGAAACAAATACAAATAAGCGTACTGTCTCATGGTTGAAAAGCCTGGAGGGAGACAAAAAGTTGCTATTTATGGTGGAAATGTTGGGAAGAGAAAATAAACTGACCTCAGTCTTTGTACTAAAGAATTCCACCAACTTAAACATGTATTACAGGAAGAATGACTGCACACAAGTAAAGGTAAACATGGCTTTTTTTTTTTTACTTTTTACTAAGAGGCCTACGTGACCAGGCATGACCAGGCATGCCTCTGGTCAATGGCATCGACCGAAAGCCAGATGACCGCTAATGAATCAAAGATTGAAAACACGAGTGGCTCTTCCCTCACAGGAGGATGCACTTGAAATGAATCACAAACACTTTTACATATCCATACAAGTTGATTCAAACTTCAAGGGATATACTGTAAAGTCATTACACATACAAACCCAATGCAATTAGTTTTCAGTTGTAGTACATAAGAACTGAATTACAAGTGCCAGAGAGCAAATTATAACTACATTAAAACTGTGAATAGGGATGCAAACAACCCCCTTGGAAGGTGACTAACTGAATATGGAGTTACTATATCACCCTTAGTCTTCAGCTGCTTTGACACCTCCTACAAAAGGCAAAAACTTCCACAGAAAACAGGCACTCTTAGGGGGTTTTCTTTCTTTTAACCAGATAAACATTCCTCATTTTGCTTTTTATTTTATCTCCTGTAGAGAAAAAATATGAAAGTTTTGAATGCAGAGGTTGGTATCACAGTATGACTTGGGAAGCTCTGGTTGATGGATGGTGCAAGCCCAACGTTAAGTATGTATAATTAAAAACAAAAACAAAAAGTAGAAGAAAGAAAAACTAATTGAACAGCAAAGTGGACTAGTAATTCAGTTTTCTCTAGCAACAAGGCAATTCACCATAGGGTGCTATGGGATCAACTCAATTATAAAAATGCTACAAACAATCTAAAAAATTGGGACTCCTGTGGTGCTTTCAATGAGCAGTACTGCTTCATTTCTTTTATTCCAAATGGGAAACACAAGTTGCATGTAAGTGTGTTTATGTTTCAAAAAGAATATGAACACTTCTGAACAATTTTTAACTGTAACTTTGTGTGCTTTGGATGCCAGTCCTGAAATGGAGAATTTTGGTTTTCACTGTTTTATCATTTAAGAAATTGTACAAGGTATTTCAGTAAAGATTATAAACTTAAATCACACATTGGATTTCAAGGAATAAAATATTAATATGTTCTCTTATTCACTGAACATTGGTTTTGCATGGAACGGAAGGGCATGGTGTGAATAAGACTGCAAAAGAGCATAAATATTTAGGACAATAAATATAAAACTGGACTTAGGAGAAGGACCTAGTATTGTGTTAAATTTAAATTACTAACAGACCTTGATATAGTGGCTCAACGACAAAAGGTCAATCAATTATTTTTTAAGATCTTTCTCAAATTTGGGGAAATACAACACAATAAAGATAAAAACATGATAATTGCTGTTTCCAATATAACACTGTGATTTTAAATGTGAACATCAAAACAGAGTTCCTAGGAAGGACTTTAATGTGTTTTTAAATATTTATGCCCTTTTAAAAATATTTTTCCCCTTATTTTCCAAGAGTCATCATTTCAGTAACACGTATGAGCTGGAAGAGTACATATTAAAGACTGCTAAAAGGATTCTAATTCATATAGATATAGGAGAATACCACTAAAGCACTTCTGTTGCTTGGAAAGACATGACTATAGTATCACTATCCTTCTTATGATTATTTTGAACTGTATATAAGGTAATCTAAAGCTTCAGAAATGTAGGTCTATGCTTGCGTGTGTGCATAGAAATGGATTGGCAGTAAAACACCATGAGCTTTTATTAGGAATAAACATTTAACTGATTGGATTCATATCAAAGCCATTTTTCAGAATTAATCCTTAATCTTTGAGCAAAGGCCATTGATCAGTGACAATTGATCAACGGCCATTAGTACCATTCACAGAGAGTTGGGGAATGGCTGCAATGGTCTTTGATCAGTGGTCATGACAATTATTATTAATGACCAAAATACTGACCTCACAGCCCGTTGTTTGTCAGTGGTGCTAGTTACAATCATTATGCAAATGTACTGTTTATAAGGTTGGGGAAACCTGCAGTCAGCTAAGACGAAATCATGAGTGATGAAATGTTTCTCCCACTGAACATCCAGATGAACAGAATCCACTTTTTGGCATCCATCCTTCCATTCTCTTCTGCTTATCCTTTTAAGGGTTGCAGGGAGGCTGGAGCCTATCCTAGCTCCTATAGGGCAACATGCAGGGTACACCCTGGGTGGGGCTAACACATGGAGACCATTCGCACTCACGTTCACACCTATGAGCAATTTAGAATTACCAATGAACCTAACTCCACTTACTGCATGTTGTTGGACTGTGGAAGGAAGTACCCAGAGAGAAACCGAATAAATACAGATGCAAACATCTACACAGAAAGGTGGAATCGAACTCAGGACCTTCTTGCAAGGCAACAGTGCTAATCCCTGCACCACCATGCTGCTTGACTTTTTGGCATGTAGATGAACTTTTAAAAGTACTTTTATTGCACTATGTTCATTCACTAATGAGCTTCTGTAACATGAATCAAATGGCTGAATTGCCACTTCAGCATTTGGTTAAGTTCTATAGAGTCTTGCTAATGATCTACTAATTGTATTCAGGCGTGCTGCAACAGGGGAACATGGAAAAGCTGCAGGACACTGGCCCTTGAGGGCTGGAGTTCGAGACCCCAGGTCTAAAAACAGCAGAGCTTACTGACGGGAATGAATATCCTCAACAACTCACCCCAGTACCGGTGTCAGAAGTGAGCTTTACTGACTTACTGATAAAGTCTGACAGTCTCTTCCAGAGTAAATAGAGGTGAAGACCCAGCCTATGTGCAGTAGGGATGGGTATCGTTTAGGTTTTATCCGATACCAGTACCAAAACGGTACTTTTGAAACAGTGCCGGTGCTTAAACGGTGCTGGAACCGGTGCTTAAAGAATGGAGAACACACACTTTGTCCAAAAATCTCTAATGTTTAGCTGTTTTTTTGTGAAAAGATAACAATGTTAGCTTTTTCGTCATCTTTTTCGTTGTTTTTTGGTCATTTTAGCCATTTTGGCCAGGGTGAAGGGAGTACCTGCCATCAAACAAGAAGACAGCCGCATGTAACTACGATGATGTTTGCTAGTTTACCTTACATGCATTAATTTAATAACGTGGTTAGCCTACTCAACGTAAATTACACACGAACAACATTAAGCTACTCACGCAGAGAGGAACGGCTGCTGCTGCCATCATCATCCGTCATCATTTCTGCTACACTGGCAGGGCTAGGGGCCAGGACTCTCCTCTTCGAGTTTTTGGGGGATGTTGCTAACTCCGGGTCCGATAACAGGCACCACACCCGCAGTAGATGTGCACAGTGTGAGGTCTTGCTGCAAGCTATCAAATACGGTGCATTTCTCGGCTTTTAACAAAATGCTATACGTTGCCAGGTGTTTCATCAGATTCGAGGAGTTAACTCCTTTGCACAGTATCACAGTATCAGCGTAAAGCACTTGTTGCAGGCTGCTGAGTTTGCATATTTTGCTGTAAAATACAGCCAGACTTTTGAGTGCTTCGCCTTGGGCATTTTTAATCTGTAGCTCTGCTCTAAAAGAACGTACGTACCTGGGCCCGCCCACTACGCTTGCAAAGGTAAAATGATTGGCTAAAATTCTAAGTGTATGACATCTCAGGAAAAAAAAGCACCGAAATAAAGCACCGAAATGTGCGCTGCTTTTCGGTCTGGTTACTACCGCTTATGTCAGAACCGGTGCCATTACCGGTACCCATCCCTAATTGGCAGCTGAGTTAAACCGTAGACTGACAGCTTACCCTCACTACAGATGAAAGGTGGCTAGAGTTTCTGAGGTGACTCAGGGATTAAAAACATAAAATGCTGAATAATATTTAATTGACACACTCTGGTTTTTGTCTGGTTTTTTTCATCCTGGTGCATTGCTAAGTTTTTATATTATTATTCAAATAGTATGTTACAGTGCACTAGGGTCAGTTAAATTAATATGCACAATATGCTTTTGTCTTCAGACACTGAAAGTCAAAAGCAACAATACAAACAATTTAACATGCCAGAATTAAATCCCATGTCCACTTAGCACTATGTGGTGAGATGTGCTATTTAACATCAATATTTAATATGAAATCATCTCAAAACGCAACAGCACAAAATGCAGTCAGTTTAAAGAAAGAATGAACAAATATAACTGAGTACATTTCTAAGAAAACAGTCTGCTGTGATGAGGGACTTTTTCTGCTTTCCTGCAGTCGGCATCACCACTGTTTTTTTCTATTTTTTGTTTATTTACTTTTTCAACACAAATTTAGTAATATCCACATAGGGAAGGAGGCAACTTGTTCAATTTACCAATATCAGTAGACAGTTTGAAAAGTAACGGATATCTTAAGTTTATTTAGCTCTGTAATGTGTTTTACAGCATCATGGATCACAAATCTGTGAATGATATAATAATTTGGGGTCAGGATAAAGTCGATCTTTTCTTTTAGGAACGTTGCTGTTCCTCTCCATTGGCCAATCACAGCAGCTTCACCATCATTTGCAAAGCCAACAAACCATACATATAACATTTGTTCAAAGATGCTCCTCAAAGCAAGGCATTCTAACTGTGGGATGTCAAACAACAGCCCTAGTGCATAAACCCATCTCCATTTACCATGTAAGAGTATTTTTTTAAACACTCGGATCGTTTGGAAAATGAGAGTGATTGTCAGGTCAATACATGGACCCTAGTAATTTTTAACATAAGAGTTCAGTCTTATATCATATAGACATTCACTTTTCCTCAGTTTTCTCTCATTTCTGTGAACAGACATACTGTTTAAAGCAAGAAACACATGTGTAAAACACATGCTTACACTGAGTACATTACCTTCGCCATCATTTTTGAGCCACAAACTTGCAGAATGCTGGTCATTATTAAAATGAACTTGGTGCATCTGTTTGTTTATAAATTTAGATATGGCCTAGTCTGTGGCTGAGAGAGTTGCTTCTGCCGTGTTGATTTCATGCGATTCACTGGTAGTGTCCATCCCTGGGTCTGTACAGCACTACAAGTCTGATGCAGACGAAACAGCTGAATTGCAAAGGCAACAGATTTGAGATTTATCACAAGTAATCACAGTATTATTGCAAACAGATTGAATGTAATTACCAACTTGACCCCATTCAATCGAAAAAAACTGGTGGCAGATGAATCCCTGTCTTATAGCCATTTTCTCGCCACGTTCATGCAACAGTGTCATTTTGAAAATAAAGTCATCTCAGACCTAGTCTCTGTCTTTAAAGTGACCACTTCAAAGGCAGGGATCTGTGTGTTGATTGCACACGGTTGCAGTAATTCTAGCTCTGCTGCAGTCACCAACCACTGTTTTCTAAGTTGTAACTGAAGCCTGGTATATTTACCTGGGGAATTGTGGTCTGGCCGGGTCTTCCGTAGCCTTTCACATCCTTGCAATGTATGAAAAGCTATGGACAGGGTGGAATGACCCATAAGTGTATTCACATAGTGTCGATGATTAAATAAAGACACCAAGACATCTCACTGCATAGTTTGCCTGTTTGTTAAAACTGATGATAACCTTAAGACAATGACTCAACAGAAAGTGCTATCAACCCACTTTCCTTCCACCTTTCCACAGCAAGAGGACCCAATGCATTTCCAGAGAGCTTGCCTCTCTGCTACTGAACCTCGGTGGAAGATCCGAGTGGGTGAGCACCTTTATTGCATCAGAATGAAGCTAAAAAAGACTCACGCATCAGTAATGGCAGGAGTACAGACTTGTGGCTCTCAAATAAACTTCCTGCCCTTTCTCCTGTTATCTGCCTGACTCTGTTCAGGCTATAAATTCCTTTCACTTCAGACTTTGGTTGACTGTGGTTTTGAGAAAAGTTTTCTAAGTAAGAAACAGAGCCACATACTCTCTGAAATGATGACAGTCACAACTTTAAACAAAGATTTTTTACTTATATCACCTAATATAATTTCCCTCATCTCAATAATCCTATCATTGATCAGCTGGTAGGTGGGGTAATTTCTTTCTTGCTACCTGTTTCCCATCCACCCTGACTTCCGTTAAGAATCTTGTTTGAGCTGAGTAGTTGCTTTCCTTAGAATATTCCAACCTTGAACAGGCCTTCAGCAAGGCTTGGCCACAGATGTTACCTCCCCACTGTCCATACAAGTGCACCACAGATGTCCTCACTTGGGCTCTGTTTCCCTCCAGCCAGATTTATAATCTATCATGCAGTAAAGATGAAGCCATGGAGCAGTTCATTTTATTCTCTTTCATTATTCTCATATCATGTGTCCCCTGTCCTCAACTCTGTATTCAGGAACGTTTTTTGTTTACAAGAAAGAACAAAAACCAGCACGCTTGCAGTTTTTGTCATTGGTTATACTATTATAATAATTTTTCTACCATTAATCAGTTCAACTTGTTAGTCTCTTCACTGTGGCCACCATAATTGTTGAGAAAAACCCAACAATCATATGACACCCTATGAGAAAACACTTTGGCAAAAGTGGGAAGGAAAAACTCCCTTTTAACAGAAAGAAACCTCCAGCAGAACCAGGCTCAGGGAGGGGCGGCCATCTGCTGCGACCGGTTGGGGTGAGACAAGGAAGACACTATAACAGACATGCTGTGGAAGAGAGCCAGAGATTAAAAAGAAGTATGATTCAGTGGGGTTAGGGTTAGTGCGTAGGGTGTAGCTAAAAAGCTGCAGCCGCGTGCGTAAGCTGACAGCTGCAATAAAGAAGTGCACTGAAAAGTGTGAGCATGTGGTTCGGTCTCTTGTGTCCCAGTCCTGGGTTTCGGCACTGATGCACGACAGATTCGACCACATGTTCACACTTTTCAGTACACTTTTTTATTGTGGCTGTCGACTTACACACACGGCTGCAGCTTTTCAGCGGATGCGCATATTATAAATGTAACTGCTGTGAATTTCTTTGTTCCGACATAAAAGAGATTCCTATGTTAAACATTAGCTCTCCATGACTTTCCTGCCAGGTAACTTGTTCCCCACCTGTCAGAACTCTGCGCCGCACCAGTGGGGGGGCGCCACACACTTTGAGAACCACTGCATTAATCCAACACGTCACACCATAATCACTGCATTTTAATAGACAATCAGCATCATATATCACTTTGTTAGGACATGACATCTATCAAATAAAGTGAAAAAAGAAAAATAGAAGTTGCGCTGTGTGTGCACCGCTGAGAAAAGAAAAGAGTTTTTAGTAGAAATGTTACTAAAATCCTGAAATACTGGAGCGTGCTTTGTCCACTGTACAGAGAACAAAATGTGTTGGGATTCTTATCTCATCACATAAAGTTCAGTTTAGTTCTGTTCTGTTTTAATAAAATACTAGTGTTAATGCAAAGCAGAAATATGTGGGGCTTCACTCTAAACAGAGTGAAGAGTGAGTAAAGAGTTAAGGCACAGAGCCAAACTTTTAGGACTGTGATTACAGTTTTGAGCCATTCAGCTGTGCCAGTAATGTCTTTGTTATGATAACATCTCCCTGTCTACTTTCTTTCCCTAGCTGTAACTATCACATATATATAAGGTGCTTTTTGGTGCTAAATCAAGCAGAGTTTGCATTTGTGTGATTGATTATATTCCATGCTCACTTGGGGAAATAATGGAAGAGCAGATGAATTGCACTCACTGGTGCAGACGGACTCTGAATGACTGCAATCTGAATTGCCTTCCACCAGGTGACCTGTGCAATTGCCTTGCAACTAGGGATGGGTATCGAAAACCGGTTCTTGTTGAGAACCGGTTCCCACTGTTTCAATTCCTTGGAATCGTTTGCCATTTTTGCAAACGATTCCCTTATCGATTCCAGTCGCCCCGAATGACGTCACCACGTTGCGGAGCGTCATTTACCTGGCAGGAAACATGGCGGCTCAAACGCTAAAAAGTTTGGTTATACTTTATGGGAACGGATGACAACAGGGCAACTTGCAATACTTGCAAAGTAGATATTTCATTTAAGGGAGGAAACACTACGAATATGCAAAAGCATTTGCTCACAAAACACGCAATGACCTTAAATAAATGTCGTGTTTTTAATTCCGCTCCGGACTCGTGAATCTCAACCCAGCAGCAGCGATAACGTTTGTACGTCCTCTCCCGTTAATACGGCAGGTAAATAATCAACTAACAGTGCATATTATGTTAGCGCGATCTGCCTCATTACAAAACCTGCCATTACTGTGCATTTAGGTGACCATGATGAGACAGACAGAGTCTGGCTCAGATGCTGGCAGTTCTCGCTGCAGTCTACCGGTAGCGTCTCCTTTCAGGCCAGGATAGACGAACGTCACCGAGCAGTGACTAAGTTTGTGGTAAAAGGCTTGCACCCATTTGCCACAGCAGATGCCCCCGATTTTCGGTAAGTGAATGTGTTTAATTGTAGGCAGGGACATTATTGGATATTCTTGTGTAATTGCTACAGAATCATTTATGTTATTCTTTGTTATTGCTACAGAAGAATATTTATTTTATTATTTTACATTCACAATTTTTTTTCCTGGGGACCCTGTGACACCCCATTGAAGAGCTGTAGGCTGGATCTTACGGTGGCCCTGAGAGGCCAAAAGCGCTGCAAAAAGAAAAACACTTGCAAAAAGAAAAAGCGCTGCAAAAAGAAAAAGCGCTGCAAAAAGAAAAACACTTGCAAAAAGAAAAAGCGCTGCAAAAAGAAAAACACTTGCAAAAACAAAAAGCGCTGCAAAAAGAAAAACACTTGCAAAAACAAAAAGCGCTGCAAAAAGAAAAACACTTGCAAAAAGAAAAGCGCTGCAAAAGCACACACAACACAACGGAAATAGGAAAAAACACAACGGAAATGTTTCTGGGGAGACAATAACCGGACGGACCAGTTGACCAAAACATGCTAACAAGTGCACTGGGACTGGGAGACACTTCAACGAAGTGGAAGCAGAGCGGCCAAAGAGTAAACTTCCAAAAGTAAGTTCTGAATATTATGTCACTTATTTATGTGCAAATGTTTAATAACGAGGAGCATTAAAACATTACTGTTGGCCACATGCCGGCAAAGTTATGTGACATTAGCGATGTTTGTACTTTCAGCGTTTACTTTGTTTTAAAGTCTTTACTTTATACGCCGTTAGATAGTCGACCTTAATCTTACAGAGAATCTGATGATTTTGTGGATAATTAAAATCAGTCATATATCCACAAACACAACAGGCTGAAAGTCAGTGATGCTGCTCGGTTTGCAGTCCTGAATATCACGGCACAAGCAGGATTCACTGCACTGTTAATGTTAATTATGTCATATTGCTGCCTCTGTTCGGTGGTGTTGAGCCAAACGGACTTTAACGTGTGTTTGAACGAGCTGACGGTTCACTCATTGTAGCGACTTCCACAGTCGCTAGAGCCCGGGGATGGAGCCCGCCTATTTGCCTGACGCGCTGTCAACTTAAGCAATAATGCGAGAGGTGGAATTGTTTGCTTGTTTATTAAAGTGTTTACAGAGTAATGTCATCTCAAGATTTGGACTCTTACAACGTCACAGGCTCTAATGTAA
This sequence comes from Neolamprologus brichardi, assembly GCF_056152115.1. Taxonomy (NCBI): domain Eukaryota; kingdom Metazoa; phylum Chordata; class Actinopteri; order Cichliformes; family Cichlidae; genus Neolamprologus; species Neolamprologus brichardi. The sequence continues at coordinate 25,036,883 of NC_142109.1, read as the reverse complement.
CAAGACGAAACATGTTGTGCAGCGGTCAACAAAAACTACGGCTACCCAGCCCTCCTCTCTGTCAAAATCAAAACCAGTGAATGACAGACTGACAACGCCCTCTTAATGTCGCCGCTAGCACCCACGTGACTCCCATTACACATCACCATAGCAACCAAACAAATGAAAACCCAGTGATCATCAAAAAATTCAATACATTTAATTATGGTTCCTACACTCATTAAGCTGAAAGAAAGATGCTTTAATCACAGCAGTCACACATGTGTCCACTGTACCAGCTGGGAACTCTTCTTGTTTAGCACTCGTAATAACACTAAATCCTTCTGTTTGTAGCAGTGTGTACACCTGAGACTGTCACCTGTCTGTCTGTCCTGCACTCTGTCTCTGTTTCTTTCTCTCTGATTGTGGAATAAAAGTATGAACATGTATTTATAAGTTACACTTGTGTTTGAATCCTGCAGCTTATCACACATTTGATTTCCATGTGTGACGACTGCAAGTGTCCAGAGTGAGGACAGACTGAGGGACCCACAACTGCACATCATCTGTGAGGCTTTGCACCCCTGATGATCCACCAGGAGAAACTCTGTGTGAGGAAGAGGAGGAGGAAGAGCCAGCAGCAGCTGACAGATGGAGAGAATAGACAGACTGTTCCCTGTTTGTGAAGGACTGCTAGGAAAGTTTAGAATAACTAATTGTCTGTCCTGAATCAGTCTTATTAGGTAATGTTCAAATAATGTTATCATCCCAGTGTTTGCAGTGTGGGAGAAAGTACTCAGGGCCTTCAAGTTACACACTATGAAAGGCAGCAACAAGTTTAATGTTCAGAAACCTAAAGTATGTATCAGCAGCTGAATGGAGCTAAAAATAATTGTTTGTTTCAGTTCTATGAAGCTTTGAGTATTTTGGATCAGTAGTACTACTGTGTTTGTTGCATCATAATGCTTTAATTGTTTATATGCTTTATATATTCTGAGGTAAGTTGATCTATAGTGTTACATCATATTCTATAAGGATGTTATGTGTTTGTATACTTTCTGCCCAGTTTGACCCATTTAGCAGAAGTCAGCCTGTTTAAGGCTCTGATATCTATTCTGTATGACTTAAAGCAGTTATGACATGGTCTGATTTTCTCACCCAATAAAGGAATATTTAATATATCAGTCTACTCTTCATTCTATCAGAAACAGTTATCACAGCTCGTACATTTGCTTCTTCCACACATATATGTAAGCATTGAGCCAAATTTAGTAATAATGCCAACATATTAAAAGAACAATATTTGTCTCTTATATATAATACATCTATATATACACTGTCACAGATACTTGTCTTTAAGTGAAGATTTAAGGTGATAGGAAATATAAATAAATGCAACTTGAATCTTTACTGAAGCTCAGTGTTTGACACAGAGTTCACTCACATGTGCTGTACCAGTGTACCTGCACATGTGATGTGACAATAGAAGTGATTTGATTTGAGAGTTCAAGCTCACTGCTGTAATAACTTATAATGATTAATATAATAACTATAATATTGGCCATCTCATATTTACACTGACTTTAGTCTCATGAACAACATTAACTATTTGTTATTTACTAGCTAATCTTATATGACTGTTCAGTACAGAAATGAAGCCCAACTATCATGTTTTACAGTCCTGTGGTCTCAGCCTCAGATACTTATCAAATCACACAAAGCTCGTGTAGAAACAAACAAATGAACAAAATATGTTCTCCTTCATTTCTGTCAACCACACGTTTCCCGCTATCATGGTTGCTAGGTAACCTGGGCAGCGCGGGTCGGAGGCTAGACCATCCCATTTCAGACCCTGAATTGGGAAACAGTCCCTGAATTGCTGTATCCCAATTCAGGGTCTGCAGCCTTAAAGTACGCAGCCTCAACGGTCCTCAAGGGCCGCGTACTCAAAGACCGCTAAGGCCGGAAGTGTGAGGCTTGTGAAATGGGACGGTCTAGCCTCCGTCGCGCTGCCCAGGTTGCCTAGCAACCATGATAGCGGGAAACGTGTGGTTGACAGAAATGAAGGAGAACATATTTTGTTCGTTTGTTTGTTTCTACACGAGCTTTGTGTGATTTAATAAGTATCTGAGGCTGAGACCACAGGACTGTAAAACATGATTGTTGGGCTTCATATCTGTACTGAACAGTCATATAAGATTAGCTAGTAAATAACAAATAGTTAATGTTGTTCATGAGACTAAAGTCAGTGTAAATATGAGATGGCCAATATTATAGTTATTATATTAATCATTATCAGTTATTACAGCAGTGAGTTTGAACTCTCAAATCAAATCACTTCTATTGTCACATCACATGTGCAGGTACACTGGTACAGCACATGTGAGTGAACTCTGTGTCAAACACTGAGCTTCAGTAAAGATTCAAGTTGCATTTATTTATATTTCCTATCACCTTAAATCTTCACTTAAAGACAAGTATCTGTGACAGTGTATATATAGATGTATTATATATAAGAGACGAATATTGTTCTTTTAATATGTTGGCATTATTACTAAATTTGGCTCAATGCTTACATATATGTGTGGAAGAAGCAAATGTACGAGCTGTGATAACTGTTTCTGATAGAATGAAGAGTAGACTGATATATTAAATATTCCTTTATTGGGTGAGAAAATCAGACCATGTCATAACTGCTTTAAGTCATACAGAATAGATATCAGAGCCTTAAACAGGCTGACTTCTGCTAAATGGGTCAAACTGGGCAGAAAGTATACAAACACATAACATCCTTATAGAATATGATGTAACACTATAGATCAACTTACCTCAGAATATATAAAGCATATAAACAATTAAAGCATTATGATGCAACAAACACAGTAGTACTACTGATCCAAAATACTCAAAGCTTCATAGAACTGAAACAAACAATTATTTTTAGCTCCATTCAGCTGCTGATACATACTTTAGGTTTCTGAACATTAAACTTGTTGCTGCCTTTCATAGTGTGTAACTTGAAGGCCCTGAGTACTTTCTCCCACACTGCAAACACTGGGATGATAACATTATTTGAACATTACCTAATAAGACTGATTCAGGACAGACAATTAGTTATTCTAAACTTTCCTAGCAGTCCTTCACAAACAGGGAACAGTCTGTCTATTCTCTCCATCTGTCAGCTGCTGCTGGCTCTTCCTCCTCCTCTTCCTCACACAGAGTTTCTCCTGGTGGATCATCAGGGGTGCAAAGCCTCACAGATGATGTGCAGCAGTGGGTCCCTCAGTCTGTCCTCACTCTGGACACTTGCAGTCGTCACACATGGAAATCAAATGTGTGATAAGCTGCAGGATTCAAACACAAGTGTAACTTATAAATACATGTTCATACTTTTATTCCACAATCAGAGAGAAAGAAACAGAGACAGAGTGCAGGACAGACAGACAGGTGACAGTCTCAGGTGTACACACTGCTACAAACAGAAGGATTCAGTGTTATTACGAGTGCTAAACAAGAAGAGTTCCCAGCTGGTACAGTGGACACATGTGTGACTGCTGTGATTAAAGCATCTTTCTTTCAGCTTAATGAGTGTAGGAACCATAATTAAATGTATTGAATTTTTTGATGATCACTGGGTTTTCATTTGTTTGGTTGCTATGGTGATGTGTAATGGGAGTCACGTGGGTGCTAGCGGCGACATTAAGAGGGCGTTGTCAGTCTGTCATTCACTGGTTTTGATTTTGACAGAGAGGAGGGCTGGGTAGCCGTAGTTTTTGTTGACCGCTGCACAACATGTTTCGTCTTGTTACATTAGAGCCTGTGACGTTGTAAGAGTCCAAATCTTGAGATGACATTACTCTGTAAACACTTTAATAAACAAGCAAACAATTCCACCTCTCGCATTATTGCTAAAGTTGACAGCGCGTCAGGCAAATAGGCGGGCTCCATCCCCGGGCTCTAGCGACTGTGGAAGTCGCTACAATGAGTGAACCGTCAGCTCGTTCAAACACACGTTAAAGTCCGTTTGGCTCAACACCACCGAACAGAGGCAGCAATATGACATAATTAACATTAACAGTGCAGTGAATCCTGCTTGTGCCGTGATATTCAGGACTGCAAACCGAGCAGCATCACTGACTTTCAGCCTGTTGTGTTTGTGGATATATGACTGATTTTAATTATCCACAAAATCATCAGATTCTCTGTAAGATTAAGGTCGACTATCTAACGGCGTATAAAGTAAAGACTTTAAAACAAAGTAAACGCTGAAAGTACAAACATCGCTAATGTCACATAACTTTGCCGGCATGTGGCCAACAGTAATGTTTTAATGCTCCTCGTTATTAAACATTTGCACATAAATAAGTGACATAATATTCAGAACTTACTTTTGGAAGTTTACTCTTTGGCCGCTCTGCTTCCACTTCGTTGAAGTGTCTCCCAGTCCCAGTGCACTTGTTAGCATGTTTTGGTCAACTGGTCCGTCCGGTTATTGTCTCCCCAGAAACATTTCCGTTGTGTTTTTTCCTATTTCCGTTGTGTTGTGTGTGCTTTTGCAGCGCTTTTCTTTTTGCAAGTGTTTTTCTTTTTGCAGCGCTTTTTGTTTTTGCAAGTGTTTTTCTTTTTGCAGCGCTTTTTCTTTTTGCAAGTGTTTTTCTTTTTGCAGCGCTTTTTCTTTTTGCAAGTGTTTTTCTTTTTGCAGCGCTTTTTCTTTTTGCAAGTGTTTTTCTTTTTGCAGCGCTTTTTCTTTTTGCAAGTGTTTTTCTTTTTGCAGCGCTTTTTCTTTTTGCAAGTGTTTTTCTTTTTGCAGCGCTTTTTCTTTTTGCAAGTGTTTTTCTTTTTGCAGCGCTTTTTCTTTTTGCAAGTGTTTTTCTTTTTGCAGCGCTTTTTCTTTTTGCAAGTGTTTTTCTTTTTGCAGCGCTTTTGGCCTCTCAGGGCCACCGTAGGATCTGTTAAGATCTCACTGTTGGGTTTGTAAGGCCATGTTACTCCTAAATTTCTATCTTGTTCAAAGAGAAGATATAAAACAAAGATCTAAGCTAATTGACCTTAGTGTTCTCCTTTTTTTAAAAAAAAAATAATCGATAAGAGAATCGATAAAGAATCGAATCGTTAAACAGAATCGAAAATGGAATCGGAATCGTGAAAATCTTATCAATACCCATCCCTACTTGCAACCCAAAGTCTAAACCTCTGGGCAACCAGTGGATCACTGCAACTACTCACTTTCAGTTTTAGACAGATTGCAATGATTTTTCCTGGTTGCAAGGAGGTTGCAGTTCTATCGTGTGACGGAATCTTTAAAGTTATTTACATTATACATTATATACATTTGGGAGCATGGTGTTCATTTCACATGAACCATGAGATCAAGTAGCTAATTTTATGTCACTGCAGGGAGATAAAATTAGCCCTTGTTACTGCTCTAGACAGATGACATACTGCACACTGAGTAGCAATCTCTTTATAATCTTTATTCTATTTCAGTGAAATTAAATTGAGTTTAAAGCGCAGGATCCTGATCAGAGAGCATATGCATGGCCTCAGCTGGATTGGAGGCAGGGAGCCATATTTAGGCTTTGATAGCTGCTTATAAGAGGGTTTGACCTACGAAGATTTGGGGAGCGTTGTCATGACCCCCCCCCCCCCCCCCCCCCCCCCCACCCCCCCAGCTTCAGAGTCCAGGGAAGTAAATTAACTTAATTGGATCAAATCATTTTGTACATGCAAGATCAGAAATTGAAGTCTGGGCAGGCAAACTGTAATTATGAGCTTAAAGGATTTTAGGTATGCTTGTTATTGGGTTAATCTAATTTTAGAACACAGATTGGGAAGGTGTTTATTAGCTACTTGATCTCATGGTTCATGTGAAATGACCACCATGCTCGCAAATGTATATAATGTATAATTCAACCAGCATGTGTTGTTGTAAATAAATAAGGATCTGAAAATTATCAGAATTAGTTACCTTGGGGGAGTTTAAGTCCATCTTAAAGGAACGGGATAACTCTTTTACTCAGTGCGATTGTTTTTCATGTCACTCTTAATTGATTTGCTATTGTATATTTTTCACATGTTTGAACGGGATATTGTATTTGTTTTAAATTTTATGTTTTAAATGTACTTATGTGGTACATGTATTTTTGACGTTTGTGGCCATGATGCTAGGTCTCTCTTGGAAATTAGATTTTTAATCTCAAAGAGATTTTTTACCTTGATAAATAAAGGACTAGTAAAATTTGGCTGAAGTCCTTCAAAATATTTCTGCAGATGAGTCAGAAACAGGATAATTTAGCAAGACTGGGGGTCCATACCAACTGGAGAGAAAAAAGAAACTTATATGTAATACTGCCTAAAACAGTCCACACTATTAATTTGGCAAAGAATATGAATGAATATTTTAAAAATGAATAAATATATTTTAATAACCATTGTACCCAAGGCTATCCTTCATAGTTTAATAACCAGTCATGTTTTTAAAATCAAAAATATCTATTTGCTTTTTTGTTGTAAATTGCAATTAAATGTAACAACACATCTTCTGGTATCTACTCTGCACTCTTGAGACTGCACTGGGAGACACAGTAAACCTTGCAACTGGCAGATGTGGCAATGGTATCTTAAAGCATTTGGACTCCCTGGGTACACCTGAGTGGCTGCAGGTAATGTCTCATGCAACAGAAGCGAGAGGAACATTAGCAAATAGCAAAACTATAGAACAAAAAGGTCAGGAGAGAAAAGGAGATGCTAATGGTTTGTGGCAATCACCTGTAATTTTTTTTTAGGAGTTGTGTTGCCGCTGCTTTTCCAATGACCTGTTGCCACTTTCATTTCCATGCATGTGAAACGGATTCATAATGGTTTACACTTTCAAGCTGGACTAATTGATATCCATGAAGTTTAACTGACTTGGTGTTTCACTGTGACGATTAAGTGTTCTGTTAATTTTACTGAGCAGTGTGTACCCTCAGGCAGTTTTCATCTCACCTACTTAATGAATCTACCTTAAATTTCCTTGCACCTTTCTTCAAACAAAACCAGTATAGCGTATGGTTGGAAGTGACTGAGAGTGAAAGAAAGACAGAGAGAGAAACAGATGGCTAATCCTTTTCACTTAGTAGCAGTGTCATTGACTGTCACTGATAACAGAGTGAACATCCCAGGCCAACGTACTCTTTCCCTGGTGGGTGATGTACACAACAACAATAACAACATCAAGCTGCTCTCACTCTGAGTCTGACAAGATCAGCTACTGGAGGGCATACCTGCTGCCAAGGTGACTTCTGCTGCCTCTGTGTGTGAATGAATCTAGCAAGAGTAAAAAAAAAACCAAAACAAAACATACTGGCAGAAGAAATACAACAGAAATTCATAAAACAGCCAAAACATCTGGCTGTGTATTACTCTGAGCATTTTGGTTTGTTACCAAATCATTCATCAAAAAGGGAAATGTCAAAAGAGAGATTTAATGTCATCTTTAATATTCAATAAAAAAATCTAAAGCTTAAATAGGCTTAAGCTTAAATATAAAATGAATGCAGGTATTATTGTAAAAGATGGTAAATATTTTTGTGTGTATTGTGATGTCAGAGAAAATGTTCAGCTGCATGTTCAGTAAGTGGTGCATAGGGCAGTCTGGATCCATTAAATATCTACAGCCATTCACCACAGCCACATTAGAGCGACTGTTGCGTCAGTTAATGGAGGAATGCACATATTGTTGATTGAAATCACATTCAGATTGAAACAGAAAGGATGATTTCTCTCTGTGAGTAATACGAGTGCATTTCAACAGCAGTTCAGTCCTGAAGCCACAAAAATGTCACTTCACAGTTACATATCCAGGTTTACACAACTTTCCCAACTAGTGTAATCCACATTTCTTCCTACAGCTCAGATTAAAGTCGCTGTCTCCTGAAAAGTTTTGAAGCCAGTTATGGTCACATTGTGGTCCAGGAAGTGTGAGTATTGTCACGTCTCACTGCAATGCTCCATGAACTTAATCCTTTCACTGTGCTCCCATTGGTCTTAATCAGCTCACCAAGCTCACCCACAATATTGCCCATATAACACCTTACAGTCTCCATGTTTGCAGGTGGATCAGCACCAGTGCCGAAAACCCATCATTTCCTCCATAGTTCCTCCTGGATTGCAGTGTAATGTGTAGAAGACACATGGATTGGTAAAATTTGACTTTACAACACTTGCAGAACAAAAATAACCAATTAACCTTCACAGAAATCACAAAGCGCAAGAAAAGTAAACTTTAACAGGTGATAAAATAATTTTTTAAAATCAAGGGATCTTCTGCAAGAGCTACTCCCAATTCAATTCAGTTTTATTCATATAGCACCACATCACAAAAACAGTTGTCTCAAAGCACTTAATATTGTAAGGTAAAGGCCCTACATTAATACAGAGAAATCCCAACTATCAGACGTACACATATCAGCAAGCATTTTGGCAGTAGGAAGGAAAAAACTCCCTTTAACAGGTAGAAACCACTAGCAGATCCAGTCTCAAGGAGGACCAACCATCTGCCGTGACCAGTTAGGAGTGAAAACCACCGCAACAGGCCAAGAAAAAAAAAAAGTCACATACCTGAGCTGAGCTTGAGAGATGCTGTCTTCATGCAAATCTGAAACATCTGTCTTGGTCTATCTTGTGCTTTTGGACAGATAAAAATAATATGGCGATCGCAAGAATTTCAATAGGAATGTCAATTCATGAAGTCAGTTTCACAAAAAATATAGAATCAGTGGAGACAATTATACATCAGAATCCAGTACAACACTCAGATTTCAAATTTATTAGGAAGACGCAGCTGTCAAAGTTACACTGTTAAAAACAATTCTATTTATGCTTGGTAACATGAGTCTACTGTATAATGTCACTTTAATAAATACAAAAAAAACTATCACTTGAAACTGAAGGCCTGAGCCCATACTACACAACAGTAACTAAATAACAGAAAACATCCTACTGATTATAATGATTTCTTTTTTCTTTTCTTTTTTTTTTTTTTGCAATGAGTCCACAATAAAAGGACATTTTCAGTGGGTTCAGTTTTGAGCTAACAGATATACATATTTAATTCTTGCAGTTTAAGCCCAAACAGTCAGGCTGACACATTTCTTTCATTTACCAAGCAGTATTTCTTTATCATGTTGGAAGACTGAGACGTACTTTTGGAACTGAAATTCTTTTTCTTATATTGAGGCATTTAATGTGTAATGAAACATCTTTACACTGACAGAAAGGGGAGTTTCACCGGTACGGCCCACTTAGCATCAAAGTGGTCTGCATGTTGCCCTCGATATAAAATGAGTTTGAGTCCTGCTTTTATTCACAGCCAAATCTCCCTGACCCTGGTCGTGCTAAAGGTCTCTTCCTGTTCAAAGGGAGTTTGTTCTTCCTACTGTGCCAGTGTATTTGCTAATCATCTGATTCTCTGTAATACTATAGAGTACTTAATATCAAGTGCTTTAAGTTGACTCTTATGTGTTGGCACTATAAAATCGAGTTGAGTTGAACTGAGTTGAATAATTCGGTATGATGTATTTTTTTTTACCTTAAAAAAATATCTAATTTTCCAGAACAAGTGAATGATTACTTTAACTCTTATAAGTTAAAAAGTTTTTGATGATTTTGTGCTCATAGCACTGTGCTGTTTTGTGCTTAGATTTTGTGCTGTTCAGTCTACTCACTAAGAAACTATGTGATGTTTAATGCACTGTGCAGGATATTTGTTTGTGCTGGTAAATATTTATTTTATACATCTTTGAGACCGGAATATGAATTAAAACGTCTTGCTCACCTTCCTTATCATGTTCTCTTTTTCTTGTTCTGCTTGTGTTTCTGAAATTGACGTTCATTTACAGTATAATGATGGAAAATATGAAAATGCTTATCAGTAACAGAGGATAAAGCACATGTTTGATGCTCTGTGTACAGAACATCTGTCTGCTTGCAGGATTATTTTGATTGTAATCCTTCTTCCAATCCTTATTTTGATCATTTGGAATAGACGTGGACTTAATTTTTGGAATTATTTGCATTCATACACGCATTACACAATACACACTGCTATATGATAAAGAAAAGAAAAATTAAATTTTAACAGCATTCCCTTCTAATTATTTCCTGTCACAGTTGTCAGGTTCAGGTTGCCTGTGGTAGGTACCCAAGGGAATATATAGAATCACTTTTTTGTTCATTGTGTTCAGTTTTATGTTTGAGTAGTTGAGCAAAAGAGTACAATGAATCGTTTATCACTGCTGATTGACTGTTTTGGAGATAATTTGCATAGAGACCTTCAGAGTCACCATCAGCATTCATTCTAGTGAGACTTGCACTCAAGACCAGTGGCCTCCCAGTCTGCTGGTCTTCAGGTCCAGTTTCATCATATGTAAAATCCTTAAAGTTTTAAAGATAGAAAAGAGAAAAAAAGTAGTAAAACATAAAAATGCTATTACCATGCTGAAAGCATTGACATAAAAGTCACTGCCATCCTTATTAAACACAGCTGGTGTTATCTTGTTACTGAAGATGGCATTATAAGGTTTTAGCTATCAATATTTTAATTTATGAATTAAGCTTTAGAGAGTTCAGTAATCAAGATATTACCTCAATAGACGTTACTGGTGAAATAACAAAACTGTTAAGTGAATAATATGCATGCAAACGCACACACCAGCCTGCCACCCCCACCCACAGACATCTAAAGAACACCAAGACATCTAAAGAAAAGAAAAAGCAAACTAACTTACCACATGTGCATCTTCCTGTGGAAACACAATTTCTATAAACGTACAACAGGAAATGTGTCATGGACGTTGTACCACATTTTGCATGCACAATGTCTGTGGTGGTGTGTGTGACCTTACCCATTTTTCTTTTAAAAGTTTGCATAAACTTCAACATGACCATCAATACTATCATCAGTGTTATGGCAATGATACCTAAAATTAAATATGGCACAATTCCTGGCCAACAAAGAAAAAAAAGAAGTTATTCAAGTTATTTATCACATTTCATAATATTAAGTATATTCTTTATCATGCTATCATTGAAACAGTTCATCAGAGAAATTTATTTGAACTCACATCTGAAACTACTGAAAACTGAAGAAAATGCAAACATCAAACTCTGACATGATAACGCGCATGCACAGAATACAACATGAAGAAAGCATGTGAACCACTGACTTAGTTCATGTGTGTTCTTACCATCTTTTTGAATGGGTGGTGTAGTTGGTGTTATATAGGATAGGACAGACAAATTAGTAATAATATCCAAATGGCTTGAAGGCATAGTGGTTCTGTTTAAAACAGCAAAGGACACAGTTGACTCAGAAGTGACTGTCTTAGCAGGTTTTTTGGGACCTGGAACCACAAATGCAGCATACATTTATAAATAAATTAAGATTGTAAGTTCCTTCTGATTTGAACAAAGGATTTGTTTTGTTTAATTCTTGAAAGAAAAGAAAGAAAATAAACTCACCATGTACAACTTTTAGATTGACCTCTATAAGTGGATCAGAGCCGAATCTCTCAACTCCACAGTAATATTTTTTTGAGTCTACCAATTTAAGATTATTGAAAGTCACTAACAAATCATTCCCTTTGTTATTTAGGATTACTCTGTTTACAGATTTAGTCTTTCCAGGCGCAGCAGTGATGATTATGTGTTTTTTATCTGAGCATGGACTTTCACAAAGGTACTTATTATTAGTGGTCACACTGAACCAAATGGTCCAGTTTGAACATGTGAATGACACATCTCCCCCAATTTCACCTCGTACATTGAGTGTCATTATCTCCACAATATTGAGAGCTACAAACAGAAATAAAAAGAAAACGTTTTCAGTGAATGCATACCTTCAAATATTAACATTTCTATCAATAGTGATATGAATTATATTTTAATATTTGCAAATATTACTTGACAGCTACCACGTTTATGCACCTGCTTATTGTCTAGGTGCAAATACTAAAAAAAAAAGCTATAAAAATAAATAAATAGAAATAAAAAAAAACAACAACTTACCAGAAAGAATAAAAGCACATCCACTGATTTTTACCATATTTACAATGAAATCATAAAAAGGATCAATGACATAAAGTGTGTGGCAGTATTGACAAATAGCTCCACTGTCGATAATTTCCACTTCCCCTTCCTGTTACTCTTTTATGAGCTAGACGCTCCTCCCTTTTGCAAACACACACAGACACACAGTCCATTCTCCCAGTATGTTTTAAAGTTGAACGATGTTTTGTATTTACCGTTGTTGACTTTAGAACTTCACTATGAAAAACTAAAAAGACTGACAACAGCAATTGAGAATACACATTCAGTGATAACAGCAATCAGTATTTAATCAAACAATGTGGAACACTTCACGGTCGATTAAGAGTGCTATAAACTTGAAACACTTTTTTACCTTGTTTAACACTCATACCACTTAATGTATGAATGTATGAATGTGAATGTCTCAGGATCACTTTGAATCACTGTCAGAACTAATAAATTGAAAATGAGCATTAAGGTCACATACTGTAAGAATAAGGTTAAAAAAGTAAAAAATATTTTTTTCCAGGGTATGGCTATGATACGCTATGATTATTTATTTGCGATCGTTAAATGAAGCCACAAACTGTGTTTCAGAAACTCACAACTAAAATAAATAAAAAATCCTGCCCTCATGCCTGAATGACTACTGGCCACTTGCACTGACTTTGGTGGTAATGAAGACGTTCGAAAGGCTGTTGAAGAACATCATCTCCTCCTCCATGCCAAACACCACAGATCCGCTCCAGTTCACATACCGACCCAGCAGATCCACAGAGGACACCATCGCCTATGGCCTGCACACCACTCTCAGCCACATGGACAAGAAACTAATGTGAGATTGCTGTTTGTTGATTACAGCTCAGCGTTTAACACAATAGTGCCCATCTAGGACTCAACAGCCATCTATGTGCATGGGTGTTGGACTTCCTCACAGACGGAACTCAGGTGGTGAGGGTCGGTAGGTGTGTCTCCGACAGCATCACCATCAACATGGGAGCGCCACAGGGGTGTGTACTCTCACCACTGCTCCACTCCCTCTATACTTCTGACTGTGTGGCCATCCATGGCTCCAATACCATTGTGAATTGTGACGACACAGTGGTGTTGGGCACCATCTCCAACAATGATGAGGCAGCCTACATGGATGAGGTGAAGAATCTGGTATTGTGGTGCCAGGACAACGACCTCCAGCTGAACGTCTGCAAGACACGTAACCATTTGTGTTTTGCAGTGTACGTGACAGTAAACTTCTTGAATCTTGAACATTCCACTCACACAATGTACATTTTCAGAATCCCAATTTAAAATTTCCAGATTATTTAATTTAATTTACTTAATGTATATAATTCACTTACCTACTACACATAATGTCCTCTTTTGTATATAATTCACTTACTGTATACAGTTTTCTCTTTTTGCACAGTCGATGAGCGTTTCAGGACACATTTCACTGCGTGTTAACTATACATGTGACAAATAAAGAATCTTGAATCTTGAATCATCTACATCATAATTCTTTACAAAGATGAATTCTGCATTTTCTTATCTTTTAGATGACTATCCCTTCCAATCTATTGAACATGGACAAATATTTATTCTCATAAACTAAACATCTTTAAAAAATCTTGGTGGACTCATTTGAACATGATACAAACACATGCTCTGGATACCATGCATTGTATAGGTCATCAGGAAATGTCAACATTGTAATATATGTGTATCATCATGCCTAATCAAGAGCGCAGTTATTTCCCTTTCTCATTGAAAGGAGGCAGGTTTCTGAAAACATGTCATTTTGTTTTTTATAACAACAAAAAATTTCCATAAGTCTCACTGAATAGTCAAACTAAGTACAAAATCACTGTGCCAGTCATGTAAATCGAATTGTTTTGAAACGTCATCAGCTCTGGCATTCATGAGCAGATAATTCCTTTTTTCCTATTAGTCACATAATTGTAGTATTTTTGCATGCTCTCTAACATCAAAAAACAAGCTTAATCAAACATGAAAATAGGCAGAATTGCAACAGAGTTGTTGATGCCTGTCATTACAAAGAACACTGTGTATTGGTTTTTTGGAAGTGCAATTTGTGTTTTTAGACTACAAAGAACCATAAATAGCTCTTTGTGGTGTGTTCTGGGAGCCATAAAATCTTTTTTTTCTTTAAGTTTATCTTTTACATTCGTCAGCTGGGACTGTCATTTAAGAACGTCAGAATGCCATGGTGATTTGCTATATTTGGAAAGGATAACAAAAGCTGATTAATGCCGCCATGATTGAAGGCAACCTTCACTTCACTGATAATACCTGTGGTTTAAAGAATGACCAAAAATATGTTCTATATTCATGGAAACATAGGACCTTTATCTAACCAGTGTCATTCTTCTTCTTCCCATTTCATGTCCATTGTGCTCTTTTCTTTTCTCATATGTAGTGACCATAGTGGCTAACCATTCTCCTATTATAAGTAATGTGTCTTAATGTACAAGGAAGAAATTAGAGTATTATCTTGCACCTCTGTTGGCAGTGCTTGTCATTCAAGCACACACATTTATCACACACCGGCAGTACTAGACCTCTTCTTTGTGCATATGTACAACTTGGGTCATCGATAAGTAGAGATTTGTTGGAGCATCTCAATAAATGCTGTCACTTGAGTACATGGCAAGTCATCTACTGTCTGTTTTGTAATGCAGTGTTCAGTTCAAATTTAGACATAGAAGTGGGCAGGCAAATGAATAAAACTTTTTTAAATAAAACTTACACTGTGGTGAAAATAAAGGTAGCCAAACAAAGATTAGCTGGAGATCCAGAAAAAGTAGGTAAGTCCAAGTAATAATCAAGCAAAAAGGGAAACAAAAACAGGGAACATAGGCAGGTAAACACAAGCTGACAAAGAAGGGAAAAAAACAAAAGGCTAAAAAGTAATGAGTGTTGGGAAAAAGAATAATGAGCCTGTTATGTCTCAAACTCTAACACAGAGCGCAGAGGACAGAAGGAGTGCAAAAAATATGTGACATCAAGACACAGTAGAGACTCTCTGCATTGTTTTTTATTACATGCCTATTTTGATGGATGCACCTTCCAGTGTGGCCTTCCAAGATTTACTTGCCAAATGGAAAATCTGCCTGGATTTTGCAGTTTGTGGACCCCACATAAACACCACATTTGGCCCATTCTCCTTTTTTTGTTGAGAAACTGTATCTGAATTTTCTGCCACTACTTTAGGGAATTAGGAATAGGTGGCATAAACAACTTCGAAACCACATTAACAAATAATAAAAATTACTATATTGTGCAAATCTTGACAGAATTATACAAGACACTCCACTGAACATTATGTCTTGCTCGCAGCACGGTCCTGGAAAGAGGTGACATCCAAATAACAAAAAATGATTAACAAAAAACAAAATATAGAGGGAGAGCACTTTTAATAAGAAAAAGGCTTCTTTAATTGTTAATATAACTTTTTATGTTTTGTTGCTTAGGCAAGCAAGTACATTCCAACATATTAATAGATCATTATGGCTTATTTGTCCACTGAGCTCGTTAAGAGCTTAAATGAGACACAATTGTGTTTCAAAGATAAGTGACATTCATGTTGGGGAAATAAGTTCATAGAAATATCCTCATCCATCAAAAAAGGTAAACGATTTACTAGTTCGGGATATTTTTTAATATGCTTCACACTATATTGCAACTATAAAATTTTGGTTCTGATTTACTATTGTATGCAGCACAATGTAATGCAAATTGCACAAAAAATGCAGGTAAAAAAAGCACGTTTTTTGTTGCAGCTGTTGTGGTTGTGATAGCTGCTGCTACGAGTGTCTGTTCAATTGTAACAGCAGAGAAATATCTTATCAGAACAAGTGCAAAAGTGGCTCAAAGCTGCATGTGCACAGCTAAAATTTTCATTGTCCATGTTTAGAGCTGAGTCTCATGCATTATTGTGCCTCAATAATACTGATATTGTGGTGAAATGGAACAGAAAGTAAATAAACTGAAAGAAATTTAAAGTGAGTTTTGGAAGGAGGAGCAAAATTCCAATACAATATCCAGAAAGATGTCTTTTCTTAGGGGTGCATATGCACAGAGTGATTATTTTAAAACTTTTTTCTGGTATTTATATACAAAACGAAAATGGTTCATATTGTTATAATATGAGAATATCATCTTTAATAAAAACCTACAGCTTCAAACAGAAATCAAAACCAGTAATGAAATTTAAGCTTCACTAGCCTAGCATTAGCTCACTGACTGCACGAACACGGCTCTGTACTTTTATTAATTGTAAGAAAACAAACAAAGTAACTTGACTCACCGTTGAGTGGATTGAATGAGGGCACAATGCTGAATCAGTTGGTCGTGTTATTTTATACTGTAAGCGGTATTGTGTCAGTAATTAGTCAACTTCTGACAGAGCACGCCAACTACAGGGACAGCAGCAGCGATGAAGCAGGGGAGATGCAGCCGATCGCCCCAGTACTTATGAAAAGTTCACTCCCACCCACTCCCACTCCCACCACAATAACCAGATTGCTGGAAATGGGGTCTGATTTCAGCTTGTTTACATGATTCTCCTTCAGCTGCCTGCTATTGATCTGAATTGTCACATTGTTTCACTATATTACATTATATTCTAAACATTTGCAAAACTCAAAACCCTGG
Organism: Neolamprologus brichardi; assembly: GCF_056152115.1. Lineage (NCBI taxonomy): Eukaryota > Metazoa > Chordata > Actinopteri > Cichliformes > Cichlidae > Neolamprologus > Neolamprologus brichardi. The sequence goes on along the minus strand of NC_142109.1, from coordinate 25,020,161 downwards.
CTCACCAGGCACCATGACAAATAAATTACACACAAAACATTGTCATTTTTAAGATTGTAACCTCACACTAATTAGAGCCAATTTGAGTAAATTTGGCCTCTTTCATAAGTGCCCTTCAAAACAAACTATAATGCAAGATAATAGACTTCACTCCCACAAGTTGTCATTGTATCTTGCATCACTATAAGGTTCTATACAAATAAGGTTTAGGTACAATAAGGTTCTGAATTACTTGTCTTTATAGGACCACAACACAATTTTAAATGGTTCTACCTGTACATTTTTAAAATAGGCTAGAGCACATAACATCCTTCCATTACTGTCAGAAAGCCTAAGGGTCATGTGACCCACCGGCCTCACTGATAAATGACAATTGAATGTGCTGGTCAGGGTTGCTCTGCCCCAAAGCATCCATGTGGTTACATGTGTCTGTAAACAATTTTTTTCATGATTTTTGAAAGACACAAAAAGAAAAGTTTAGAAGGTGAGTTTACCTCTATAGAAAAATTTGTATACTCAGGGGTTACAGTGGCAGAATCTTAAGATCTGTTTTAGTAGCTGAGCAAGGTGAAAACGATCACAACTCTCATTCATTTCTATTGTGAGCTCTAGCATGTTTTCTTAGTGTACAGGGTGTGATGAGCTGACCTGCTTCTGCTCTGAGGTTTACTGCTCTTTGTGGAGTCACACAGCTGAATTCAACAAGATGTAAGCAGAAGTTTCAGGAGCAATCTTGGCTGATTTCCATCCCCTGCTCTAACAGTATACCATTTATACCATGGATGTGAAATGCATTTTGAAGCCAACGTACATACCTCAGTACAAGCTGATCGAAACATTGCATTTAAAATTACCTGTTACTTAAAAAAAAATTACTGCCTTAATAGTTGCCCTTCTTTGTGCCTTTACGTGGTGAAAAGACTGAAAAAAGACACTGAATCAAACCGTACACGTTTCTCCTCGTATTTGCTAAAAATAGTTCTTTAACTTTACTTAAAGAAATCCTGATCAACATGCCTTTGTCTCAAGTATCCACCCTGTATTATAGTAAAAACTGTAAAGATTCATTCTGAATCTTTTTTTTTTTTTTTTTTTTTTTTTACACGACAATACGAACTGAGATGTGAAAATGATTGAATATGTTTTGCCAGCAGCATAGTCCATTGCAAGGGGAATATGTGTGATATTATAATTGGGGGCTTGGCTTCCATAAATGTTCGATCCTAAAATCACCCCTGCTTGAGCATTTAGTTGAGTTAACACAATACCCAAGGGGAAAAGACATCAGCAGTGATCTTAAAGAAGTAATTGTTCCTACTCATCGATCTGGGAAAGGTTATAAGGCCATTTTCAAACAACTGTACATTCTACAATGAAAAAGATTATTCACAAATGGAAAACTTTCAAGTGAGTTGCCAATCTTCCCATTAGTAGACATCCGAGCAAATATAAACATTGGCTACAAGCACAAACACCTCATACCACCTGTCAAGCACAGTGGAGGAGGGGGTGATGATTTGGGTGTTTTAGAGCCACAGGATCTGGATACCTTGCAGTCACCGACTGATTAAAATCTGACACAATTTGATTGAAAGTATACCCTTTATCCTTTGAACGCCTACTAGGAGTAACCCTCAAAGCTCTTTTCTGAACCAAGCAGTTTCTTCCAAATTTCAGGCATGCTTACATAACAAAATAACTAGGTGTGCATCAAAAGTTAGTGTGGGTGGTCACTGCCTGTGCAGTTACCCCTAGAAAAACCTGGAAAGTATGCTAAGGGTCGTCAAACCACATCTTTATTGATAAACACTGAGAGGTCAAAATGTGAAATCAAGGGTACAAGGGGACGATGTCAGTTGTGATCTTTATGGGAGAAAGGCTTAACCTTGTCTGAAACTGGGTCATGCAACAGGACAATAATCCCAAGCACAACAGCAAATTTACAGCAGAAGAGCTGACAACGAAAAGCATCAAGGTGTCACAACTGCCCAGTCAAAGTCCATCTGAAATAATGCAATGATAGTCATTTAGTTTTATTCATGTTCAATTAATAATATAGCAAAAAAAAAAAAAAAAAAACCCCAATAAACTATTTTCTTTGGAATGACGTGGCAAAGTGATGGTGTCCTTAACAGACAGTTATATTCTCAGCTTATCTTTGGTAACAGTTCTGGCCATGTTTGCATTCTAGTGCAAGACCAACCTTTCTGCTTTATGTATTGTTAAAGTGAGTTGGCAGACTGTAATTGAGCGGTACAGCTGGCAGCGGTCTTTCATATTCTTCTCCTGTTGAAACCAAGTTCTTCAGGTCAAAGGTAGCAGACAAAGAAAAGGATAAAAGCAGGGTTAAATATGGTATAGCCTTCCCAAGATAAAAAGTCCCAGAAGATTGTTGTGTTCCTATCTGACCAAGTGCTTCTTGATGTTCTATATACCTTAAAAAAACATTGTTAGGAACATAAAAAAGTGATGGTTACATACTAATTACAACACCAGTTCAAGAGATTCTTTTTAAAAACAATACTATTTTATTTTGTATTTTATTGGTATTGTTATATACATGGCATAATTTGTGCTTTTTTATTATCAAGAATAAACCATAGGGGAACACATCAGAAAATTAAACTTTAAATGATTGAATTCTTCATTGTTCAGCTGGATATACTGAGAGTTCTACAAAACCAGGAGGGAAGGGGCAGAAAGGGAAAACAAACTAGATAGGTAGATTGATAAAATAGATAGTTCAGAGACACTTGCAGATGGTCCACTGAGGGTAGTGTGAATGTTCAGACTGTGATGTGCTTTTACCAACAGTAGCAAAGGCACCTGTGTATCGCTTTGTTTAAAAAAGAAAGTAAGCTGCAGGGCCTTATTCTCGTTGAGTCCATACACATATAAACCAAATCCATCCATCACTTCTTGCAGGGGGATTTCTTCCACACAAATTTGTTGATTTGAATTTTTTTCTCCCCCAGCCATTACAGATTTTGGGCACCAGGTTAACCAGCTCATGGCCATTCACACTGATCCCCCTTCTGGGACTGACTGAATAATATAAAAAACAAAAATACACCCCAAAATAGTATTTCCCAAGATTTCCATTTTTTTTTGCCCAGATTTAGAGATATTTTGAAAGGGAGAATACTATGACTATAGAGGGACTTTTCCAACTTAGACTGGAGAAAGCATAACGGATAGGATGTGGGAACAACATTAATGTATGCTAGTTGATTGATGATTGGGATAAAAATATGAGATAAACAAATGAGATGCTTCTTAACTGGGAAGATAAACAATGAATAGTGAGTGGCAGGTATACTGCAATAAAATACAGAAAGGACAAAATGGACTGAGCACAAAGAGTGAAAATGTCTCTGGGTGGCTGAGAAGGAAGAGCACAAACCTGGCATGAAGAGCAGAAAGGTCAAGCAAAAAAGATGTAAAGACAGTATGACCGACAAGACAGCCTGGATGAAGACGTATAATACCCCATAAGAGGACTAAAATTGGTCTGTCTTTCAGCTGACTGCTGCCTCTGCCTGGCGTTGGAAGTTTGGCCCTATACCAGAAAGTGGTCTGTCTGCTACAGCACCTACCTGAGTATGATCGAAGACTGATATCTCATTTTCTCCTCCTTTTTTATGTTCCACTTGCTGTCTGTAGCTAACCATCATATGTCCACAAAGAATAACTTGTGAGAAACAAAAGACGTGGAGACAAAGGTGAAGGGGGAAGTCGAAGCAGTCTGTATGTGGCGTTTTTTTCATTTTTAAACTACACTGCTAGAAGAAATAGATAGGCCTTTTCCTTAACTGAACAGTGCTAGTAGGTGCATAGACAGAACAAATAACTAGCGCATGGAGAGGGGCACATTCGCAAAATATGAAATGATAAAGGAATACAAAAACATTGATTGGGAAAAAAGAGAAGAAGTAAAAGATTTCATCTGAAAAAACTAAAAGAAAGTAAAAATAGATATGAAGAATGTAAAAAAAATACTAGGAAAAGAAGCTAGTGAATACAATGGCTAAATCACAATAATTTGCATTAGTTATCATATGAAAAGTGGGGATAGAGAGCATTTTTACTATCGGGTGCGGATTAATGCAGAAGAGTCACATGTCAATGTTTGAGTTGAAGGGCTGGAGAGGAAATAGAGGGAGAAGGCCTTTCTGGTATAGATTGGTCCGTTAGCTAGCCTTAGCTTCCCTAGAGACAAAACTATATTTTGATGTTCTTGTTAGCTACCCACTGGGGTAAACAAATGTCATCATTGATGTCTGTTAGCCAACTGATAACCAAGTTTTCATGTCCATGTCACTGCCAAGTATGTGTTCCTTCATCATATTATAGCAACAAGTGTAAGTTTTGTCAGGACATGTCGGCTATTTTCTGAACACACAAAGGTTGCTGTTCATAAAAAAAACCCAGTCTTTGCGACCTTCAGCAATCATCATGGCAGCAATTAAACAATGGGAAAGACACTCAACAACAGCCCCAGACTGAGACTGCTCACATATGTCCAAGAGTGGTCTAAGCATGAAACCCATCAGCTGATCTTGTTGGCTTTTGTGTCCCACAAAGTTATCCATGCTCTGGACTGGCATTGGCTACCCACCAACACAAAAATTCAACCAGTGAGCTGGTATTAGCTTTGCTCAAGCTCTAGTCTCTGTTGATTTAGTCCTTTAGTTGGCATTAGCTTAACACCGAGCTACAGTCCATGTTGATTTGGCCTGTTAGCAACCATTAGCTTCCTGCCAAGCTGTAATCCATATTATTTGATTGGTGAACAGACATGAAATTGTCGCCTTGTTACAGTTCATGCTGATTCAGTCTGTTAGCTGGCAAAAGCTTCCCATCAAGCCATAAATCCATGGTGATTCAGTCTGTTGGCTATATTAGCTTCAAACTCAATCGTCCATATGTCCCGTGTGTATTTCGACCTCCCGCTTTCAGCTCCAGAGACAAAAGTTACTGGTGGTTTGGCAAGTAGAGCCTTTCTCAGCAGGGGACAGGTAGAGCTTGCCGTTAGCACAGGCACAAAGCTCGTACACAGTCTGTTTGGTGTAGGTGGTACCTGCAGGCGCTCCCTCCAGGGGATCCACAGCACTACCAAGGGGAATGTTGCCCAGTCTGATAGTGTTGGCATCTAGAAAGATCTGTAAACATAAAAGAAAAAACATGCATAAAACATGGAAACAAAAGTTACAAAGAATCCAGCTGTAGGGGGCAAAGCTCTTAGGGATGGCCTTGGTGCTGAAAGTAATGCACAAACAAAGAGAATTTGAAAAAGGGGAAAAGAAAAAAAAGGGAACCAAGGAATGCTTGGTGCGTCGAAAGAGAGGTCACATTGCTGAAGGCAATGACTACTTCTTGCTGTTGACTACGGTTGTCATCATGAAAGATCTATGCAGACACAAAAAGGAATTTCTATTTAGAACAGGTCTCTTTTGATAAAGAGGTAGGGTGGGAGTGAATGAGGCAGAGAGCAAGATAGATTATGAGAAATGGAAGGAAATCAGTGGGAGAAAAGAGAAGTGAAGTAAAAGCATGCAACAGAAAAAAAACACACTGGAAACAGCTCTTTTTTTCCAGGTGATTTGATATTGTATCACACTTATCACAAATCAGACTTAAAAGAATAAGACTTTCTAAGATAGATCATTTAAGCGCCACATTTAATTAAAAAAATGATCACAAACTGTTGAATCTGAATTCTATAGTTTCTTTTAAAAACATATGCTTATTTGAAATTTAACAGACTTCTTAAAGGGTTGAAAGGCCAACAAAATTTTCTTGCACAAGTTCATCTACTTCTAAGGTGCATGGAGAAGACAAAGATCTGATGATGTGAAGACTCCAGAGACACTTAAAGTATTAGGGAACAACTTTATTGGGTGACCAACACATTTCGCCTTGTGGCCTTCATCAGGTTTATTACACAATATCAAACAGTTTGTGTTTAAACACAAAAACAGGAAACAGAAGAAAGTGGACCAATCCCACATTCGCAAATGCTGACCAATTAGCATTTAACAAGGTGGTACTAGCTGATTGGTTAAGCCAGTACCACCACTACTGGACTGAACCACTACAGATTGAAAGGGGGAAAAAATCTCAATAAGTCCAAAAGTAGTTCATACTCAAAATTACACAGAAAAATGCAAACAAGCTAAAATAAAAATAAAGTAAGAACAGGGTCAAAAGGCCAGCAAAGTTCCATGTGTCTTGCTTCTAAAAGAGAATAATTTGATTATTAGATTAGTTGGCAAGGTCAGTAACATTATTGAATACTAAAAAAGCATCCAACAAATATTAAGACTTACAGGTAAAGTTGAGAAGATAGATAAGAATAAAATGTTCTTATCTGAACATGAGACCACTCAAAAAAACATATTTTCAAATCTGTGTTTAGTGATTTTTTTTGTTGTCGTTTATTTTGGATTCTCTAAAATCAAGTAAATATTTATTGATATTAACACAAAAATAAATATAAGGATAATAATATTTGATACTTAAACACTTCTTTGCTATATCTGGATGTCAAGTTAGCTAAACAAATGATTTCCAGTGTTTGAACCTTTGTACAGTTTTCAGCAAGCTGATACAAAAAATGTACCCCGCCCAAAAAACAAACAAACAAATGAACAAGCAAGCAAGCAAGCAAACAACCCCCCCCCCCTTCTCCCCCCTCAAAACCACCCCAAACAAAACAAACAAAAAAAACCAACAAAACAAAACAATAAAGGCCACTTTTAATTGATTTTAATGCACCCTTTGATGGACTTAATCACTGTTTTTTAGCAGCTTCTTGTTGGTGTCACTGGATCTGGGTTATGTGTCCAGACAAGCTTAGTGAAATACCCAGTCTACTCCCGCATTTACAAAGCTCTCCTAATTACAAGAATCAAAAATCTATTGCACTCTAATGTTGGAACATTATAAGATCAGAAGTAGTTCAGTAGATTAACATGATAACCTTGGTTTGATTTTTTGAAAATACATTTTGAACCATAATCAAGCACAGTTACTGAAAACATACTGTATAATCCACTATCAGGCTGCACAGAGTGATATGGCTTCCCAGTCACAAAAATCATGTTCTAGAGAATCACAAGAGATTACAGTAATCAAAAAAGAACACAGTTTCATTTTCAGCTATTGAGGTATTAGCCTTAATTACAACTTTGTGGACAGCTAAAAAAAACACAATTGTTTCTAAAAACTATCTGTTTTTTCCTTTGCTCTGTCTGACTTATTTTCTCCTGTCTTCATAAGATACAAGGTGAGTTTTAAGCAATAATCATTAGACAATCTTCGCTTCTATTGACAGCTTCACTTGCCTATTTATTTACTCTGTAATGTTCAAGGAAGCTCTGCTTGTTATTTCTCGCTCTCTCACACATACCCACAGGCTGGACGGTAATCTCAGCAGACATCTGCATCCCTGTTATTTGTCTACTTCATTTTAGAAATGAGGACAGGGGAAGTGAAAAAGTGTGAAGAAAATTGCCATGAGTGCAAGAGTAAGGAAGAAGAGATGGAAAGGAGGGTCAGATAAAAGAGTGAGAGACAAAATGTCATATCAGAAGTGGTTTGAAGAAGATAGGCGACACAGAAGGAGGGAAATAGATGAATGTAGGAAAAAGAGGAAGAGAGGAATGAGGGATTAAGATACGCCGGTAGTGAGGAACCAATTAGTATAACTAATGATTTCACGTTAGCTGACGGGGCACATCTTGAGCTGTATAAACAACATCCGTACATACAGTGTATACACACACACACACACACACACACACACACACACACACACACAATCAAGCTCTCTGTGTGATGGAGCAGAGCAGAGGTGCTGCTTATGTTTCCTTTGAGTATCTGTTTAGATAAAAGCAGTACATGCATTAACATGAAGACAAATCTGCAGAACTTTTGAAATGATTGATTTCTTTGATACTTAAGAGACTCAAATTCATATAAATAAATAAAAATTGGAATTTCATAAACTCAACATTAATTAATCATAAAAATAAAACGTGGCCTGATCTCTATCAACATTACACACAAGAGACAAAATAAAATAAATTAAAAAAATCTCTAAAATGGTTTATAGTACTACCTTTACCTACACTTGCTGTCATAATCAAATCAATTCAAGAAATGAATCCTGATCAATGTTTTAATAGTCAGATTACAGTAAATGCTATTCGCAGCCCCAATGCGCTCCCTCGTGTCTTAATAGGCTTCAGCATCACTTAATAATTTCATTTTATTTAAAAGAAATTCTTTTTTTTTTTTATTCGTATTTTCAGTAACTCTGCAGTCAAGAGCCTACCAAGTTGTAGAGTGGGGAGTGATCGGTTCCGTTCAGACATTTAATTTGGAAATTACAAGCGGAGAGTCAGTCTGTTCTGTTACTGTAGGGCAGTTTGACATGGGCATTGTGTTTGTGAAAAAGGGTATAATGATTCTTCTACTAACATTAAAGACAAGGCACACAACCGTAACCATGGTAACTGGTCTCACACAAAAAATGGCAAACCGCTTCGAACCGCTTAGCCTCCAACAAGTGTTGATAAAATGACTTTAATAGAAACTAGAAGTTACTAATATCATAGCTCATATCGAAAAGAAATAGTAAAAACTTATATGATTTACTCATGAAAGTGGCCACTTTCTCATTACTTTCATATATTGTTTTAGTAAGTATCCAAAACATACAAGTTTCATTATATAATTTTTCAAGGGATCTTATATCTGTTTTCACTCTTGTATGCTTTTCATACAAGTTTCACACAAGAAAGATACAAACTTTATAAGATTTATATATATCTTTTCCATATGGGTTCTGTCTCTGTAGAAGATTTAGGGGGCAAAAAGAAATAGATGGTTTTGTGTTAAATAAAATGGGCAACCTCTTTAACAGAGCTGTGTAGAGCTATCTCATTAGCCTGTCATGCCTATTGGTTTTAATGAGACATAGTAACAATGAAAAGGAGACACTTTAAGAGCCAGTGAAAAAACGGGTGTGTGAACTTCTTTACTTATGTATAGAACAAAAGAAAATACCGCAGTATCTCTAAATGTCAAGGTATTCCTTTAACAGGTCCCTGGTGCACACCTGTCATCTTCCCTTTGGCTTCCAACAAAAGCTGCCAGGGCTCAGTTATAGCCTTGCAGGAGCAGGACTCAGTCACGGTTGGCAACAGAGCCCAAATCTAATTCTAACAACCTACTTGCCATAGTAACAGAAAGCTACATCTAAAACAAACTTGGGTATGGCACTCGAATGTGGCAGCGACACGAGTTGGGTGCATGCATGTTTAACAGAGGAAATGGAAATTGGTTCGCCTCTAAACAATAGAAACATCAATGCAACAAACTGGTGCAGCAAAAAGAGAGGATGAAGTTGGAGGAAATAGAGGTGAAGAGTAGGAAATAATGGGGAAGAAAACAAGGGGAGAAGAGGATATGACATTGGAAAGACAAAAAGGCAATTAGTGGGTGACAATGGCTTACAAGGAAGGGTAGAGCGCGGAAGAGATCAATAAAAAAAGGAAGTGAAGAAGATGGAAATTCAAGAAAGAGAAATGTATGTAGGATGATTATGTGAAGGAATAAGGATAACAGAAGTGAGACTATGGATGGACAGACAGATGGATAGATAGAAAGGGGAGAAAGTCATTTGATGAAGCTTAAGATCGGATTAGTGATGACATTCATTCTAAATGAAAGTGTCTGTAAGTATTAGGTGGCTCGACGTTAGCTGTCTATACACGTGAGACAGTGTGTGCTTGAGAACAAGTAGTGTGGGAAAGGATGTGTCTGTGAATATAATATTGTTTGTGAACAGGTACGAATAAGTGCTTTTCATTCTTACTTCTGTTTATACGTGTACTTACTTACATGCCTGCATTACGTTAAAATGTGTGTGTTTTACACATTATTTTTATGATTAAACTATTAATTTTCATGGGGTGCACTGAAGTTACTACCATGACTGCACAAAGTACACGTCGTCATGATTAAATAGCACTCCAGTTCAGATTTCACTTATATTCATTGTTATTAAAAAAAATGGTATAATTATAAATAGAAGAGTCAATATTCTTTCTTCTGACAAACACTACCAATTTAATTTAAATATTAAATAAAATAAAAGCGAACTGAAACAGTAAAGACTAAGAGTTTGAATCCATCTCCAGTGCTTCTTGCCTTGCTTCACACATCTGTCTAGTCTCTTGCGCACACAATTTATCTACCTTCTCTCCATCCTATCAGCAAACTCTCTCTTTACCATCATCATTTAGCCTATTTTTAAAGTTGTTCCTCTCACCTTTCTCTCTCGCTGGCACCAAACATGCCTTCTTCTTCTCCCCTTCCTTTTGTCTTTGGCCAACAGTTACAGCTGTTTTTTCACCTAGTTAAAATAGTCCTCAAAGATAAAACATCATTTTGGTACAAATTTGGTTTTTATGCTACTTCTTTTGGTAAGCTACATATTCCATCATTCAAGTTAAATGTACAGAATTCTTTAAAAAAAAATGTAGTCTCCAAAATAAAACAAAAAAAATTAAAATAAAATATAAACATTGTCATCTTACAAGTTAATCTAAAGCTCTAAAAATAGCAATTTTGGTTTTCTGTGTGTCACATGCATTCCTTGCACATTTCAGTCCAAATATACAAGTCTGTGTGGGTGGCTGTTTATGTGGATACAGTATGAATGGAAATGTGTCTACACCCATCTCTTTCCAGCAGCAGTTTAGCAAGCACATTGCTCCGGCATTGAGAAGACGGAAACATGCAGGAAGTAGCAATTATGGGGGTTCAAAGCATTTTTCATGGATGATTTCCTTTGGCAAAACAAAGGAACAAAAGGGTTGAAGGCAAGTTAGCTGAAAGAGAGAAGGGGGACGTGGTGGCGGTGAAAGGACAAGATTTTTCTGGGATTAAAAAATAAAGGGAGGTGGAGAGAGCAAAACATCAGAGGACATATCAGAGATAGAACATCTGGAAAGAGACCAGGAGAGAGAAAAAGAGCTCTCTGTGTACAGTGGAGTTGTTTCAAAGGAGAAAAAACATCTTTTTAGGACACCTTTTTAGGTGTATTTAAGATGAAACCAGATGCATGAGGAAGAATAGTTAAGGACAAAAACGAGGGAGCAAAATTGCATCTGCAAAAGTAAAGCACATAAGAGTAAAAAAGCCAGAAAAAAGTTTTTTTCAAGAATGTATTTCATTACCGCCATAAGGTTTTCCATTAAATGCAAACAATGCCATCTTTCATTTTTGGTCATATTTCATTTTCTACAAATACCTAGAGGACACTTTCTGCACTTGAATGTGTGTAAGTAGCATGATACTTCTCAGTTGTCAGTGTCCTAAAAAGGTGTATAAATATAGTTTTTGGTATCACTGTCATCAAAGCAGCTGTCAAATTATTATTATTATTATTATTATTATTATTATTATTATTATTATTATTATTATATTAAAAATGATTTTACACAAATACCTTTTTCTTTCAAACCATTCTTGGCTGTCTTTATCTACTTTTTTCATCTGCTAAAAGCGAATCCTTACTGGCACGTCCACAAAACCAAGTGGTAATTTCAAAATGAATGGGCTCTCTTTGCAATGGGTTTATGGATTCATTCTTGCATTTATTTATTGTATCGAATGCCCCAAAGTACTCATATAATGTATGACATGTATAGGAAGAAATGAGCTGTGGCTATTGGGAAAATGAAAGCAATGTAGCTGCCTTCATCAAAAATATAATAATAAATAAAATGGTAATAGATAAGTTTTTTTAAAAATTATTATTATAATAACCATGTGCTAATCTGAATTTGATTAGTTCCCTATGAACTTCTCTTTCATTTTGCAATTCTGTCTGGCACCTGCTAAGAAATACCCCGGGTTAATAGGGAACTGATAAAATGAACTGATAAAATATGGAAACTTGTGAGTTCAGGTAGTCATAGAAAGTTTTTTGTCTGTTTGTTGAAAGATGTGAGAATTTTACTGATCTTCATATCAACCTTTTCAGTGAGAAATTGAATAAGCATATTCGGTTTCCAGTGTCAAAATATAATCAACTGACTTAAACTGAATCAGAACTGATTCAGAAAAATACTAAAAACTGTGTTAACTTGATAATCTTTGACTGAGAGGATAAAAGAGTAGAAGAAGAGAGGTTTCATAGAGGTTGAAAGGACACTAGTACTACTTCACAACACACACAGAATTCTGCCCACACAAATAGATTCAGTTCAACCTCTATGTTCATCTAGCCTTAGCTCACCTTGCCTCCCATTCTCTTTTTATTTTCCTCTCTTGCTCCCCCTGCACTTGGACATGGAACACACACACACACACACACACTCCAACAACACCAATAGGTGGGAGGCTGTGAAGCTTTCTGAGTGTATTACACAGACCATTAGGCTTGTTGAATGGACGGACGCTGGAATGGGAGCTGACAACAGACTAAATGACAGAGGCTGGAGAGAGACTGAGAGTTTAGTAACCCAGATGTATCAGGGACATAAAGCAATATCAGCCTACTCTACTGTACCATACAAACAAACACATTCAGAACACACACAGGTGCAGGCATAGACAAATTCATTCACCCAAACTTCTACAGGTATACAAGAAGAGAGACTATAAAAATGATGTGTACAAACACACAACAAATGCAGGAAGTAAGAGCTGCAGAATAAATGAGCCCCCAAACATATGCAGTGACAGATGGTAAAACAAATGAGAGAGAGACAGACAGACAAAACTCCCACACACGATGAAACACTCAGACCGAGAGTGACAAAATAACAAACACATCTATGATGATCACCTCAGGGAGTGTGAAGTAGGCTAATAAATTTCCATTAATCACACCTTTGAAAAAACATACACTACTTAGTGCTATTGGCAGATATCTGTTAATCTATCCCTCACACTCTGATGAAAACAAGTTTTGGAAGTAAACAGAAAGGCTCTGGAGACCAAGAGAGCAGGGGGGCAGCTGTGGACGTGTCCTTTGAGTTCATGTTTGTCTGTATGTGTGTGTATCAGTGCATAAAAATGCATGTGCGTCTCTTCATCTGTGGGTTGAAGATTTTGCGTGCATGTTTTGCATTTAACTTGTGTATAGTTATATGTTTGTGAGGCTTCCACAGCATTACTTGGTTCAACAGCGAGTTACCCCCTGCCAGCATTCTAATTTACTTACTATTCTGCCTTTACCCGCAGGTAAAACATGAAGTAGTGAGGAAAAAAATTTTTTAGTCCCAGTGTACCACCCCAATAATACCTCCAGGCTACAGTTTCTTAATAAGCCCCATCATTGTGTCAACAAACAATAAAACTCCATGGTAACCTAACTTTGTCAAAAGTTTGGGTAAGCTGACCTGATTTCACCTCGCTGAACTCACTGGATGAAAGCACATACAGATGCAAATGTGCCATGTTGGGTATTGTAGATATCTTTTGAAAGAGTTTAAGGTGATCAAGAAACTTTGCCAAAAAAGCTGCAAGTGAAAAAAGTTGTCGGTTTTTATCAGGTTTAATTCTGCATTTAGAGATTTTGGTCTTCGTTTTTTTAATTTGTCTTATTTGTTCAGACTGCTTCAGACTTCAAACAGCTCTTGCTCCTGAGGTGAGAAAATACAGCCCACACTTAAAATACATGTGGTTTAACTAATTAAATTAAATTCAGTTATCTAAAAATTGTATTTAAACATAGTAACTAGTTCCTATTATCACCATGATAACAAAAATTAACGTGCACTCCCTATATAATGATTATAGTAATAATAGCAGTCATAGTAAAGACCAAATGGTTTTGTTGTGCCAACAACATGATAATACAGCTTTGTGGATTCCACTTCCTGGTGACAGGGGAGGTGTGAAATTGGTATACGACATTCACAGCTTTACATATAGAATAAATTATATCTTTAACCTCCTAAGACCCGAACTCTTCCATATCATGCATTTTTAATTTCTCTTTGATATTTGGGCATATTGGGAACCGAAGAATGTAAAAACAAAGAATTGCCAGATTTTTATTTTTTTTTTACCTGATTTTTGTTCCTGACAAAAATGAGATGCACATCTGAGGACATTGGTCTTAAATTTTGATAGAACAGTGCAGTATAATGTCCTCGTAAGTGGATATCAGGCCCTTGCAGAGCAAAATTTAGTATTTTGGTCTAGACAAACCAAAATGTGATGTCCACATATGTGGACGCCAGGTCCTAGGAGGTTAAATAAACAAATGCAGTAATATGCAACATGCAAGCAGCAATATGCAACATGAAGTCACTTTCTATTTCTCATTATTACACATTTTGCAAATGAAAGCAAAACTCTACACCAATGTATGAGCATGCAAAAGCGTCTGCAAACCAGTATGTAAGCTACAATGGTTTGTGGGATTTCTACATGTAATAAGTTGTTAAAAATGGGACTAACACCCTGCCCACAGATGGGGAAGTCATCATGGAATTTATATGTCTTGCATTTATGGAAAACACATCACTGCAGTTGATTTTGTTCCCACTTAGTAAATAAATGAATACACTATGATTTATATTTACAAAGTTGTAGTTTCACTGGAAAACTGCCATTGTTAGAACTCATAGACCTTACTCAAGGGCATTCTAATTGTTTGTAGCTTCCCTTACTGGAACACATTTCTGTACTTTTTACTTAACAACAAAAGTGTCTTATTAATTTTGCTCACCTCCAACGCTATGCAGCACAGTCTTCATGAGGACTTCTGTGTCTTCCTTTCCATTTCTTCTTGCCCCTGATTTTTTTCTGTGTCTGTATTTTGCCCTGTGTAGCACCTCCTTCCAGCTCTTGGCAACTACCAGTTTGGCACAGATGCATTTAATCACTCAATCAGCCTCAGTAGCATATCTACCCCAGTGTTTATTCAGTGCTCACTAGATTATTCTGTGTGCTTGTTTGGTAACAAACTTGGCTACTTATGTCAAGTTTGTTGGTTCCTTGTATGTTTACTGCTCCTGACTGAAATGTTGAATCCTGTATGCCTGGTTACTCGACTTCATCTGTTGTTTTCCGCACGTGCTTACTCTGCGTCTGCTGTGCTCCCAACAACCCTCGCGCTCTCGGTCAGGCTTTGTCTTTCCACTGTTTTCTTCTCAGCCAGACCTGATCTAGTACAAATATCTCCTGTGACTTTGTTCACTGCAAACGTCAGCTTACTTCAGACACTTCTCACTTTTTTATGTATTCATTTGGCAGTCTTCTCTGCTCTGAATTTTTTAATAACTAGTCTGAGCTATTGAACTCCCACATCTAAGTGCTTGCGTGTTCCCTATTTCAAAGACACTCACCTACCGAAGTTATTTGTAATTCTTTAACTAAAATGTTAACATTAAAGCAGTCATCCAGATAAAATAAAGTGATAGAAGTGATAGAAGTGCATTGCTTTAGAAAATACAAGTCCAGTGGTTCAAAATGTTGGGAATTTACTCACCATTCATTATGTGAATGGTGAGTAAGGGTGAGTAATTTTACTCTAATTTTACTCACCATTCATTATGTGAATGGTGAGTAAAATGGTGAGTACCTCCTGTGGGACAGGAGGTACTCACCATTTTCTCACCAAATGAAATTGAATAGACAATTAAGTAAGTGCAAATTATGTGGCATACGTGTCTTCTTGCATCATTTATTTTATGTTCCTTTTAACTTGACTCCTTCCAAACTGATTTTAGTGGTTAGTGGTTACTGTTATGCTCCCTTATTAGGGCCAGGGTGTCAGCGAAACGATAACAAAGTATCTGAGTAAAAACAATGTCAAGACTTTCTTTCAAGGTTTAACTTGCATAGAAATTAACTTGAATATGTTATTTGTCTCTTCCTTTCAATAAACACGGACATTATTGTAAAAGACTTTTCTGTTCCCGGATAGAAACAATCTCACTTATAACTGTAGACTGTATATAAAAAGATGGATATGGATATGCCCATTGGTTATTAAAGTCTTGATGTGCAGCTTCAAACTGAAGATATAATGAAAGGGAGTTGATCTGACTCAAAAACCGAGGGACTCTGCATGCTAATATGCTAGCAATTTGACTATCGCAGTAACTCAGTACTCAGGTTTATCAACCTTTTATGAGAGGGGAATTATTTAACCCTTTAAGACCTACCACAGAACCAAGTCCGCCAGAGCTTATCTTTATACTTTTACATGTTGTAGTGCCATTTTTGGGAGCATTTCAAGTTGCTATACATCAATACAACTGTTATAGCCCGCATTTCAATAATATTTATGTATTAAGTCCATAATAACTACATAAATTGCAAAAAAGTGCAATAAACTACAAAAAAATTAAAAATCGTTTTTCTTTTTTTTCTTCTCAATATATAATCAAAGGTTTATCCCTCAAAACTGTAAATACAAAAAAGTTGCACAAAATAGTTTCCAACAACAGGAAATTTATTTTGAGTGTCTTCATAGTTTTAATTTTGAGATACACCAATTTTTATGTCCTGCAGGAAAATTTGCACAAGAACAGCACATGCATCAAAATAAATTATTTCCAGCAGTGCAATTTGAGTTTTAAGCATCCCAGAAACTATTCAGAAAAGCATCAAGTCAAACATGACTTTTAAAAAGGCCAGTATAGGCTTATAAGGCCCCAATGGTAAAAAACTACATTTTCCGCAAAATGATGTCAGTTCTGGTTTCGGGCAGGTAATGGCGGACATGCGACAGTTCACGCTGACGTCTATTCCAACGTAGGAAGTGTTATGAACAGCTGATTGGATCGGCAAAGCGTGTTTCTGGAGTATTATGTTTTTGTTGCTGCAAGTGCTTTTTATGCAGATTTTGCAAAGCTATATGTGGAAGGAAACCATGACTTAGGACAAGCTGATGGCATAAGATGTAAGTACAACTCCTCCGGTTTCATATGCCAAAAAAATGATTGCGCTAGCTTACGTGGTTCCGGTTCTACAGGGATTTAAAAATAGTTATGCAAAACGGAGCGTGCCCGCTCCAACCAGCTCTAAAGGGTTAATAAATGGTCATGTACTTGTTTTAAATAAGACTTGTGGAAGTCCACAAAGTCAGGAAAGTTTCTGGTGAGGTCACATGCAAGGGAGCTGAAAGGTGATTTTCCAAAATACTTATAATACTTCAAAATAGTTTTGCAACTAGAGGAGCGGCTTAGAAAACAGGTTTAGGGACTTCCTTCTTTAGCCCCAAAAGCTCTGTCCATCTTTTACTACAGTCTGTGGTTATCACAGAGGGACAGTGATTACTGAGTTATGAAGACGCGAAGGTGAGAAGAAACAATAATTAAAAGAATAGAAAGCTCACACAGACTAAAGTGTCGACAAAGCGAGAGTGAAAGAGACAGAAAGAGAGAGAGAGATGACAAGAAAAGGGGAGAAGACAATAAAAAAAACACAGGAGGACTGCAAGAATCCTGAGAGGATCTGTCAGCTCTCGTTGGCTTTGATTTTAATGGAAGCCAGCGCTCCCCTACCTCTAACCCATTTGGCCCTAATTCCAGCACTGCTTTCCAAACTTTTTAAACTTTAATGGCCTCTTCTTAAGTGCCAGCTGCTGACAACATTGATTTGGCTTTAAGCCTTGCTGTCCTGCACGCCTTTATTTTCTCCTGCAAAATCGACAGAAACATCTATTTTCTGCCATCCTTCTCCACCTCCTGCTCATCCGATCCCCCTTCTATCCTCCCTTCATCCGCTCTTCTCTGTTCATTTGATGGTGTCAGCAGTCGAGGAAAGCTTGTATGAGACTGCATGAAAAGGAATGCTTTTGGATAAAGTCTTCTTTTTAGAATGTATGTATTTTTTGTTTTTAAAGAAAAGCTTGGTTGCCATTCAGTCGTAAATCTTTATAGAACAGAGCTGAGATTCTTTTTTTCTAATGTATTTGAATGTACCTGTGTGGTATCACTGCAATACCTTTAGGTGTTGCCCAAAATGGAACACAAAGGAAAATACGGGTCATGATAAATGTTTTTTAATAAGTAGGTGGATTTACCAGGAGCCCATGTAAAAAACCCAAACAACCTTTATACCCCACCAAACTTACTACTGAAGGAAATTCAGGGATTCAATCTGATGGTAAAGTTTAAAAATTTTAAAAGTTGAAAATATTAGTTGCTTAAATTGAAAAAAAAAAAAACCTAACTAAAAAAAAGTCCAAGTTCTGTATTAGAACAAGACCTCAGGTCAAATTTATAAAGAGCTGAGAATATTGTTGAGTCAATGTGCATGCGGTTCATGCAGATATGAAAGAAAACACTGTAATATGTTTATTTTCTTGATCTTATAACCAGTATAGACAATTCTTTCGGTTTCACGGGGTCATGTTGAGGTGGATGTGGTTAACTGGGGATAACTGGAAAAGGTCATGTGAAATGCAAAACCACTGTTGGATCAAGCAGTAAAAGAATATGAAATTTATATGAAAAATGTCACTGATTGTAACATTCATAAATGTCAGAAAAAATGGTATGAACTTGAATCTGTAATCTAGGTATCAATCAGATGTTCTTCTAACACATCTCCTCATAATGGACCGTTTTCAAATGGACTGTCTGATAAGGGAGCTTCTCTAGACATTGCATCATTGGGCTTCATTGTGATAAAATGGCTCAAGGGTACAGTATGATCTTTAGAATAAACCCTGGATGCCATTTGTTAAAATTATTTTTTTTCCTGCCTTTCAAGCTGCTTATTATCCCGTCTCTTTAGGGGCCAGATTTACAAGGGCAAATTAACATAAGGTCTGATGATGTGATAATGTGAGTAATCTAACATAACAGTAATCTGTCAATCATAATATATAAAGGCATAGGTTCTACAGATGTGTTTCTCTTGGGAAACAGAATGACAGCACAGACCAAGGAGAGACATCAGAAGGAGAACATTTTTATGAAAGAGAAACTACAGAAAAATACTTTGCAAGTACAAACTGCTTCACAAAAGGTACGTCTGGAACGTCATTGTGGGAAAGGCCAGTGTTACCCATATGGAAAATAAATAGTAAAAACTTATAAAAAACTTGCATAAGTTGTGGCCTACTTCATATAGGGAATTATATAAGGCTTATATGATTTACTCATGAAAGTGGCCACTTTCTCATTACTTTCATATATTGTTTTAGGAAGTATCCAAAACATACAAGTTTCATTTATATAATTTTTCAAGGGATCTTATATCTGTTTTCACTCTTGTATGCTTTTCATACAAGTTTCACACAAGACAGATACAAACTTTATAAGATTTATACATGATGTGACGGAGTTACACCGTCCCGGGCCCCAAACAGCTGATCTGGGCGCATACACGCACCACCACCATTAGTTGTACAATTACCGTGGCTGCGCGTCTTTTAGTCAACCGGGCGGATAAACAAAAAGGGGTGAGAGGTATATTTTGAGCGGCGCAGAGGGTGGCCAACATATTCTTTTTTGCTTACCTTTAATAAAGCCGGTCTTGAAAGGTCACGTGAACTGCATTATTTTTGTTTGTTTTTTTTTTTGTTATTGTGAAACACTGTAGGCTGCCTGGAAGTGGCCATAAATGTCTGTATATACATATATATGTATTGTAGGAATACAGCTGGAAATAAGCTGAGGAAAAAAACAGTGTTTTGGGAAAAGAAATAATAAAGGGATGACTATTATGCCTAGTGGGAGGGGCAATGGGGGGCCTATAGGGCCTACCTGGGCATTATGTGAGATGTTAGAGAGAGGGTAACATGCAGACTGGCTCAGCCGCTTGTGTTTTGTATACAGATGTTTGTTTTGTGTTGAATTGAGTTAGTTTTCTATTTTCTTTGTAAATAATCTTTTTGTGCACCTGGGAGGCCGGCGGAATAAACTATCCACACTGAATGCTTCCTGACTACGCCTGCATTTGTTCGGGAGAAGTTTAGGAGAGGCCCCCGTGACACATATATTTTCCATGTGGGAAGGGGCACTCTAGATGAAAAAAAGTGAATAATAATTGTTGGAATCCTGTAGATGAAGTTATTTGGAAGAAACAATACGAAGGTGGTTCATGTAAGAGCAAATAAGAGAAATTGGCTAGACAGAAAACACTGCGATACACACTGATGGATGTTGTAGGTTACATTTAAAAAGTTTAACATCATCATACTTAATTTATAGGCTTATATGATTTTAAAACATTAACAGTGGTACACAGTTTAGAACCAGATTTGGTGACACTGACTTCATTAAAAAAAAATAGACAAACTGAGTAGATGAGATTGACATTGAGGACACAGTATGATAGAGCTATCTGGCTATGCCTGTGTGTGCTCTGGTCAAGGCTCAACAAGCCACAAATGAATCCCTGATGCACTGAATTGGCTGACTCAGGATGACAGCAGAGACTCCACAAGCTCAGGGGGGTGAATATGACCTGGCTGACCAGCATTTCAGTGTCCCAAAGGCCATCTAAGGCAATCATGAAGGCAAAAAAGTAATGCAATAAATATGCCACTTTTTCATATCTTATTTTACCTCTTTTTGGGTATATTTATCATCTATCTTCATAATGTGCTCTTAATTTAATCTATTTTAAAAAACAGCATATTTTTTTAATCTTATTTAAAATACTGTAAGCCATGAAAAATTTATTAAGATTTGAACAAATTGGCTTCATTTTACTGAATGCACTACTTTGGATAACCCTTTACTTTTGTTTGTTTTATTCTGAAGATTATGCTCAGCACATTTCATCATGTGTGCCTGGTTGTGTCAGAATTTTTCTAGTTCTGTATATTATATGATATGTGATTTGCAATTATGAGATTGCCACCTTTTATGTTTCAGAATTTTTTTTTGCCCATTTCCAGATCCTTATATAGCATTTAGGTTTTATCATCCCACAAATGAAAAGTCACTTTTGTTTCTGTTCAAACCAGACTGGTCTTTATTTAACTGCAATCTCTCAGTTGATATTTCTGTGTTTGATCCATGTACTATATCCACCCCAGCCTATGTGGATTTTGTCACTTTTATTATACTGTGGACATTATCACTCTCTTGAGTTTAGCAAGTCATATGAGGTAGAAATAAAATGGAGAATGGTACTTAGGAAGCCAACCCTTATTTCTTTATGTTTTTCTTCCAGGGATCTATACTTTCTTCTAATTTTTTAAGTGCTCTTGAGCAATGGTTTATTCACTTTTTTGGTTTCTTTTTTTGGAACTTTCACTCATTTTCAGTCCAGTCCTTGTATCTGACCATTTTCAAGGGAATATTTTTTGTTTGTTAGGGCACTTAACACTGATATATAAATTGTTAAACATAAAAAGGCATCTAACTAAATGACACATTCTGATGTCTAACGCATTATAGATGAAAAAACTGTTTTCAAAAAACTGGACAAGAGGGGGGACAAAAGAGGAAGTGGCAGGTTTAAAAAAAAATTCTACAGTAAGTGAACAGCATCTGAAAGTCATTAAGAAATAGAAAATCCAGCAAAGACACTGGACCTGAGAGATACACCTGGCCCATCTACTGTTTACTAAATGTAATGGTCTCAATGGAAGTGTTACTCCCTGTTTCTCCTTAAGGAAGGAAAAGGCTGAGGTAGGCTTACACAACTTACACAAGAACTGGACTAAAAATCAGTGGGAACTGGTCTCATGGAATGATAAAATGAAATGTGAAATTTGGTTCAGGTGGCAAGGCAAGGCAAGGCAAGTTTATTTAGCACAATTAAACAGCAAGGGGATTCAAAGTGCTTTACAGAGACATTAAAAAACAAAAACAAATAAAAATCACGATTTAAAATGGAAAAAAAGCAAGAAAACAGTAGATAAATTCAGTAGTTAAAATGTAAATTTTGAAATTAAAGCTTAAAAGTCAAACAGTGCGGATTTGGTGGTTTATTCAAATGCAGCTGAGAACAGGTGAGTCTTCAACCTGGATTTAAGTACACTGAGTGTTTCAACTGATCTGAGGCTTTCTGGGAGTTTGTTCCAGATATATGGAGCATAAAAGCTGAATGCAGCTTCTCCATGTCTGGTTCTGACTCTGGGAACTGATAAAAAACAGGATCCAGATGACCTGAGGGATCTGGAAGGTTCATACTGGGTCAGGAGGTCACTGATGTATTTTTGTCCTAAACCATTCAGAGCTTTATAGACCAGCATCAGAACTTTAAAGTCTATCTTCTGACAGACAGGCAGCCAGTGTAAAGACCTCAGAGTTGGACTGAGGTTTAGGTCTGCCTCCATCAATACACCCAAATTTCTCACCCTGTTGGTGGTTTTTAGGTGTAAAGATTGAAGTTCTCTGGTGACCTGTAATCGTTTTTCTTTGGCTCCAAAGACTATTATTTCAGTTTTGTTTTTGTTTAGCTGGAAAAAATTGTGGCACAACCAGTCATTAATTTCCTCAATGCATTTACCAAGAGCCTGTACAGGGCCTCGGTCTCCTGGTGACATTGAGATATATATTTGTGTGTCATCTGCATAGGTGTGATAGTTTATTTTGTTGTTCTTTATAATCTGTGCCAGTGGGAGCATGTAAATGTTAAACAGAAGGGGTCCCAAGATTGAACCTTGGGGAACTCCACATGTGATACTTGTCTGCTCAGATGTGAAGTTACCTATTGATACAAAGTATATTCTGTTTTCTAAGTATGTTTTGAACCAGATTAGTATAGTTCCTGAAAGACCTGCCCAGCTCTCCAGTCGTTTGAGTAATATGTTGTGGTCAACTGTATCAAATGTTACACTGAGATCAAGTAAAGCCAAGACTGACATTTCTCTTCTGACAAGAGGTCAGGAGGCTACAATACCACGTGTCTAAAGCCATATAGAAAACTCGGTGGAGGATCTGTCATGTTTTGGTTGGATTTCATCCAGTGGTTTTGGAGATCATGTCAAACTTGATGGAATTATCATTAAGTACAGTTAGCCTTTGCTCTACCATACAATGCCAGCATCTGATTGGCCATGACTTTATTATTAAGATTGACAATGATCTCAAACATACTCCTGAAGAATATAAAAACACAATGGAACACTATCATTCATGGACTTCTGCAGAGTTTGGAACTCAACATTGTTGAAGCAGTGTGGGTTCGTCCTGACCGAGAAGGGAACAAAAGACAGCCAACATAAAAAGAAACCCTGGATGTCATTCAAGAACTACTTTATGAAATCAGAAGAAATTTTGCTTAAGACATTTCAGGCTGTTTTGAAGGATAAAGGTGGTCCCTTTAAAATACTAACAAGCCTCTTCAAATTAAAATACTATAGTTTCATCATTTTGCACCTATTCTTTATTTTTGTAGTAAAATGTAAAGAAAAGATGATTGGCTCCAGACTTTTGCAAGGTATGTATTTCAGACTGAAATCAATGCAGGCAAACCTAATCCATTAAATAAGTAGGTGGAAACTTTGTAAGCTTCAGTATTGACCCATGATTAATGATTCCATGTGAAGGTTGACATGAAGCCACAATGTTTTTGACCAGGGTGACACCCCAAATATAATGTACTTCTTACAGGAAATAAATACAAGTTTAATAGGTTAATTAATTATGAGGGGTTCCCAAAGAAAAAAAAAATCATATAAAAACCGCTACCACCATCTTTCATTTTCTGGAAAAAGGTTGATGATATTTCAAAATGAAGGAATTGTAGTTGGACCCCGGGTATTTAGCCATGGCACTGGTAATTACAGTTGTGGAGTTGCACCGTACTTGGACGTTGATGGAGTATATGTGCTTCCTGCTGTGGAACAGACTCACTTTCAGATCAGTGATCAGCTGAACATGTGTTCCCTTCGGCTACTCCGTAGAAATCTGCAAAAGCCTGCCACAGCCTTAGACCCTTGCTTGAACCTTTTGGCTATTCAAAGCATTATGTGCTCCTGCACTCTAGTAGTAAAAAAACTGCAGCTTCAGACTGTTCTCTTAAGGAAACTGTTTGGAGTTTAGATTTTACCATGATGACACGTTTTTCACAGCAATTATTCTTAGATTCATTCATATCTTCTACCCAAGCTGTATTCTTTTCAAGTATGACCTTATTCATTTCTATATTTTGATAATTTAAAGCTTTTTATATAAGCCCTCTTTGGCATTTCAAAACGTATACCTTTGGTGAACAAGGTTTTTCTTTCTGTTAATCTAAAGCTGACAAGTGCTGTAATAAAGGGTGAGGAGGTTGAGAAGCAGTGCACCACAAATCCTTCATTTTCTCAAGCCTTTCATGGTATCAAGTCTTGCTAAAGGCCCACACCAAAACCCTTGTTACACTCTGCCTCATGCTAATGTTCACCATCAATAGGGAGACATCTATTTATGCAGGGATGACAGACAGAGATGGAGACAGAAACAGAGAGAGATAATGGATGAACAAAGACCACAAAGAGACCAAAGACTAAACATATGAAACAGAGGGAGTGAGAGAGAAAGGAAGAGATGACAGAAAAGAGGTAAGAATTAAAATTCCCCTCCCCTTTTCTTGTGAAGTGACAGCTACAGTGATGTATAACCCTGGCAGTGGAAAGTTAATTAGATAGGCTGGGTTACTGAGAGATGAAGGACTGAGGGGCTGCAGAGGAGAAGAGGGAGGTGGAGGAAGAGAAGAAGATGTAGAAAGAGAAGGTTACACAAAAAACAAGAGGAGAAAAGAAAGGAGAAGTAGGGCATAGGAAAGGTGAGGAATGAGACAAATGATGAGAGAAAGGAAAATAAGATGAGGTAATAATTCAATGATAGACAGAATGAGAGACTTGCTGAAAAGTAAAGTTGTAGAGGGAAAGATGACATAAGAGGGAAAAGCCTTGTCAAAATTATTTTCTTATTCTTTGAAGCTGTAAAAATGTACAGAAACAACAACATGGTAGTCACACAAGCCACATCAGAAAAAAATCAGCAATATGCACATATTCAAAATCATCTGTCTCGCAATACAACTTTCATGATGCTCTCTGACAATGAACTTGGTTAAAAGACAATCTTAAATATATCATCGGCACTGCAAGGCAGGCAATTGAATGTCTCCTCTCCATGCATGACACACATCCTAACAACAGGATAAAAACAAATGCCACTGAACTTGCAGACTCACGCACTCTCTGTCCCTAGAAATGTTTCACTGTTCGAATGAGTACCCACTCACTGGAACCAGACAGTTCTTGGGGATTTTTAATACTTCTGAACACTCAATAAGTTCATAACCTCCTTTAGAACTCCCTGTAAGCTTGCCATGTATGTCACACAGACTGCTGTCAACTGAGTGAAAACCATATGTTCTGAAAATCTCTTTTGAGTGGAAGTTACAACCCATGGGTAAAATAATAAACACACAAAAAAATAATAAATACAACATAAAACGCTTTTTTATTTAGTAGCTGAACATTCTGGCTTCCCTCTGGCACTCCTCAAAAAATTTATTCATATTATTTTAATTATTAGGATGTTTTTTGTTTCTTGTTCTAGTTGAAGTAAAGGGAAAAATATCCTGCTTCCAGGATAGATCCTTTCCTTTCAAAAACAATTTTGACATCCAGACTTTTTACTTGTCATCATATTACTGAGCTGAAATGCCTTTTCTGAAAACAACAACAAAAACAACAACAACAAAAAAAAACATAGCTTGGTGGGATTATCATTCTGAAAAATTTCTTCATCTTCATTAACCCAAATTTACAGCTAATGTTTGGACAGAATGAGAACATTTCAGCATGTACCTGTGCATTTACTGATAATGTAATGATTCCCACATGCTCTGATCCTTTATATGGCATAAAAAATCTCGATCATAAATGAGTGAGGAAAACTGCTGGTTTTCTCAGTCAGCTTTAAAAGTTTTAGTATCACCTCCGCTGCTAAAGCAGATTTGTTATTCATCACTGTTAAACATTACTTTCATCCAGTCATCCGATGACCAAAATTACTTCACTTTAGTCCACTGATATCCTTTGATATCGTTTGTCTACCTGAATATTTTCCTTTTATAACCCTCTCATTTTGTTTGTATTTGAACCAAATCCTAGATAGAACTGATTCTGTGTAGTAAATAATATTGATTTTTGATATTGGTTTCCTTCTTAGACTAGATGGATAATCCCTTCCATTGTTTCACCTGACAGCTCTGTTGTTGTGGTCATGCTTTCTTTCAGCGAGGTGCAATGTCTTGAAAGTACTTTAAATGCAGCATATTAGATTTTTACAGTATTTATATTAGAAACAGATTAAAAAGTTATATCACAATGCTTCCCTCTATTTGTTCTGGAAAAATATCATTAATTAAAATAATAATTTTAACTTAATCTGTTTGCTTGTGTCTTTCACAGTGCAGATTCTTGGGTTGTTAGACAAAAAACTGTTTGGATGGGTTAATTGTAGAAGCTTTTGATAACTGTCACAACAAGAGACAGATGGTAAAAGTTTTTAACTGTTGCCTGTATAACGAACAGAGGTCCAAGAGGTTATTACAAAAAAGGCTGGTCAGAAACTAGAATGTAATGAGGACAATGTGATTAAAACCAAGTTGAGTTACCAAGTGAAGTGGTGAACCGAGAGTATGAATACACGTAGCATAAGTAAAGTGGAACAAGTGAGCTGATGGGGCAAGCTGGGGTGACTGGGAATTGTTAAAAACACTGACAGCCTCTGCTGGGTGGAACAGGCAATTAACAGAAAAGTACTAGTAAATCTGGTTCATCAAACTCATGTCTTTAAACTGAATTTCTACTGTGGTGGTGTAGGTTTAAAGTTAAAATGCTGTTAGCCTAAAAACTAAACATATGCCAGGTTTAAATAAACCAAAGGTAATTTAGTATCTATGAAGTGACTGTGTTTCCAGTTAGCTGGAGATACAAACATTTTAAATAATTTAGTGCTGGCAATAAAAAATAGTATTGTGAAATAACAGACACTCTTACGATTGTGCGGTTAGATACCTACATTATATATTTCATACGTCATTAAACATGACTTCAAAATTTGCATAATAAAGCACAATACTGTGGAAAATGTCTGTGCAATTTGTCAAAGCCTGATCTGCAATTACTGTTTAGATAAATGGACTATTGTCCAGATACAAACACATTGCACTGTCTGCAAAACAGGTGTTTATGTTCATTTAGTTTTATTATGCCATTTTTACTATAATGACCATACAGTGCACTAAACCTCACCATGCCCTCTACACATCATCAACAATTTCACTCCTGTATAGTCAGTATGACTACATATATTGGGGTAATCCTATAGATGTTGTCCTAGCTCTCCCATTTTGTTATTATGACTACTGTATTCTTATCATATGCTAAAGTTAGAATTTGAATCCACAGTATCATGTTATATGTAGCTTTTGTTATGTACTTTTTCCAAGTAAGGCCCAGTGGAAGAAAAAAGATAAGGAAATGAGAATAAGGCGGTAAGAATCAACAGCAGCAGAAGGAAAGAGAAGAAAGAAGAGAGAAGATTGTGATAAAACACAGGAAATGAGAAATGGAGAAGAGAACCCAACTTTTACCTGTTTGTGTCTGTTGGTGTGTGTGTGTGTGTGTGAGAAAATGTGAGTGTGTGTATTTGCAGTAGAAGTCAGTTTGTGAGTGTGACTGACAATGACAGTGAGTGCAACGAGTGGGGGTCATTCTTCTGTTAATTAGTAAGTTAATGACACACTATGCTCCAGCGGACATGCAATATGGCAGGCTGACACACACTTACATACACACACTTACAGCCACACATAAGGATAATGGCTAAGTCTGCTTCGGTGCTCACGCAATGTGGCAGGCTGCTATGCAAAGAGCTTGACAGTGAGATAACAGGCTAACAATGACACTTCACACATACAAACACACACACACAGCAGCAACAACTGACAGGGAACCTCATCAAACCTGCTTTAATGAAGTCACTTTTCCCAAATAGAAAAGAGGAAGAAAGGAGTGATGAGCAGAGGAGGGGAGAAAAAGGAGGACAAGGTCGCATGGATTGATGACGCTCATTAGCCTAATAAGGTACTTTAATGAAGCGGGCCCAACACTATAGAGTGCCACAGAGTCTAAAGAACACACACACACACACACACACACACACACACACACACACACACACACACACACACACACACACACACACACAAACAAAAACACCCAACTGGTTTGTGTTCTCTTGTATTCACATATAAATATAGCTATTTTTGTCAGCTTCTAATAGAGCTGGGCGATATGAGGAAAATCTAATATCGCAATATCTTTTGGCTATATCACGATACACAATATTTATCACGATAATTTTAAATAACCTCCAAAAAGCAATGTTATTTTCAACCACATGGTGCCTAAAATTGCACGTGTGTACTCATTCAAATCAACCGTTCAATATTTTTTTTCTACTTTAAATACAAAAAAATCTGAATTAATTAAAATCTTTAATTTTAACCGCTTTTTAACCATCCGTTGCCCACTAAGGTTTTTCACAAATGACTATACTGTCACAGTATGTCTCTCTCTTTAACAAACAAAAGATCATAGTAAGAAAAAAAAGGACATCAAGCAAGAATTCACTAGGCAAAATAAAACAACCGAAATTAAAAAGGTGCTCTTTTGAGCTCATAACATATAAAAATTGTAAAATAAAAAATGTGATGACCTCAAATTACAGAAACAAAAGTCGAGACAGTGGTTATAAAAATGACTGACCAAGAACAGTCACAAGTATTACTGCTGGTTTATTTAATGTTTTCTTTGGTGTGTGAAGAGACTGAATTTTTCAGTGGATGAATTTTTTTTCAGCTGGTGGAATACATTTCTGGTACTCCTACCTTTTGCAGGAATAGTTTTACTGCACGTTTTGCAAATTATCGGATTTTGTTCAACATCCTCCTTGTAAAATCCAAACGACAGTGAGTCTCATTCCCTCACTTGTCTGAAACTCCTGCTGTCACCATATTTTCCCTGTCTGGTAGTATATAAACACACATGTTTAACGCAGTGTGTCAAGTAGAAAATTTTACGGATTAATAATACATTCGCAGCATTGGCATAAAAAAAAAAAAACCTCATTAAAAAAACTCATTAAATTACCTGCAGACAGCTTAATATTTCCATGGCAACTTATAGTCGATGATTACAAT
Organism: Neolamprologus brichardi; assembly: GCF_056152115.1. Taxonomy (NCBI): domain Eukaryota; kingdom Metazoa; phylum Chordata; class Actinopteri; order Cichliformes; family Cichlidae; genus Neolamprologus; species Neolamprologus brichardi. Next base: position 24,991,004 of record NC_142109.1, on the reverse strand, counting down.
AAAGCCATTTTAACCACTCTACGTGGAAAAATCCACAATACATTGAGGATATTCGATATATTGCCCACCCTAGCTTCTAACTTCCATTTCTCTTCCAAACACTCACAGATACCCAACACAGTAAAACATAACAGTATGTACACAAACAGTTTTACATGCAAACACACACATGCATAAACAAATACAATGTAAGCTCACACTCACCTCTCCTTCTGAGGACTGCAAGAGGAGGTCTTTTCTACAAGATGCCGTAAAATCTCCCACTCCAGCACTGACCTCCACACCTCTGGGGGCCTCTAGAGTTAGGGTCCGAGTTGGGGACTCCAACCTGAGAACCATTAGCACAGTCTAGTCATGCTGGAAGCACTGGAAAGAATAGACACACGCACCTGCAAGGATTTGTAGTATGAACATGAGCAGGGTGATTTTAGGTTGATGCTTCAGCTGCCATTAGATGATTTTGTTTTTGTTTTTTTTAACTTTCTCAGTGACTGTTTTGTGAACACAGTTTTTAATCCACCAGCTTTTCAATCAAAAGCAATAAAGGTTCTTGTATAACAACTGAATATTTACTCTTGAGTGAGTATGGAGCATCGTACTCTGTAGGTAAAAAAGGTAAAACATTCAATAAAATACAACTTCTTGAACACAAAATTTGAACTTTCACAGTTACTCATTTAATGATTTTGGATAGAGCCCTACTATATTCTTAAGAAATTTCATGAAATCAATGAATTTGTGATTACTTTGTAATAAGCACTAACATAACCATGTATTTAGACTTCCCTGTTTCAGCGTTATCAAGTAAGCTCTTGAAAAGCTTGTTGAGACAGACATTTTTGCTAATCAATGAATAAAAGTACACTCCTTTTTTAGTATTGCACAGTAAAGTTTCATAGAAAATGTATTAAACTTTTAATTTAGTCTTTTGCTCACATGTTTAATACACAGAATAAACAGAATGTAATGTTTACAGAGCAACACATCCATTTTCAGGTTTTGATTTAAAAGAAAGTAATTTAATTTTAGTGAGCAGAAACGTATTTTTCTTTCAGAAAATATAGGTGCATTGAAGGGTCAGTAGGTAGGGTTGTGTGAAGCTGAAAAGAATACAAGGTGATTAAACAGTTTGGTGGAGTAAGATAAGCACAATGCTTCGCTCAAGGTCATATTGGCAAATTAAATCGAATAAAGAGCAATTTTTGATGTGGAGTATAACAAGTTACACACCACATACACACCAAAGACCAAATAACAAACATGTTTCAGTATAGGGGAAGTTTTCCAGACAAGCTTTGCTCAAGGGCACTTCAAAAGATTGGTTTCCCAATCCATACGGAGATGCTGAAAGGATAAAGTGTTCAAGCCAAAGACTAGATTAACTGAACTCATGATATTTGTCAGATCTGTGTTCAAAAAACAGATGGACGTAAAAAAGAAATAGGAAAGAAGCCCTTGGCCAGGAGCACTTTGGTGATGATATCAAGCTTCCACTGTTAATGTCCTCCACTAGACTACAGTCCCCGGGCTAAAGTCATTTACTTTTACTGTGTAGAAGCTGAAAACTGTTTATTCACACAACTGACACAAGCACTGTGGTGGGAAAAAAAATTAACAATTGAAGATTCAATCTGAAAAATTAAACATTCTCTGACAGAAAAAAAACTACTTTAGTAGTGTCATGGTGTCTGTGCCTTCAGTCCCTCACATTTTCTCCCTTATTCTTGCTCATGAATGCATAGCAGGTTGCCACTCTGGGGTGTGGCAGTTAATCAAGACTGGGAGGCAGTGCACACCTGGTTTCCATTATTCATCCTTTGTATATAAAGACCACCTTCTTTCATCCACCTTTACCAGGTTGTTCAGCTGCAATAGCAGTAATATCAGGCTTCACTTGTTTCATGCTTTCTTTCATTCCTTGTAACTTATCTGTTGTTTCCGTCTTTAGAAACCCCTTGGTATGTGCTCCAGACCTTCAAGGCTTCTCTGAAAAGGTTTTGTGGATCCCCCAATCTCACTGGAACTGGACACTGAACACTGACCTTCTAGCCCAGTCATTAGTTGTCTGCAACAATTATTCACTGCTCAGATTAGCCTCTGTTAATAAACAATTTGATTTGCAGTTGTGGACTACATATAAAGGTCTATCCATTTTGAGTTCATTATGACAAAATGATCGAATGAGACACAGGAGAACCACAAAGACACTCTGGTCATATTTGAACCAGTGGGAAGAATGGACAAACACAGCTGCAATGATCTTGAATATGAACAAGGGGAGGGTGGTTTTAGATTGATGCTTCCGGTACAGGCTTGGCATCAATTAAAAAATTACCTTACTAACCAAGGATTATACTCAGTCAACAGATTATCTGCACATTGCTGGAACAACATCACAAAAATAAATAAATAGATACATTTATTCATGAAAGTTTATTTGGCCGTTAGGACCCATGCCTGTTAATGATTTGTTAGCTGAGTTTGATGACCCCTTTACTCTGGGAGAGTGCTGCTCATAGACATGTCAATCTCTGGCAGCATATCTGATTATTCAGCTATATCTGATTATTCAGCTATAGCTGATTATTCAGCTATGCTACTGCAACTTCATGTGACCACTGGATCGCAATGGTGAAATTTTGCTCTCCGAGATAATTTTAACAGTTTTAATGGACAATTTAAGGATTAGCTAGCCACTAAACAGCTCCAATGTAGGCTCTTGTGCAAGTTGTAAATTGGGAAGGATTGCCAGTTGGTGTTACTTTTGTCTTTCCACTTGCTTTCAGTCAGCCATATCAGCTGTTGTTTGACTTTAGCCACTCTCCATCCTGACCTCTGTTCTGTGCCAGAGGTTTACTGTGGTCTAGGTGCCTCAACACACTCTCATTTTCAACACATGACACATTTTCACTATGACTGTGACCCCTCCTGACGACCAAATTATAGAATCTGTCACAGCCAGAGAAAGACGCTATAGAAAAATAGGTTAAGGAGTCCTTAGAAGCAGCAATCTTATGGCTATCCTCTTCACCAGTGGAAGCAAAACATGTATTGACTATAAAAGTTTAAACCAGATCACAGTCAAGAATAAACACACCCTGCCCTCAAACAGTGCAACTTTACAGCCTTTGCAGGGAGCCACCATCTTCACCAATTTGGGTCTCAGAAATGCTTATCATTTCTAGTATGTATTGAAAAGATAAATGTAAAACTGCAGTCAGTACCCCCAGGAAACTTTGTATATGTAGTCATGTCATTTGGACTAACCAATACTCCAGCAGTTTTCCAAACCCCAGTAAATGACTTTTGTGAATCAGTGTTTATATACCTTGATGACATCCTCATCTTTTTCATACTGGGTATCAACAGTATGTGAGGAAGCTATTGTAGAGGCTCCTAGAAAACCAGCTCTGTGTCAAAGCTCCATATTTCATGTAAAGCTGTGTGGCAGGCAGGTGAATGACTCAAACGTAGGACTCAGAAACAAAGGGAGTGAACTAAAGGAGGCAGCTTTATTTGCTGTAATATGGTACTTGAAATAAAATATGAAAACACTAACAGAAACAAACAAAAGATAAGCTAGGAACTATGATTTTGCAACTAGGAATGTACGACTATGAAATACACACAGGATCACAACAGGATGGGAAACAGGAGGGAACACAGCAGGAACAAATAAAGACTAAAAGGACAGGGGACGAAAAACTCAACACACTGAACACAGGATGAGAGACTGACAAGAAAACCCAAAAAGTATGATACCCATGGAGACAAAGACAAAGGCAGACAGGCTTGACACTGGGACCGGGGAGAAACAAATATAGGAACATGACTGATTGGGGAGACGGAAAGAGTCTTCCCAGATGTCTCCCCAGAATACATAAACGCTGAATCATAGAACCATTACCACATTTCTTCTTAGTCTCATTTTTGGGGTATATAATTCAGAGTGGGTAAATGAAAGCACATCCAGAAAAGATGAGAGCAGTGGCTAAATTCCCTCTCCCAGAAAACAGCTTCAGTGAATCCTGGGTTTTGCCTTGTTATTAAAGAGTTGTAGACACGTTCTCAAAGACACGTTCTCACTTTACTACTACCCAAATTGTCCTCCACTGCAGAGACAACTAATTTATCGGTTCACTACAGCATGTTTTCTTCTTCCATAGTTTCCCCAGTGACACTGTTTCTGACAGAGGTTCCCAGTTTATCTCTCAACTGTAGAAGACTTTTTTAAAGCACTACATGCCAAGGTTAGCTTGAGTATCATCCAAAAAGTAATAGGGATGATGCAAACGATCTACTCACAATCTGCAATCTACCTAAAGCTTACATTGGCCTTGAATTGAGTATGCACACAACTCTATTCTGCAACTCCTTTTGAAGCGTCCCCAGGCTGCCTGCCTCTTCTGTTACCAGCCCATGAGGATGACATAGCAGTGCCCTCAGTCCATCCCCATTTATGATGCTTTTGCAGGGTGTGGAATCAGACCAAGGTTGCAATTCTCTGGACAGCGGAGTGAAAAACGCAGTTTATATCTATCTATCTATCTATCTATCTATCTATCTATCTATCTATCTATCTATCTATCTATCCCAGCAATTCTATTGCTTTTTGTCTTAAGTTTCCTAAGACTATGCGACTTACCCCACTTTCTATGTGTCGAAACTAGAACCTCTCTCATCCAGCCCACTGCATTATAACAACAAGCAGAGGGTTTTCATGTTTAGCTGCACTCAAGTAATGAACATTTAGAATATATTTCTGTTTAAACATTCCTTCGACTCTCTTATCAGGTTTATATTCAGGATGTTTATGCTTCAGCTGATGTTGTTTCTGTAACAGAAAGGTGTTCCTTTTAAAATTACTCTGGAGAAGTAATTTTAGGTGGACATTGCTTTTCCAAACTCATGTTTAGAGACAAAATAAAAACAATTGTCTTAATTACACTAATTTCAAATGCAGATTCACTTCATTTTAGACGTTTACTTCATTAAGTGTTAAAGTAGAGTAGATCACTAGCATCACGATAATGTTTCCTGAATTAAAAATACTTGAAGTAGGCTGATTTGCATCAGAATTAAGTAATTTCACCACAATTTACTACTCAATACTTTTTAGACTAAATTACTCCTGGTGTGTTGTTCCCATTGTGTGATGTAATGAAAAGCTACATTAGAGCAAATTGTCATTGTTTCTCAGCATTGTCTTTGTTGTTTTTACACTTAATCACTTTTATTAGCATTCAAAATGTTTGGCTTTGTAATGGAAACCTAACACAAAAAAGTTGTCATGGTTTTTCTTTTTGTAGCTGTCTCTTAAAACCTTCATAACTGAGTAAATGTCTTCTGTCGCACCGTTAGATGTTTCTTTGAGGTCAATTTGGTATTTAGTCTGGGTTGAAAAGACTGGCCCATCTGGAACTCTTTGAGGTAGGCCACTTAATTGTTAAGCCAGTTTTCAAATGGTAAGCAATACAGCTTTAAATCTGAGAGTCAACTCATTAGTTAATCTACTCTAATACTAGGCATGTTCAACTGACACATTCTAAGATGTTGGGACAATGAGGAAGGAAACGAAGGATACAAGTGACCACTCTGTAATAAGTACAGCAACACAAGAGTCTGCCGAAGATTAAAAGCCCAGTTAGCCCAAGAGTAGCAAGTGCGCTAAGAGTGCTAAGGAGAAAAAATAGAGCTCCAAATTTCATTGGACCTGGACATCAACAAGAACAGTTACTGTGTATCATTATTGCATTGCATTCAGCTGTTCCTATCGTATTGCATGTGGTGAGGAGTTAGATATCTGTGTGTTTTTGCTTTTATTATTTTGAATAAATTATTATTTAAATAATAACCAGCATATGATGGTCTACTTTATGGTGTAAAACTATGGATGCATCTGCCATTCAGAAATTTCAACCATACTGGTTACTTATTAATTTTGGTGTTAAGATTTTTAGAGCAAATATACACTGAACAGAAGCCATAAATCCAAATTTTGATTTGCATTTATTTATTTTAGTTTATTAGTTAAAAATTACTCTTGCCTAGCTGAAGGTGAAGGTATTCAAGGTGAAGAGGAGTCATGAGGTGGATTAAATGTGATGGGAGGTTTGCTGTCGTGCAGTACTGAGCATCCAAGTGATATAATAAGTGTTGTAAGCAGACACTTCACACTGGGTCTGACTTATTGATCCGTGCAAAGAGCATACGCTACTTCAGTCATAGGTTGAGAAAAGGATAACCAAATGGTGGTACAGGCAGGAAACCAAATGGCTCAATAGATAGATCATGATATAAGACGGTACATATGCATATGTAAAAAACAGAAGATGAAACAGACATATAGCAAGGGAGAAAGAAATAGTTTTAGACCCAGTCAAATCTGATGATGTGAGAGTCTTTGGCTGGCTTGACAGCTGAAGCAATTATAGTGATGCTTCTGCAAGGTGAAACCAGCTGTGATGGACAAGCAGACACTTACATACTATCCCGCTACGACTCGCACCTCTTTCTTTCATTTCTAGCATCATGCCTCATTTTCGTTCACTGAAGGAACAAGTTAGCTTTACAATTTTAGCTTCACCCCACCCCACGCAGCCCAGCCCAGCCCAACACACACACACAAACACACACACACACACACACACACACACACACACACACACACACACACACACACACACACACACACACACACACACACACACACACACTAATGTTCCATGGATGGATTATTGGGAGAATGACCAGGATGGATGGGTTTCATAATAAAATTGCCATGAACATCGATTAACAGCTGAAAAATTGAGTTTGTGATCTCATACAAGTTTCAGCTTGATTAACCTAAGAAATTCTACGTAATAAAGGATATTCTGGAGGTCAATTACTCTTTGAAAAATTATTTTCTTATTTATGATTGGGTGTTACACTTGTATATCACTAGGGCTCAATTTCTGCAGGATGCTGGACCTCCATTGTTTCAAAAACTAAACAAATGCTGTGCAATTTTAAATTATTAATGTGTTCAATGGTCATTGGCATTCTGTGAATTTAAAGAAAGACTCTGTGACAAAATCTGTGACAAATAATGGGTGGGTATCAAATTCAATCTTTAGATAACTCACCTTATTGCGTGTTTCATAATTCAGGGATTAGTGATAATGGATGGATCAATTTGATGTAATAGTTATAAAACAAATTACATCCCAAGGATATGTAGCTTGATTATCAGCTATATGACTGATCATTTACTTTACCTACATTTTTACCCACACTGCATTAAGACTGTATATACTACATATATTTTTGCCGCTGTCCTCTTTTTTGACCGAAGTAAGTCTACCTCGGAAATATTGACTGATACAATTGTGTTTTACATAGCTTTGGTTCCTCATTTCAAGGACTTGAAGAGCCTCCCCAAGAATGACAGAGAGAGTGGATACATATTTTGAGTGATAAATGAGTTTTTTGTTAACATGAACGTTCAAGTACCATAGTACCATCATAAAATTTCGAAAACAAACTAAACAAACAAACAAATTTAAAAACTTTAAAAACATATCCCATCAATGTAAGCTTTACTTTGTTTAAATTGTAGCTCGTACATGTTAGCAGGTTGATACTGATTAGGGTAAGAATTTTTCAGCTAAACATCATCAAACATAAACATCAGTGTGTTAAAATGATCATTGTGAGCATGCTGCCATGCTTTACACTGTTTCACAATGAGTAAATACAGCTTCACAAAGCCCCCACATTAGTTTATATGCATTCTCTTTGTTTTTTGTCAAACCATATGGACATTCAATTGAAATACACAGAATTTACTATTTTCCTTTCTTGATTTAAAAAACCATAATCAAATACAAGATCTTTAATATGAAAACACACACGGCATAGAACTTCGGGTCAGCGCCCTAAGGTTGTGTTTTTCATGGTGCAGATAACAGGAGTCTGCAGCTATGCTGTTATCTTTGCAATTCATTATTATTACAGAAAACTGCCTATCCTCCTTCTCAGCTTCCAATTCGTATAGTATTCCTCCCCTTTTTCTCTCTACCAGCAATCCCTTCCTGCCTTTCATAGATCTGTTTTGACCTTCAGTTGTGACAATGCCTTTTTTAATGCACTGTCCATATTTGTCCAATCTGACAAGATAAGCTAGATAGAAATAAATCAACGTGATTTTTTTTTAATATTAGCATATAGAAAATAGAAAAACAACGCTGCATGGGCGCTCACACATGAAAAAAATATATATTCTAAATACATTTATCATAATTTTCATCTGCAATATCTAACACTAATAAAAAAAGAAGACTAGGTTTGACTTTTGATATCTGTAGGAACTTCAATAGGATATATACTGGCAACTCCCTCAATTGTTTGGCTATGAAAGCATTAGTAAAGTGGAGTGAACGACTGATTGAAGTAAAAACATCATATTGGGCGAAAGACTGAAAAAAATATATAATTGCAGGACTATTAACAAATCTCTAGTTTATGTGTGTACCAGTGAGCACAGTGTGCTAGTATTAATAATATGAAAAAACTAAAGTGGATTACCTAGATGAAAATCAGCCCTCATAATTATTTACTTTTCTGCTTTTATGACTCCGTACAAGATGTTGAGCCACTGAGTTTAATTTTCTTGTATTCTGGGCACTCATAACATAAATCCATTTCTGAAACTTGCATTGTAGAAAAATTTGCAAACCACACTTTAAGACAATTTGTATTTGTGTGCCATTGCAAACTCTGAAGGTAGATTTTTTTCTTCTTTTGAAAAGGCCAGTAGTGGGTTTGACACTATACAAAGCGATTTGTTTGTAAAGCATTTGTAATGCACTCATGTAATTAGCAGTCACATGTGTTAGTAAACATGCATTTTTTAACAATTATAGATAAAATTAACTCTAATAATAAAACTCTAATACATCTTTGTATACATACTTGCACAACCAATGGCTGACCTCAGACAGGAGAAAACACAAGCATGCCAAAGCAAGCTACAGTGGGGCAAAAAAGTATTTAGTCAGCCACCGATTGTGCAAGTTCCCCCACTTAAAATGATGACAGAGGTCAGTAATTTGCACCAGAGGTACACTTCAACTGTGAGAGACAGAATGTGAAAAAAAAATCCATGAATTCACATGGTAGGATTTGTAAAGAATTTATTCGTAAATCAGGGTGAAAAATAAGTATTTGGTCACCTCAAACAAGGAAAATCCCTGGCTCTCACAGACCTGTAACGTCTTCTGTAAGAAGCTTTTCTGTCCCCCACTCGTTACCTGTATGAATGGCACCTGTTTGACCTCATCATCTGTATAAAAGACACCTGTCCACAGCCTCAACCAGTCAGACTCCAAACTCCGCCATGGCCAAGACCAAAGAGCTTTCGAAGGACACCAGGAAAAGAATTGTAGACCTGCACCAGACTGGGAAGAGTGAATCTACAATAGGCAAGCAGCTTGGTGTAAAAAAATCAACTGTGGGAGCAATCATCAGAAAATGGAAGACATACAAGACCACTGATAATCTCCCTCGATCTGGGGCTCCACGCAAGATCTCATCCCGTGGGGTCAAAATGATCATGAGAACGGTGAGCAAAGATCCCAGAACCACACGGGGGGACCTGGTGAATGACCTGCAGAGAGCTGGGACCAAAGTAACAAAGGTCACCATCAGTAACACACTACAACGGCAGGGAATCAAATCCCGCAGTGCCAGACGTGTTCCGCTGCTGAAGCCAGTGCATGTCCAGGCCCGTCTGAAGTTTGCCAGAGAGCACATGGATGATACAGCAGAGGATTGGGAGAATGTCATGTGGTCAGATGAAACCAAAGTAGAACTTTTTGGTATAAACTCAACTCGTCGTGTTTGGAGGAAAAAGAATACTGAGTTGCATCCCAAGAACACCATACCTACTGTGAAGCATGGGGGTGGAAACATCATGCTATGGGGCTGTTTTTCTGCCAAGGGGACAGGACGACTGATCCGTGTTAAGGACAGAATGAATGGGGCCAAGTATCGTGAGATTTTGAGCCAAAACCTCCTTCCATCAGTGAGAACTTTGAAGATGAAACAAGGCTGGGTCTTCCAACATGACAATAATCCAAAACACACCGCCCGGGCAACAAAGGAGTGGCTCCGTAAGAAGCATTTGAAAGTCCTGGAGTGGCCTAGCCAGTCTCCAGACCTCAACCCCATAGAAAATCTGTGGCGGGAGTTGAAAGTCCGTGTTGCTCGGCGACAGCCCCAAAACATCACTGCTCTTGAGAAGATCTGCATGGAGGAATGGGCCAAAATACCAGCTACTGTGTGTGCAAACCTGGTAAAGACCTATAGTAAACGTTTGACCTCTGTTATTGCCAACAAAGGTTATGTTACAAAGTATTGAGTTGTATTTTTGTTATTGACCAAATACTTATTTTCCACCCTGATTTATGAATAAATTCTTTACAAATCCTACCATGTGAATTCATGGATTTTTTTTTCACATTCTGTCTCTCACAGTTGAAGTGTACCTCTGGTGCAAATTACTGACCTCTGTCATCATTTTAAGTGGGGGAACTTGCACAATCGGTGGCTGACTAAATACTTTTTTGCCCCACTGTATATTGTTCTATGGGTGGAGATAATTAATTAATAGAAGAATATCTCAGTAAAGTGTAAACTATGACCAGGCCAGAAGCAGCTATCAAACTGAGAGCCAAATGACAGGAAAGTATATAAAGCGCCTTGAGGCGACTTTTGTTGTGATTTGGCGCTATATAAATAAAATTGAATTGAATTGGATTGAAAGGGCAACATGCTACTAAAAAAGCTAGTAGCTAAAAAAATAAATAAATAAAAAAATCAATAGAACATCAGCAATGCTCAAACTGAGTGTATGCATTTCAGAAGGTCAGAAAATTAGTTTCTACAATTTTATTTCTTTTTTCAACATTTTTTTTCTCTAAAATGCTCCTTGGAGTTGTTTGAAATAACGTTGCAATGCTCAATTACTGAAAAAGATTTTGAACATGTTTTTCCTGTAAGGGCAGGGATTTGTGTCATGGATATATAAGATCTGATGCTATAGTGTTACTGTGCAAAAAACTGTCATTTTTAGTTTGGTGAAATGAACGTCTGTCCAACTGTGTAATTTTGTAAATTAAGAGTAATTAAGAGATTGAGAATGTGGAGGAGCCCAGGATTAATTTCCTTTGTCCTTCCTGCTTCTTACCACTGGAAAGAAGCAACACTTAATTTATTCCAAGAGTTCATACTCTCCAAGTGTAAAAGAAATGTCCAAGAAGTCTGACAAGATGGATATTATAGAACTCCATCCAATGCCTTAGATGAATCTGCATTTCAAGAGAAATTACCCAGTATGGTGTATTTCTGAAAGCAATGAGTGAAGTTGTGCAAAAAATATTCAAGTTTGAGTTTTTTAGTGTGATTTATATTTCCCAGAAGACTTGGCTGACATTCATCCTGCCCTTTTCCTCTTCAGAACTATGAAGGCCAACACCTTATCGCCACCTTGCCATTTGGGACGCAAACCTTTAACCTTTTCACGCTAAATGCTCCATCATTTGCCTCAGTGCCCCTGTCGCTGTGGTCCAACCCCATCCAAGAAGCACTTTAAAAACTTTTTAAATTTTAAAAAGTGGTGTTGAGTGATGCATTGAGACAGGACTGAAAATGGGGAAACGCGTCAGTCGTTGACTTTTAGAGAGTTAAATTGAGGCAGAATCCAAAAACATGGCATTTTAAAGCCTCTCTACCTTTTTCTTTGTTTTTTTCAGTGAGTCTGTGTCTGGGTGAAGGAGGGCGATGCAGCTTGTTTAAATCGCACCATGAATCCTGCAGGTGTGAAAAAAAGAGTGGGAAGAGAAAGCCTTGGGGTGTTTTAAAAAGTTATCTGAGTCCCTACTGAGTTATTGAGGTGGGACAGGAGAAAGTTAAGGTACATTAGACATTTGTCTTTGTGGAAAGAATGTGTGTGTATGTTTGTGTGCCATAAAAGATCAAGAAATATATTTTTTTGTGCAGCTGTGTGTGTTTAAGCAAGTTAAACCTGATATAATAAAAATGGAGATAAAAAATACGGGATGGAATTTGACTTATTAACAATGGATTTCAGCTCATCACCTTTTTTTTTGGTTCGCATTCACAAATTAAGTTATAAATGATCCATCCGTCCATCTCTTCCATTTATCCAATTCACTGTCATGAGGGGGCTGGAGCTGATCCCAGCTTGCACAGAGAGAGAGGCATAAATGATTAAATGAGTTCTAAGTAATTTTATATTTCATTTAATTGTTTTCTTGAAAGAATTAACTATAGGTGATGATGGCTTTATTATTGGACAACCTACAAGAGAAATCTTGACAATCTGACAAAATATTGTGTAAGCACATTTGCTTTTTGATATACAGAAAGTTTTAGCAAAGTTTTTATACATCTGGCTCCTGATGGTAAAATTACATTTTATATGTACGCATATTGTGAGAATAGACACATAAAGATTTAGCAATGGGTGTTAGCGTATTTATTTTCAGTTAGTATCTTAACAATCAGCCACTTAATCACATACTTCCCAGAAGTTAGTGCCTTTATACAGCTGTCTCATCATGATGTCCCATACTTCTATGTCCCTATGCATGATACACACTGCTTGACAAATCCTTAGGTTACTACTAAAAATGATTTTCTGAAGCTCTCGCTGTCCTCCTTGCTGTGAAATGTAGCTGAGGAAATGGCTAATGGCAGAGTGCACAGGGAGAAAAAATGTCAAGCAATTTCATGCCTTTGTGCCTCCAATGGGGTGCCAAGCTGATAATTTAATCAGTAGTGAAAGACTAGCTTCACTCCTCCACAACTTTAGCCATTCCATCCATTGTTCATTGACTTGTTTTTGCAAGGAAAAAGGAAGAGTTGGAGAGCAATTTACATGAAAAAGATGGCAAGTAAGAAAGAAATAGGGTCGGCAAATGGATATGTCAAAAAAAGAAAGGTTAAAGTCATTGTACAATGTGTGTCTCCATTAATACATGGTGCTTCTCCATGTTGCACAATATGAACTAAAATTTCAAATTTCAGAATAACTATCTTGCATTTTTGTTCATGTTCTTGATTCACAAAGCAGTGATTGCTAAAATTATTGTGCATTTTTACAATGACATAACATTGACTCACTTTGTGACAGTAACAAAAGTAACCTGGGGAAATCATGCACTTACGGGTGCACTACTTGGAACTGTGATAAAGTCTGACTGTGAATATTCAACTTAAAATATATGCGATAATGTGAACAATGAAAATGAATACTGAAAATCCCATAAATAACTCTGCTTGTACATTGAAGTCCATTTCTCTCTGAACAAAACTTACATTAGTGGTTCAACTTTTGGAATCCTGTATCTTTTGTAGAATATAAACTAATTCACCCCATGAGAAAAAGACTACTGAGCTATAGTGCAAAGCTACATGCGTGTTTGCTTAAAAACAAAAAACAAAAACAACAAAACAAGCCTTGTTTTTCCAGATGCCTAAAGATATAACAAATGAAGAAAGGTATGTGCTTTTGCTTCTCTCCAAAGACTAGACATAAGGTCAGAAAAACAGCAGGATATCTTATTCTTTGGTTCATTATTATTGTCTCACAGTAAAACAAAGGAGCATAACAGACAACACAGAAAAACATTAGACTGTCTCACAAAAGCAATAAAAAGGCTACACTGCATTTAGTCTCTGGAATGTGTATTCTCTTTACCCATCTGTGGTTTATTCCTTCTGTAATGCCACATGGCTTTTTTTTAAAAAATTTTTTATAATGAGTAGGTAGCATTCCCAGATAAGAACAAACATTTAATTTCATAGGTCATATTCTTAATTTAATAGGCTTTAAAAATTAAAGAGATAAATTAAATGTAGCTTTTCTGTTTTTATATATTTAGTCTAGTTTATTTTGTTATTTATTTATTTATTCTTATCTAAGGCAAATTTGACATTTTTATGGGACTGAAGGTGCAAATCATTAGCACCAGTTTGGTTCCCCTTTTGCCTTAATTCTTTATGGCATAGATTACACAAGGTGGTGAAAATATTCCTTAGAGATTGCGGTCCATACTGAGATGACAGCTTCACACAGTTGCTGCACATCTGTCAGTTGCACATTCCACAGGTAAATCCCTCATTCCACCACATCCCAAGAGTGCACTGTTGGATAGAAATCGGGTGACTCTGGGGGCCATGTGAGTACAGTAAATCTATTTTGATATCCAAGAAACCAGTTTGAGATTATTTGAGCTTTGTGACATGGTGTGGTATCTCTGTTTCCTACTGCAAGAAGAGATGAGCTGTGGTGATCATACCAGAAGGCGATGATGTGCTGTGGTCACAAAGCAATAGAAAGCAAGAGCACCACCATTCAGAGTGGCTGTAGCATTTAAACAATGGTCAAGTAGTACTAACATGGCCAGAGTGGGCCAACAAAATATCCCAAATGTCACTGCACCACCACAGACAACATTTCTTTTTCAATTTTCTATTGTCTTTATTTGGTGCGCTTGTGCCTGTGTAGCCTCAGTGTCTTGTTGTTAGCTGACAGAAGTGCAGCATTAAGTGTGGTCCTCCCCTACTGTAGCCTGTCTGCTCCATGTGTTATTCATTCACAGATCCTCTTCTGCGTGCCTTGGTTGTAAAAAGTAATATTTGAGTGACTGTTGCCTTCCTATTAGCTCAAGATAGATCATTCTCCATGACTTTTTGACGCCTGCTGAGAAAACTGCTGCTCAATGGATATGTTGTATTGTAAACCCTAGAGATGGTTGCGTACGGAAATCCTATAGATCAGAAGTTCCTGAAATACTCAGGCAACCCCATATGGCATAAACATCCATGCTCAATTTCATGTCAGTAAATCATCTTCACTATTCTGATGCTTTTGTGTGCACGTCAACAGGTTGTTTTGACCATGTTTACATTCCTAAGGTGCATCTTTTACATGTAAAAATAAGCCTTTCTTAAAGTTTTAGAAGTCACACAGTTGCTTATGAGGAGACAAATCATGTTAGCAGACTTTAGGCTCAGTGTGACAGTTGGAATAAGACATCATTTAAAGAGGCTACAATCCCTTGCTGCATTAGTGACATCTGTAGCTATTGTATTTCAGTCCTTGTTATTTAGTATGCCTGGCAAATGTAATCTTGTATTTTGCATGGATTGGATGAAACTTTAATTATCCCTACGGGGAAGCCGAATATTTACTGCAGCAGTGAGGAATAGATCAATAAGAACAGCACAAATAATTATTAAGATACAAGCGACATGGACGAGGAACTGCAAAGTAATGATAAGACTAAATGGCAATCCCGAAGAAGCGAAAGTTGTGATGATAAGAGAACTCAAAGACTTAGAGCAATATAAATAATCAGGAATCTGCTCTGGAATCTATTGGAAAAGTGACGATTGGATAATGAACAATGGGTATGGAAAGTATTTCTGGCCTTACGGCTCAAAAAACAACAACAAAAACAAAAACACATAAATGACAAGTTTGGACACAGATTATAGGTTTCCATTCAGAGATATTGAAGAGGAAGAATTTGATTATGAAAAGGACTGTCAAGGTGGTTATTTTGCCACACACGCTGAGAAAACGAACTTCAAAACGTTTAACTATGCAGAGCACAACATGCATGACCCTGAAAGTAACATTGACCCAGATACCCACTTCTACAATAACACCAATAATACTTGTGAGTACTATACGGATGACCAATTCAATATGAATATTAAAATGGCAAATGCATTGTCGGTCATACATTTCAATAGTAGAAGCCTGTATAAAAATTTTTCTAAAATTACAGAATGTTTAAGTAAGTTAAAAAAGTTTAATATAATTGCAATATCAGAAACATGGCTCGATAATGAGAAAATTAGTGAAATGGGACTGGAAGGATACGAATTATTTACAATGAACAGGGTGAATAAAAAAGGAGGCGGTGTTGCCTTATATGTAGATAAAGTTTTGAAATGTAGTCTGATTGAATGTATGTCAAGCACCATAGATAACGTATTGGAATGTGTCACTATTGAAATCCATGTTGAAAAAGCTAACAATATAATTATAAGTTGCATCTATAGGACACCAGGTTCATGCCTTGAGACATTCAATGAAAAACTTGCTGCTATGTTTAGCAACCTAAATGATAAAAAAAGTGCAAATAATTTGTGGTGATTTTAATATAGATTTGCTAAACCCAAATGGACATCAGAAAACAACAGATTTCATAAATACAATGTATAGTAACTCCCTTTTCCCTGTAATTATAAAACCAAGTAGAATAACAATTGATACAGCTACATTGATAGATAATATATTCACAAATAAAATTGACCATGAAATAGTAGGTGGACTTCTTATAACTGATATAAGCGATCATCTTCCTGTTTTTGCAATTTTTCAAAATTATTTTGGGATTAAAACTAAACAAAAGAATCAAATATTTGATATGATACGACTTAGAACAACAAGAGCCATTGCTGCCCTCCAGGTGGACTTAAAGGAACACAATTGGAATGAGGTTTTTGCAAATGAAGATTCAAATAGTGCATATGATGCATTCTTATCAACTGTAATTTCACTATATGAAAAACATTGTCCTTTAATGAAAATCACTAGAAAGCATCACAGATCAAATAAGCCATGGATCACAAAGGGGATAGAAGATGCATGTAAAAAGAAAAATAATCTATATAAGAGATTCATAAAACAGAGGACAAAAGATGCTGAAATAAAGTACAAGTTATATAAAAATAGATTAGTAAATATTATAAGAACAAGTAAGAAAGAATATTACCACAAATTATAGTTATATAAAAATAGATTAGTAAATATTATAAGAACAAGTAAGAAAGAATATTACCACAAATTATTGGAGCAAAGTAGAAGTAACACACAAGAAACATGGAGGATATTAAATAGTATAATCAAAAAGGGCTCAAAAAATAAGAATTATCCAGATTATTTTAAAAAAGATAAAGATATTGTGCTTGATAAAACTAAAGACATTGCAAATTAATTTAATGATTTCTTTGTAAATGTTGGCTTTAATTTAGCAAAAGAAATTCCAGAGTCAAGAAATAATAACGACCTAAATAAACATATTACTCAGAATGTGTCCTCCATGTTTATTGGTGCTGTAACTCA
This sequence comes from Neolamprologus brichardi, assembly GCF_056152115.1. Lineage (NCBI taxonomy): Eukaryota > Metazoa > Chordata > Actinopteri > Cichliformes > Cichlidae > Neolamprologus > Neolamprologus brichardi. Next base: position 24,973,798 of record NC_142109.1, on the reverse strand, counting down.
TAGAGAAATAATTAACATTGTGAAGACATTTAAAAATAAAAAGTCCACTGACTGTTTTGGTATTGACATGATATTAGTTAAAAGTATTATAGAATATATAGTGCAACCTTTCGCATACATTTGTAATCTGTCCTTTCAAACTGGTGTATTTCCCTCACAAATGAAAATAGCAAAAGTTATTCCAATCCATAAAAACGGAGAGAGAAGTCAGTTTACCAATTATAGGCCAATATCACTGCTCCCACAGTTCTCAAAAATTTTAGAAAAGTTATTTGTTAATAGACTTGATAAATATATTGAGAAGCATAATCTCCTAAGTGATAACCAATATGGCTTTAGAGTGAAAAGGTCCACTTCGATGGCAGTGATGGAACTTGTAGAAGGGATATCTAATGCTATAGATAATAAGTAATATACTGTTGGTGTTTTTATAGACTTAAAAAAGGCGTTTGATACGATTGATCATTCTATATTAATGAATAAACTAGAGAGATATGGCATAAGAGGGTTAGCATACAAGTGGATGAAAAGTTACCTGGATGACAGATATCAATATGTCGAATTCAATAATGTAAAATCTAAGCAGTTGAAGGTAACTTGTGGTGTTCCTCAGGGCTCTGTGCTGGGCCCTAAATTATTTATATTATACATAAATGACATTTAGCATTTCCAAACTGTTAAAATGTGTATTGTTTGCTGATGATACCACTCTGTATTGCTCAGGTAAAAACCTGGAACAGCTTCTGACTACAGCGGAAAAGGAGTTAAATATATTAAAAAACTGGTTTGATGTAAATAAGTTATCATTAAATATAAAGAAAACAAAATTGATTATTTTTGGCACTAGACAAATGAAAAATGTATCTAAAATCAGGGTTAATGGAATTGAAATTGAAAGAGTGTACGAAAATAAATTTCTTGGAGTGATAATTGATGATAAGCTGAGTTGGAAGTCTCATATAAACCATGTGAAAACAAAAATGTCAAAAACCATTGCTATTCTCTATAAAACAAAGCATGTCCTGAACAAAAAATCATTATACACACTCTATTGTACTCTGTTGCTTCCATATATGACTTACTGTCTGGAGATATGGGGTAATGCATATAAAACGAACACTCTTCCTATTTTCAAGTTGCAAAAAAGAGCTATAAGAATTATAAACCAATCAAACTATATAGAACCAACTAACATTTTGTTTATTAATCTGAATACCCTGAAATTTTATGATTTAGTTGAATATAAAATGGCACAGATAATGTATAAAGCACAAAATAACTTGCTTTGCCCCAGTACTCAGAAGCTGTTCAAAGTCAGAGAGAGTCAATATGACTTAAGGGGAACAGATTTCTTTAAAAAAAACAAGATAAGGACAAATATAAAGCAGAGATGTGTTTCTGTTAGAGGAGTTAACCTGTGGAATAGTTATGACAGTGATTTAAAAAGGTGTAGTTCATTTTCCTTGTTTAAAAATATGTTTAAAAATAGAGTATTAGAAAAATATATATATCAAGAATGAAAAGAGCAAAAAAAAAAACAAAAACAAAAAACAGAAAACCTCTTGATTCTTTTGCTTTGATGTAGTTACTTACTAAGGTGGTGGTGTTTTTTCTTGTTTGTTTGTTTGTTTGTTTTGTTTTTGCTTTGTTTGCCTTCTCTCACCCCAACCGGTCGCAGCAGATGGCCGCCCCTCCCTGAGCCGGGTTCTGCCGGAGGTTTCTTCCTGTTAAAAGGGAGTTTTTCCTTCCCACTGTCGCCAAAGTGCTTGCTCATAGGGGGTCATATGATTGTTGGGCTTTTCTCTCTGTATCTATGAAGCGCCTTGAGGCGACATTTGTTGTGATTTGGCGCTATATAAATGAAATTGAATTGAATTGAATTTTATTATTTGCTTCGAGCCCTGTGTACAGGAGCTGCATGCTAAAAGATCTTTTGTTAAAAGGGTTGGCGTAATAAGCAAATGCTTCAGCCAATACCTTTTGATTAGCCTTGTCTCATGCTTTCTTGCTTTGTGGTAAATCTTTGTTCTGTCTTCACTGAGATATTTGAATGCTAATCAATAAACATATCAATAAACAAACAAATACAGAGCACTGAAGGTAATTTGATAAATAATTGTCACAGCAGAACATACTGGAATTAAGGCAACTGATATAAAATGAAAAGACAGGGTGTCCTCACCAAGGAAAGTGAGGGCAGGTCAGAAGTGTATTTGCAGTGTTTGACTTTAACTGTGCACATTACTGATTATATAGATGGAAGAGCATATGTTGGGTATGAGACTGTGAATGTCACTCTGGTCCCATAAAAACTGATAAAGTGCACCTGGGATGGTACCTAACCCCACTGTTCCACTTTAATGTACAGAAAACACTGCCTTGACCTTTGGTAGTGATAATAAGAGCACATTTTTTTATTGCGTGTATATTTATTGCATCACACTTATACGCTAACCAGAAGTTGATGATGTCCTGAGGTTTCTTTAACATAAAATCAACCATAGTGACAAAAATTAAAAATAGAAAGTGGAAAATAAAAAAAAAAAATAGTTAGCTACAGTTTGTGTTGTATTGATGTTAGATTTTTTTTGAATTCATATCCTTTATATCTTACCCCCTTTTGGTGACAATTAGTCCGCATTAAAAAACTAAAGAGGATTCTTGTTTTTAACAACTTGAATACATATCCCTATTTGCACTGATGGATTTCCACGTTTATTTTTTCTACATTTGTAGCCCTTATTCATGATTACATATTCAATCATTGTAAAATTGCAGGTGGGAAAAAAAACCCTTTTGGAAATGATGACAATATATTTGTGAGCAATTTTCTCAGATTTTTAGAGAAAGTAGGTACAGGCAAAAGTTTAATAAGTGAAGAGAAAACATCTACATCTTTCAAGATTCAAGGATCTCTGAACCTCAATGTTATTATTTAATTCAGAGCTTTAACAAAAATGAATATCAGTAGAATTTATTATTTCAGTATTCAAAGAAAACTAATTACAGAAAGACATGCTCGATGGATCGATGAAGCAAATGAAGGATTTGAACCAAACAATAGGTGAAAAGATTATATACATTCCTCCCTCTGGTGGACACAAAGAAGAGTCAGAAAATGCTTGAGGAATCAGACCAAAGCATGGGGAAGTGAAGAAAAAGAAAAAAACGAGAATACTTTAAAATGGAGAAACAAAATCCTCCACAAAAGCAATAGCAATCACAAGATCAGCTCTGTGCTTAGTTTTCTTCATTTCTCTGCCTCATTGCCTGCCCTCCTACAGTCATGCTATCAGTGTTTCTCTCATTCTTCCTCCTCGTCCCTTACCTCCTGGCTAGATTCTGGCTGTGCTCACTCTCTGTTAACTAAAATGTACAAACAGATACGTTCTGGTGGTATAATAACACGCCTTCCCACCTCTTCATTTTCCTCTTTTGTTATTATATATTTTATTTCAGTCGTGCACTCATTGTTTTTTGTTTTAAAGGGAGTTTTTAATTTAATGTTATAAAAATTGCTGGTAAGTCAAAATTATTTTGACCCGCAATATATTCCTCTACTCATTAGTCATTGAACATTCCACTAATTTAAACATATTTTCATTCATTCATTTATTGAAACACATCCTATTTAAAAATGAACTTATACATGCAATATATCTTATTGCAACTCAAATAATAGAATTAATTCAAAGTCAGTTGTAAAATTCCACAGCATTACACGTTTTGTTTGAGGGCCTACTGCAGAATTAACAATAACTACATGTGATCTCAAAGGGAACAAAGGCCAATGATATATTTTGCAATTTCAAGCAAACTGAATATCCAGAATTTTTTCCCCTCATGTTCCACTACTTCACCAAGTTTCATGAAATTTAGCCTGGTACTTTTTGCATAATTTTGCTGAGAAAAAGACATACAAATAGTAATGATCACACAATGCTTGGCTTTGCCAAGAAAATGCATCCTTTTCAAATTTTAGTTCTAAAAACTTTACGGCTACATGAGGAATGATACATTTTAGAGTCCCCAGGGTGGTCTTTGTCATGTTTTTACTGCCTTTTCTTTGTTTTTTTTGTTCCTTTTTTAAAAAACAAATTTATTCTCCTGCCTTGAAATCCCACCATGAACACAATAAACCTCTCTGTTGCTCTGTTTGGAACAGGAGCATGTGTGTGTACGAGGTTGAGGTTTTTGAATCTGTGATGTCTGCGTGTATTTATGTGTGTGTAAGTTCAATAATTTCTAATGTTATTTATTTTCTGTGATGCCAGTGTCTAGCTGAAACAGCCTGTAGCCATTTACAATAGTCTTTATCCACAGTGGAACATTTGGCTCTGTCACAAAATCAGATAACAAACACCGTCTATCTTTGAAACCCACACATTCAAATGCACACACAGTGCACTATTGGCACTGACACGCACACACACACACTTAAATTTCACAAAAGGAACAGATGTGTTGCAATATGGTGAGACTGTTGAATATTTACTTGTTGTTCTTCCTTTTGCACATCCCCCCAAGATGTCTACAGCAGCAACCACTGATAAACAGCAGTTGATAAACAAAAATAAACAACAATCAGCAAAGACAAACAATGACAGAACAACACTGTTCATGAGGAAATGCTCCAAAGCTCTGTCAAAAAAAAGAAGCTCTAATTGGAAGAAGGGCATCCATGTTAATCACTTCAGTGCTTGTTTGCAGCAAATGTAAAGCAGCATGCCACATTTAATTGCCTTGTTTATACAAATTGTAGACATTTGGCACAGGTTGCAGTTACCAGTGGTTGCTGGAGGTAGCTGGCAGCTGCTAGGTGAAACTCGCCACAAAGATGTTTTGAAATAGGTTTGATTTTGAAACATGACGATTGTAGCGATAGGGGGATAACGTTTGCTTGAGTACTGTTTTGATGGCACAGAGTAACTGACATATGCAATGGACTCAGCCCTAGAAAGTTAGGTTTTATTTCAGTGCAGGGTATATATACATATATCTTGATTGTAAAAGACTAGACCGATCACTCCTAATTTGGAAGGCACTGGTGACCTATCACATGACAAGGACCCTTTGGTATCATATACACATTTTATAGACCTAAAAAAATCTGAAAAATCTGAAACAGACATAGCTAAATTTTCTCTGCTTGTCTTATAAGAGCTGTGGCACAGGTTCTATGTTAAGCTTTCTGCAGATAGAATTGCCATTTAACATGAGGTTAAAGGGTGTGTATATATATATATATATATACAGTGGGGCAAAAAAGTATTTAGTCAGCCACCGATTGTGCAAGTTCCCCCACTTAAAATGATGACAGAGGTCAGTAATTTGCACCAGAGGTACACTTCAACTGTGAGAGACAGAATGTGAAAAAAAAATCCATGAATTCACATGGTAGGATTTGTAAAGAATTTATTCGTAAATCAGGGTGGAAAATAAGTATTTGGTCACCTCAAACAAGGAAAATCCCTGGCTCTCACAGACCTGTAACGTCTTCTGTAAGAAGCTTTTCTGTCCCCCACTCGTTACCTGTATGAATGGCACCTGTTTGACCTCATCATCTGTATAAAAGACACCTGTCCACAGCCTCAACCAGTCAGACTCCAAACTCCGCCATGGCCAAGACCAAAGAGCTTTCGAAGGACACCAGGAAAAGAATTGTAGACCTGCACCAGACTGGGAAGAGTGAATCTACAATAGGCAAGCAGCTTGGTGTGAAAAAATCAACTGTGGGAGCAATCATCAGAAAATGGAAGACATACAAGACCACTGATAATCTCCCTCGATCTGGGGCTCCACGCAAGATCTCATCCCGTGGGGTCAAAATGATCATGAGAACGGTGAGCAAAGATCCCAGAACCACACGGGGGGACCTGGTGAATGACCTGCAGAGAGCTGGGACCAAAGTAACAAAGGTCACCATCAGTAACACACTACAACGGCAGGGAATCAAATCCCGCAGTGCCAGACGTGTTCCGCTGCTGAAGCCAGTGCATGTCCAGGCCCGTCTGAAGTTTGCCAGAGAGCACATGGATGATACAGCAGAGGATTGGGAGAATGTCATGTGGTCAGATGAAACCAAAGTAGAACTTTTTGGTATAAACTCAACTCGTCGTGTTTGGAGGAAGAAGAATACTGAGTTGCATCCCAAGAACACCATACCTACTGTGAAGCATGGGGGTGGAAACATCATGCTATGGGGCTGTTTTTCTGCCAAGGGGACAGGACGACTGATCCGTGTTAAGGACAGAATGAATGGGGCCAAGTATCGTGAGATTTTGAGCCAAAACCTCCTTCCATCAGTGAGAACTTTGAAGATGAAACAAGGCTGGGTCTTCCAACATGACAATGATCCAAAACACACCGCCCGGGCAACAAAGGAGTGGCTCCGTAAGAAGCATTTGAAAGTCCTGGAGTGGCCTAGCCAGTCTCCAGACCTCAACCCCATAGAAAATCTGTGGCGGGAGTTGAAAGTCCGTGTTGCTCGGCGACAGCCCCAAAACATCACTGCTCTTGAGAAGATCTGCATGGAGGAATGGGCCAAAATACCAGCTACTGTGTGTGCAAACCTGGAAAAGACCTATAGTAAACGTTTGACCTCTGTTATTGCCAACAAAGGTTATGTTACAAAGTATTGAGTTGTATTTTTGTTATTGACCAAATACTTATTTTCCACCCTGATTTACGAATAAATTCTTTACAAATCCTACCATGTGAATTCATGGATTTTTTTTTCACATTCTGTCTCTCACAGTTGAAGTGTACCTCTGGTGCAAATTACTGACCTCTGTCATCATTTTAAGTGGGGGAACTTGCACAATCGGTGGCTGACTAAATACTTTTTTGCCCCACTGTATATATATATATATATATATATATATATATATATATATATATATATTAGGGGTGCAACAATACACAAAATTCACAGTTCGGTTCGGTTCGACACTTTGGTGTCACGGTTTGATATTTTTTCGATACAAAAAAAATGTTCATGCCTTTTTAATTTGTCATTTATTAAAATTATAAATATATATTTTAACTCAAACGTACAGTTTTTAAATTTAATGTTGCTGAAACAACAAAGTAATAAACAAAAATAAATCTATCTGATCGAGAAATCACTCATCTTTGGAAAAGAGAGTTTATTACAGAGAAATGGCTCTTTCCAAAATAAAAGCTATACTATACACTTCTTCTGGGCTATATTCTCAGCAGCATATTAAACATATCAGGTCCCCGTAAGGAGAATCATGTGCTAATGGCTGTCTAAATGACTCGGGTAAAGTTTGTAGCATGAGTGCTTGTTGTTTTTGTCTGCTTCCACTTGTCTTTGCACTAGGATGATGTTGGTGTAAATGTGCAGTCATATTCATTGTGTTCCCACTAGTGCTGTCAGCGTTAATCTTGTTGAAATGACGTTAACGCGACAACACGGCAAATCTCTGTTAACGAGCTACCGCAGATCGCCCCGTGCGTGGGGCTGGACAGCGTCAACACGTTAACGAGCTAACTGCGCTAACGCACTAGTTCCCACCCATGTAATTGAGCATTGTGTGGCACATCCAACATACTGTTTTACTTTTGTCCATGACGTGCTTACCTTCAGGGTCATACTTGAAAACCAAAATAGTTCCAAACGGCAGATCTGAATGAGGGTGGGGGAGGTTCAATTTGCCATGTTGCAAGGAGAGCTTAACTTCTGTCTCGCTAGCTTGCTCTGCGCTCAGTGAATCTGCGTTCGACTACTCCGCTTAGGCTGCACTGTCGGGCGCAGATCCACTGAGCGCTCAACACAGACAGCATCGTCAGAAGGAATGTTGATAAAATAAATTAAAAATGTTGTATTGTTCGATACATATGCGTACCGAACCGAAAGCACTGTATCGAACGGTTCAATATTGATACGAGTATTGTTGCACCCCTAATATATATGTATATATATATATATATATATATATATATATATATATATATATATATATATATATATATATAAAATCAACATAATGATAAAACATAATGATAAAATAATATCAGTAGATGGGAATACAAGCTTTATTCTAACTTTTAAAAAATCTAATTATACTGAGACTGAATATAAAGAAAAATAAGGAACATAAAAAATATATATCAGTTTTCTATTGCCTACATTGTAGAGAGTGACTTTGCCTCTAAATAGGAAAATGTGTACAAGTTAAAGTGCGATTAATCATGTGGGGGAACCCTAAAATTGGTTGTACTAGCTCAGTATAGGGAAAAAAATCACAACTCCCAATCATTTTTATTGAGAGCTCCAGTAGACTTCCTTAGTCTACAGGCTATACACTACGACTTTAGTCAGGGATGGTCTGCTTGGACTGGTGATGGCACCAGAAATTACAAAACTTTAAGCCGGACTCTGCTAGAGGACACAGGGCCGTAATTTGTGGTTTTAAGCCTTCAATGCAAAGCGTTGCCCTGAGGCAACAAACCCCTTTCTGCAAGCTGCACGACATGAGAGACATCTCCATTAGGAGGTAAGATAAAGATCACTATCTTACATGTTTATAGTGAAATAAATGTATATAAAAAAATACATGCATGCGCATCCATATGTTAAGAAGTATATTTGATTGTTTGTTCTACTTTTTAAAAATGTATTTATACTGTTAATATAACACTGTTAATTTTCCTTCGTCAAGGCAACACTGTGCAGTTAGCCTCATTTTTTTTAAAGCAATATAATGCATTAGCATATGTGTGTAGAGATGTGTTTGTGTGCATTTATATGATCATAGTCAATGTGTTGTACTTTACAATCTACTGATAATTACAGGATGTAAAAACATTTTATGGAAGGAAACCAAGGGAATGTGCAGTTAGGGATATTCCCTCAGAAAGTGAGGACAGTGAGCTTTCAGGGAGTGACAGGGAAGTTGAGGAGTGGATCCCTGAATGAGGTTTGAGGGACACTTAGGAGCTCAAGGTAAATCATTAAATTTTAGAGTGAAGACTTGAGTCAGGGTTAGGGTAAGGTTAGGTTTAGGATAAGGTCAGGGTTAGGGTTAGGTTCAGGCAGGGACTTGTGATGGGTAGGGTCAGGATAAGTCTCCAGGAAATGAATGTAAGTTAATGTAATGTCCCCAGAAGTGATGGAAACACAACATGTGTGTGTGTGTGCGCGCGTGTGCATGTGCATCTTCTTGTTGCATTTCTTTCTTTCTAATACTTTTTTCTTTTCGATGCAGGGTGCCAGGGTGCAATGGTGCACCAAATGCAATGTGCACCTCTGCTTCACCCTGACGGCAACTGCTTCCGGAGGTTCCAAACTGAATGAACAAGACAGATCCCTGAGAGATCCCTGATCAAATGTTTGATGTATTTTGGTGTTTTATTGTTCTGTGAAATGTTTACATTGGTTATTTGTTGTTTGTTTATTTGTTCATCCTTGTTGTACTACTAAAAGTTATTATAGAATAACTTGGTGTTTGACTACCCTTGTCGCACAATGTTGCCTTGAAGCAACAACCCAATATCTGTTTGGGTGATTATATATTATTAGGGACCCTAAAGCTCCCCCAAAATAGGGTGAAATATTTTTTTCCCAAAAAATTAAAAAGCCATTCAGTAGAGGGTTAAAGAAGCTCCTTTGCCTCCCTATCTCTTCATGCAGGCTTGATCAGAGGGCAAGAGGTCGCTGCCATGGTAATGGCAGCATTGCCATGGTGATGTGAGAAACATCATCTCCTTATAGGCAGTGTCCGAAGGTGCATGAGATGAAACGTGAGCCTGACATGGGGTCTGAAAGCTTTCCTCCAACATTTTGACCAATCATGTTAATATTCTGTTGTTACCACATGCAATAAAAGTGTTTGTTGCGTGCGTGTGGCAGCACTTGTCTCTGAGCCAGAGAGATGGAAGGTCCATGGTGCCATGTAAAACTAATCTGAAATTCTAACTGTTCGATAATAAATTGTAAAAGCTTATCATTTCAGTATATTTGTCTTCTCTCATGAAAAAAAATGAACAAATGTAAGCTTTAAATAGTTTATCAAACACCACTGAGCAGTCCTTACCTTTAAAACTAACCTCTGTTCCTCCCCTTCTGTCCTGTCTTTCTTATCTTTCTCCAACTCTAAGTGAAGTTAGCTGTTTCTTTAGCTCTTTGTCTTTCTTTTCTCTCCCACTGAAAAACAGCAGCTGGACCTTTAGCTAGCAACACACTGTGTGACAAACTACTAACTACAGTTTTTGTGTTTGCAGATGTTTGTTGAGCTGCATTTGAAACACGAAAATCATTTCCTTTATGTTCGCTACTCTTATGTAGGACTAGCTAGATGCCGAAGTACCGCAACTGCAACTTACAGACACCTGCAGTCATTCTGGTGTTGTGGAACCCCCCTCAAAAGACCAAACACCGTCCCACTTTTAACGCCTGACTTTGGCACATATCAGGTCTTTTTGGAGGCTCGAGGTGACAAAATAATAACTTATTTTTAAAATGTAAGGAGTGGAAAGTACAGATATTTGTAGGAAGTAAAAGTAAAAAGTTCTCAAAAAAACTACTTAAGTACAGATTTCTAAAAATTTTTCTTAAGTACAATAACGAAGTCAAACGTACTTGACAGAAAAAGAAAAGAGTAAGTAGGTAACTGAAATTGTACTTTGTTACTTCCAACCTCTGCCTAAATAGCTGCTGAAAACCTAGAAGTGAATAAAATGTGAGTTAAAAGTTCAAATTCTAAAAGCAGGAGTCCTATAGTGGACCTAGTAAAAACAAATGTAGTGCATTGCCCCTAGCCATATCATCATAACATCTGACTGTTTTCTGCAGTCATTCGGCAACTTTTTCTTTATTTACTGATGTGAAAGAAATAATTACTGCTTCAGTTTACACAACATAGCAGTATAACCAACATAAAAAACAGAAATTCAGATATGTTATGGATTGTTCCCATAACCATCCTTGCTTGACAATTGGCTTGCCTTCCCTCTCTCGTTGTGTTCTCAGTGATTTCCCTGTGCATGTACTCAATAAGAGATGGATCAAAGGAGGGCAGGGCTGATTGTCCTTGTTGTACCAAGGAAAAGAAAGTGATCGATGCATCCAAAATTCAATCACAGCAGATTGTAAGTGTACGCGTTTTCTTTAAGGAGCTCAAAATTGGTTTTGGTTTACGTGATTACTGAAAACTCTAGAGTTTGAGAGAAAGGCTCGGGGTATATTGAGTACTAATGCTAATGCTACTCAAACTGACAGGAGGCTGCAACACAAGTCAACAATTCAGTTATAAAATAGGCTTCATAAGCAGAATTCTAATGTTTTTTTTTTTATAAAAAAATTATTGTTAAATACAATCAGCATCACAGTTGTAGAAGTCAAATATTGTTCTTTAAATTGCTCTGAAGACAGCACTGCTTGTTGTGGTCATGATTGAAAACTTAAAGACAAAAATGAATTGAGTACAAACAAAACTTTTTTCTTCTGTCAAACTTTTCAGTTAACCTGTCTTTCTGCTATTCTTTAAAGAGAACTGCAGTCTGAAAAGAAAAGTGCAAAGAGAATGTGGCTCATCTGAAATTTCAGTGATTTCCAGTGGCTTTGACACAAACCTCAGTCTTAATAAAACAAAAAACTGAGCTAATTAGGTTGTGTACTTTGTCATTCCACACCATGCTTCTCAATCAGGCTGCTTCACGGAAAACATGGTCAAAACTCTGCTGTGAGAATTTGCACTGGAAGACCGGGTGGTTCAACACAGACTGTGTTGCAGGTTTTTCGATGAACAACTGATCTTTGGCCATTAAAGTAGAAATAATCTTTTTTTTAATAAAAAGAAGAATATTACAGAACTAAGGATACATTCTGATCACAAAACTCACCTTTAGTTGAGTGAAACATGAAACATGTTTTTTCTGTGATCTATTAGTTGTGTAGCTGGGGGAGGAAAATGTGAAGAACCAATTTATTTTCCCCCAATTTCAAATATTCATAATAAATAGTTGCATGGGGGGAGTAAGTATTTTAACATAAAATACAATGGCTTCCTTGATGAAAGTGTGTATTTCCAAGCATACCAGAAAAACTGATCTTAGTTAAGTGACATAATTTATTGTGCTTTCAGAAGTTTTCATTGTGTATGTGGCAACTTTTAGATTCCAAATAAAGATGATTCAAATATAAAATGCGCCATAACAAAAATTTAAAAAAAAAACTACTAATGCCCTAATACTGCTTATTGTGTGGGTAAATTTAACTATGTTATATTTTAAGATATAGAAGCTATATAAGAAGTCTCCAAGGTCTGTCTGTGATAGGTGTTTCTGTGTGTTCATCCTGATGATAGCTGTTAGCTGCCCTTTCACCCTGACTTTGTTTTTGTTGGCATCTTACTGGACAATCTTATAAGCTTAATGAGTCCATTCCTATGAACTGTCCCATTTACAACTTCAGTGCAGTGACATTAATGACTATGTTTTAGTCTTACGGTTTGTGATTCTAATGATTCTATTTACTTGTCACTAAAATCCTGTAATACTGCTCCTGAAATGTAATGTATGTAAATATGAATGTAAATTAATGAAAACCTGTTTTCAGTGTGGCTTTAAACTGCCACGATGTTTTCCCTCAGTCTGGAGTTTAAGGATAGTACTTGCATAGATTAGTTTTAGCTCAAATAATTTTTTTTTTATTTTTTATATTTGCAACTAAAGCATGCTACTACTGAAGGAGCATAAAAAACCCTTGTTTTGCAAGAGCTTTAAAATTCTTTGACATATCTATTGTTAGTATCCCATATGGAAAAGAAATAGTAAAAACTTATATGACTTAACTCATGACAGTGGCCACTTTCATGAGTAAATCATATAAGGCTTACATGATTTACTCATGAAAGTGGCCACTTTCTCATTACTTTCATATATTGTTTTATTAAGTATCCAAAACGTACAAGTTTCATTATATAATTTTTCAAGGGATCTTATATCTGTTTTTACTCTTGTATGCTTTTCATACAAGTTTCACACAAGACAGATACAAACTTCATAGGATTTATATATATCTTTTCCATATGGGATAGTGCACAGTCTTTTGGCTGTTTTTCTTTTAGAAAATGTAATTCTGTTTTGTGTCTTAGAAACTTGCTGCCAAAGTCCACTTTTGTAAACTGCTGTCTGTCTTATCTTTTCTAAATAATCAATTCTAAATAAAATCCTTTCCCATACCCCTTAGCCTGACGGGGCACTGAGTTCCACTGCAGTCTTCTTGACTTTCGTGGATGGAAGGCTAGATAGATGCATCCAAATAAAGCAATGACTAGGAAGAAGGAGCACTGTGCACAAATCCCTTTCCAATGCCCTTGTCTGAGTTAGGGCTAACTCTCCCTAGAGAGCTCCCTTATGACCCTAGGACTTGGGCAGAGGAGAAGGTGGCTCAGAGGGAGGGATAAGAGGATGAAAGGTGTATAGAAACAGAGAATATTGACAGCAGGAGCTTGTTTCCCTCTGCTGTGGAGCCAACTAGATGATACTGGAGACCTGCAGTAGCCTGATGTCAGCTAGAATCTGCATGATGTTTTTCCTGCATGAGATTCCTTCAACTTTTTTGGTGCATTGTTTGTTGGTGTATTTATTTATTTATTTAGTATTCTCTGTTGAATCATTACTGGTTAAGGGATAAAATATATCTGACAAACTGAACATGGTTTCAGTCAAAATCATAGCACTAAAATAGCATTACTAAAAAACTACTAATGAGACTGTTATGGTCTCAAATAACAATTACTATTCTGTTTTAGTTCCACTTGACTTGCCTGTGGTCTTTGACATCATCCATCAAGGCATTCTAACAGAGAGATAATTTAACTGATCTCAAGTGGTTTTCAATAAACTTATTACCACACATTAAAATTTATATGTTTTCATCCACTCCTCTCCTGTGTGGGGTAACCAGACGATTAATCCTTGGATTAGTTATTTTTTGTTAATATGTGTTTCAGTGGGTCATCCACTTAACATCTTCAGTGTTGTTTCTAACTAGTGTTATGCTGATGATATGCAACTATACATTTCTGTTAAGCCTAACAACCTGGACAGCCTTTTCTACCTCACTGACTGCTTCACTGATATTACTAATTGGATGTCTTTAAACTGACCTGGCAACCTTAATCAGGAAGTAAGTCCTCTCTGCAGCAGTATCAAACCATCTGCAAAGAATCTTGGTATTACTTTTCAATTCAATTTCATTAAATTCACTTTTATTTATACAGTCCAAAATCACAACAATGGTTGCCCCAAGGTGCTGTATATTGTAAGGTGGGCCCTACAATAATACAAATACTTACTTCTTACTACTTCTGATGAACATTTGGGTTTTTATTTCTAAAATTATACAATATACACTGTAACTTTCTGTTTCTGTCTGGATTATTGTAACTCTGTTTTACAACCATTTCTCAGTGTTTCCTAGCCTGACAAATGAACTCAAAACTGACAACCACTTGCCACAAGATTCCCATCAAATCCATGTTCTCAAGTGGACCTAAGAGGAGACCACAGCAACCTCCTGGAACAATAACCAGTCAATATCACAAAGACAAAATTACAGCACGGGGCTGAGATACTGGCTCTAATATTGAAAACCTTACTGTAGAAAAAAGTAGCCAATTTCTCAGTGAATAAACATTAAAAAACAGAATGACACAGATTTATGTTAATAAGTTAAGACATAAAGGATTGGCTGAAGAATTTGACTTCATTGTTGCAGGAATGGAATGCATTTGTATGGATTTAAAAAAAAAAATCTATATTTTCTCTTAGTTCTCTTTTTGATATCTTTACCTTTCTACAGTTTATCTAAGGCATTTTAGGTACCACATATATAAACAGCTCTGATGGGAGCAATAGGATGGATAATTTGAGAAATGGCATTAAAAAAGGATTCATTATTTCATCATATGGTGATAGATAGTACTAGCAATGTGCCCTGCAATGTGTCAGCCATACCTAGATCACACTTAAACTATACTTGCCTTGATGTCATGCTTGATGCATGATTTATTTTCACAAATGAATAGGATACTTCTGAAATTATCCAATGATGATCAGAGATGGCAACATTTAGAACAGTGGTCCCCAACCTTTTTTTCGCAGCAAACTGTTTTTTTGTCTGACAATATTTTCACGGACCGGCTTTTAAGGTGATAAATATAACAAAATAAAACCAGTACCGGTACCCAGAAAAAGAAGATTTATTCATAACACACTGGAAAAGACCCAGGGAAACTGAGTTAACGATAAAAAATTTTTTTAAAAAAATAACGCTAAAAACCAATAAAAACTCTGAAAACCATCAATTTCACACCCGACCCTCAACTCTCGTGGCCTGGTACCAAAAGGTACCGGTCCGTGGCCCAGGGGTTGGGGATCGCTGATTTAGAACATTTCTAACTGTGACATCAACAGGTGACCTGTTGTGTGGGTGGGTTCAGTCACATGTTTAAAATCAAATGATTTTACTAAACTCTAATATATAATAAGGATTAATATAGCAGGAGATAGAAGTAATTAATTATTAAACCTAAATTATTCAAATTCAGATAATTGTGAAATAACACAGACTTACAACTGTTTTAGGTATATAACTAATGGGCACTGTTTCAGTCAGGTCTGTGGTACCTGTATAATCAACACAGGTTTCCATTAAAGGGATAAAAGCCAGTTTATTACTAATGAGGGTGTCATTAATAAGAAATTACTCATTTGTTTAATGTGTACAAAAGCAGTAAGTATTTACGGATTGCTTACTGGTTGCTTGTTATTTGTGGAAAACTGGTGTGGTATTTGCAGAATGTCCTTTAGGTGTGCTGCAATAGTCCTCCCATGATGCACTGAGCATTTCTCCCTTATTCACCTTTTTCACTTTATGTCTTTTTTGCCCTGTCCCTGATAAAACTGAGATTTTCTTTCCCACTGTCATCAGTTGCTTGTTCATATGGGTTTGTCTGATTGTTGGGGTTTTCTCTTTATTATTGTAGGGTCTTTACAACATATAGTACCTTAAGGCGACTGTTGTTGTGATTTGATGCTATATCAATAAAACTGACCTTTATTGAATTTTGGTCATCATGCACCACAACAGTGGGGAACGTTGATGAAGCAGCTGAGGGACAGAGGTGTTTACATCGTTAACAGTAGCACCTGGGGTGCATGAAGTGAGGCATCTGATCATTTTTATGTGATGGACTATAAATGGTCCAACAAAAATCAGACAGGGTGGTTTGGAGTGACTGTCTACAGCAAAAGGACAAGGATGCAAAAACCACTCAACCATTGGCTGAGAATGAACTGGGCACCAGTACATCTCCCTGGGTAGCATGTAGACTGGTCCAGTGCTACTAGAAGAGCTGGACAACACAGGGACCTAAAATGATCCATGCCTAATGGCCGAAAAATATGCCATGAATGACGAAAAGCACCAATAGGTGGGCTGCTAACAGCAGGTACTCATTCATCTAGAGTGCCTAAGGATAGTTGAAAGGACAGCACAGAGGCTTTGATCAAGGCAGCATAGCAACAGGCCCTAACCACTAGAGGCCAGAGTCTTCCAAAGCCAAAGGAACCCAAGTTCCACGTTGTGCAAAAGTGCCCCAGAGACTATACAGCATGTACCAGGATATAAGCTGCAAACTGGGACAGTATACACTGAGAGGCATAGCTAGGTGGCTGGGATAGAATAGATACATATGTGGTTTCAAAGTCCCCAAATCCCGGTGAGAGTCACCTCTGAACCACCTTTGGCCATTGTCCTGTGGCACTTTAATCTCCAGACACACAAATAGCTGCTGGTCACCCAACCAGAGATAGTGATGGTTGACAAGGAGCATAACACTTCAGTTGTGATAGATGTGACAATCCGAGTGGACAACAACAAAACCAGAAAGGAGCATGACGAAATAGAGAAGTACCATGTGAAAAGTAGAGTACAAAGAAATAGGTTTGATCTTGACGGCTGTTTGGTTTGATAAAAGCCTTGCTCAGTCAGACAATTTCAATTCTATTCAGTTTTATTTATATGGCACCAAATCAGGACAGTTGTCTCAAGTTACTTTATATTCTGAGGTCAAGACCATACAGTAATATAAAGAAAATAATAGCAACGTATACAATGAAGTGTTGACCACTACAACCACAATGATTAAAACTTTATCTCTTTATCTTTACTTGACCTGTACCTGGTCTTTTTATGTGAAAACATTTCTTTGAATCGTTCCCTGCAATTTCACATTTTTTCTTAATTGAGTGCCAGTGGACATTTGCTCCTGATATAAGACCATTTCCTCCTAATAAGTGCTGCAGAGATGTCTCACTAACAAAAACTACTGACCATACCTTGTGAATGAAGTCACTCAGACTTGCTGAAAACATGAATCCTTGGGTCAAGGCTAACAGACATAAAAAGACACAATAGCAAAATCTGAAAAACTATGCATTTTTTATGGTGAATGCAACTGTTACTGACAGTGACATTTGCAAAACGCTGGTAATATAAAGAGTCTTCTAATATGAGTACTGATACATGTGATCATATGATTACAGATACTGACTCATTGAAATATAAAATATTTGACTGGTGAAAGGAAAAGGAAAAAGAATTTTTGTCAACAATTGTTCTACAGTTCAGCCATTTTACTTAGCCATCCTTGTTTTGTTGTGGCAAATGCTCTCCTCTATCTAAGGATGTGCGTGTATTGTTGTGGTTCTCATAGGTAAAGCGCTGCCTCAGCAACATGCTGTGCTGATAATGAAAAGCAGTTTTCTTATCACAGTGACCCTTTGCTTCTATCAGTAAACTGTACCAGCTACAACTCTTAAACATTTAGAAATTCCCACATTACAGTGAATGTGCTCCCGTCAGAAAAAAAAAAAAACAACCCAAAACATTCACCAGTTTTTTTCTACAGCTACTTTCTCCATTTTCAGTTTTTGTTGTTGTTGTCAGCAGCATACAAATTGTCAAACCCAACTTCCTTTTTCATGGTATTTAGTCAATCACTGTCGTGAATGCTTTTATAAGATGTTGAACTGAGCTGCTTAAAAAGATGCCAGGCACAGCACTTTTTTTTAAAAGCAACTGTTTTCCGTTTGCCTTGCGGCCGCATACACTTTAAAGTGGAAAAGCAGTTTGAAAAAAGCAAAAGAGTTTGAACGTGGCTTAGAGTGGTGAACACACTAGAGGCTTTGAAAACACACGGCATAGCTTTCCTTGAATGTTCTCTGGCAGGCAGACTTCTGAGCATTTTGTTTCTTTACCACTAGCATAACCCAGTTCCTGCTCTTGTATGATGTCTCTCTAGCTGCAGTCACATCTGCTATCCACTGAAAGCCTCCTGAAGCAAACAACACAGACAGAAATCTTAACGGCATTCTGCTGTGGTCACTGTGAAGGCACTTTCCATAACGTCAAGTGTACTAACAGTTACCTCTAGTGTGGCTCAGTAATGGACTGCAAATGCAATGGCTAAACTTTTTCCTTTTTCAAGATGTAAAATGTCAATTATATAACTGAGCAGTTCTTTAAACTGTCAATAGCCTTTTCACACACTGAATGTTCCAACTTGATGCTATGTGTTTCGTCCAGTCTTTAACCTATTTTTGTTTCTGCTGTCCTGTCATTCTGTCCAAAGAAGCGAAGTTACTCACAGAAAACTACGTGTGTCTGTAAAATATTAATTTGCAGAGGTTATATACCAAATAGTTGCAGATACACTCCTTTTATTGACAGGGATTTTTTGACCTGCACTTGATCATGTAAAGTGTGTGCCATATTTTTTTTAAGGTTTCCCTCTTTACTTCTCTCTCTGTCCTGCTGTTAAACGCTAAGATAGATCATTAGCTTTAAATGGACTTCAGTCCTCTCATTACATGTCCCATTTACCTTCACTGCATAACACTCTCCTTTCATAACAAGAAGGGGTGGGAGTGGTGGGGTGGGGGTCATATTTAGGATGTGAAGATTTGGACAAAAATATGATTTCAAAATAAACATTTGTTTAAAGAAAGAGTTGGCAATAGAGACTCTTTCTGTGTTGATATCCACCAGTAATCTAAAAGATCGACTTATATTGAATACACCTCTGTGCTCCAGCAATTTGTTTCTTTCCGTACCATTTGACAGCTAATGATGGGACGGAGGGACTGGGGGAGGGGTATTATTTGAAGCATGTAATCACCCTTTTTTCAGTGTTATTTTTCTTTGACTTCCATTAACCCATCAGTAGATGCAAAGGGTAGTCTATGCTTTCATATGGCTGCACTGCTGTGTGAAGGGTGATAAATGGTTTCACGTCATGCATGCCATATGTACGTGTTATATATGTGTGTATAAAAATTTGGCACTTTAACGTGTGGGTTGCCTTTTATTTTGTGCTTTCAATGCTGT
This sequence comes from Neolamprologus brichardi, assembly GCF_056152115.1. Lineage (NCBI taxonomy): Eukaryota > Metazoa > Chordata > Actinopteri > Cichliformes > Cichlidae > Neolamprologus > Neolamprologus brichardi. The sequence continues at coordinate 24,954,375 of NC_142109.1, read as the reverse complement.
GCTAACATTTGTTAAGTGTATATGTGTTATCGTACGTGAGTAATGCCATTGTGCTGTGTTTGCATACAGAGTTAGATGTATGTGCTAATTGTTTTTAGTATCAGCGTATTGATATTGTACTGTACTAAGGTGACACTGATGATGACAAGGTCACTCAAGCAACACTAATACATTAAGTGTTTCTTAAAAGTTGTCATTTGTTCTCATTTTGTCATGTCTATCATGCTAATTAGATACGGTCTGTTAAAACAGCCCAAATACATTTTTTGTGCTGATATTTTAATATCATATACTGGCATGCTAAGCTTACTTTCTTTTCCCTTTACCTTCATCACAGACGTCATCGTCTTATTCGTCTGCATTGACCCAGTGTTCTCACGCCTCCTTTTCTCAGCACCTTTCTATCCTCACCTAACCTCCAAACTTTCCTATATCACTTCTCAGTTTACTTCAGCTAAGCTAACTCCTTTTAATCTACCTTTCTCCAGCACTCCTCTATCTCCCCTGCTCTCTTTTGATCCCTGAGACTATATGGGAACCTATTTCATGTATTACATTTGCTTTACATCCAACTATTATTTAATAACCAAATGTATATCTATCCCACAGTCCTTTAATATCGCTCTTTGTTTCAAAACTTTAATTTTTTTCTAGAACATTAACTTTCTTTAGTCTTTAGTCTTTAGTTAGATTTTTTGCTTCAAATTCTCCTAAGAAAAAAAGAAAAAAGAATCAATCAAGGGGAACCCCTTGTAGTTTAAAAACAAAGAAAGAAAAAATATGTGAAAAAGAGTTATCCATTCAATTGTGGTGATATATATATATTCTTCAAAATACAAACCCAATTCCCAAAAGTTATGAAGCTGTGCCAAAGGCAAATAAAATAAAACTTAATAATTTGCTAACTGCATAAAATGATTTATTTACAACAGAAGACAGAAAAAACATCAACTGTTTAAACTGAGACATTTTCATGAAATATATTACTTCATTTTGAATGATCTGTTGGCAATAACATGTTTCAAAAAAGTTGGGATAGGGAAACAAAAAAATATGGAAAACTTAATGGTACTGAAAAGAAACAGCCACTCATGATTGTGTGTAAAAAGAGCATCTTAGAGAAGATGGGCAGAGGTTTATCAATCTGCAACAACATGCATCAACAAATTGGAACAATTCAAGAATAATGTTCCTCAATGTAAAATTACAAACACTTTGAATATTTCATGACAACAGTCCAGCTCTTTTTACCATAAAAAATGGTGCATTATGAAAAGAAAAATACAAAAAAGAATACACAGGACTGTTGAGCAGCTAGAATCCTATATCAGAAAAGAATGGGACAATAACCCTTTTCCAATTTGCTGTTGTAATAATCCCTACTTATTCTTTAAGCCATTTAAAACATTCCAGTCAGGTATTTTTTTCAGTTAAAAGTTGGTCTCTTAGTCTGATTCTTGTGATTCAGTGTTTCTAACTTCTTTATACTTTTAATGTAAAAGAAAGGTCATTATTTTGCACTCACTAAAAGCTTGCATATTTTGCTGCATCCTATTATCTGCTGTTGCTACAACTTAGTCTCTGTGTCAGAGCCAGTTTGATTTTATATATTCTTCTACAGCCTGACTTCCAGCCTCACCTCCTCCATCCATCCATCCATCTTCATCCGCTTTGTCCGGGGCCGGGTCGCGGGGGCAGCAGCCTAAGCAAAGAGGCCCAGATCTCCCTCTCCCCAGCCACCTCCTCCAGCTCATCCGGGGGAACACCAAGGCGTTCCCAGGCCAGCCGAGAGATATAATCTCTCCAGCGTGTCCTGGGTCTGCCCCGGGGCCTCCTCCCGGTGGGACATGCCTGGAACACCTCACCCAGGAGGCGCCCAGGGGGCATCCTTACCAGATGCCCAAACCACCTCAGCTGGCTCCTTTCGATGTGGAGCAGCAGCGGCTCTACTCTGAGCCCCTCCCGGATGGCCGAACTTCTCACCCTATCTCTAAGGGAGATGCCAGCCACCCTTCGGAGGAAGCTCATTTCCGCCGCTTGTATCCGCGATCTCGTCCTTTCGGTCACTACCCACAGCTCGTGGCCATAGGTGAGGGTAGGGACGTAGATCGACCGGTAAATTGAGAGCTTCGCTTTTACACTCAGCTCCCTCTTCACCACGACTGACCGGTGCAGCGTCTGCATTACTGCAGCTGCAGCCCCAATCCGTCTGTCGATCTCCGGCTCCCTTCTCCCATCACTCGCGAACAAGACCCCGAGATACTTGAACTCCTCCACTTGGGGCAGGACCTCATCCCCGACCCGGAGTGGGCACTCCACCCTTTTCCGGCTGAGAACCATGGCCTCAGATTTGGAGGTGCTGATCCTCATTCCCGCTGCATCACACTCGGCTGCGAACCGCTCCAGTGCGAGCTGGAGGCCCTCACCCGATGAAGCCAACAGAACCACATCATCCGCAAAGATCAGAGATGAGATCCTGAGGCCACCAAAGCGAAAGCCCTCCTCCACTTGGCTGCGCCTAGAAATCCTGTCCATAAAAATTATGAACAGAACCGGTGACAAAGGGCAGCCCTGGCGGAGCCCATCACCCACCGGGAACGAGTCCGACTTATTGCCGGCAATGCGAACCAAGCTCTTGCAACGGTTGTATAGGGATCGAATGGCCCGTAGCAATGGGCCAGACACCCCATACTCCCGCAACACCTCCCACAGGACACCCCGAGGGACACGGTCGAATGCCTTCTCCAAGTCCACAAAACACATGTAGACTGGTTGGGCAAACTCCCATGCACCCTCAAGTATCCTCGAGAGGATGAAGAGCTGGTCCAGTGTTCCGCGACCAGGACGAAAACCGCATTGTTCCTCCTGCATCAGAGGTTCGACTAGCGGACGAACTCTCCTTTCCAGCACCCTGGCATAGACTTTCCCGGGGAGGCTGAGGAGTGTGATCCCCCTGTAGTTGGAACACACCCTCCGGTCCCCCTTCTTAAAGATGGGGACCACCACCCCGGTCTGCCAATCCACGGGTACTGCCCCTGATCTCCACGCAACATTGCAGAGGCGTGTCAGCCAGGACAGCCCTACAACGTCCAGAGCCTTCAGGAACTCGGGGCGGACCTCATCAACACCAGGGGCTCTGCCACCAAGGAGTTGTTTAACTGCCTCAGTGACCTCGCCCCCAGAAATTGGCGGGTCATTCCCCTCATCCCCAGACTCTGCTTCCTCCTTGGAAGACGTGTCAGTGGGATTAAGGAGGTCCTCGAAGTATTCCTTCCACCGCCTGACAATTTTCTCAGTCGACGTCAGCAGCGCTCCGCCAGCACTATACACAGTGCAGGTAGAGCACCGCTTTCCCCTCCTGAGACGCCTGACGGTTTGCCAGAACCTCTTCGAGGCAGTCCGAAAGTCTTTTTCCATGGCCTCTCCGAACTCCTCCCACACCCGAGTTTTTGCTTCAGCCACTGCCCGAGCCGCATTCCGCTTGGCCTGTCGATACCTGTCGGCTGCCTCCGGAGTCCCACAGGCTAACCAAGCCCGATAGGACTCCTTCTTCAGCCTGGTGGCTCCCTTCACCTCTGGTGTCCACCATTTGGTTCGGGGATTACCACCACGGCAGGCACCAACCACCTTGCGGCCGCAGCTCAATGCAGCAGCTTTGGCAATGGAGGCGCTGAACATGGTCCATTCGGACTCGATGTCCCCCGCCTCCCTCGGAATGCTGTTGAAGCTCTGCCGGAGGTGTGCGTTGAAGATCTCGCGGACTGGGGCCTCTGCTAGTCGTTCCCAGCACACCCTCACTACGCGTTTAGGTGCACCAGGTCTGTCCAGCGTCCTCCCCCGCCACCTGATCCAACTCACCACCAGGTGGTGATCAGTTGACAGCTCAGCCCCTCTCTTTACCCGAGTGTCCAGAACATATGGTCGCAGGTCTGGTGATACGATTACAAAATCGATCATCGACCTACGGCCTACAGCGTCCTGGTGCCACGTGCACTTATGGACACTCTTATGTTCGAACAAGGTGTTCGTTATGGCCAAACTGTGATTAGCACAGAAGTCCAATAACAAAGCACCGCTCGGGTTCAGATCAGGGAGGCCGTTCCTCCCAATCACGCCCCTCCAGGTCTCGCTGTCGTTACCCACGTGAGCATTGAAGTCTCCCAGCAGGACAACAGAGTCTCCAGGTGGAGCACCTTCCAGCACCCCCCCCCAGGGACTCTAAGAAGGCTGGGTACTCCGAACTGCCACTCGGCGCATAAGCGCAGATGACAGTCAGGACCCGTTCCCCGACCCTAAGGCGCAGGGAACAAACCCTCTCGTCCACCGGGAAAAACCCCAACGTACCGGCAGCAAGCCGAGGGGATATTAAAATACCCACCCCAGCCCGCCGCCTCTCACCAGGGGCAACTCCAGACTGAGACAGAGTCCAGCCCCTCTCCAGGAGACTGGTTCCAGAGCCCAAGCCGTGCGTAGAGGTGAGCCCGACTATATCTAGCCGGTACCTCTCGACCTCACGCACTAACTCAGGCTCCTTCCCCACCAGAGAGGTGACATTCCATGTCCCTATTGCCAGTCTTGGCAGCCGGGGGTCAGTCCGCCAGGGCCTCCGCTCCTGGCCGCCACCCGACACACAATGCACCCGACCCCTATGGCGCCTCCTGCGGGTGGTGGGCCTGCGGGAGGATGGGCCCATGTCTCCTCTTCGGGCTGTGCCCGGCCGGGCCCCATGGACTAAGGCCCGGCCACCAGACGCTCGCCCTCGGGCACCCTCCCCGGGCCTGGCTCCAGGGCGGGGCCCCGGTAACCCTATCCCGGGTAGGGTAAACTGTTCCCTCTGTGTTTTTTTTCATAGGGGTCTTCTGAATCGCTCTTTGTCTGGTCCCTCACCCAGGACCAATTTGCCATGGGAGACCCTACCAGGGGGCAAAAGCCCCCAGACAACATAGCCCCTGGGATCCCTGGGACACACAAACCCCTCCACCACGATAAGGTTGCGATTCACGGAGGAGGCCTCACCTCCTGCATTTCTTTATTTCTTCCCCCTTCTAGCCTCTTCTGTCCTCTTTATTGCTCTTCTTGTATCTTTTGACTGTCCTCTTCATCACCCCTACTCGGCCATCTTCACCCACTGTCTATCCTATTTAATGTCTAATCTCAGTGTTTTTTCCTTCCAACATCATCTGTCCAGTCAATTATATCTCATCCACAATCTGTAATCCTTTCTGTTGTATAGAGCATTCAGAGCATCTTTGTTTCCACCACGCCTTATCTGTTCCTCAGTTTACATCAGTCCTCCCTGACTCCATCTTTTTCACCTTCTCCCTCAGTTTGTGTTTTCCTCTCTGGCAAAAAGCCCCTTCAGCCTAATCCTGTCTGACAATTCCCAAATGAGGCTAAGACACTAGTAATAAAAAAAAAATGCAGCATGCCCCTTAAAAATACCTGAAACTCACTTCACAGGGTGTATGAGAAAAAGATATGCACAAAAGTACACAGTTAGCTGGTGTGGCCCAAACGAATGCAGTGGCAAAGTGACCAACACTCAAGCTTGACACCATTTTAGTTTTCCTTCCATTCAGTTAGTCAATCATTCAGTGTGCTTTGTGTCCTCCAGTGACCGAGCTCTCTTGTCATTTCAGACCTTGCCACTCCCAGCTGTCTGTCTTTTCCACCAGTCATCTGACCTGCCCCTTCTCTCCACTCAACTCCATGTACTTCACTGATTAGTCCTTGCAGCATCACCCCCGCTTACCATCTCTCACTTGCCAGATTGTGTCTTTGTGTGAAGTGCAATTGCTTTCTGGCATTGTGTTGTTTTCTTTTTCTTTTCTACCTCGGCTGTGATCTGGATTTCGCTTCTGTCTGAGCACTGTGTTTAGTTTGTCTGTCATTGTCTCACACGTAAAGTTTGCTTTTTCTTTTACTAATTTGAATTTTGAATCATGTTCTTGAGCCTCCACCATTTCTGAACCTGAGAAAGTGGGAAAAACAGAATGTGTCATAAAAGCACATAAACCTTAGCATCTGGTATCGTTCTGCCTATATCAAGTACGCAAGTACCAAGTATGCAAGTACCTAATAGAACCGTTAGTTTAGCTTGAGCAGCCAAAGTGATTTGAGCTTTAAACCAGAAAATCTCCAAGTTTTGTCTTGCGAATATCAAGTCTATGTTCCCGATCGTGGCTCAAGAGTTGGGAGTTCGCCTTGTTGGTTGCCAGTTCGAGCCCCTGCTCGGACAGTCTCGGTCGTTGTGTCCTTGGGCAAGACACTTCACCCATTGCCTACTGGTAGTGGTCAGAGGGCCCGGTGGCGCCAGTGTCCGGCAGCCTCGCCTCTGTCAGTGCGCCCCAGGGTGATTGTGGCTACAATGTAGCTTGCCATCACCAGTGCGTGAATGGGTGGATGACTGGTTGTGTAAAGCGCTTTGGGGTCCTTAGGGACTAGAAAAGCGCTATACAAATACAGGCCATTTACAACACTTTTCTACAATATGAATAGCCACATCCTGGTTAGAGGTCTTCTTGTGCATAAGAGAGAAAGGATTTCAATTCTCTTTTCACATTGGGAAAGGAGCGGCGGTGAAAACTCAGTGGAGTGAAATCTGGGGAGCGAAAATAAGACAAACTGCAGCAGGCTTGGAATGTTAAATGCAATGTCAGTGCAGGCTAGTGGGTAGTGGGTAGAGGGACATTATGCTTGGGAACGGTGCAACGAAACCATGACTAGTGTGAGTACAGCCTAATCCAATCCAGGCTGCTATGTTTTAACAGCAGAGACCTGTATTACTAGCTCACCTTCACCTTGATTAAGCACATCTGTGTGTGTGTGTGTTTGTGTGGGTAGGGGATCGGAACAGTGAACATGTGCTGTGAGACTCACAAGAAGAAAACTCTGGTGTGTCCCATTTCGCTGTAGGTATGTTATGCATTAAAGTTTCAAGTGAGTCGTTGAAGAGTGACCTCTCCTTCCTTTTTTTCTGTTTCCCTGTGTGTTTGCCGCCTTCTTCTTCAGGTGCCGTGGTGTTAAAGCAGAGTTTGGTTTTCTCAAGGCTGAAGTGCTCTACCAGCCCAATCCATGGGTTGGCTTGGCGTTATTAAGTCCAGTTCAATCTGTTAATGTTGATAATCGTTTCTAACGGACATTAATAGATGTTTTACTAAGCCCAATAACTTAAATAACAAGCTTGAAATGTACCCGTCTCATTTTCCCCTTTATTGTTTTTTTTTTTCTCTGTACTGTAAATCTTCTGTCTAAGAAGAAATCTGAGGCTGCTGTTCTGAGAATGAGCTACCAACGCTTTTTCTGAATAAATCAATAAAGATCCATTTATGGAAAGCTGTGATGAAGGCAGTTTTGTCTTTAATTATATTCAACAATATAACCCATTTGACCACTTTTAAGTGATTTTTCTAACTTTAATACAGTAAAGTTAAGGTTATATACCTAATTTCTAGTAAGTGGCACAGCCCCTCCTATATTTTTATGTATGTGGCCCTCAGTGAAAAAAGTTTGGACACCCCTGCTTTAAGCCATTTAAAACATTCCAGTCAGTTAAAAGTTGGTCTCTTAGTCTGATTCTTGTGATTCAGTGTTTCTAACTTCTTTATACTTTTAATGTAAAAGAAAGGTCATTATTTTGCACTCACTAAAAGCTTGCATATTTTGCTGTATCCTATTATCTGCTGTTGCTACAACTTAGTCTCTGTGTCAGAGCCAATTTGATTTTATACATTCTTCTACAGCCTGACTTCCATCCTCACCTCCTGCTTTTCTTTATTTCTTCCCCCTTCTAGCCTCTTCTGTCCTCTTTATTGCTCTTCTTGTATCTTTTGACTGTCCTCTTCATCACCCCTACTCGGCCATCTTCACCCACTGTCTATCCTATTTAATGTCTAATCTCAGTGTTTTTTCCTTCCAACATCATCTGTCCAGTCAATTATATCTCATCCACAATCTCTAATCCTTTCTGTTGTATAGAGCATTCAGAGCATCTTTGTTTCCACCATGCCTTATCTGTTCCTCAGTTTACATCAGTCCTCCCTGACTCCATCTTTTTCACCTTCTCCCTCAGTTTGTGTTTTCCTCTCTGGCAAAAAGCCCCTTCAGCCTAATCCTGTCTGACAATTCCCAAATGAGGCTAAGACACTAGTAATAAAAAAAAATGCAGCATGCCCCTTAAAAATACCTGAAACTCACTTCAGAGGAGTGTATGAGAAAAAGATATGCACAAAAGTACACAGTTAGCTGGTGTGGCCCAAACGAATGCAGTGGCAAAGTGACCAACACTCAAGCTTGACACCATTTTAGTTTTCCTTCCATTCAGTTAGTCAATCATTCAGTGTGCTTTGTGTCCTCCAGTGACCGAGCTCTCTTGTCATTTCAGACCTTGCCACTCCCAGCTGTCTGTCTTTTCCACCAGTCTCCCCACTCAACTCCATGTACTTCACTGATTAGTCCTTGCAGCATCACCCCCGCTTACCATTTCTCACTTGCCAGATTGTGTCTTTGTGTGAAGTGCAATTGCTTTCTGGCATTGTGTTGTTTTCTTTTTCTTTTCTACCTTGGCTGTGATCTGGATTTCGCTTCTGTCTGAGCACTGTGTTTAGTTTGTCTGTCATTGTCTCACACGTAAAGTTTGTTTTTTCTTTTACTAAATTGAATTTTGAATCATGTTCTTGAATCCAACCCAGTTATTATCAGAAGCAGCATTGAACTGGACTAACGTCAGCTATCTTCTGCTGTGTAATTCACCATAGTAAAATCTGTTTATCATGCTAGGAGCAAAACTACGGTCCAAGGTTCAAAAATGTACCTGTTCCTTTGCTTTAATTTACGTCTATCTCCATTACACCATTTCATATAACACCGAATCTACTGTCACAAAACCAAAACAGAATTGTTTTAAGTGAAAACTCTTTGCCAAGTATTTGCCAATAGCAATATACTGTACCTAATTAAGGATCGAGCACCATTGACACTTTACCTTAAGTGCAGTAAAACTGTAATTGAGTGATATTTAAAAGCTGAACAAGAAACAATTTACGTCATGACTTGCAAGTGACCCTTGTTATATATATTTGTTATAAAGACAACAAACCCTACAGCCTGTTTCATTTTGGTTTGATTTGTTTGTTTTGTTGTTTGGTTTTGTGGTTCCAGCTTATACAAACTAAAATTGACTATTTGGCAGGGAGATGAGAAGAACGAGCTGGGGGAAAAAGTCCCAACAAGTCAAAATAAAATAACATTTTGAAAGGTATTTACATATTAATATAATCATTCAGTTAAGGTTAACAAAACCTTTTTTCATTTAGATTCAAATTTCATCATCACCATCCTCATCATCACCATCAGTATCATCTTTTGAAATTCTATGCAATAATAAACCCTGCTGATATACCCTGCGCATGTATATACCTGTGTATACCACACATGTATATACCTATACATGTGTTCAGTGCTTGTTTCAAAGAAACAGTCCATTCACTGACTTGTTCACTGGCTCCCAAAGGGCCTTTGTTTCCTCCGTAAGCCCTGACGCATACATCATTCTGCTGTATACTACTTAAAATCATGTGCATGCTGTACAGCAGGACTGGCTACCTAAAACACCCACTTAAGTTTAAAACCACATTTTCACTAAATTGTTTTTTGTGGTGTTACTATCTTAGAAATTATTCACAAGAACATAGACTTCATGAATAATAAAGCACAACTAAAATATTAACAAGAGAAACTTGTTAAGTGGACCAATGTACCAGTCTCCCTGTCTGACACACACACCCATACAAATCCATGCTCACAAAATTATTTAGACTACTTACTTTAGGTCCTGGGAAGGTTCTGCTCTTACATGTGACGTCTCTACAGAATGACTGAACACTACTCCTTCATTTCCTGCCGAGAGAATGAGAACGAATTACAAAAAGGAAAGCAACCACTGAACTCTTGAGTTATAAACTTAGCAGACATTTCAAATGCATGCCAGGGTGCTGAGATATTCTGTGTCAGAAACACAATTTCCTTCAAAAACAAGGTACCACTGGGTTGTCACTGTTACGAAGTATGTGTTCTTTGTGCTGACAATCAGAGTTGATTTAATGTTTAAAACACTTTAGTCACAGGCATCATATGTCTCTCTTATTAACAAAGTAATTTAAAGTATTTAATTATATCTCAACCATCTTTTTTCTCTGTTTTCAGTATTTTTCTGTTCCTACATGTTAATAACAATAATAACCATATGGCATTACTTTCCTCCAAAAACAAAATTTCCTGATGCAGAATACATTCAAGCATGCAATTGATGTGCATGCTTTTTTCTTGTAAGAAAAGTCTGGCTCTGATATAATGCAATGTTTAACCCCCCGTGTGCGGTAGCCACCTTTGCAGCTGTGAACAGATGCTCATTTTTGGCTCTTGCTGAGACCACAGACAGCATGTTGGAATATCAGCACTGCTGCGAATTTAATACTGCATGAGGCTATCTTTCCCATTGGCAGGCACACAGATAAGAAACTGCATAGTCTGAGCTGTTTGATACTGAAGCAGCATATGCCAAGTTTAATTCTAGAAGATTCAAGGAGGTCCCGTAGGTAGGATGAGAACCTACATCTCCAAAAAGCTGCAACTGAACCCTCACAGGAGCTAAACTTGGAAGTTATTGTGTACTGTTGTATTTTTCAGTTAAATCTCACTTTCTGTGGTTCATTCCAGGGAACACTGAACTATGCCTATGAACTGCCAAGTAAATGAAACAACAGGGAAAATGGCAGATAAGGGCAAACCTTGCTTTGTGTTCTCCTGTTTGACTGTCTGCCTCTACGATGTTCATAACTTAGTCAACCATGCCACAGCTTCTGGCTGATATTACTTTTCCATATTATTGCTACTCTGTCTTTTCTACTATTGTTCTGCTCTCATGAAAACTTTATGAGCTTGTTTGATGACACTTGTTCTTGAACACAACAATCCTTGAACTATTTTTAAAGCGGATAAACTGAAATCAACTTTTCATACTGGGTTTACAGTTTCAGACGCGTCAACTGAGGATAAGCTCGGTATCACTCCAAACTTGCTGCCATGGTATTGGCTTGCATTGGCTGATTCATTATCTATTTACACCTTGCTACTGCAAAGGGCAGCGATATGTGGAAATATGATCTATCTTCATTAAAAAAATACATCAATCTATAAATCTAAAATTTAAACAGTAGCACAGCATAACCCGGCAGACCTCAGTGCCTGAGCTGAATGAATGATGTGCCCATATTTGTATTCTTTTTGCTATCTACGCTCTTTTCGCTCACCTCCTTCAAACAGCAAATGGCAGCAACAGTGACCTATAAACCTCGATCTCCTCACCCTCCCCTTGTTCTTCTGCACCCTTATTCCTTCAGAGTGCCTCTAATGAACAAATTACCCAGGTTAGTGTGTGTACGTGTGCTAAGGTGTGAGTGGTTTGTATGAATTTGTGGTTTCGTAGCAATATACACTCAAAAACCTTTGGGTGTACATGTTGTATTACATACAGATTTTAAGTGTACAGGTGAACAGACACGAGCGGACTCATAATCTTCTGTCAGCTTCCATTTGATTTTCTCACTTCCAATGATTGAGAGAACACAAATGAATAAATGAGAGAGACAAATAGATGATGCAGAGTGAGAGTATTTTCCCCTCTCACTTTTTCCACTTTTTAATTTGAGCTAACTACTTTCCCCCCAGTGATGCTTACATGCCATGTCACATATTTCTCATCCATCTGCCTCTTTACCCCTTCTGTCCGTGTCATTATTTTAATTATATATATATATATATATATATATATATTTTTTTTTTTTTATTATTATTTTTTTTTACTGTATTGCACTGGCCTCTTTGTCAACTCTGCTAAAGCTGCTCTGCTTGCTGACCCGTAACTTGTTTGGCTGCACTCATCAACAGCACTCTGTTCAACTGCTTATTCTGTGTCTGTATGTGTGTATATTCCTGTAACCTTGTTACTCAACATGAATAAGTTTGATTTTGCTGTCCACTACTGAAAATAAGCATGAAAAAAAAAGAAAAGAAATAAGTCCCTTATGAATTCATGTATTCATTCAAATTGTACACTTTACATTTAGTATGTTATAGAAGGTGGGGAGAAGGTGCAGTGATGTCAATGTCTGTTTTATGCTTTTGTGTAACCCTACCTGTGACTTTGAGTTTCTCAGTACCGATGGTGATCTCTTCTTCATCTGCAGAGAACAGAACTCTCTCTCCATCAGCATTCCTCACCTCAAACCTCTGACACTGAGCCTCCACCATTTCTGAACCTGAGACAGTGGGAAAAACAGAATCATAAAAGCACATAAACCTTAGCATCTGGTATCGTTCCGCATATATCTAAAGTACCTAACAGAACCGTTAGTTTAGCTTGAGCAGCCAAAGTGATTTGAGCTTTAAACCAGAAAATCTCCAAGTTTTGTCTCGCGAAGAGCAACAGCACTTTTCTACAATATGAATAGCCACATCTCGGTTAGAGGTCTTCTTGTGCATAAGAGAGAAAGGATTTCAATTCTCTTTTCACATTGGGAAAGGAGCGGCGGTGAAAACTCAGTGGAGTGAAATCTGGGGAGCGAAAATAAGACAAACTGCAGCAGGCTTGGAATGTTAAATGCAATGTCAGTGCAGGCTAGTGGGTAGGAGGGACATTATGCTTGGGAACGGTGCAACGAAACCATGACTAGTGTGAGTACAGCCTAATCCAATCCAGGCTGCTATGTTTTAACAGGAGAGACCTGTATTACTAGCTCACCTCCACCTTGATTAAGCACATCTGTGTGTGTTTGTGTGGGTAGGGGATCGGAACAGTGAACATGTGCTGTGAGACTCACAAGAAGAAAACTCTGGTGTGTCCCATTTCGCTGTAGGTATGTTATGCATTAAAGTTTCAAGTGAGTTGTTGAAGAGTGACCTCTCCTTCCTTTTTTTCTGTTTCCCTGTGTGTTTGCCGCCTTCTTCTTCAGGTGCCGTGGTGTTAAAGCAGAGTTTGGTTTTCTCAAGGCTGAAGTGCTCTGCCAGCCCAATCCATGGGTTGGCTTGGAAAGGATTTCCATGAAGTGACATTTCAAATCTGTAAACACTTTATTCCCCTCTGTAGTTTACTGAGACACTAACAGTGTCTAAGACTGTACAGCGTACCAAAATAATGACGACGCTATTCACCTGAGAGCATAGTCAGATTCATTACACTAATTTCATGCACAAAAACTTATAGCTAAAATCAGGACTAAAGTTAAACACTTCTTATTTCTCTTCATCTTCAGTATAGAAGTTATATGAAATGTGAGTCGAGACATACATGTGACTCTTTGCTCAGTCTAGCTTCAGTTTACCGTCTTAATAACTACCTCTCCTATTTTACCAGTGTCCAAAATGTGTGTACCCATGCACGATTTTCTGTATAGACGCACATATTCTCCACTCTTATTTATCCTTTTAGGACCCAGCTGTGAAGTGGCATGCATGTTTCCATTTATATAGACTTTGAATCATTTAAAAGCATTTACTCATCAATGTGCTGACTTGATGTAATGTAACAAAGAAGTTGGGCTGCATATACTATGCTGCCCGGATAAAGATGATTTCTAATCTTGGACCTTAGTGGTAACCAGAGATGGGCATCCGATCCAATTACTTTTTTCAAGTAACGAGTAAAGTAAGGGATTACTATTGCAAAAACGGTAATTAGATTACCGTTACTTTCCCGTAGGAACGCTGCGTTACTGCGTTACTAAAACCGTGATTTTCTTGCGAGAATGTCTCATGACAGTGACGTAAGCGAGTGCGACGTGTGTGACAACAGCTGTGTGCAGATCAACAATGGATCATATATCGAGTGCGGGAGAGAGTATGAGCGTGCAGCGTTTAAAGCGTGGACGTACTGACCTTATTTTGAGTTTGATTCCATAAAAAGTGACAAAAACATTAGTGTCCGTTGTGCGTGGGAAGAAAACTTCTTTTTACAGAGAAAAAAACCCCTAAACTTCCAAACAAGCACCGAGTGCGCTAGGACATAATGGGAAACTCACAGAGAAACTGCCATATCCTTCCACTGACCGCTGCGACACACCTGCACCAGGATAACCCTCCGCCTACCCTACTCCTGCTTTACAGGTGAAAATAGAGCAAAAGGACCGCTAGTCTTTGACTTTATTTATTTTCTGCTGTGTTTTACTTGCATCTGAAAGAGTGAGTGTAAACACAATATATATATATATATATATATATATATATATATATATATATATATATATATATATATATATATATATATAATGTGCTGGAATGTGCAGAAAATAGGTTTAAATGTTAAACTAATTTCTTCCAGTCAGAGAATGGTGCATATAATTAAAATTTTGCTTCATGCATAAAGTTAAAAGATTAAAACTAACAAAACAAGTTTTAAAAAGAGACTTTTCCATTTGATTACATTTTGTATGATGGATTATGTAGAAAAAGTAGAATTGGGCTGAAAGATCTATCGCTTTATCGCCTATTCAGGTTGTAAATCATGTTTTTAAAAAGTAACTAAGTAACTAAGTAATTAATTACTTTTGAAAATAAGTAATCAGTAAAGTAACGGGATTACTTTTTTGGGGAAGTAATCAGTAATTAATTACTGATTACTTTTTTCAAGTAACTTGACCAACACTGGTGGTAACTAGGGATGGGTACCGGTATCCGGTGTCATGATGGCACCGGTTCTGACATAAACAGTAGTAACCAGACCGAAAAGCAGCGCACATGTCAGTGCTTTATTTCGGTGCTTTTTTTTTCCTGAGATGTCATACACTTTGAATTCTAGCCAATCATTTTACGTTTCCGAGGATAGTAGGCGGGTCCAGGTATGTACGTTCTTTTAGAGCAGAGCTACAGATTAAAAGTGCCCGAGGCAAAGCGGTCAAAAGTCTGGCTGTACTTCACAATAAAATATGCAAACTCAGCAACCTGCAACAAGTGCTTTAAGCTGATACTGTCAAAGGAAGTAACACCTCAAATCCGATGAAACACCTGGCGACGCACTGCGTTTTTTTTAAAAGCCGAAAAATGCGCCGTATTTGATAGCTTGCTGCGAGACCTCACACCAAGCGCATCTACTGCGGGAGTGGTGCCTGTTATCGGACCCGGAGTTAGGAACATCCCCCAAGAACCCAAAGAGGAGAGTCCTGGCCCCTAGCCCTGCCAGTGTAGCAGAAATGATGACGGATGATGATGGCAGCAGCAGCCGTTCTTCTCTGCGTGAGTAGCTTAATGTTGTTCGTGTGTAATTTACGTTGAGTAGGCTAACCACGTTATTACATTAATGCATGTAAGGTGAACTAGCAAACACCATCATAGCTACATGCGGCTGTCTTCTTGTTTGATGGCAGGTACTCCCTTCACCCTGGCCAAAAAGGCTAAAATGACCAAAGAAAAAGTGGAAAACAGTTAAACATGAGAGGTTTTTGGACAAAGTTTGTGTTTTTTCCATTGTTTAAGCACTGCTTCCAGCCAAGAGTGATACCATATATGCCCTATAGCTGCAGAAAAGGATAACATTGTTATCTTTTTACAAAAAAAACAGCTGAACATGAGAGGTTTTTGGACCAATTTTGTGTTCTCCATTCTTTAAGCACCGGTTTGAACACCGTTTAAGCACCGGCACCGTTTCAAAAGTACCGGTTTGGCACCGGTATCGGATAAAACCTAAACGATACCCATCCCTAGTGGTAACATTTCACAATTTTAAAAAAAGGCGGTGTTCCTAATAATGAGGAAACAACAGCATAAATAAATAAAAGCTACTTAAAAAGTTGATTAAGTAGTGGCTTTTTAATAGAAATGTAAAACGTATACAATTAAGTGCTAGGTAATTATTCAGGTGATTTTGTGATTTGGCCTGTGATTGGATGGCTTTCCATCCTTGCTGAATCTATAAAGAGGTCTCTCTCCATTTCATTCTATCCCTTTTCTTCACTGTCTAGGCTTCCCGGCTATTTTGTGTCAATTAGAAAGTCAGAGTGCCTTGTCAGTCATAATCAAACGTTATTAGCACCTATCAATCTGGGATTAAGCTCTATTTCTCATCTCATTCTGACTGCCTTTATCCTGTCCAGCTCTATCTCCTTAAACCCTCTCACTCCTCCAGTGACTGTGTGAAAAAGCAATTGAGATTTGTGTTGTCAAAAGCTCACGCTAAAGTGAGGTGTGTATGAGTGTGTTACAAATATATGCAAAGACGTAGCAGATAGAAGGGAAGTTGGCAGTTAGAGGTGGGAGACGTATGCTGAGAGAGGAATCAAAGGAAGAAAAAGGAGGGTTTACGTTTGAGACGGAAAGATGAATAGAAAATGAAGCTAGTTTAAATTGGAGATGTGCTGTGCTAGTTGCTGTCTCAGGCATCTAGCTAGTTCTCTTTGGCTCTTCAGCTCTTGCTCTATAATACATCTTGTAGTGCAGATTTCCAGTATGGGCGCAGGTCAGCATATTTCCAGAGATTTGTGTTTTATTCACAGAAATTGCTCTTCTTGTCTTCTCAGTAGGGGTGAATAAAGGATTCTAAAATTGCAGGAGATGGGAAAGTTTATTGATGGTGAGAACTTGGCCAAACTTAGTGAAAAGGAAATAAAAGGAACCTGCTGATGCTCCTGACAGACTTTAGTAGTGCAGTGGCACCAGCAAAGACAATACCAAGGTATAATTGAAGTTACATAAAGTCTATTTACAGGTGAAAACAGCAATTGACAAATAGCCAGTGTTACAGTTTCATTCAAGATCTTTAAAAGGCAGTTTGCATGGAAGAGGAAATTCAGGAAATTGGACTTTGCATTAAAACTGTGGTTGTGATAAACTGCTGTATATATATGACTGCATCAAAGTACAAAACATTTTCGGACAGTGTTGAGATGACAGGATTGCAGAGTTTGCCGGGGGAGTTGTGTTTAAGTGAAACAATAAATGCACCCAATGACATTAATGCTCACTTCAAAACTAATAGGAAAAGGAAAAAAAATATGTATAGTCAACTTAAAGCTCTGAGGCAACAACATGATGAGACAAAGTAACCAGAGGTTATTCAATTCAAATGATCGCTTAGAGGACTGACAGAGATTGGCAGCTATAGCTTGCAGAAACACCTCTCCTGAGTTGATGTGTTTTATGCAAATGAAAAGTGATGTGGTGTAGCTAAATAATATGGCAGATGTATTGTGTGTTCAGGGTAACTTTTTTCTGCTGCAAAATATAGTGATTATGGCTTTAATAGATGTGACAGTCGATAACACTAGACTGCGAAATGAAAGAAATGTAGTCACTTTTAAAATGCATTGTTAGTGGCTGTTAGGACTAACATAAAAAGCATAAAAAAAAACCACAGTATGCATCTCCTTCATTTCTAATAATTTCTAAACACTTTGAAATGACACAAGCGTTTTGCATTAACCTGCTAGGCTATTACCCAATGGTGTTATTTTAGGTTCCTTTCATGTTGTGCTTGTTTTTTCAAACATGTCTCTAAGCCTTTGGGTAACACACAGAATTATCAAGTGAAGAAATATTTAGTTACAAACAACCTAGGGAGTACTTTTATAACTAGCTGATATTTGTTCATCTTGTTAGTGATCCCCAGTTAGAAAATGTTAAATCTGTGTAAATGAAGTGCATTTGAACAATTAATTTGCTCCTGCAAATGTCTCTCCCACTGATAACACTAAAGTAATTCTGCTGTCACCAATAACAGCACGACTCCTCGTTAGGCAGACATATTAATTGATGCACTGATTTAAATAATCACTTCCTGACAGGATCTCCTCTGTTGTCACAAGTGCCTCCCTCAGCAGGATCCTTCAGCAATAATAATGCTTTAAGAATACCTCACTGATGAAAAGAGGTGCTACAGATAAAATAATGGGGAAAAAAGCAGCAGCGCGTGTGTGATGAGTGTGCTCCTGAGTCATATCTGACTTGTGGAAAGACATTAATGTTAAGAAGCATGGTGAATGATTACGCCACAGACTGCTGTGCGTTACCTATACAGCAGCAAATAGGAGACAGGAAGGAATAGCAAGGGGATAATTAAGATAGTTCTGTTATTCTATTATTTATGTTATTATGATTTTGGTCAACCTACTCCCACAGACATGAAAAAAAAAACCTTAAGGCGCCAGAGGCTACTAGATGGTTTAAGTCTGAAACTGATGTGAATCATATGCTATGACCTTTGCAGTCAACATCTCTTAACCCAACCAGGAATTACCTACCAGGAATATGACTCCGCTGCACTATAGCTCATTCTTATTGTCACATAGATATTTCCAATTTTTTTTTCACTATAACTGTCAGTTCAGTGTTCTGTCTTTGAAGTCCCGATTGGTGTTTAAAAAAAAAAATAATTTAATAAATGTTCCACGTAGTAAAATTTTGAGTTCCCAATTTGTATTCAGCTATTAATGAATGGGGCACATTAAAGAGGTGCCTGTGTAACTTTTTTACTACTGCACATAATAGCATTGAGGCCATAATAAAGTTATATGGATTTGCTCTCCTGGATTTTTAATTCAAGCCTTTAAATTAGAGCTTCTAGCAATGAAGTGATATGGCGCAAGAAGAAACTGTAAAAGGCCCGAGGCATAGGTACAAAGAAGAGTATGGCGTAGCCAAGCAAACACTGCATGCATGGTTAATTTTCCCAAGCAGGTCAAGATGAATGTTTAATTAAAATCCCTTTTAATGTACTTTTTCATCATGCCATCCTTCCTCCACACCTTTTTTTACTTTACAGTCCTTCACTGATATTATTCACAATGTAGAATGACTTGAGTCAGATAAGCAGCTTTCTTCCTATAGTCCAGGCCATACTGATTTGACTTTGTGACTATGTAAATACCAATGACATTTTCAGCCAAGAAATCCATCTAAACTTAGATTGTTTTTGTCCTATGGCTTTATAGAGAAAGGTGACAATGGTTAAATCTCTACAGTTTTCCTAAGGTCAAGAGTCTGTGAGTAAAAATAAGGTTATATGAGACAAAGTTATATAACTCATACTCAAATGTCTTTTTACTGCTTAAATGTGAAGCAGTGAAATGCAATGAAACATGCTGGTCGGTATTCTCTTCGTCCGCATGGCTACTTGTTGCTTTCTGTTCCATTTGCCCGAACTGAACTTGGTAAAAGAGCTTTTGTCCATTTAGCACCCTCGGCTTGGAACAAACTGCAGAAGGAATGGAAAATGACTGAATTCATTTCATTAAGTGCTTTTAAATCTAAACTACGAATCCTTGAGGCCAAGTCCATAACATGCAACTGTTTCAATTAGATTGATTCTCATTTTAACTGACTTTTTTATTTTTATTTGAATTTTATTGGATTTTATTTTATTTTATTTGTATTATTTTACTTATTGTTCCATGTGTGTTGTTGCTGCCTGTGTTTGAGTAATTTCTGTAACTGTGAGACACTTGCTGCTGCCTATCTTGGCCAGGTCTCCCTTGAAAAAGAGGTTTTTAATCTCAATGGGATCTTCCTGGTTAAATAAAGGTTAATAAAAAATAATAATAATGTGGGCTTTGGTTTTGATATTTCTCTGCTCACTTTCAATGCCTGGCTGGTTCTAGCTAATGGCTATATCACTTTTCACCTTTTACGAATCGGAGTACAGCCTAGGAGCTTCAGGCAGGTCCTGTTCTAAAGCTACACAGGCTAGACTAAAAGGTTAGAGGAATTTCAGGCATTTTCAGGCATTTTCAGGCATTAGCGGGAAGATCTACTAAAACTGAGGCCACGCTACTTGGCCCAGAAAGATTTGTCCAGTAACATAAGGTACAAGACAAGGGCATTATTGTTGTACCTCCCACACACCTCCTTTATTTAATTGAAATTCAACCATTAAATGTCTATGTGCATATCTAATTATTTATTAACAGGCATCCAAATAATAGAGTGACACAAACAGACAAGGAAAAAAACAGAAAAACAAAAAATAAAAACCACCGCTATATCTATTACATCTGACACAAAAGTTTAGTTGTAGACACCAAAGAACATGTCAAATTATTCTTCTATCTATAGCAATGAATAGAAATGTATATGAAAAGCATTCATAGCGTTTTCCTTTATCACATTGTGTCATGTTACAACCTAACAAAGTGAAAAAGGTTTGCTTGAAATTCTTGCAAAATTATTAAAATTGAAAAACAAAAGCACAACACATAGATGAGTAGCTGTTGCCATGCCACTCAAAACTGAGCTCAAGTGCATGCTATTTCCACTGATCTTCTGTCAGATGCTTCCACAACTTCATTGGAGTCCACTTGAGGAAAATTAATTTAATGTGATTCGACATGATTTGGTCACAAGGTCACATAGTTGACATGTGTCAACTATGGGCATGTCAGAGCACAAATCAAGTCATGAAGTCCGAGGAATTGTCTGTAGAACTCTGATATAGGACCATAGTGAGGCACATATTGTGAGAAGGATCCATAAAAATGTCTACAGCATTCAAGGTCAGAAAGACCTAGTGGTCAGTAAATGGAAAAAGTTTGGAGCCACTAGGACTCATCCTAGAACTGGGGCCCATAGTCAGAGAAGTGACCAAGTACCCAATGGTTATTGGTTACTCTGACAGACCTCCAGCGCTTGCTCTGTGGACAGAGGAGAACCATTTCTGCAGCACTTCAGCAATCAGGCCTCATCAATCAGTGGCCAGACAGAACCCAGTCCTGAGTAAAGGCATATGAGAGCCCACCTAGAATTCGACACCTGAAAAACTCTCAAACCATGAATAAAATTCTCTGATCTGATTAAAGACTGGACTCTTTGGCCTGAATGCCAAGTGTTATGTCTGGATGAAACCAGGCACAGCTCATCACCTGGCCATTATAATTTCCTAGTGTGCAGAATGGTGGTGGCAGCATCATGCTGTGAGGATGGTTTTCAACAGCAGGAACTAGGAGACTAGTCAGGGTCGAGGGAAAGATGAATGCAGCAATATACAGAGAGAACACTGACGATAGCCTGTTCCCGAGTACTCTGGTCCTCAGACTGGGGTGAAGGTTCGTCTTCCAACAGGACAATGACCCTGAGCACAGAGCAAAGATAACAAAAGAGTTTCTTTGAGAAGACTCTGTGAATGCCCTTGAGTGGCCCAGCAGAAGCTCAGACTTAAACCTGATTGAACAACTCTGGAAACATCTGAAAATGACTGTGTATCAGCGTCCCCTATCCAACCTGATGGAGCTTGATATGTTCTGCAACGAAGAATGGGAAAAACAGCTATGCAAATATTGTAGCATCAGACTCAAAAAGACTTTAAGCTGTAATTCCTGCCAAAGGTGCTTCAACAAAGAGCAAAAACTGACTGCGAATACTTATTAATCTTTTAATGTATTAAAAATTTAAACATTTTTTATACATTTGCAAGAACCTTAAGCACTTTTTTATTATGGGGTATTGTGTGCAGAATTTTGAGGTGAAAAATGAATTTCATCCATTTTGGAATCAGGCTGTAACATGATAAAATGTGGAACAAGTGAAGCTTTGTGAATAGTTTCCGGCTACACTGTATGTCAGGCAAATAAGTTTGACAGAATTTCACTCATTAACAGTTCTAATTAGTTATTCAGACATGGTACAACTTATCAGTGGATTAAGATGAGCATTCTGTTGAGTGAGTCAGGCTGATATGCTTGTCAGCTCCCCTCCTGTCTGGAATGTCAAATTTAATGAATATTCAAAAGCCCAGTGGGTCCTTTTGTGAGTATTGCGAAGGGAACTGCTCCTATGGGGTAATTTTGCATTCTGCATTAAGCAACACACGATCCATGTCTTAAAATATTTAGTCAAATCTTGAGCCAAATGTTTCTTTGTTTTCGAACGGGATGTGGGAAGGACTGGTTGATTGATTGTTTCATACTGATTAAGTGATAGGGTGCATTTAGCTCCATACTTGCAGGTGAAACTACATTGCTCCCACCAAGAAAATATGTTTCTACTCATCACTTCTTGCCATCTGTTAACTTAAAACATAGGCTTTAACTTTTTAATGATAGCAATAACAAATAAAAGCTCTTGAAAAGAAAATCTTCAATATTACTGCATCTTACCGAGTTACTGAAAAACATCTTGCACTACTAAAGTACTTGTTGCATTAAAGCCATTTATAAATGCTGGTACTTGTCATGCTTCTCTCTGGGACCCATTTTATACACTAGCGATCACTTGATGAACCGTACTCTAGAACCTTCATAGTGTCTTTGTTGCCATTTTTTGTCATTTAAGTCCTATCAGCTTCAATGTTACTGCTCTTCAGCTGTGAATCACATTGAACAGGCTTTATCAACATTTTCTCTTTCAGTGAATGACACTTCAAAATGCTAGTATACAGCTACTTTTTATTCCCATAATATACAGAATGACAGTTGACCTTACTTTTATCTGACAATTTTGCTGCTATGAGTGACATCTGCAATTGTTAAGTGAAGTTATGCTTGGACATATGAGCTAGGATTTGCCAAAAAAGTCCTAAGACACACATGACACTGTTGTGGATTATTATTATTACCCATGTGTTACGCGCTCCATGTCACGTATACTTGAGTATCAGTAAAACGGAAAGAAAATTGACTTGGTTGTGACAAAGTAGCCAAATACTTACGGCTTAAGGGCTATGATTTAGCTACGCATGATGGCTACAATATGGCCACTAGTTGTTGACTTGTTGACATGTTGTCAACCAGTCATTTCAACAAATTTCACAATATGATTTATTGCAAGAAGTAAATATTTCAGAGACACACACTACATATTTTCTTTGAAATATTTAAAAAATGCTTCTAATCTAATTAAAGTATAGAAAATAATATATAAATAAATGAATAAATATTTGATTAATGAGCAATTTAAAAATATTAACTGATCTTTCATGCTTGCTAATGACCATTTTTTGTTTTTAAATATTAACTATCCATAGAGCAAATATGAATGAACATATAAGCTATCAGGAATTTTTCTTTTAGGTTTTTCCTGTTTCATAATTTAAATATGTTATTTTCATTAAATTGGTGACAACTATGCACAAAAAACCAGTCTGGGGATAAAACAGCTTCCTGTCTGACAGACGCCAAGTGGTCAGACTGGGCAGCATCACCTCATCCCCCATCACACTGAACACTGGTGCTCCAAAGGGGTGTGTACTGAGCCCTCTCCTGTACTCACTCTACACCTATGACTGCACAGCCACTAACAACTCCAACATCATTGTGAAGTTTGCGGATGACACTACAGTGGTGGGTCTTATCACCAACGGTGATGAGACGGCTTACAGGGAGGAGGTCAGCACCCTGACCCACTGGTGTCAAGACAACCATCTCACCCTCAACGTCGCAAAGACAAAGGAGTTGATAGTGGACTTCCGGAGGTGCAGAGAAGTACACACCCCCATCACCATCAACGGCGCTGCTGTGGAGAGAGTGAGCAGCTTCCACTTTCTTGGTGTACATCTGGCGGAGGATCTTACGTGGTCAGTACACATAAACAAAACAGTGAAGAAGGCGCAGCAGCGCCTCTTCTTTCTCAGGAGACTGAAAAGATTTGGCATGAGCTTCCGCATCCTCAGGACCTTCTATCGCTGTGCCATTGAGAGCATCCTCACTGGATGTGCTGTACCAGTGTACCTGCACATGTGATGTGACAATAAAAGTGATTTGATTTGATTTGAAACATACAGAAAACGTTTTTTATTTTGACTGCCAGTACAGAAACTTTGCTCTTCTTGCCTTTTCAGTGGCAAAGCTTTAGATGACCTTCTTATTAAAGTCAGGCATGTCTCTGACGAGTTTCTACTCCATGGGGAGCACAGCCAGAGCATTAAGACGATCCTGTGTCATGGTGTTTCTCGTGAAAGTCTTGATCCTTTTCAAAAGCAGAAAAGTACCTCTTGGATTCAGTTATTGTCAGGAGTGTGGTGAGGAGAATCTTGAGAAAACTGAATGTGTCTGTGAAAGTGCTCTGTAGGCTGTTCTTGATGAAAAAAACCCCACTGATACCAGGCACAGCAGCACTATGTTTTGAAAGCAGCTCTTCATGCTCAATGCAGAAGAACCGTTCCATGGCATGCTTCAGGATTGCATCACACGCCTATCAAAAATACATCACAAGATTAAATATGCATTAAATCTTTTTAGATGGAAGAAATTCTACCTGAACACATGCCCATGTCCATGTGAAGTATATGAGTCATAATGTTTAAGCACTATTATTCACACACTTTACAGTATGTTTACTTTTTAGTTGTTTTGTTTTTAACTTAATTCAATATTGGTCATTAATGAATCATTGTCTACATAGTCCTTTTATTACATTAATAATTTTTTCCTATTATATATTATGATATATTTTATACAGAATATATATCCGATGTATGAAGATGACAAAATAATCTTACTAATAATAATAATTGATGATTTAAAATCTGCATCACAACTCTAAAGCCAGCCTCTGCTGTTCTACTAGTCCCAACAAATAACGTAAATTTAAGTTGTTATCATTATTCATTCTTGTTTATTTTATATAATATTTCTAAGTAACATCAAATTTTTCACTTGGATGCTTGTGTTGTGTATGTTCTGAATTACAAAATTGATCCTGAATCTTCCATCCATCTTCTACTGCTTATCCAATGCTTCAATTCAATTCAATTTTATTTATATAGCGCCAAATCACAACAAAAGTCGCCTCAAGGCGCTTCATAGATACAGAGAAAAACCCAACAATCATATGACCCCCTATGAGCAAGCACTTTGGCGACAGTGGGAAGGAAAAACTCCCTTTTAACAGGAAGAAACCTCCAGCAGAACCAGGCTCAGGGAGGGGCGGCCATCTGCTGCGACCAGTTGGGGTGAGAGAAGGAAGACAGGATAAAAGACATGCTGTGGAAGAGAGACAGAGATTAATAACAGATATGATTCAATACAGAGAGGTCTATTAACACATAGAGAGCGAGAGAGGTGACTGGAAAGGAAAAACTCAATGCATCATGGGAATCCCCCGGCAGCCTACATCTATTGCAGCATAACTAAGGGAGGATTCAGGGTCACCTGGTCCAGCCCTAACTATATGCTTTAGCAAAAAGGAAAGTTTTAAGCCTAATCTTAAAAGTAGAGATAGTGTCTGTCTCCCGAATCCAAACTGGAAGCTGGTTCCACAGAAGAGGGACCTGAAAACTGAAGGCTCTCCCTCCCATTCTACTTTTAAATACTCTAGGAACAACAAGTAGGCCTGCAGAGCGGGAGCGAAGTGCTCTAATATGGTGATATGGTACTACAAGGTCATTAAGATAAGATGGGGCCTGATTATTTAAGACCTTGTATGTGAGGAGCAGGATTTTGAATTCAATTCTGGATTTAACAGGAAGCCAATGAAGGGAAGCCAAAACAGGAGAAATATGCTCTCTCTTTCTAGTCCCTGTCAGTACTCTTGCTGCAGCATTTTGGATTAGCTGAAGGCTTTTCAGTGAGTTTTTTGGACATCCTGATAATAATGAATTGCAGTAGTCCAGCCTGGAAGTAATAAATGCATGAACTAGTTTTTCAGCGTCACTCTGAGACAGGATATTTCTAATTTTAGAGATGTTGCGCAAATGGAAGAACGCAGTCTTACATATTTGTTTAATATGCGCGTTGAAGGACATATCCTGGTCAAAAATGACTCCAAGGTTCCTCACAGTGTTACTGGAGGCCAAGGTAATGCCATCCAGAGTAAGAATCTGGTTAGATACCATATTTCTAAGCTTTTCAGCGCCGAGTACAATGACCTCAGTTTTATCTGAGTTAAGAAGCTTCAAAGAATATAGATATTAATAGGCTGAATAGTTTCAGTGGTCAAATAGGTCCATTGGTCTTTATTGTCCCCAATGGGAAATTAATTTGCAGTATGTCCACACATCAAACAACAAACACACACACACACACAAAAAATTGTAGTATATCATATGTTGCATGATCTTGAAGAAGAATGACAGGAAAAAGTCAAATTCTCATGTTCAAGGATCCTCACAAAGCTTCCAGCCTTTCAGAAAACCAAGGTTATGAAAAGGTTATAAAAATGTGTTTTTTGCTTGCGAGTTACGATGAATTGGGCAAGCCAACAACTTTATCATGTTTTATAAGAGACAGTAGCTTTCGTTCAATATTATAATATAGTATTTACTTTAGAGCTTTGGTTTTGAGTTTTTGTGGGGCTCATAAATTGCTCCTGTAATCAACATGCTGTCCAACAGCTCAATCTAGAGTTTCAATGACTGAGGGTTGGGTCTTGTAGAAGTAGGGTTCTTGTTTGCTATTGTTATGTGGTTAATGTATTCTCTTTTTAGTTTATCTGAGGCTCAGGGGTGATAAAATAATTCACCTTTTAGTATAAAATTTAAGCACTGATTGGCTAGGTTTGGATTTCTCTAGACCCCAGTGCTGAATTTCGGCTAGTCTGAGAAGACATACACTATATTACTAAAAGTATTTAGTCCCCTACCCAAAACATTGATTTAAGGTGTTCAAGTTACAGGTGTATAAGATAAACCACCAAGGCATGCAGTCTGCTTGCATTTGCGAAATAATGGGTCACTCTCGGGGTCTCATTGGATTCCAACATAGTGCCGTGATAGGATGCTACCTGTGCAACAAATACAGTCGTGAAATTTCCTTGATACTAAATATTCCACAGTCAGGATAGCCCCATCCTGTTCCAACATGACTGACCCCCAGTGCACAAAGTACAGTCCATGAAGACATGGATAAGCAAGTCTGGTGTGAACTCAACCCGACAGAACACCTTTAAGATGAATTAGAGCAGTAACTTCGAGACAGGCCTTCTCCCCCGGGTCTGCCTGCACAAATGCACTTCTGAAAGAATGGTCAAAGCTTCCCATAAACACACTCCTAAACATTGTGGCCTTCCACAAGAGTTGAAGTTGTCACAGATTCAAAGGGTGGGCTGACAGCATATTAAGCCTTTTGGATTAAGAATGGGATGTCCCTCACAGCCGAATACTTTCGGCCATATATGTTAGATAACATAAGCCTACCTGCAAATTACTTGAAACCCAATATAGCAGCTAGTGAGAAGACAAAATGTACCTTGCTTGCTTGTTCTCTGTCACTAGCAACATACTGACTAGAGCACTATTAGGTTTTGTTTTGCAGTCCTTGTGTGTTTCAGTATGTATTATGCCAGTAGTTTAGTAGTGATTAGTGGGCTCCATTCCTAAAGAAATGTGATTCATTTTGTCTTTTGTGGAAGGCCTGTTGTTCTTCCCATTTGATGTTTGTTATATGTAAGAAACGTCATAAGGAATGAGGAATGTAAATGGACTACTCTCCCGGAGTACTGAAAGCACTGTATACAACATGCCACATTCACACCCGTTCTTCCAAGACTCTAAACTGAGTGCTTTTCTAACGACATTCACACTCCGATGGACGCATCGGAGAGCAACTTCCATGGACACTATCCATGTATCTTTCCTTTATTACCTCAAGTTAGACTGCAAAAATGATCGTTTCCTAATAGCTACTTTCACATTAGGGTAGTGTTGCAAATTTTAATGCATAAGCAGGCTTTGGTTAACATACACAAAAATAAAGAAATAAGTAAAAATAAAAATGTTTCTTTTGACTTGAAAGTCAACCACAATAATTTTGAGATATACAAAGTAAACTGTGACAGTGTTTGTGGAGTGAGAGAATAAAAGTGGCAGAGCAGGGGGGAAATAGAAAGCAGCTGCATTATTTTGGCCCTTTGAAAGTAAACAGCATGCAACATGACCATGATGCAACAGCAGGAAACAAGAGGGTCACCATATCATTTGAAGTGTTTCTACCAAAGACAAAGACGGGCCCTCTGGTGCGCCAAAGCTCAGCTTAAATCTCTTCGAGGTATTTTTTCGATGTTTTGTAACAAACAGACACTGATAAATCTGGAAAGAAAACATACAGAGGGTACTAGGGAGAATGGGAGGAACTGCACTGCAAAGCAGTTTTTAATTCAACTTCTGAATTTGCTACAGGTGGGAGGATGAGATTCATGCACGGAGGGACACAAATTATTTATTTAGAGTTGATTATAGTCATTAATATAGTAAGAGAGGAGAGAAAGCGACAGAGGGAGAGATAAATGAGTGCCATTTGTTATCTACATTAATCAACACGATCTCTGGTGTCAAGGCTGTGGGATGGAGGGAAAATGAAGTGGTAGAAGTGCTGATGAAAAGACATGCAAAGGTTGTGCCACACAGCTATACATATTTCTTTATAATTTAAAGCTTCAAACACAACCAAACAGCTACTGCCAGGCTTAACACAATTAGTGATGTTAGTAGCTTGGGGCAGGCTATGCGTGAAAACAGAACTTATTATTCAGTAAACAAAATATATAGAGTATATATTCCTCTACACTTTATATTCAGCAAAAGATCAACTGAGGATTTATGTTTAAGGTAAATGTGATGTAATCAGTTCTTGTATTTTAAAAAAAATCCATGATTTTACTCTTTTCCTTGTCTTGGTTGGGTGCTACTCTCTTTAAAAAATGTGATGTTTACCGTAAAAGCATCACACTGAGCAGTGCATGTCTTTACACGGCCTGCTTTTGAAGACTTATGTGTAACTTAAATATAATCTATAAAGTATGTGTTCATGACTTAGGCATCAAACACATATCAAGGTAAATATAGCATGAATGTGAAGTTGATATATGACTCTCATGGTCACAGACAGATTCACATTGACACAGCTAGTGTAAAGAATTTCAATCTGACGGCTAATCCAATGTAAACAGAGCTAAGATTTTACAATGAAGTGTGGGCCCTTGATTTGTTTTGGGTTTTTTTTGCAAACTAAAAGTTTTATTGATATTATATTTCACACACCAGCTAAAATTAGAACAATTAATTTTAAGCAAGATGATGGCATATTTACTTATTAAACACATATTAATGCCATAGTTCCTAAACACCAGCTCTCTTAGAAATGATTTTATACAGATGGAAAATGGTGTGCTAAGAAAAAGTGAATAAAGAAATATTATATAGCTTATAAAATATAACACATATAAAGTTTTAATTATTTCCCAAAGAGACACTTTTTCATCTGGTTCATGCCACCAAGCAGCTTTTTGTGGATATTTTATTGTCCACAAATAACAAATGTGTATTGTTTATAGCTCCATCCACTGCATAAACAATAAAATAATCTTGTAGCTTTTATAATGTTCTCTTCAAGGCATAGTTTACCAGGGAAAATATTCTCCAGTACCCATAATGTTGAAGCTACACAACATGGACAAAATAAAAAAATGTGTGCCATATAATATAATGCATCCCAATAAAACAACACTATACGCTATTACATGAGACAATTTTTCTCTCTCTCTTTTTCTAAGAGTCTTAGAGTTGTGACTATATGCCCGTCGGGCAGTTAGTCAGATGCGAGTCTGGGTTTTGTAGAAATCTTTTTATTTTTTGAAATGTCTACCATACCCGAGTAAACAAACCCACAAAGTATGTCATTTAGCCATGGATACAATCTATATTGTAATAATCACCACTCCTAAATAAAACTGAAAACATGACAGGCATTATAAGTTTTTTCATTTAGCGCAAATATTTATGTGGGTCTTGACTGCTGCATATGTGGATAACAGTTTAAATTGTTTTGATTACTAACTGGCTTTATTAAATCCCAAAATTGTCACTAACTTATTATAATAAAAAAATCATAAGCTATTCAAGATGTCTTTATTGAAATTGGAAAATATTATTAAATCCTGCAGTGCTGGAAGCAAGGAGAGAACGCTGATCTTTATAATACAACATAGCTGTTATTTTATTATTGTGTCCAACCACCAACAGCATGAAGGCCATAATTCAGTGGTGCAGAAGAATGACTTCGTATGGTCCATTAAATCCATTCCTCGGGGCATGCCTACACATATGAGCAAGTTACGAAAACAATATTTGCCATATTGAAACCCAAACTGTATGCAGACAATTACACTTTGTGCAATTAAAGTGCAATCAAAAGGATAAATGACAACAATGCCAGTAAATCCATGCCTTTATTGAGTCCTTGATGGTCCCTTAAGTGTATTACAGTTTGTTAATGTGCTGCTCTATGTATTTTTAATTGCCTCATTATAGCCATTGATTTGATCTTCGAGCTGCAGCAAAATGAGGAAGACGTGCTGTCTGAACTTTGCTGGTTGGGTGAGGGGAAAGTCATATGTAGAAACAGACTATTTGGTATCTTTGTATTTCTCATCCAGCCAAGCCAGGAAGATCTCTCTTTAGTCGATAATATGATCCCTGCTTAATACGATTGTTATGTACGTCATTTGTTTCTCAGAGGGGGATTTGAAAAGATGTAGATTCATAATTAGACTGTGTGTAATGGAACAATTGAATTTTATGCAAGGCTTTGCAAGTTCTCATTCCGCACACTAATCAGAAACCAATTTTAGCTGGCATTCAACTGTTTAACTACCATGGAAACACCATGTTACTGAAAAAGAATGAAAGCTTCTTTTTTTTAAAGTTTAACAGCTATATAATTTGTAAGGCCAATAACGCAGAGCTAAGTGCAATAACTCTTACTTTCTATAACAAAATTCCCACCAATTTTACTACAAGTTGTTAATTATCATTAATATTCTGTATGGCCTTTGCCTTTTAGCCCTCTAATTTTACTGCTTTGATAAGCCACTTTTTGAGCTACTTCAGCCAAATGCCAGAGTGATTCTGCTAAGATAAAAGGGAACATAATTAGTATAAGAAGGTAAAGATAATGAAGTGATAAATGCAAGTCTGAGTTTAGATGAAGGTCAGTTGGGAAATCATTGGTTTAATATGAGATGGAGGTCCATGCATGTCCAAAACGTGAAAGGTAAAAATAACACAAGAAAAAGGAAGGAGAACGGCAAAAGAAAGAGGCATGTGTGTGTGAATTAGAGGATGTAAAGGGAGGTGGAAACAAAGAAATTTGATATGGAAAGTTTTTTATTAAAAAAAACAGACATGTAAGCAACTTTTCACCTGCAGAACAGTTTTTAATGTGCTCTTTCTAAATCACAGATTTTTCTTCACCCAAGACTAACTGTGACTGAATAAGAATATTAGCAATAGTAAGAGCAGCAAGAATATTAGCTGTAATATAGAGAGAGAGAGCGAGAGAGAGAGCTACAGACAAATGCAGCCACATTGGTAATGAGCGCTATCAGTACCTTTGCATCAAACAGCACAACACGTGTAGGAAAATGAAAAGTCAATAGCCAGAACCTAAATGTACACCCACATAAGTTGTAATGAATGCCAGCTTTCCCAATAGACAGATGCACAGGTAAATTAAATGGAAAATGTGCTGTGAACAATAATTGAGCTGACCAGTTAATGTAGATGTCAATATTATAGATGCAGTCTTTTATTTGTGTTTAAGATTTAGGTCACAGACATTTAAGAGCGTTGCATAATATTTCAGAGAAAGTTGTACATTTTCATTGTTGTACACTTCAACAAAAAACACACTTCCCAGCTTGCGTGAGTTTCGAATAACTTTTAATTGTTTCCTTTTGTTCAGGTGCCTGCAGTGTGCAACTTGGCTGCACTCTGCAGGCTGCGTACCAAATGACACACACTTCATAAACATTTTGAAAGTTGTATGAATCATAAAATGTCCTCTATACTACAGTATACTCCTCTGTACTACATAGAGGAAAGAAGCTCCTACGTCCTCTGTACTACATCTTATCAAACTCCCACAGGCAATACTATGTCCACTTACACGACTTGGAGAATATGCAACAGTAGTTGCATATTAACAAATATGCATTAACAAATTACACTACATTATTTTTTTTCACAAATGTCCAACATGAATGTGTTCTTTACATTCAATGTAGTGCATTGGTCTAACGTATTCATTATTCATCTGTGTCCCTGTGTTTATAGAAATTCTCTCCATTTTTGCTAATTGGAAATACAAAAACACAACCACATTAGTATAACGTGGGTGCATTCTGCAGACCCCTCCTCTCCTTCCCGCACATCCCACTCAAAGAAAGCCTAAGCTGCCCCAAGTGCCTGTGTGAGCTTCACTCATGCAGGCAATAATTAAAATTAGTTTACTGTCTGTCAGACTGCAAATGGCCAAGATAATAATAGCAATAATAAGCCCAGACAATAAAAATAATAACTGGGAGGTGGGATGTCCATTAATGTGTATTAACATGCCTTACAATTCTATGGGTCCCACACTACCACCACTACAGGGTAATTAAAGGATTTGGTTCTATACAATGTATAACAATGTAAGAATAAGCTCTTCTTTTTTTGCAATCAACCAACTACGACCACTTTCTCTGTACTGTTATATAAGTAATGTACACATTCTCAGCTTAACTCAACCACTCACAATGCAATAGGAAATATTCTTTCATGCTGCACAACTGCTTCCACGATGCTGTTTAGACACCACTCCACAGCCTGTAATGTTGGAACATGATCACCTAGGTGGGTGAAAGGGTATGGCTTCAAAACTCCAAGTTCACTCATCATCTTTATGGTTGGCCATTGAGAAGACAGAGATGACAGGTTCTCACTCACATTAACGAGCTGACAGCAACACAGCGGATGAGAGGGGATGGAGGGATGAAAGAAAGAGGGCAATAAAACGGAGACGAAAAGCCCAAGGCCAACAAATGTACTCAGATCTTCTCAATCAAAAGATGAGGCTTCAGGGGGTTGCAAGCTAAAGGTAGAAGAAGGTCTGTGTGTTTTGTACGGTATTTCTCATTTAAAATACAACTAATTACATATAATGAGCGCTACCTGAATAAATAATATTTGTTTTAACATCACAACACATTTTTTTTCACCTAGAGCTAATATATGACTTTGATTATTTATCCCAGTCTTGCTATCCATTCATTTTTAAATATTTGGAGCTTAGTTTTTGTTTTTTTCTTATTCTTCTGTGCAGATTTAACAATCCAGTATATAATGAGGTGTCAGTGTACCTGTGTCTGGATATTAATGCACTACTCCAAACATTTGTGGCCATTTTACCTTTCCATACCACTAACCATGATGAGCTTGTACCTCTTGTACAAGCTAAAGCAAGCTGTTCCTCTGGTGAGTTTTAGTGATGAATACTAATAAGGAGGTTGCTCAAGTGGAACTTTTCTGCTTCAGATTTGGCAAGTTTCTGGTGAGTGGAAATAACCGCCTTACTTTAAGAACTGCTGAGAAGCCGTATGAAGAGAGTGAAAAGAAAATGAGGATAGAGAGGATGAGTGTTTGTTTTCGTATTTGTGTGTTTTGTGTTCATTCTGGTGATGAGTCAACACAGAAGCAGCAGCAGGATGAGACCAAACGGTTGTGCTGCTAGACAGAAGAAGCTCCTCAAGAAGATTCATTCCGTCCCCTCTTATGTTATTAGTCAGTCTGTGAGAACTTCAAAATGTGATCATATCTGTGGGGGGTTTTCTGTTATGTGGTTACTGCTAGAACTCCTACTGGCATGTGCCTTTGTTTAAGGAGTCGAAGCAATAAGCCAGGGGTGTCGAACTTCAGGCCTCGAGGGCTGGTGTCCTGCAGGTTTTACATCTCACCCTGGGACGACACACCTGAATCAAATGGTATAAATAGTTCATTAGCAGGCCTCTGGAGAACTTCAAACTATGTTGAGGAGGTCATTTAGCCATTTAAATCAGCTGTGTTGGATCAAGCATGGAAGCATGGAGTTCGACGCCTGTGCTCTAAGCTGCACCTGCAGTTTAACTGTACAAGTGTGTGTAACAGAGGGTAACAAGTACATGTCTGACCGAACCTGACCACTGACCACTGTAAACAGCCTGACTAGGCTGGTTGCAGTGGGTTCTCTAGCTGTATAGTTTGAAAACTGGCTGATTCTACTGACTGCAAGACAGGCACACGGATACTTATTCAGACACACATAAGCATTAACATGCTTTTCTTAGTGAGGAAGGGAGCTTTAGGGGGAGTTTTCACAGGAGGAGGTGATCTGTCAGGAATTTCAAGCCCTTGAAGTGTCAGAAATGGAAAGTCTGTGTATATCGATACTGCAAGTGCCCGGACGACCTACAGGAGATGAATATCTATATGCTGCATTAACATCAAATGGAAGACTTTGGATGAGAAGTTTCTGCCTCAAAATACCATTTATGTCACCTGTCAGACTGCAAATGATGTTTCATGTCTGCAGCAACCTGAATTCTGGCATCACCACCAACAACCCAAAGTCAAGTCTTGCTTTTAAAACACTGGTCTTCTAGAACTGAACCAATATAGACTTGCTGACAGCTCCTTTGGAAGATATAGTAAAAGTTATTTCCCTATACCTTATTTGGTCTGTGACCTGGTAATTCTGTCATTATGGTTTAGGTTTTAGTTTTACTATTATTGGTCTTATAAAAAAAATAAAAAAAGAAAACAAAACATAATACTGATCTCGTGATTCATTTTAGAAGAAAACAGATGATCAAATTGTTGCTTTTTTAATTGTTTTTTTTATTGTGACATTTGAAAGTCGCTACCATGAGAGGACACAGTACTTTGGTTTATTCTTTGGTTACACGTATGCCCCAGTCATCACATCCAGTTTTAAAATGCCACAAAGTATCTATTGTGAACAAAACCAAAATGAAAAATAATTAAAAATAGATCCTACTGTGTTTTCCATGTTCCACAACCATAATATATAACAAAAATAATTTGTTTTTCAAAAAGAGCGGGAATTGTATATTAGAAGAACAGAAAACAATGAATTGTAATAACATAAATAATAACATAAAATAACATAATAACATAAAAAAGCTGACCAGGGCCTTCTGTGATCTATTTTTAATTTGATTGTGTGCCAAATATTTTCAGTGGCTGACTGGTCTAGACTGCAGCAGCAGGCTCTTTTACCAAAGAGACATGCTGTTGTAAAAGGTTCAGTCCTGCTATAATAGGCAAGGCCTTCGCTTAAACTTGGCCTTCTAGTCATTTGGATGGTACCACATACTGATCCAAAATGTATTTATATTTCCATATCTTAGCAACAACATTCTCAGTCTTCTGTTTTAGAATGTGGATCACATGTAAAATTAGGACATACATAGTTGTCACAAAACACTATATTTTATTTTTTTTAGAAACACAGTTGCATATCAAAATATGATGTCAGCTATATCTTGTATAAGCATGAAAATGGTGCCAATCATATCTTACATTAGGTTATATTTTGGAATCAGTGCACAGCCAGACCTCATCAAACATTTCATTTAAACCAATCAGACCGAATCAAAGCCAAGGAACGGGGTTACCTACTCTTATTCTAAGTTTTAGGGGATAAAAAATGCCATGGGGTTAAAGACACTGGGAATTGGGTCAGTATTAAATTGAAAAGTCACACAATGAAAGACTGGGGAATTTATATGGCAAGTAGCAGGACCTTCAGTCAGATTTTTCCTTTTAAAAGAATCAGCATTACAAACTTTGGAGACGAACTAGCTAAAAAAAATTATTTTAATTTAATAATATTGTTTTTTCATTTTTAGATATTACATTGACGTTGACCTCCCTACACTGGTTAACCACAGAAAGATAAATATGACATCCAGACCAGAAAATAAATTTAAAAAACATATTTATCTTTATGTATTAACTTATTGCTTTATGGGTATAGTTTCCCACAGCTTTTCATTCATGACCTTTTTAGTGAGTCCCCTGAAACATGCTATATAGACTACATGTGCTTTGTGTTCTGTATTCCTGTAGGACATTCACTAATTCAATAAGAGCTTGGAAAGATGATATAGTCAAGACAAAAGCCCAAAAAGCCCGCCTCTCAGCCTCAGTGAAACACGCCAATGGAAACAGATAGCATTCGGTTTGCAAAACAGAAAGCAGTGGAATGCATTTAGGAATTCAAGTACAAACAATGTCTTAGAGAAATGATCTGGTTTGGAGGTTGTTTAAAGAGAAAATCTTGTATGTCTTTGGTGTATGTCTTACCCACAGTTAGCTGACCAGTCAGTTGTCCCTGTTCATTCCGAGCATTGACAGTCACATTTCTGTCTGACTGGAGGATCAGTGGACTGTCCTATAGAGAAGAGGAGAGAGAGATGACTAAAAGAACATCAAAATGTAGATTTATTGGACTCTCACAAACATAACCACGAATACCAAAATAGCTTCATAGTTTTCATTTACACCTATTTACTTTACTTTCTGTCTGTGCCTTGTGGGCTCTTGCTTCTCTGGACACCTTTCAACCAACCAGCCAGTACTGTCATAACTTGTATCAACTGTCACATTCACTCTTGACTCCCTCTCCTCTCTGCCAGCACCGGATAATCCATTCAAAATGGCATCCATCTGTGATTGTGTTTGCTTGTTTTGAATTGTGTGCCTGCGAAAAGCCAATTATTCTCAACCTAAATGATATAAATACAGCTGTGACCCTGACCTCTGCTTTCCTCTTTTAAAGTCTGACTGGGCCACGCGCTGACGACTTTGGTTTACATTGAGTGGATATGTGTTGCAATGAATGCAAACCTGATGTCTGCCATTTTCATTGGCTTACAAAAACAATCTAACATCGCGCTCTCTCTCTGTCCTTCTCTCAGAGCCACCTCGGCTGTCGCTCCCAGCCCTTCCCAGTCTGCTGACTCTTCCCACTTATATACTTAACCAAGTTTCCACCTCTTTCATTACATCTCTGCACTTGCATCATTTTCTTTTTTTATTCTCTTCCTCTTCCCTGCGTCTCTCACTCTTACCCTTTAAATTGCTTATTTGTTTTGGCTGCATGAAATGAATAGCTCACAGGTGACCCAATTTCTCTGTTGATTTCCCCAAATTAATATCTTGCTGCATTCTGGTCTGAATTCCAAATGAGTATTGTGTTAAAATTGGAAAGTCGTTGATCCGTTGAAATGGGGGGGAAAAAAATCCCCCCCCCCTTCCATCCTCTTCTGACTGAATCTCCCTCGTTCACCCACCCATTCTCTGTCGTGCTATTTGTTATGGATGGATATTTATTGTTCTGCTTATGCAAGTGAAGACCAAATTCCTAATATGTCACACCTGTCTGTGTTCTATTTTAGAGCATCAGGGGCTCCTGGGAGTCACAAATGCAAGCATGAACCGCTGCATGAACATAAGTGTTATGGGTACACAAAGTTATGAACAGACACACAAACACATACAACAGCCTTACACATACACAAGACAACATGTGGCAAACAACGTTTGTGTTTGACTGTACACCTCACATACACACTTTGATAAATGCACATTCTAGATATGAACACATGCAAACATTAACACCTGAAAGGGCACTTAGGTGCAGTTCAAAGCACTCAAGCTTGTGTGCATGTGTATGCAGACACACATAATCCACTCATACAGACTCGGGTAACAAATTTGCCAAACAACAAATGAGTGCTCCACTCAGTTTATTGTGCAATGCATCTCTCTTCTATTTCCTAACACATGTACGCTGGATTAATTATTTTCAACGGGGCGTGTGATAGGCTTCACTGTATTATCTTTCCACTCTGTTAAAAGCGAAGGGTGCTTTGAAAAGTATGACAGATGTAATATGCCTTGAATCATTCCAGCTCAATGGGCGGTGTGGACGAACATGCCTGGTCTTATTGTGTTAGCGCAGGACTCTTTTAAAGCGCAACCATTGATGGGAAGTCTTATTCTATTAAATGCTTATATACAAATCTATGGATATAAGATTTCCAAATAATGACTACATGTTAAACAGTTGCTAACGTCTTTATACGACAGCTGAATGTTGCCCACAATGTATGAAAAAGTAACAATACTGGCTTGTCCTTCTTGATGAGAAAATTGTCAGTTCCCCCTAAAAGACATTAGCAGTAATCAAAGACTGAAAATCAAAAGCTTTCTGTCACTTGCATTCCTAATTCTATTAAAATAAGATCTTTTATTCACTCATTTGACACACAATACCCCAGTGTGCAGCCTTTATTATCTCTGTAGAAAATAAAGGCAACATTTTTACAATGTATTATCTACCCATAGCGCCCACTGTACTAGTTCAGAGCATGTTCCTACCATCTGAAGAACGCTCTACAGACGCAGTCTTCAGATAATTAAAGGCCCATGGCAGCTGCTTTATAAATACTCAACCTGCTGTTACTGTTTGCTTCCCTTAAAGCTACTAAGGGAGTGCTGCAGATCAAGTTTAAGAAAAACCTCAGTTTCAGCAATCATAGTTCATATTTAGTATGAATACTAATTGAGTTACCATTTGGTGATGTTCAGCTTTGCCTATCGCCCAAAAACTATGCCACAAAAGCACACAAACAGCAAACAATAAGAGCTGTTTGTCTCTTTGCTAGCAGTGACACCTAACACTGATCAAACTAGCTCTAATTTACCCAGAACAAGAAAGCACCACTAGTAGCCTGAACAGTATAAAAGACAATTATATGCAAAAACTGGCTCCTTTAAATATGAGCTAGGCCTCTAGCAATAAACAAATAAATAAAATTTTAGTCTTGTTTGCATGGAAAAATACACACATTTATCCTGAGATAAATTTTGTTCTTTTCACACTTTTACCACAGAGTTACACACGCACACACGTATACACACATATAAAACTAGTGCTTTTAAAACACAATTTTAGGGGGAAAAAAGTTTACAATGAAACAATAATAAGTAACAAACTTTATTTTAGTGAAGTAAATTAGCTATGGTTGTCAGATTGTGCTTTTTAAAATTTAAAGACATTGTTGCGGTCCACTAATTAGAGGACACATTTTGGTTGGAGCAACACTGAACCCTTACACCAGTGTAGCAAGAAAAAGAAAAACAAATGTATACAATGTGTATCGTATCAAATGCATAGAAAACAAATCCACCATTACTAGTGCAAAGGTATAGCGTGGAAATATCCATACATATCTCACATATGCTTTGTGTTGGTCATCCATTATTGTCCCTCTGGTTTTGTTGTTAACGTCTCACTCATAAATCTCATCGAATAATGCAAACTACGCACTGAGGAACAAATACAGTCACAAGCACCATACTCTCTCTTGCGAGCTGACACAACATACACCACCGCACCATTAATTAAGTTAATAGTTTAATTTTTGCTTTGATTATATATACAGGCATAGGGCTGTCAGCCTGAGGTAGCCAATGTAATTAGTCAGGTAATAATAAGCTGTAGACGGGTGGCTCATCATCACAGCCTCCAGCCCCCAGTACAGATGGGTCCTAAAAGCAGCTCTCAGCTCTCCTGTTTCATTGGTATGTCACTGACTGCCTGACTAGTCTTGTCAGGACACATGGTTCAAAAGTGATTTTTATTTACTTATCACTCCAGCTTTCAACTCTCCTATCTGTCTCTCGTGATTGGTCTCACAAGCTGTCTAACTTCATACATTAGCTGTTTCAATAGTAATATAGTCAAGCCTCATACAAGATGCATTTGACTGATTCATCTTTGCCGTCAGCATCATAACAGCTTTTAGCTCTCCTGACTGTCTTGCTGATTGCTTGTCTCACTAACAGACTGACTCTAAATGGCTATGGATGTATGCTGAACAAGCGACACTTCTGGCTGTCATGCTAATAAAAAAGCTTTAATCTCTCTTGTCTCTGGTCAGCTCGATTCTCATGTTTGTCTCTCCGACTATCCAAGTGACTGCCTCTTCTGCAATATCCCCTCAAACTCAAACCTTTAGGAATTGAAGATGTTACTTTTTGAATGTGATGCAACATATGAGGAAACTCATTTATGGAAAACGGAGATCTCAACATAGTAGAATGATTATGTTTAGTCTGCTGTGTTTTTATGTCTCTCTATTGATATGTGTGGAACCTTTTCATTATAAATGTCCTCTAAAGCTCTGTTGTTGATGCGGTTAAAATTACAAAGTTGTTTTAATTTATCAGTTAAGTCAAGTATATAGTAAATCGTTCAGGGCTAAACACAATACTAATCAAACACTGTATGATAAAATGCCTGTGGGGTTTCCCCAATTCCTCTTTCAACCTTAATTCAGTTATCTAGCATAGACTATTAAATAAGTAATGTGCTTGGTGGCATGCAGTGCTAATGTGCTGTTTTCTGTTCCCACAGCCAGAGACAATAAACTAGCAGTGCCCTTATGTGTACTCTGGGTATTTGGACTGAATATGTTCAAGCTTCTTAATGGCCATTCATGAACCTTATCATCTATTTAACTGGTCACCAGCGTTCGTTACAAGACTTTTATCTACAGATGTGAGATCTGTGTAATCTGTTCAAATCTCAAGACAAGAATGAGATTGAACCGATTAAAATTTAGCAGTTCGTCCTTTTCTACTAAGTAGCCAGAATGGTGACTATAGAGCTCAAGAGATAGGTTATGTAAGTAAAAACCTCATTCATATTCTCTATTTGGAATTTTGATAATCCACCACAAACTTGTATCCATCCAAAGAAAACTTGCTATTAGCTATGAGAGTGATTAAGTCAGGAATGGAGCACTGTACCACACTGATGACTAGAATATACTATTAATATTATGATACGGATTAAATCTGAGAAAGTTAGAAGTCCTTTGCCGTGGAATCTGGGAATTGCAATGCATTATGGGATGAGCAGTTCCTTCACTGTCAAAAGGAAGGACATTTTTTAAAGCAAATTTCTTCATTGGTTTTATTGACCTCATGGATAGTTGTCTCATTTACATGAGAATTTTCTGAAATGTCCATGAGGAGAATCAATGGGAAATTAACTTTGTGACTACAGCTCAGTCACTATTGACGTTTTTGGGTCATGTGTATAGCATTCTACTCACATCTGATTTACCGTTGTCCCGTAAACCCTGCTTGTACTCAGAGCAATGCATCTACTGTGAATGCACTAATGCACTTAAAATAGCAAGTGCAGAAGTATACCAAATGAAACACAGCAACTGTGTCACCAGGTTTCATTGCAAGACTAGCCTGCACAAAGCAGGTAATTACTCACCACAGAGAGACAAAGAAAAATTAAGAAAACATGAGAAAGCCTGAAGGGCGCGCCTCAAGAACACTGATTAAAAGGGGCGGAGGGTGGGACGAAGAGGTACGGGTACAGAGGGACAAGAGGTGTATGCAGGGACCTCCCGGCTCCAGGGTTGCAGAGTGATAAATCTTACAAAGAGCAACGAGAGAAAAAGAAGAGTGGGAGAAAGATAGAGATGGGAGGCAGAGTAGGGTAAACCGCAGAGCATCTGTTTTAGAGATAGACACACCAAATAGATCTATAAACTGAAGTCGCTACGTCAGCCCTCTGCTTTCTGCTTCTTCATGATAATGTATGGTGCTTAAGCGACCAGTCAACAAAGTCACACAGCTCAAGGAAAATAAATGCCAGCTGAGAAAGAAATACTTCAAGATACTAAAGTTAGATGTACCACTTTTTACAATACTGCATTACAAACTGGAGCTTTCTTAAAATAAATAGTGATTGTAATGTTTATTTTATTTACTCTTTTTTGCTCTCCACATTGGTCTGTATAACTGTATGTCCTCACAACCAAGGCATTTATAATAAAGTATGCCGTTGATATTGAAACATTAACAGGCTTTGAGAACCTAATTCAGAGATCTCATTTAGGGAGACACGCAGAACATCCATATCAGTAGTAACAAATGTGTTTGGCTACATCATGGCCATATAAGTAAATTCTCCCTCAAGTCCTGTGTCCTGTGGAATGCTTGAGGACAGGAAAAGAGAAAAGATAAGTGCAGAGGATAGAGGTAGTGAGGAGAGCAGAGAAGATAAAGTTGCAATGCTCCATTTACCATGAAATATTCTCCTGTGGTTCAAATACTTGAGGTGAAAGAGAAATAACTTTACTCTGTACAAGTTTTTGTTTGTAAAAGTATGCAGGTGGTGACGGTGACTGCCGTTTGCCCGAGTCAATATGTGGAAGAAGTGCACAGTGTGTGTGCAATGTGTGAGACAATATATTTTATATTCTGTCCATGAATATTTCTAAATGCATATGTTGTGTTTGCTTGCATGCATTTCTGCCTGCCTACACAGACGTGTTGGTGCTCATAGATTATTGATCAGGGTCAGTTTCTTAGACCTTCAGCGGCGCACACACAGATACACACTTAAACACGGACTTGCAGTTTCTGAATACTTTTTACTGAAAACAATATAATATGGCTACTTCCTGATTTGACTTTTCACTCTTAAAGGACTCGTACTTTGGTAGTTTCCAATACCTGGGTTTAAGCTTGGTTCTGCAGAGTCATAGATTCTGCACAGCAATCTCAGGAATGAAACTGTATTAAAAAATTAATTGAAGATTTCATACCAATCATTATATCTATTTCATTCCTCTGGTATCCGTCTTTCCTCTTGTGGTTTCCTTTCTGTCCCTGTTCAACTCAATTCTCCAAGGGATCATAACAGATCCCTTTTCATTTGTGCTAAACCCATGGATGTGTGTGTGTGTGTGTGAGTGTATGAGTTCTGCTTTATATATATGTGTGCGTGTGTGAGAGAGACAGAGAGAGAGCAAGCGAGAGAGTCCTTTTTTTTTTTTCTTTAATGGCCACACAGACGCTTCTGTTTAACCCCGTCACCCCTGCAAAGTCAGGACAATCCATTCCATCAAAGCCAGACAGGATCAGGTAGCAGCTACCAGAAATAAATACTTACATCTCGGGTCTATGGTTAGCCTACAGGCGGCAGGTTTACTGCTAATGTATATCAGTTATCATTGCTGGTTTATCCTTTGCCTCAAGGTTATCCATTTCGAGCCTAATGTGCAAACGGTAAATTGCACATAACTGAACCTCATGTGGAAAAAAGTAATAGCACCACCGCTGTCTGTAGCCGGATAGTTTTGTTTTTCCAGTCACTGATGTATGCAGTCAGAGAATGAAATTATAATAATATAAATCCATCTGTTCCAAAGTGACCAGTGAGTTAAATGTCTTTCACTTTACCCTCAGTACTTACTTTTATCCTGCTCAACGCCACAATCCTATAGTAATAACCACTGAATAATGTATGCTAGGCCTTTCCTACTTACCCTAGAGAAGCAGTGTTGGAAGGATATGGCTGCTTCAAATTTAATACTCTGATTCACTGGGGGCTTGAGGCTGGTGGGAATTTTCATGTTCCTATTTTCTATAAAGACCCAAGCCTTTTAAACAGTACAAGAAAAATGCTGTCCAATTCTTTGTCCGCTTAGAAAAGCTTTGAAGACGGAATCAGGCAGAATTTCCAAGATGTTTCAGAACTTTTTTTTTTCCAATGGACCAAAGTTTTAGAGTGTTTATCTTATAGGATTTGTATAATTTATTCTGTGCCAAAAACCAATTAAGTGTAACAATTAGCTCTTTGGCTGCAAAATGATAAGTCACTAAGCTTGTTTAGCCGTGCAAATTCCATGCAATTTTATCACTCTTTGCATGAAGACAATCAAGCAAGGAAAATAATTGTTTTTTCAAACCCCATCTCTAACATCCTTTTGTGGGGCAACCTTTGTGCTTGCATTTCGTTTCCAAACTGAGGTTTTAATCAGAGCTCCTCTGGGCTTTTTAGCTCATTTTCTAGCAGTTCAGTATATCTTGTGGTTTGTTAGTGTCTCATTGCTGTGACAGGGATTTCCTGATGTTGGCCTCTCCACAGAGCTCTGAGCCATGTGATGAAATCCCCAGTCGAGTTGCTGCCTTCATAATTACTGGGAATGGTTTACAAGGGTGGGACATAAGAGAGATGAAGTGGATTCTCTTGATGGCAAAACATTGAATAAAATGGGACATGGGAATGGTTTACAGAGATGAGAGGAGAGTGTGAGAGCGACAAGTGGGAATTTACATACTGAGGAGATATAAGATATGACAACGACAAAAAGGACAGAATATAGTTCCAACCCGTGGACTCAAAAAAAAAAAATACCTGTTGGAAATCATTTGTTTTTTAGTAACATGCACTGAATACAATGTTTCATTACGTGTCACATCATGTTCATACTAATTCCTGCCTGCCATCTAAGTACCACAGAGATGCAAGAGTGACTTGGACTTAATTTGTTCATAATATCTGCCTCCTTACAGGTAAGTGCAAATTACAGTTGACTTGATCCAGATGACATGAGGAGTCACT
The DNA here is from genome assembly GCF_056152115.1 of Neolamprologus brichardi. NCBI lineage: Eukaryota > Metazoa > Chordata > Actinopteri > Cichliformes > Cichlidae > Neolamprologus > Neolamprologus brichardi. Next base: position 24,910,147 of record NC_142109.1, on the reverse strand, counting down.
CAATAGTTTAATGAATATAAAATGATTCTGGATTAAAAACATAATCTGATTATTATAACAAGTTACAAAAATTAAATATAATGTATAGCATTGCTAACCTTCAGAGTACACAGTACTCAGTTTTATTCTATTTCATTCACTCATTCATGAAAACCATCTCCTTGCAACATATGCTGTTAAAACATAGCAAACCTGTGGATGTTGTGATTATTTTTTTCATTTATTTTTGACAAACTGCAATTGGAGTAGATAGTAAACTACTATTTGCATTTCAGCATAGGCTAACAGCGCTTTTTAAAATTTTTTTATCAGTGCACCATAAATTTAAAAAAAAATACAAATACAGTGCAACATTGTGCTGCTTTTGTCATGATCCAGGTCTTTGACGTGGCATTTTTTATTTTTGGGGGGCTTTTTTTATAATTTAAGTTCATGCTCTGTATTATACTGTTCTGAGTTCAGTATTTCCTAGTGCTTCAAGAACTATAGTTCTAGTTCTTGGTTTCTTGTTTGACGATGTTGGTTCCCTTTCATGTCCTAGTCTCGTCTCTGTGTTTTTCTCTCTGTCTGTGTCAAGTTCATTTCCTGCTTTATTTTGATGACAAATTATCTCTTGTGCTTTGTATTCAGTTGTACTTCCCGTCTAAATGATGGGATATTAAAGAAATTCAGTAACAATGACCCAAAGGTAAGAAAGTCGAAATAGGACACAATACAAAGACACATTTCTTTTATCTGTCTTTTTTATTTTCTTCTTACTGTCCTCCAACTTTAACTGTTCTCTCATCACTTAATTTTTTTTAAGTTGTCTAGTGACAAGCTTCTGCTTATTTATTTCTTTGATATATATTGCTTTGATCTCTATGTAATGTTTAGCCCTTACTTTTTATTCCCTTTGTTGTGTTACTTTGTTTCTAGTCTTTATTTTCTTTACACTGTGAATCTGCATTCACTGCTCTTTGACATCTAAACAGATTTTTTCTTTTTAAAAAGTAAGGAACTGAAGGATTTTAAGTGCATCAGAGATTGTACATAACTTCCATGTGGGTGGATAGATAAGACTGCATGAAATCCAGTCCTAACAGATGAAGTTGTCCCTCTCTATCCCTCTCTCTAGTTTAAGTCTTTGCTTTCTTTATATTAGGACTTCCTATAAGTTTTTGGTTTATATAGTTTTACTCTACAGCATATCATACACACTAATCTGGGTCTTTATCTTCCTGGAGTCCTAACCAGCAGTTGTCCTGTATGTCTTAACAACTGTTTATGCATTACCGTTTATCAGGACTGCTATTAAGCAGTGCTTACTTAGTCAAACCAAAAAATAGACATCAATTAAAATACACCAAAGTAAACTGATCCCTCTCCTTTCAGCTCAAACAGTGCTCTGTCATAAACCTTTTTGCTTGTTTGCATCCATTCCTATTTTTGCATGAAGCACGCTTGCTTTGGATCCCACTGGAAACCGTAGCGTGTCTCCATTTCACAAGTTTGTCAGTCCCACATTAACAATGACTAGAACCTTCCAGCAGCTTTTTAAGGGTGCCTGTACATGTGTATTGTGGATAAACCTCAGGTCTTTGGCCGGAGACTGACGCTAGACAGACTGTAGTTGGCTCTGCTTTCACAGCTCTTAGATTAGCTAGGAGCTGTGCCAGGTGTGGAAACAGAGCTACAACTAGCAAACAGATAAACTTCTGTGATTTATCATTGTAACAGAGGTTTTCTCTTATTGACCACTTTGGCCAACATATGTGTAGAGAAGGAGGAGAGCAGTGTGAAAATCTTTTTAATAATACCTTTAGCACGTTAGGAAGGAAAACCTTGATGATGCAGAGGAGATATCGCATCAAGTTTAATAAAACAGGCAACAGGCAACAGGAACAGGCAAGCCAACGCTTTCATACTAGTGTCTCTGAGAAATCATATTATGTTCACCAGTTGCTTTGTCAACACCCCACCTGGATTTTGATACGTTATGTTTGCCAATAATAGTTTAGGTGTAGTCAAGTGTTTTCAAGTACCGTATTTCCCAGACTACAAAGCGCACCTGAATATTAGCCGCACAAGCTAAAATCAGGGGAAAATCCTGTTTTGTACATACATTAGCCGCACCTGACTAAAAGCCGCAGGTGTTTCAATGTTGACTTATCATATGTAAGAGAATATGCACAAAGGGAATTGTCAGGAAAGAGATGGCTGTTTGGAGACACACCCCTTTTATTAATATTTTGAAAAACAAGTTACGGGTACATATTTGCATAACTTTTTAGGTATATGTACAAGTACCGGTAAATACAAGTACGAAACATGTACTGTGCTTCATAAACGAGTAACAAATGTAGTACATAACAATAACCTACAGCACACCAGAAAAATAGATTCAGCCTACCTTTTAGGCTCAGGTGCAGTGACGCGGCTTTAACAAGAAGAAAAGTCAGTCATTCACCACCATCTTCCTGCGCACTAAAACCACCAAAGTCCTCTTCTCCAGTGTCGGAAACGAACAGGCTCAGGGTGGCTTCGTCATCCACTCTCCGCTTCTCTCCTTCGTTGTCACTTTCAAAACCAAACAAATCCTCGTTGTCAGTGTCAGAGTCGAACACCCTCTGATGGGCCGTGGCGGTGTCCTGCTCTCCATCATGCAGCAGTCCAGCCCTTCGAAATCCGTTGGTGATCATGGATGTTTTCACACTTTTCCACGCTGTCAGAATCCACTGGTGGAGTTGGGCATAACTTGCTTTTCGCAAGTTTATCGCCGCTCATCATCCACGCCTCCCGCTGAACGCGTTGCGCTACTTTCAAGTTTGTTTTTCGCGCTACTTCGTACGGCCTGGCGGACGGACATGTGACCAACATACCACTCTTGAACCCCGATCCTTCCACCAGGCAACGTAGTGCCGGAGAACAGCTGAACAAACAAAACAAATCCTCTTATGATATCACAAAAATCATGGACAATCCTTAGAAAAGCCGCACCTGACTAAAAGCCGCAGGGTTCAAAGCTTGTGCAAAAAGTAGCGGCTTATAGCCCGACAATTAAGGTAATTCTCTTGTGTGTGTAATTCACACACACAGTGAATTTCACTGAATTCAATTTCCAAGTGTCTCATATTTGGCCCTTGGATTAAAGTTTAAGGGCATTTTCATTTATTCTCCTATGTGTTGTAATTTCAGAATTCAGGTTTGTTGCATATGGAACAATCCTCTGGCTAAGCTATGAATCGCCAGTTTAATTACAGACAATTTATTGTTGGCTGGAATACTGAATTTCCCAAACGCCATCTTTAGAGCCTCATACTCATAGAATTTTTCCATTGTTTTGCTATGATAATTGGCTTTCCTGTTTTACAGTTCTGCCAAGTTCCAACATCTTAAGGGAAAACAGGCTCTTCAGTTATCACCTCAGTTGTACCAGTTTGGCATTTGAGTACAGCACAGGGATTCTCTTAGTGGCAGATCTATTGCTATGTTACTGCGCTGGCTCCAGATCTGTCTGTCTGTCTGTCTGTCTGTCTATCAGTCTTTCTGTCTATCAGTCTGTCTGTCTATCAGTCTTTCTGTCTATCAGTCTGTCTGTCTATCTATCTACGTCTTCATTCCTTAATTCCTTAATTAAATTAAAAATTAAATCTAAAGTAGCTTAAATTACCTTAAATCTATCTAAGCACTGAGGTCAGTAGAGTCGAAAAGAAAGACTTCAGCTATTCTGGGGATTGGATTAGACCCGCTTCAAATGAGACATATATGGTTGGCCATAACCTTTCCCCATTCAGTGTGCAATTCTGTTATATCTATTTGATTATGTATATATTCAGTCTTTTCTGAAAGGTTGTCTGAAGTTCCTCAGAACGTTTACATTTTTTATGTATATACTTTGCTAAAAGCACAAACAAGAAATTGTTGATAGCATCGATTCTACACGTAAAAATTTTTGGGGGCAATATGGAAAGATCACATAAGAAATGATGTTGGTGTTATCTACATAAAAGTGTTATGTAGATAACACCAGCTTAGATAAATCACCTGGCGAAAAGACTTCAGGAAAACTGCACACATACTCCCTCATCTAACAAATCTTTGTACTGGAGAATTGCAACAAACCAACAATCCCTAAAACAACAAAACAGCAAAAAGAAGTTTTACTGCTTTGATGGCAGGGAAAAGACACACCAGAGTCTAAATATGGCCTGACCTGTATTTGTATAGCGCTTTACTAGTCCCTAAGGACCCCAAAGCGCTTTACACATCCAGTCATCCACCCATTCACACACACATTCACACTTAAATATCTTGAATTTATTTATTTTCTTGAATTACTCACTAGACCTTAAGCATTAACTGCTGTCCCTTCAGTTTACATTAAGGTTTCTGCCCATGCATTTGTAAATGTATCACTCAGACTGAGGCTGTTTTTTCATCATGACAGGAAATTTGCCACCTGTAATTTCCAGAAGTTCTTAGCAAAATATTATTAACTTTATTCCCCTTCTTGCACAAAGCATGCTACTATAGTGGTTTTAAGATTAAATGGGTCTGCCCAGGACAGGACAGGACTTTGCTATAGGCAGCTCAAGACCTATTTAGCTACGGAATAAAGGCGTCACAGTGGTGTATAATAAGTATAGCTTACATAGCTTGCATGAATGATATTTACTTCTGTGTAAAAGCAAAACCAGACCTGCAGAGAACTTGCCTAATGTGAACACATCGTTGAATTTCATGGAAATTTGATTATGATGAGTATGCAGACTCACCGGTGGACAATGGGCTATTCTGTACGAGTGAGACAAAAGTTTTTATTTATTTTTGTGTTGTGCTTTTGCTGGGAAACTGGGTCATAATTGTAACGTCAATGAATTACAACTGACTAGAGCTGCCTATGCTCCAGTGCAGAGCAGAAAGTTGCCTTTCAAGCTAGTGGGTGGGGGAATTGTGCCCTTTTTAAACTGAAAACACAGGTATTTGGTCGAATATTAGCTTCTGGGAATTTGTGTGCTTCAGTAATAGCTGCCTGCCACTTCAGCTAAGTTAGCACATACTGTTGTACTCACATTAATGTTACATACACACGCATGCAGCCATAGTACAATATGTAATTTGGGATGATCCACATTGTACCAGTGATCTGCACACTGGTAATTAAATTGAATCTGTGTGTCTTCTTACTGCAAGAATGTGTGTGTATGTGAGTGTGGGTGTGTTTAATGTCATAAGGCCAGAGAAGTGTAATGCCACACTCCTAGTTAATTAATTCAAATGTCCACCCTTAATTAATTTCACACGGTGGAGTGTTCCCATGGAAACAATGTGTGAAAACATAATACCTGTAGGCCCAAGGTGTGTGCTTGGGTGTGCGCAAACACAATGACTGTCAGTTAGGTATATTTTAACAGCGGTAGGCCAGAGAGTAATTTTAGCACAAGCACATCAAAATAGAATATATGAATGAATGGTAGTTGAGTGTATAGGCAGATATGTCTGTATACATGTGGAAGTGTGTGTAAATGGAGTTTTTTATGAAGACTAAATTTCATATTTATTGTATTACTTTATATGTACTTTAAAAAGTGTGTATATATTTATGTGCTGAATGATAACTGGCTAAGCAGAATCTATAACATAGTTTAAAGAAGACGTAAAGGAGTGGATATTGCTAACAGGATTTGACCATACCAAACCAACCGCTCTACTTAAAAGTGACCATGCTGTATTCAAGCCACATGTAGTTACCGTATTTCCCGGACTACAAAGCGCACCTGAATATTAGCCGCACAAGCTAAAATCAGGAGAAAATACTGTTTTGTACATACATTAGCCGCACCTGACTAAAAGCCGCAGGTGTTTCACTGTTGACTTATCATATGTAAGAGAATATGTACAAAGGGAATTGTCAGGAAAGAGATGGCTGTTTGGAGACACACCCCTTTTATTAATATTTTGAAAAACAAGTTACGGGTACATATTTGCATAACTTTTTAGGTATATGTACAAGTACCGGTAATTACAAGTACGAAACATGTACTGTGCATCATAAACAAGTAATAAATGTAGTACATAACAATAACCTACAGCACACCAGAAAAATAGATTCGGACTACCTTTTAGGCTCAGGTGCAGTGACACGGCTTTAACAAGAAGAAAAGTCAGTCATCACCACCATCTTTCTCTTCTTCCGCACTAAAACCACCAAAGTCCTCTTCTCCAGTGTCGGAAACAAACAGGCTCAGGATGGCTTCGTCATCCACTCTCCGCTTCTCTCCTTCGTTGTCACTTTCAAAACCAAACAAATCCTCGTTGTCAGTGTCAGAGTCGAACACCCTCTGAAGGGCCGTGGCGGTGTCCTGCTCTCCATCATGCAGCAGTTCAGCCCTTCGAAATCCGTTGGTGATCATGGATGTTTTCACACTTTTCCACGCTGTCAGAATCCACTGGTGGAGTTGGGCATAACTTGCTTTTCGCAAGTTTATCGCCGCTCATCATCCACGCCTCCCGCTGAACGCGTAGCGCTACTTTCAAGTTTGTTTTTCGCGCTACTTCGTACGGCACTACGTTGCCTGGCGGACGGACATGTGACCAACATACCATTCTTGAACCCCGATCCTTCCGCCAGGCAACGTAGTGCCATACAACAGTGGAACAAACAAAACAAATCGTCTTACGATATGACAAAAATCATGGACAATCCTTAGAAAAGCCGCACCTGTCTAAAAGTCGCAGGGTTCAAAGCTTGTACAAAAAGTAGCGGCTTATAGCCCGACAAGTACGGTAAATAAATTCCTCTCATGACAGATTATGCAGTCTACATGACCTGGTGATTACACTCAACACATGCTTTAAAACACTTCAGTAAACGGGCACTCCGTGGTTGAGAATGAAACATCTCTATCTTGGCTGTCCCTTTACCCAATATAGGCCCTCATTTTTCCACTGATGCTATCATTGAAAATATCTATGGGCTAAAAGATAAATTTGACTGTACAAAGCTATCTGCTCGCCTGATCACTATGCCAATTACTACTCAGAAACCAAGATTGGAGGGTATTCAAAGTTGAAAATACAGAGAAATATCAGCTCTTCATGCTTTAAAGCGAAGCATTGCGATTCTTCTTTTTGCATAAATTATGGCTGCCATAATATATCTGAGGTCATGGTTTTTTACTGAAGGATAGAACAAGCACAGTGCTAAATGGGGCTAACTTTAGATTTAGGTAATAAAATCGAAAATAAAACAGCACTCAAGAAGAAGCCCGGCCAGCTATGAATGACCCTGAGTGTGTGTAGTTCACTAAATCAGATGTTAACTGGAGTGCTGGCACAGAGTTGATAGCCTTGTGCTCAATAGTTACTACTGTCTTTATGCCAGCAATGCAGCAATTATGGATGTCGAGGGATGTGCTGCCTTGAGCCAGGACTGGTTATAAGGAAATGAGTTGTTCAAGAGAAGGTATTGCTTTTTCAACATTAGCACTAGAGTAAGCATGTTGAGTCAGATTTAGAAAGGAAAGGCTTAGGAAAATACCCCAGTCTTATTTTCCCCTTTTTACATTGTGTCAAGGTTTCAATAATATAGGCCAATATTATTACACTAATCTCCTTAGCAGGCTTTTTTTTTTATTAAATTATATTCATCCTTGCAGTTTTCGTGGCTATGAAAGTGCAGTAGAGCTCAGTACTCTGCACACAAATTAAAAGTTCTATGCTGAGTTAGTTTAATTCACTTTGATGTTGTCCATATAAATATGTAGGATAAAGCATTTGGATGCTACAACACCATCTTGTTGGCTAATGCAGGGTTTTTGGTTTGCTGCCAAAGGCAGAGTTACAACTTGACAAGAAACTTGGAAGAGTATTTTGATGGACTTTAGGTCAAGCGATTTTCATTTTAATGACAGCATTATTAAAATTCTTAGATTTAACATGGTATGGCATGATGTGCCCTTTCTCTCCAGTCAAGTTTTGTGATGAGGGGATTTGTTGTGGCTTTTAGATGATGTGACCTCTGAGACAGCAGCTCGAGGGAGGAATTGAATGGTCTTTAAGAGCAAGGGATTAATATTCTTATTCATTTTGTCTCGTTTCCTCTCTCGTCTCTAGGGCCAATGTGACTTTCATTCTTCTGACATTCTAAAAAATGCTATTAAATGTTAATGGAGTCTATTTTTACATGGGTCATGACCACATCTGGGACACACATATGTATCAGAGACTTGTACAATGGACACACAGGAATTTGGACATTTGCCCAGACAGGACAGACACAAACATAGAATCGAATATAACAGCACATCTTGCAGTGACTCTATGCCGGTTAACACGGGGCTTGCCCCACAGTTTGAGAGCGACTGTTCTAGCCTGGCAAAATTTAAGGACCTTGTAAAGTTAGTCAAATATGTTCTGAATTTAAAAAATAAAAATATTGCTATTGCTATGCTGTGCATAATGAAATACTGACCGTGTCTAATATCCCTCAAATTGCATCAGTCTCTCTCTGCTGTGCACTTTCAATGACCCATATCACAAACAATTCAAATACAATATTTCTAGCTATTGTACTTGACAGTGTGTCCAATTTTTATCATGTTTTATTTTATTCATTTACTCATTTTAATGAAAGGTGACCCTTTGATGGAACGACAATGAACAAAGATAAATAGCGCTGTAGACATAAAAGCATGCCGAGCTCTATCCCAAATAAAATAGCGTAATGAAAAACTATAAAGAAACCAACCTACACCATGTGCTTCAGGTGATTTTAATTAAAATCAAGTGTACTTGACAGCTGAGCTTTGAAACCTTTTCTTAATTATTAACAAAAGATGTAAACACGAAAACAAATGAATAAAACATTACATGCAGTTATCCTTCTGAGAAAGTTGTGAGCGTGAGCTCTCGTAAGTCACATGCTATCAACGTCAAGCAAAACCGCGTGATACCAGCCACAGTGCAACAGTTCCACAGCAACAGCCTCAGACTCATAGTTTATACTAAGGTCTGCATCCGTTCAGTTATATTTATCTGAGACTGTTTACAATGCTGCAAAGTCAAAATCAATAGGTCCTGCCAAGACAGGAACAGCCTAATGCTCCATTAGAACTCTCTGCTATTCAATTACAGCGCCGGAGTTGGAGAAGTTTCAGCTAGCTCAGGTCCCCAGAGGAGAACCACAGAGAAAGTATGAGGCAGAAAGAAGGAGTAATAAATCTAAAACTGACAAACAGCAAAAAATAAAGTTATGGCACCCATCCCCTGTATGTTTCAGCATTCCTTGAAGCTGCAGTACAGGACATGGAAGACTGGAGTTCTTTAATGATTGCTGCTTTGAACTTTTTTGTTGTCATTTTATATCATTGTTCCTATTTTTCAATCTCACACATCTCTTTTCCATTTTTTTTGTTTTTTTTAATAGGTTTTGCTCCATATGACATGATTGTTCCTACACCTTACCTAACTCCTTTTACATATAGATCTCCACTGTGTGTGCAGGTATTTTTTTTTCCTTCCCAGGAAGTGAAGCCCTATCCAGGCAGTCTACTACATCTAACTATGCCTGTCTCTGGGGAGCTAGCATCAGTACAGGATTGAGAGAGAAATACAGACCAAGAACTGACGTAGCAAGAAGGGTACAGTGCCAGAGAGAAAGAAATGTCATAGACAGGGGGTAGAGAGAGAAAGGCCTAATAAAAGGGAACAGAGGCACATAAAAGAAAAGCTGAATCAAAAAGAGAGGGACAGCAAGAACAGAATAAATGAAGTTTTCTGTGTGCCTCCCGTGGTGGTGATAGGTCCTCATGGGGTCCCTGTGGGGACAATTATAGGACCTACTGGCAAGAGTCAGTGTTTGAGTGTGTATGTGAACGGATGCAGTCATGTATCTGTGTGTCACTAGGGAAAGATCTTTGTGGATGTAAAATAGAAAGAGTGAAATACAGAAGGACTAAAAGTTGAAAAACACCAAAACACCATGAAGCATCCCCGAAAGCTACTTTTAACATCATCCCAAAGCCTTTGACTTTTAGTCTAATAAACACCGAGTTTTAGATTCAGGAGGGAAGTAAAAGGAGATTTTGTACTTTAAATTTGCTCAGCTATTAAAGCTAGGATATTTTTTGCTAAAATGAGTGTGCTCCAGGTGCTGAAACAGATTAATGGTATTACCTTTGATTATTAAAACAGTTTTTTTCCACAGGTTTTACATTTAATTTCTTTTTGTTCAATGTCGTTGTGGCGGGTTGTGGTTTGTGGCTCAGCTGCAGGGGAGGGGTGGAGCGGTGGGCTGGGGTGGGGGTCAGGGGAGGCTGACACACACCTGAGCTCCATCAGTTGATCATGTCTCCCCTATGAACGATGTGCCAGGACCTGAGCTGTGGTTGTGCGTGTGGCTGGCACACACCCACATCCGACCGAGTGTTGGAAAAAATCCACAAACAAATAAAACGTGTAGTAACATGTGAACTGTGTGTGCGGGTCCTCATTCATGTCACAGTCATCTTTGCAAAATGTGTTCAAATATGTTGCATTTTTGTTTGGTATAGGCTGTTTGACTTGTGGTTTAGGCTCAGTGTTTAACTTTTTTCTTTATATTGCTTCCGTGACACAAGCTGGATGGGGTGGAGTCACATGACAACATATCCACTGAGGAAAACATTAACAAAAAAAAACAGAAGTACTTAGATTAGTCAGATCACATAGATTACTAATTCTGAATGTTGGGTTTAATTAATTTTTGATTAATTGCTCAGCAAAAATTAAGTGGAAGCAGCAAGTGTCCTACACTATGCAGCTCTACATTTACTGTCAGAATGCATACAAACTAATGTGTCTGGTGTCTTCCAAGCATGGCTGGCACCTGGATTAACCATTAATCTGTTACGGGCCTCATTCTGTGCCCACACAGCCTTTATATGTACTGGGTACACCATACAAGTATGCTGGGAAGTACTCAAACACTGGGAATGTGTGCTGATGGTTTAGTTGTGCTCTAGGTGTTATTTTCTTCCTCATTTGTTCTTCTGGTATATGATCATGACCTGCAAATGTGCATGTGCACATACACCCCCACACACACAAACAGCATAACCTCCAACTGTTTCTCCCCCAAAATCTCTGAGCACATCATTAAAACCTGGCTTAAAAACAAATCTAAATAAGTTTGCTAAAAGGTTTATTTTGCCAAATTTGTGAGCAATGCTGATTTATCTGACCTCACACTCAGCCTACACAGCAATGCAACAAAAATACACTGTATTTATACCATTTGTCTTTCCCAATGTACTTCAAATTTAAAGCCAGAAAATAAAAATGTGAAACACAATCAGAGGTCTACAAACAACATGCTAAAAATTGCAATTCATGTTGGGATGTTAAACTTGGCATAGTTAGATCTGGTATTTTCAGTCTTTCTGAAGTTGTTCTTTATACCTGCATGTGTCTCTTTGCCTCCCTCTCACTTCTTTACTTCACTGTGACCTCCTTTCCCTCTTTTTTCTATTCCTTCCCTTCCTCTCTCAGCGATTATGTTTGTCTTTCTTGCACTCAGCTTATACAACCCACCCCTCCAATCTACTTTCTCCCCATGTCTCTCTTTCTGTTAGTGTGTGGTTTATATGCAGTTTTCTGTATTTAGCTCTCACTTGGAGTCACAATGTTCCATTTAATGCTCTGACAATGCACTGCTGGGGGATGGCCTCGATTATGCAAAATGTTTGTGTGTAAAGATGTGATGTTTTTGAGCAAGACATAATACAGCTGTGTGGGAGGGATGTCATCTTCATCCTTTTCCTCTGTTCTTTTACATTTCTTTATATCATATATTTTTTTCTAAAATTGAAAAAGCTATTAAACTTTTCATATTTGCAGTATGTATTTACTTTTTTGGATTATCAAACTGTCTTTTGGACACCAAACAGTTGTGTTGAAAATTAGGCTCATATTATGGGAACAAATCATTTAGTGAAAAATAAATTTGTCACAGTTCTGATTGAAATTTATTCTTTATTACAATCAAATATTTTTCCTCTTCAGATCCTAGACTTTTTCTGGTGAACAGCTAAACACATATCTGAGCTGAAGCCTCCCACTGATCCCACAATTTCAGGCTCTATTTTCTATTTTCTCCCCTCTTTTTGTGGCCCCATTTTTGTGAGGGTTTTTTTTCTAACTCTTCCCTTCTTTTTGATGGCTTGTAGAAATACTGTATCGCCCAAACTATACAAAACCTCTGAGTATTAATTAATGTAGCAATCTCCTACCATGGTTGCCAACACTTGAATCTTCTTTGTCTAAGGAGGTTTTTTTTGTTTGTTTTTTATTGCAGAACTTCGTACAGCTGACTACTCATTTAAGTTCAGTTGGCTGAATAAACTTAAACCAAATCCTAATTTAATGTATCTGTGCATTTCTTGACCATTCATTTACATTTCATAGATTGGAAGCACCTGGTTGGAGAAAAGGGATGGTATGTATTTAATAAAAAGTTTTGTTCTGACAAAAAAAAAAAAAAGTTATCTGCAGTTGAGAAATATTAGCAAAATAATAAATGCTGAACTACATCACTATCTGCATTAATTGCAGACATCTATTTTGGAACACTCTGGAAAACACCAATGACAGAACCCTGATGGTTGTGCATACATAAGCATTAAAAAGTCCACTAAGAGCACTAAGAATACTGACGTTTTCAGCTGCATAGATATTTATGGATTTTTCTATATACATTGCATTTTATTCTGCAGAGCAAATACAAGCTAAAATAGGCAGTGTTGTCAGAGCAACAGATGTATTTCACATCATTAAAATGTTCAAAGTGTCTTAGATTTGCATTATAATTTCGCAGGATAACATATCCTGTACACATCTGGCGTAAAAATCTGTCAAATCAAAAATGTGGAGCTACCCCTTGAGAATAAGGGAGCAGAAGAAAGTCACTATATTTCAATATATTTCAGTTGTTCTTTCAGTGAACAATATTTTCTTGGTTGTTTTTTTTAAACAAAATGTATGCTGATACATAGTAATAACTTTGCTGTTCTTTTGTCTTTAATGAGCTTTTAAGTTTTTCGTACTACTATAGCCACGTGCCAATAAATAAATACACAAACAACACAATTTGTATTTACAAAGGTTGTGAATGGGTGTGATTTGAACTATTACATACTTGCAGACTGTAGAAAAGAGACAAGATGACCAAATATCATGTATAACAATTCATAATGTCCTATGTTTATGATTTCAAAGGAAGCTTATTCCATTATGTAATTATTAGGGCCAGCTTATATAGTAAAGGCATTAGTATTGCATATTTGTTTATTCATGGTAGTTTTTTTTATGGTTAAGTTTGGGCATGCTGTGTCATGGAAAGTTATGGATATTTATTCAGTGATCGTTTCGATTCTATGAGAAGTTGTGGGGTATGTCATTGCACAATTTAAACTTTGGAATGACTGTCTACTAGAAAAAACTTTTGAAAAGGAAATTTGTCATCAGGTGCATTTTAGCCTTTGCATTTGGGGGAAATGTTTTCTCTTTAAATTAGATGCAACAAAATTTCTGTTATGTATCCAGGAAAAATCATATGAGTTGTACTGCCCAGCAGGTGCTAAACAGTGTAAGATAAAGCGACATTTGTAGCTTTTTTTTAATTAACTTTGCAATATAATCCCTTATCACAGCATTTTCTCCTGCACCTTATTTTTCCTCCTAGGCTTATTACTTTTTCTATTCCTTACTATGGTTCTGTATCTGTTCACAAAACAAGCAGTAGAACTAAGGTCCTTAAGGAGATTATTATTATTAATTTTTTATTTATTTTTTTTTTTTTTGGGGGGGGGGGGGGGGGGGTACTTCTTATGCAACATGCTCTCCCTGAATGCAACCAAACTTCACAGTAAAAGTGTGGCAACTGTCAATATTAAAATAAGAGCATGCATGCTGTTTAGAAAATGTGAGGGCAACCTGCTGTTTGCTTTCATGTAAAGCAATGTATTCATACAGCTCAAGCACACAAACTTGCAAATACACAACTATACCTCGGCCTTCACAGAAACACAAAACATCAATATCTATTCAAAATAAAGTAAAGGAGAAACATTTGGGGGTAAACGTATGAAAGCTATTTAAAAAGGTGCACATGATGACTCAGAGACACAATAGTAGAAAATCACATACAGCCAAAGCACACAGTCTGTTGCTAAAAAAACACATATAAGCAAACTGTTATCACTCTGTCAACAACATAGTTTGTCACCTGTTGTCATGATGTGTTTTGTGCTCAAGTGACTTAAATTGGCTTTATACCTACCAAGAAAATTTTACTAAGGGACTTCGTGAGACAAGGTTAATAACATGTACAGTGGTCCCTCGCTATAACGCGGTTCACCTTTTTTGTTTTTTTTGTTTTATAGCGCATTGTGTTCTGCGTCCTGAGTGGCTGTAGACCATTGTCAATCAATCTTATGCCGAGTCTCCTGTACAGTACGGGATGCGTTCAGCTTGTCAAATTTACATAAATCTTCTATCCCTAGCAGTGTGACTATGATATGTTGTACTGTATGTTTGTCAGTTTTCTCCAACAAACACAACAATGTCGACGAAATGTTGTTTGGTTTCATTCTATAATACTGGATTTTACTACGAAGGTTTGAACTTTGAGAGTGTTTAAACAAGAGAGAAAATGTTTGTGCCTTTCTGAGAAAAGTGTCTAAAGTATGTAGTGAGGGGTTTTACAGCCTTAAAACATCTATAATAATCGTAAAAAATAAAGTTGGCTACTTTGCAGATTTCACCTATCGCGGGTTATTTTTGGAACGCAACTCCCGCGATAAACGAGGGACTACTGTACTTCAGTTTCTATGTTCAGATTAGACAATACTGCGTCATTCATGGCAATACTAGAGAGAGGACATTGAGATAAAGTTGCTGATGTGAGTGCGTAATAAAGTATTCAGGGGAATACAGTAAGATGGCAGATTACACTTGATAAATATTAATGCTGGAATACATTAACAGCAATTTCTCTGACATCTCTGAAGATATATATTGTTGAATAGAAAGAAGCTACAGTGTTTAGAAACAATATCCATCAAGTAAATCATTTTACTTTCGGAATGCCATTAGGAATTATTACATCAAACTACTGAGTAGGTTAATTCAATAACTTCAGCTCATGTATGAACTCAAGTGAATGAGTAATGAGGACAAAAAAGCAGAAAAAATAGCAATGCACATTATTAGTTTTTGATTGAGATGCCAAATTATAGTTTACTTGCATTCCTGAACAGAAAATTGAATAATTGTTGAATATTATGCTGAATGTTATGGGATCAGTCAAAATGAATGTAATTTTGAATATTATCGTTGCTTCATTTCTCAGAAGTTCAAATTTGGGTATAAAAATGTGAGCTCAGTTTATTATTTGCCTAATTTATGACTAATGGAATTTTTAAACAAGCATTTGTCAGATTTCCTCTTTGTGACAAGTGATCAAACGCACTTTAAAATATATATTGTAGCGGTTCAGGGCTGTTTGGGGTTTGACAGCTATGTTCTGTTGTTCCAGGCGGCAGAATTATGTTGCCATGATTACAGGTGACGCGCTCTCTCGGCGACTGTGCGTTTCTGGGTGGAGAGAGCGTGTTTTTGTTGTTGTTGTGTTTCTGTGAATGCTAATAAACGGCTGTGCTCCCTGGCTAACTCGCGGGAAGCAAGACCAAAGGACACCTCTGTTTCCTCCTTGTCTGAGCTCGCCACAACATTTTTTTTTTCTTGATTCTTTCAAATTTCTTCGGATTATCATGCCATATTATGCAACAATGTGAATGTGAATCCAACTAAAAACATTTATGACACTTCTGCCTTTTTCACTTCTCTTCTTTGTTCTCTCCCTTAATTACTTTGTTTTCCCCTTCATTTGTGTTCATCCCCCTTTACTTATTCTACAACCCTACTTGTCACACTTCATGTGAAGAACCATTAGCTTTATCTGGATAATAGAACATCTCTGAGCAATGTTGGGATTATACACATTTATCTTAGAATTTTAGTTGAACACTAATAAAACAATAATAAAAAATGGGGTATCATTCATAAATGTATTGTCCTGTTTCTTTCTGTTCTACTTTACCGTACCATTAATCTCTTATTGTGCAACTGAATATCAGCCTCTTCGAATCACATTCGCTCAACATGAATACACCCATACAATATCTTTGTGGCAGTTTTCATATAAAAACATAAACAAGCACATGTGCACACACTGACACAAGTGTCGTTGTAAAGTAAGTTTCCATGTTGCCTTAGCTGCCGAGATCAATGATGACTCTGTGTATGATGAATGGAGACAGCTATATTATGTTACACACCTAACAAATAGACCCTGACTGCAGGGAACATCATCTGATGTCTGCTAATTATAGAGGCTGGAATACAGAGGTGTACACAGAGCCACGCAATCAACTCATATATCTTTCTTCTATAATGGGGCAGGGCTTTTTTTTTAGCAGTATCGAGCACAGACACACATAATGTTATATATACATATACATGCAAATGTTCACACACAAATGGACGTGTTCTTACCCTACGAGACTGGATCTCTTTCACATATAAAGGCAATAAGAATTCTGACACTCCTTCAAGTCTCACTCCTTCTTTGGTCACCCGGAGATTCCCCATACCATCCTAGAAAAAGGTACGAGATAGAAAAATACAGTTTTTAAAAAGTTGATGACAAGCCAAAACAATACAAATGAAATTCTCATCCAGTGTTTTGCTTTGCTTGTCTATTATATATATTAAAAATGGCACAACAATGTATTATTAAAGTGTACAATGATATTACACACAAGCAGACAAACACACACAGTTTTTTTCCCTTCATTTTATTGCGCATACTGTGTCAGCATGGGAAAAACACTCCCATGCTGGCACAGTTGGAGTGTTTTCCACAAAATTGCATGTCTACTTAAACAGTTGAATGCCTATAGTTAATGTGGTTGCCCCTTATTCATCTACTAATAAATATATTTCATAAAAACATACATTTAAGGGAGCTAAGTTTACAAAATCCAAGCTCCTATGCAACACATGGAGGATAAATAAATAATTTTAAGCTTTTTTTCTTTTGCTTTATCAATTAGTGTGAATAGCAGTACTTGACACAATTATATATACCTGAAGATCTTAAATGGAAATAATTGAAAATATGTTGACAGCTTTTAAGGCTCTGTAGGTACCAAATACTCAGTAATATTAGGCACAGCATTTATTCTCAAATCCTGGGTTCATCAACGGTCAATATATAAATATTATATTTAATTATCAATGGAGAATCATTATCTTTTATCATTTATTACGTTAGCATTTAATTCAACACCAATTATGTTATGTAATTATGAAATAACTAATGACAAACAATGTGTAACTGGATACACATATTCTATTGATTTGGCATTCAGCAACAAAGTCTCATGAGAGCTCTAGTTTTTCTATGCTAACGCAATAGTTGCTTTATCCTAGTCAACGCAATGGAGTGGCAGATAACCATATAGTTTACAACACGGAAACAAAACAGTAGAAACAAATTTTAGCTGGTCAGAAAGACATATGAAAGAAATCCATGAAGTTTGGCAAATGAAAAAGAGGATAACTGTAAGAAGGATGTGTTGTGGTAACCCTCTTCTAAGAAAGGCTTTGTACTAAAATGAACCTTCTTTCACTTTGCATTGACTGTGAACTGCTATTAACTTGTATTGCCATTACAATAACTGCCAAGAAAGATTTTGATGATTATAAATTAATGTTTTCTTTAAATTTCTAAAAGCTCTTATGATAACTAAGGGTTATATAAATATGCGCATCACTGCTCTGACTAAATCTGGTTTTATGGTCTCACGAATGTGTCTATATGCATACATGATACGGGCCAGACAGGGGGGTTTTCACCCCCCCCCCCCCCCCCCCCCCCCGACACCCCCCAATGCAGTTCTCCAAGATCCTGACTATGCGACGCTGGAAGCAGATGACAGAAGCGATTGTCGAATGTCAATTGGTTGACAAGTGGGCTGAAATAGAGAAAGGCGCAACAGCGGAGTTCGCCCGGAAGAGTAAAAACTTCAAAGATCAAAAATTACAGCATCAAAAGCACAGACAGAGGCTGCAGAGGAAATTTTTGTTGTTTTTAACACTCAGTTCCACTTCAGCACTTTGTATGTCATAACTTTGCTCTCCTTACAAGAATGGCCCACAGACCTGCTGTACCACATACTTGGTACAATGCCTCCATCTGACAACAAAGCTCACTGCAGGCAGACGTGCTGTCCTACTTCTGCTCGACCATAAAAGCAGCTTCAGGCTTGTGCTTCTGCTCACATCAAAGCAATGTTTCTGATGAGCTTGCTGACTATGTTTGATAAAAATGGCTTAATACTTAATCGACATGAATGAATACTCAGAATATCGTTATATCAGACTTAAATGGTTAAATTCAGTTCCTTTAAAACAGACATGCCGGGTATGAAGAAAGTCAAGCCTCTAATAGAGTAAAAAGGCAGCTCCTGTAGTATGTCAGATCGGTGGTTAGGAGAGTGCAGAGTCCATAAATGTGTAACAGATGTGTTGAATATAGCATTGTTAGAGTTTGGTGAGTCTTTTTGATTCCGTAAGAGTTGTTGAGCATTTATTATTGTCAGTTATTCAGTTATTAAGCATAAAAACAACTCTGAAGGGTTTACTAATCAAAAGAAATGAGTTAAAATGCTTAAAAAAGTAGGTTTAAAAAATTACAAAAATTGGAAAAATGATCAAGAAATTTTAAACAAAGTAAATAGAGGCTGGGGAGATGGCAACTGTCTTACTGCCTCATTACTTCGCAGTGCAATTGCTATTTGAAGTTTTATGAGTCAGACAGTCTGTGAAGTGACTTTTTTTCAGAGGTGGAACTAAAACATTCTGTATTGAACCTTTTCCAGCTTCAACTGAAATATGTGTTATTCAGTGACAACAGATTAGTCTTGCCTGCTTGGCTTCCAGTTTTCTTTTCATGCTCAAAATGTTTGACAAAGTGTTCATGGAAATAGTGATTCTGATCCCATTGATTATCATTAATTGTTAGCAACAGCAAAGCAGCAGAGCCTTTCAAATTGTAATAGTGCAAGTTGGTTGTAAGAGCAACTTGGAGAAATTTGTAGGACAAAACAATGAAAACAATGAGTAATGGTATAGAGTTGATCTCATACAACATGTACGGGGGGGGGGGGGGGGGGGGAGGAGGGGGGGGAGGGGGGGGGGCATACATGAACCCCCCAAATAAATATATAATTACCGACCTTACTGTTGGATAACTGTTGGATAACAGTAACCATTCATTAATGAAAAAAATAATATTTTCCAAGCCATGCCTTATACCTTCTTTGTTGTAGGTGCAAGTATAAAAAGATCATTTTAGCTTGGTGCTATGTGGTTGCTAGAGAATATGAAGATGTCTAATATGTGATATCAATAAGAACCTTCAGCAGCTGAAGATGTATGTGTTTACCAATTCTCATCCTGTAGGAAGAGTTAGTGACCAAAGAAACATTTTATCTGCCAACATTCTTTAATTACAATGGCTAATAAGAGAATGGAAATCTACATGTTTTGTATGTCTTTTTCAACTAAGTTTGCTTCATTGCTAAGAAATCTACAGGTGCTTGTCCCCCAAATACCTACTGGAGATACATTTTCTGTGTCATCATTACACAGTAAGGTACACTACCTTGCCTCTATACTTACTTAGTACTGACTTATTTTGGAAATAAGTGTGAGCTTATGAAACGTCCGAGCTATTGTTGTAGATAGTTTTTTGAAATAGATATTTTTTAACGTTATTTTAACCCTGAACCACGATTGTTCTAAACCTAACCAAGCCATTTTCTTGCCTACATCAAACCAAAGTGTATCTGAAAACCAGATGCAAAAGAACAAGAAAATAATTCTGTTAGAAAGCCCTTAAGGCAATCTTCTCCCACTTGCACTCTTGGCCTATATTGAGAAAGACCTGAGGGAGGTTTTCAGAATCAATAAACCCTTAAACACAAAACACTTCAGGGTTAACTACTTTTTCACCAATGCTATTTACTTTAAATAAAGAGAGTGGTTAAAGGCAAATATACAAAAAAGGCTGCCATATATGAAAACTTTAAAAGATATATCAAATGTCAAAGACACACTTCCTTAAAACCGCAAAGTCTTTGAAATACAATAATGAAGGGTCTTCTTGTGAAAGAGTAACAACCATAAATAAGAAGTTGCCAGGTAGTAATGGTGTTGCTTGCACACAGGTATGATAAATGAAAAAGCATGATATTCAAAACATGAACTACTGTTTCTTACTCAAGTCATGAAAACATGATGCAGCATTTCAAATACCAGAATGTTTTTAAGACCAGTTAACCTATATTTCTAAAGCAGGGATGTCAAAGTGATTTTACATCGAGGGCCAAAGTGGGCTGGACAAGTAAAACTTCAATTTTTAACTATACACTTAATTCATGGGATATCTTATATTAAGATAAAGAAGTGCAATATCAACAGCATATGTCAGTTCTTTTACATGATAAATGTGTGAAAAACAGAAAACGGTCTTGTAATTGACTGCCCAGATTGTCCTCTATTTATAAAACCTAAAGTTTTTGTTGTTTGATGAAGATTTTCTTGTTTTAACCAAAATGTCTATACTATACAGTAAAAAAAAAAAAAAACATGAATTTTTCTGTCATTTAACTATTGATCTATTACTTAACCACTCTGGTTTAGTGTGAATAGCTATGGGGGAGTTCTTCACCAGCAGGAAAGGCTGAAAAACTTCAGCCTCCTTCATGTTTTCCAAACCCACCTAGCACCTCTAACTGGACATTTTGCCAGGCCAATATTGACACTGCTGTACTAGAGCTTAATAGAGAAACAGTGTGATGGCCTTACTTGCAATCACACATCTATCCTGTCGGGAATCCCATGTAAAGCTGTGGTAGGGGTGCTGTTGGGTTGATGCAACATACCTAGAATGGGCGTGTTTGTGTTCCCTATAAGTACGGTAAACAGAATGTGCACATTTATAGACGTCCTATTCAACCCAGTGCCTTTAAAGGGAATGATGGATTCCCTCATCATGACGAGGTTAACTAGTAAACTGTCCCATTAGATGAAACAATACCATATGCAAGGTTATGCACACAGTACACCCACACCAGTCGTATACAAACGAAAGACATGTTTACCACAATGACGTTTCAGTGTCCAAACATAGACATGCACGTGCAAAGACACATAATAGGTCTGTGTGTCCCTGCGATGATGGATAGGCTGGGAAACTATTTTGCAGGGGCTTCTAATATTCAGGAGTGTTGTAATTTTTCATACAACCTTTTATGTCAGCAAGTAGACCCAGAGAAAAACAGAGAGCAAGAGGGAGTGAGTACAGTGTCACCTTTGGTTAGAAAAAAACAGCTGGAAAAATTGCTTAAGGGATGCACAAATTGGGAAACTATAAAACTGCTTTGGTTGCTCCTTGGCTTGTTGAACTGAGATACTATGTGAAGGTTTTAAAAAAAGCGTTGTATGGCAAAATGTTAACTTTTTTAAAAGTTAATTTGGACCTTTTAATTTTGATATACCACTGAATAACAGTTGAATTCAAAAGAATTTCTGTGAATGCTTAGTGAGTAATATAAATGACCATTTGTAGGTGATAGTTTGGCATATCTATGAATTTTTACAAACTGCAAAATCCAAGTCACATTACAGAATTTCTTTCAATTTTTCACATGAAGCATTAATAGCTTAAGAGCTCCTTCTGGAACACATGGCAAAAAATATGAACTTATAGCATTTTTTATTTTTATTTATCTTTCTCTTCTCTCACTCTTCCACTGCACCTCTTATCTTTCTTTCTTGCTTTTTCCACATATTACACAACTCACTCGATTTTATGGCGCACCAGCACAACTCTAACAGTGCCAGACTCAGATTAAAGGATGGAGTCTAAAAAGGTTAAACCACACACATGATATGCAGTGCAGCCAAAGTAATTTCCTTTATCAAGTGTCAAGTGTTTTGCATATATGAGCTGAAATTTTGTTTAAAGTAAAGCTTTAATGTCTGCAAATTACCAAGGTGTCCAGTTAGCTTTCACAACAGCCAAGTAGCAAAGCAGCCATTGAAGAGTTACTAAAGAATTCAACCATAACTGTCCCTATTGCACATTAAAAAAGTATATTGTCCTCCTTCCACTTCAGGCTTTTTACTGTACAATAAATAAAAAAATAAAGCCATGTGTTTATTATTGGAGACATGCTTACATATCGAATTCATGCTGTTTTAAAATTAGCCATTGTGGATTCCTCTCCCATGTGCTCTGTTAATTTGCTGTTGCTGCTGCCATTTGCTGTTAATGCAAACTCAGCACATTCCCCATCTGTTTCACACTAAAACACTTTGAAAGAATTCAACCCGCTTAACTGCTCACTTACCTACAAGGCCTTTTTTTGTTAAATATCAGCAGACAATTCTCATCTATCAGCACTGATGTAGAAAGGTCAGAGACTAACCACTATTATAAAAGCGATCATAATTATAGCCATCAATGATGTAATGTGTTAATAATATATAAAGTCTAAAATGTACTTTTCATCCTTTCCTATTTGTTTCCTTTAATCTAGAGTAATTTTGCATATGCTAGACCGCATGTTGGGAAGTATTTGTTGTTAACTGAACAATCAGTTCTCATACTTACCATGTGGAATCAAGAAGATTGACGAGGGAATAACAATCACAGCCAGATGAAAAGGCATATTTTTAAACTGCAAGGCTTCTACTGTGCTTCTGGTCAGAAGTTTCACGTTGCTATGATTATTTTATCTGCATATCAAGCAGATAGAAAGAAAACAAAAGTCAATTAAACGAGCTTTCTTCTTCTTGAGCACTTGTGCTAAAATCAGCGGTAGTGCTGTGCAGTACTAGAAATTTTTGTATCAGTTTGATAATAAGTAAATAGAGGGCCAGTATTGCCAATAGCGATACTGATACTTTTCACCTATAAGGGTAACTTATGTAAGGAATAGAATTGTGTCATGATTTATGAGCTGTATCAGTAACTGAGTTTTTTTGGAGACTTAGAATCTGAATGTACCTCTGTATCTCTATAACACTCTGAACACTCTGTGTCAGTTTTCATTATTTAAATATTCTATAGGCTATAAATAAAGTAGACAAGACAGTCACCACAAAAAGGTTCATGCTGGTATTGATCCAATACCAGTGGTGGTGTCAATACTATTTGTTGATGTGTGCGACCATAGCTGTACCTGTTAATTGAACACCGTAACAATAAAGTAATGTAATGTAATGAATTACTTTCTCTGTGGTGTAATGTATTACTTTTTTAAATAACACCCCTAACAAACAACAGAAATAAGAAATTGACAGAGTTCAAGTTAAACACACTAGTAATTATAGTACTGTTCCAAGAGAGTGTCTTCAAAATATGCTGGCCTTCCAGCAGCTCTGACAGGCTAGAGAAACAGCTTGACGAAATGTCTCTTTTTCTCAGAATGTGAAGTCTTTTCATTTCTGTGTTACATTAGTTGTTTATTGTATACTGAAGGTGCAGTTGAAACTGACCATTTAACATCATCCTCACCCACACATGGAACTGAAAGTTTTCTATTATAACCTAAGGCACCAGATCAATACCAAGCACAAAAATAGATAGTTAAACTAACCTTGAACTAAAAGTTCCAACCACTCTCATGCAATAGTATGAACCTTAATCATGGTGTATAAATTAGTATACATTTTCAAGTTTTGGAATCTAAACGCATCGTGATGCAGTGGCGCTGTCATCTCAAGCCAAAAGCATTGTGGGTTCAAACCACCTGGTCAGCTTCCTGTGTCTACAAGAAATGGTTAGATACTAAATTGTCTGTAAATGTGGATGCATGTGTGTGGTTGTCTGTCTGTCTCTCTTTGAATGAACTGTCAGCCTGTTAAGGGTGTACCCTGGCCCCACGTTGTGGAAGGGCTTTTCTTTCTTTAGTAAGTGAACTTTCTGTTATGATGATGTAGCTACAGGGGAGAGACTGCTTCACACAGATGACAAATATTAACCTTTCTAAAGTACTGGGTTGCGTTGACCACAGCTGCACACAAATAGACATCCCTTAGTGTCCACAAATGATGCACTTGCTCTGTCTCCTTTGTGTGAGCCCCCACCTGCGCCCTGAATCACCTTTGACTGACAAATGACAGCAAAGAGTTTCCTGCTGCTTTGCCCAGTCCACACAAACCACTCATCCACACAAATTGCACAGAATATCACAAAGGGACAAGCTGACAAGTGCAGTTAACATCACCTTGCTTTCACCAACAGCTGTGCCCCACTTCACCTCTATAGCCTGAGAGACAGTCTGACTGACAAATGACAGCAAAGGTTTAATGCCTTCTCACACTTGTGTTTGTCTACTTGCCCCACAGCTGTCACCCCACTCACTCTTGTTGTAAAAAAATCAAATAAATCTAAAGTGTTAGGTCAATGGGGAGAGAAAAGAAATAATCCTGCAAGGCTCAGTGGTTAGATGAATGCTTGCCACTCACAATTGGACAAATAATTAAAAAAAACTTGTCAGCGACTTTCAAGACATTGGAGCGCCGAAAACTCACATTACTGAAAGGACCCGTGTATTATTTTGAGGTTTAATGAGTGCAAGATCAATGTATAACTTGTGCATATTTTTAGAAATTCATCATTTAACTTGTTTCAATACTTCAACAAGTCTCCATGTTTCTGTTATGCAATTCTGCCTAAACTTTGCATAGGTTATTTTAGTTTAAGAAAGATTAATGTTCATAGCACAGAACATCAATCATAACAGTCTTAACTCCACTATAATGGAATTAAGACTGTTATTGATAGAGCTATCCTCAGGGGTTAGAGTGGAATTTGGCAGGTGGGGAAAGCTTAGGTTCCGGTGTGGCAGTGCAGCGTAGAAAATCTGACTCAAATTGAAATCGAGTCACTTAATAATTTATTTTTAAAGCTCCAGCTTAATCAGCTACCTGTGCTACTAGTGCTCTGAGGTTTATTGCTCTTCATTGATTTAGCTGAATGCTTATTACAACACATAAGCAGATGTTACATGAAGCATTATTACTTTTCAACACCTCCAAGCCAAAATAGCAAAAACGGGGAATTAGGTATCAGCTGTTTAAACTGATGACTCCTCTCAAAGTCCCTCCAGAACCAACTCCTATTAGTCTGCAACTATATTAAAACACATGTAGGCATTTATTTGGGCAGTTATTTTAAAATAGTAAATGTAAATGAACTCCATGTCAGTGGTGAGCATGACATTAAAACTCCTTCCAGTCAATGATTTATATATATGTGTTTCTGTCATATATAAATATGACAGAAACACTTCCTTTTTGCCTGGAAGTTATAGTTCTAGCACAATTTCACAGTTGCAAAATTCTGCAATAGTCTCCATTTCTTCCCTTAACCCTTTAAGACCTACCATAGAACCAAGTGTGCCAGAGCTTATATTATATTTTTACATGCTGTAGTGCGTTTTTTGGGAGCATTTCAAGTTGCTATACATCAATACAACCATTATAGCCCAAATTTTAATAATATGTATGCATGAAGTGCATAGTAATTACATAAATTGCAAAAAGGTGCAATAAACTACAAAAAAATTCAAAATCTTTTTTGTTTTTTTTAACATATATTTCTAGTTAGAGAAATTTAAAAGGCTTATCCCTCAAAACTGTAAATACAAAAAAGTTGCACAAAATAGTTTCGCACCACAGGAAATTAATTTTAGGTGTCTTCATAGTTTTATTTTTGAAATACACCAATTTTTATATACTGCAGGAAAAACGAAAAAAAAATCTTACAATGCAAATTTGCAAAATAACAGCATATGCATCAAAATAAACTATTTCCAGCAGTGCAATATTAGTCCTAAGCATCCCAGAAACGACACAGAAAGTCATAAAGTCAAACATAACTTTTAAAAACTCCAGTATAGGCTCATAAGGCCCTGATAGTAAAAAAAACCTACATTTCCGCAAATGACGTCACTTCCGGTTTCGGGCAGGTAATGGCGGACATGCGATAGTTCGCGCTGATGGACATAGGAAGTGTTACAAACAGCTGATCAGATCGGCAAAGCGTGTTTCTGGAATATTATGTTTTTGTTCCTGCAAGCATTTTTTAATGCTATTTTTGCAAAGCTATATGTGGAAGGAAACCGTGACCTAGGACAAGCTGATGGCATAAGATGTAAGTACAACTCCTCTGGTTTCATATGCAAATAAAATTATTGCGCTAGCTTACGTGGTTGCAGTGTTACCAGGATTTAAAAATAGTTATGCAAAACGGAGTGTGCCCGCTCCAACCGGCTTTAAAGGGTTAAGCCACTTCAGTCTCTGACTGTAGAAGTCACTTGGATGAGAGATGAAACGTTTCTCCCACTGAAAACGTTACGTCCAGTTGAACAGAATCGACTTTTTGGGATTTCCTTGCCTAGATGATTGAGCATGCATCAAGACGTCCCTCACTGAAAACTGTACTGCTAATTACCTAGTTTAGCTTGCATTTACTCTCTGGTATAAATTTGAATTACATGAAGTTATTATCATTTAATTTGTTGCCAGGTGTGTTTCTCTCTGGATCTGTATAATGTCAACATATCCGACCCAGTGCCTGCTTAAAACAAAAACAAAAAAACCCAATCAAACTTAAAAAAAAACAACAACATAAATTAGGACCAAACTGTACATGTAAGCTTTAAATTTACAGTTGGGCTTGCTCAGCAATCCCTACCTTTAAAAACAATCTCTCCTCTCCACTCCTCTCTCTCTTCTCTCTTTTTTCCATCTTTTCCCATCATTTTTTTCCCCTTTGGAAATAAAGTAACTGTATCTATTGCAGGCACTCAGTGCCGAACTGCACTAACATGTGCTGAGCTGTTTGAAATGATGCAATTTAAATTACCTGTAACTTTAAAAAAAAAAAAAAAGAAGTCACTCTGTTTCCTCCATTAAGTATAACTCGCTGAAAGCTGAAGTTCTGGCAGTGAGTGGGAAGAGAAGGAAAAAAAGGACGTGTGCAAAAAGGACTATTAACTGTCTCTACCACATCAGCTCGAAGGACCACCGAGATGCAGTCCATGAAAAAGTATCTGGCTTGACAGTAGCCTTATCTGTAGTAATGCTCTCAGTTACACATTAATTGAAGGTTCTACAATGCTGTTCCAGATTATTCCTTCTATTTTAACCTCTTCCTATTCCTCTATTCATCTTTCATTTTACTTCAGTTGTTAATCCTTTACTCACTATAGTTGTACATAGCAGGTTTAGAACCTTAGACAAAAGAGAAATAATAATGTGCACTGTTCTTGTCAATAGCTCCTTCCTCTTAATTTAATAGTCAATAAATGCCAATGCAGTTGGGTAATTAAAATGTCATTATTATATTTGGACAACACCCAAGGTATTCTCAAGCATTTATAGTTACACATATGAAGCTAGAAATAACACAAAATGTGGTTTTATTTTTAAAAAATGCTTTAAAAATCACCTCCCACACGCATACAGACATTTAGCAAACAAGGTTTAGCTAAAGTTTATCTAAGGTAACAGCAGCATCCAAACAACTGGAAAAAAAATATCTTGAATAGGAAGTAGTGGTGCAACGGATCAAAAATCTCACGGTTCGGATCGGATCACGGTTTTAAGTCACGGATGGGATCAATTTTCGGATCAGCAAAAATAGAAAAAAAGACAAAAATTCGACTCGCCATTTACTTATTTAAGTATTTTTTGCCTATTAAAAAACATTCAACTGAAGACTCATTCCATGCACTTATATAAAAACAAATTAAGGTGCAATATGGACATTATGGACCATGCTGGGCATCCTCTGCATCCTCTGCAAAAGGCCATAAACAACCAGAAGAGTCTGTTCAGTGTGTATAGGAATTTCTTTACTTATGTATTAATCACATTATTTTATTGTATGATGCCTTGGTGCCACTGGATTTTAACAAGTCTCACACTCATACATTAAGACAAATGGTGGGGGTCTAGTAAGGAAGTTGGGGGAAGCAGACAGCTCCACAGGAAGAGTCTTTTGTCTCTTTGAGGACTCTGGGAGGTAGCAAGGGAGTGTGAACCTTAAGGTGTGAAACAGCTGTGTACTGCCTTTTGTTCCTGAAGAAGGTATTTAACTGAGAGCCATGCTAGGCTCAGGGAGACTCTGCTGACCGTCTGCCCTGCGGTCATGGAGGCTCTCCACAAGCTTGGTTGTCTGTTCTTTGTGTGTTTTGATTAAAGAATGCTAGCTACCGCTCACCGCTTGTCTGCACGCTTTATTTAAATGTAAAACTTCCAGAACAAAATGGCGACGAGGATGGGATGGTCCGTGTGGTTGCTGAACAACGGTTCCGTGGACGGGCTGATCACTCCTGAGGGAAAAGGTACCTTTGTCCTACCAGCTGTTGAAGCAAAGGAAATGGAGGAGTCACGGAGCTGTGTGTTTTAGCCACCACCGAGACCATCAAGTTTGAGGGGACTCCTGCAGATGGGTGAGTTGTAGCTAACTTGTATACAGTCATGAGGAGTTTTTTGTCTGGCAGAGACGTGAAGTGCCTGCTGCTCCGGAGTTCAAGTCTCCGGAGGGAAAATCCTGGGGTTCGAGTCCCCAGGCTTGTGTTCAGTTCCGGTGTTGTGCAAAAGAAAAGCAGTTGTCTGCCAGAAAGTAATTGCAAAAACACCGGTTCATCACAGGGAACGGTGGTTCGAGTCCACCGTTGATAATCACGTCTGCACAATACAGTGTGCGGAGTGACATTATTTTAGCACTTTTCTGCCGAGAAGGAAAGAAGGCCATTGCAGGGGACGCTCTGAATGTAAATATGGGATCTAGATCCAGTAGCGGCAGACGTTTCAAAAAAATAAATAAATAGGAAGAGGGTTTGGTGGTTTTCAACGTAGAACAACTACAATCTCTCTGGGTTTTAAGAAAGGGGAGTTCAGAACCAGAGAGAGGAGATGTGTTGTTTTAAGCAGTGAGAACAATGATCAAAATGTCTGAGTGTCACTTGCAGGTGAAGAGCAGACCCTGATCAATTTTTCACGTGCAGCAGTCGGAAGAAAATTATAGGTTGAAACCATTAGAAACACTCAAGCCAAGTTTTGGCTGAATTGTTTTACAGCTTAACTTCCATGTGTTTGTCACCCTGAGAACACAAGCTCCAAGAATCTCTCCCTGAAGGCAAGAAATGCAGTTCCAGAACAACGAGATGGATATCAAGAGCTCACAGCAGTATCCTGAGCAGTGAAGAAAAGGTCCAGCAGCAACAGCTGTGCAAGACAGCGACAGCAAGGAGGAAAAATGGCATCATCATGACTGGATGGATGGATGTGCATTTCCAACGAGCTGCAACTTTACTGTGTGTAAATGGACTTTTGAAAAGACTGCCTGAGTTGGACATTTTGCCACTTTTGGAGCAAGAGGTACACAAAAAATTATTAAAAATGCATTAATCCTACTAACACAAACACACATGCAATGAAGCTCATGAAGATCAAACAGTATTTTTAAGCATGCATTTCTGTTACCATCATCTTGTCCGGTTCACTTAGTAGGTTAAAAAGTGATACATAGACTAGTGAACTAGTATTATTTTGGGAAAAAATGATTGAATCCTAGCAGAGGTGAACAGAATGCTGCAGGAGGGTCAGATGAGTGGAGACTAATAGATTATTGAGTTTCTTATTTCTGATGTGTGAGGGAGGTCTTATCATGACACACATCTGGTTACATTGGAAAACAAAAACTCATCATCTAATAGAATATTGCTGTTGTGTGAGGTGTGTGACTGGTGGATGAAAGTTTTGGAGATTTACTGATGCATTTCCTTTGGTACCACTTTTAACCTACCAGTTAGTTGTGTTTTGATCTATCATTCTAAAAGAGTATGCTTAGACAACTTCTAAAAAGAGGCCTTCATATTTTTTATTTTTAACAGTGCACTGAGATTTTTTGTTCGGCAATTTTCTCTTTTTCAAGCAGGCCTGCAAGATTGGAATCGAAAGTGCTACACAACATGTTGAACAATCGCAAGTGAGCTTTTCCAAGATTAAAATGGGCTCAGGAGAAAGCCACTTATTTGGGGCAATCAGAAAACAAGTCCCTGTCAAAAAGGATTCAGCAAGGTAATCCAGTCTAAATTCTTTTTTTCTTTTTTGAAATGGCGTCATTGCTGGCAGTAGAAACGTATTGCGTTGCGAGAGGTTCTACTGTCAGCAAATAAAAAATGGACTGGACTGACAAAAGCTTGACTGACTTGACACCAGTATGCAAGATTGCACCTTCACCTAGACAGTGACAAAAGGGTGGATGTATGTATGTATGTTTCTTTTTACAGGAGCAGAAAGGTGACAGCAACAGGTTGCATGAGCTTTTGGGCCGTGCTGACTTAACCTTTTAATTGCCACTTTCTGTGTCTTTGTGATTTTGCCAGCAGTGTGTTATTCATGACCTTGTATTGTTTACAGTGCAGAGGTCACTGTGAGAAAATGTGCATACAGATGCGCTGCGCTAACATCTACATCACTTTTTCCACAGCAAAGGGTTAATCGTGGGATCTAATCACATGATTTACAGCAGGACACACCGCTGGCTAATGTTTTACTTTTTCTTATGACAGGGCCTGGAGTGAAGCTACTCCAGGGGAGAATCCCTGGAATTTTTAAGAGACAATGCACAACTTTATTGTGCATGTCTAATTGTGCTAAGCTGACATAGGACAAAAGAGGGTTTTCCGGGGAGCTTTCATTTTTAAATTGCAGGAACCGTGACATGAGGGATATGGAAGGAGAGACTTGAGGTGCAGATGCAGACCATGACTGGGAGAGAAGGCTTCAAGAGGACCAGTGAGAAGCAGGAACCATCTCCAGGACAACTGACAAACGACAGTAGGCTGCACCACTGGGCTTCCAAAAGATTGTCACGAGGAGATTTTGAACAGCAAAATCTTAAAATAAAACAAAAGAGTTTCTACGTTGACGTTGAGGAAGACTACAGGAGTGTACGACTTGCTCTGCTCCTAATCTACAGCCGCGTTGGAACAGAAATCGAGGGATGAAGAGAGCGTGCCAAGCTCCAAAAGTGACAGCGCAAAGGGAGATCAGCGTTGGAATTATGACTCTGTAGATGGCACAGACACCAGGAGCCATGACCGTGACTGAGAATGACCACCTAATGCTGTTTCACTTTGCCATGCAAAGTACTTTGACACTCTGGAGAAGGCTTTTCTTCTGTATCATTGTTGTTGCCATTTGGATGTGAGAGCTTAGATTGTGGGGAAGATTAAAGATGAACAAAGGGTGGTGGGAGAACAATGAAGTGAGGATACACAGTGTGAAACTCATTTAAGTGTACAATAATGTTGATGTGATATACAGAATGTCAGGAAAGAAATTCTGGTATTAATGTGATTCTTGATTTAAGAATCAAAGGGTGGGATTGTATAGGAATTTCTTTTACTTATGTATTAATCACATTATTTTATTGTATAATGCCTTGGTGCCACTGGATTTTAACAAGTCTCACACTCATACATTAAGACAAATGGTGGGGGTCTAGTAAGGAAGTTGGGGGAAGCAGACAGCTCCACAGGAAGAGTCTTTTGTCTCTTTGAGGACTCTGGGAGGTAGCAAGGGAGTGTGAACCTTAAGGTGTGAAACAGCTGTGTGCTGCCTTTTGTTCCTGGAGAAGGTATTTAACTGAGAGCCATGCTAAGCTCAGGGAGACTCTGCTGACCGTCTGCCCCGCGGTCATGTAGGCTCTCCACAAGCTTGGTTGTCTGTTCTTTGTGTGTTTTGATTAAAGAATGTTAGCTACCACTCACCGCTCATCTGCAGGCTTTATTTAAATGGAAAACTTCCACAACAAGTGACAGGTTGCTTCTCCCAAAGTCAAGGACCAGCAGACTTAAAAAGTCCTTTGTCCCACACGCCATTAAACTGTTTAACTCCTCACTGGAGGGGAGAGGGAGGGGAAACAGGGACAAAGGAGGGGGTAACAAGTAGCTGTAGTGCCTTTTCACTGTGCAATAGTATTTGTTAATATCCAACGGTGTAATAGACTCACAATACTTGAAATGTGCCATTCCCTTGTATTCTTATTCCTATTTATTCTATTTATTCCTTTTGTATTCTCTGTATTTATATATGTGTATATATGGTATATTTCTGCTCACATTCTGCAACTTCTGTCGGTGCTGTGCTACTGGAAACTGAATTTCCCGGAGGAACCCACCCGAAGGATAAATAAAGTTTCATCTAATCTAATGTAATCTATAGGGCAGTACAGGGCTTTGTATCTACCACTCCACTATGATATAACGAGTGGTCACGGTCACGTGGCTTTCCATTGCCCTGGAGGTCCACCCATTTGTAGTTAGAGCAACAGAAGATGCCTGGGATAGTTCAGCCATAACTTTAAACTTCTCCTGCTCATACATGCTTGGAACGATCTTGTCACACTGAAGTGGACGTGCAACGAGCTATCATAGCATGGCTCAAGCACGTTCATCACAGTTTAAACCCCTTGTTTTGCACAACGGAATACAGCCTCCCGTCTGCAGCTAAACACCCCATTAGCTTTAGTAATAGCTTTATCGGTCAGACTGGGCAGCAAAGGGCTGCTTAAATGCCGCAAACTTCTCTGCTCCGCCACTTGGGCCGCTAGTGCTGGCCATAACTACCGCTTGACAGACACACCACGTGCACCATGCACATACTTTTCTTTTTCTTTTTCAAATCTTCGCATCACGTGCGTGCCGAACCGTCGGGTGGGATTGGTTCGGATTTCGGATCAACCGTGATCCGTTGCACCACTAATAGGAACTGTTATTTAACTTAATCGTATTGACAGTGAACAAATCTACTGCAGAAGTGGCCCGGCTCTGTTGCTGTTTTCACCAGTCCAAGAACTACTTCAGAGAACTCACACGCTTCTTTAACAATTTGAACTGGGTTTGTGTAAAGAACAAGCCCAATGTATTAGGCGGGGTACAAACTAACATAAAGCAAGATGAACAAATAAATCAACAACCAGAAAATGAAGACATATGTACACAAAGGGAGCTAATATTGACCTGAATGCAGAAGGAAAAGCAATTATCAAAATTAAATTGGAAGTAACAATAGATAAGGGAACCCTACAGACAGAAAGATGCCAAGGAGGAAACACAAGAGAGATGGGGAGGAAAGAAAGACAAATGAACTAAAACCAGAAAACAAAACTCAACAGATACTTTAGAAAAACACAGCAGTCTGCATTAACAATAATGAAAAAATGTTTTAACTAGCTTCTCAGTTGTTAAACATGTATAATATATTCATTTATATTGTACAAGGTGCTAAAATTTCAGTCACCTGAAGGGTGTTTCCACAATCACTGGTAGCCCAGTATTGTTTTTATTTCAAAAGAGAAGCAAAACCAGTCGTGGGAAGACATACTGTCTGAATCTACAGCGACTTGGTTTCAAGGGTAAAGCCTTGAAAGCAACACACAAATCCCAACTGCAGTTCAGCCCCCACATTCATGTACTGCATTAGCTAAATAGCCTGAACAGGGACTATTTAAAGGTACCAAGTGAGAAGCACAGAAATGCTAATATTGACTTGCAGATATTCAGAACAACTGCCGTCATTTATTTGCCTTCATAACACAGAGATCATATTTAATCAATAGCGCATCCATGTTGGAGAAGACTGTGAGTCTTCTGCATCTCAGTGGTGTTGTGGGGTTATAATAAAATAATCTGGCCCAGGTAAAACAGAATCAGATTTACTGCTATTTTAATGCTAGCAGCAATCTCACGTTTCAGCATTTATGCAACATCTGCAGGAATCTGTAGGAGTCATGCACTAGGTTGTTGGCAGTGCTTACAAGTCATCTTCAAGAGATTAAGTATTTTCAACCTGAACAAACTCAGCAAAGGTCCCTCTTTCTTCCTTTTTTTCCTTTCTTTTTTTTCTTTTTTTGACGAAAAAACTGGATGTTAATCTTCTTCTTATATTACTGCGTTTCTAAACTTTGGTTAAGAGTGCAAACTTCAGTGAGAGGGCAATACAGGGCTGATGCCTGCTATTGAATCTGCTGGCATGACTTCAATCCTTCTCCCTGAATACCTGAAGAGAGTAATACTATTTTCAACAGAGTTTGCTCAAGAAAACATGCCTGAGGGCTAAAGTACTTTAGGGAATGCTAGTCAAAATCCCAAAATGAAAAACATAACCACAGCCCAGTAGAACTTGTGGTATGAGTATGTCAACTCACTCTTGAAAGGCTGCTTGACTTACATGAAGTGAAGCCTTATGTAAGTCTAGGGATAATAAATATCTCCATAGCCAGAGAAGCCACCACGTTTTATCTATAACATACATATAGTTTACACAGTAGTCCCTGTTATGTGATCCTAGTCTGATCTGAGCCGCTACATCCCATTTGCCATTCATGTCAACAGCCTTGTTCAGCATAGGTGTGCTAGCAGATGAAACTTTTTTATAGCTAGAGTACACAAAATAATGGGCAATGTTAACTCTAATTCTCATTAAGCCTAAATCAAATCACTGGAAGCTGTTAATACATTTCTGTAATAACCATGCCATTCAATACAATTCCACAGCTGATTTAGCAGCAATTCACTACATTCTGAGTTTAAATTACACTTGATGCACATGTGATGTGATGTTGCATGGCATGGTTTATATTAGAAAAAACTGAAACCTCATCCATTGCCTGGAGTTGCAAAGACATACTCTACTGAAAGCCAACACTGTGTCATATTCAATCACATCTTTTACTGACTCACTTCAATGAAGGCAGAATTTGGAAGTAAAACCACTTTTATGTGTCTATGTGACTCGAGTAATGCTTTTTAGCGTTCAAAACATGACAAGCATGACTAGAACACAACCACCACTGAAAGGATGAAAACGCAGAAAAAAAAATCATGCTGTGAAAAAGAACCTAAACCAAACTTTCCAAAAAATATTTTTCTCATTTTATTTTTTATTTTTTGCATTTGAGTAACAATGACATTACATCTGTATCACCTTCTTTAAATTATTATTAGCAACTCATATGACATGATGTCTTGCTGCAGAGTCAGTGCGTCTGTCTATATTGCTTCACACCCTTCACTCGCAGACCGAAAATAAACTAGGTGACCGGCATCCATCCTACCCTGGATACCACATATGTGACTGGTTTAATGGTTTGTGGGTGACAGATCATCATTGCTGGATCCTGTGGCCACTAGCTCCCCAGTCTGCCAATCATTTGCCTCCAAAGAGCACCCACACAGAGAGCATGTCTTCTTCCACTGTTGGGATTGTTTCTGAGTGACAAGCATAACAAAAATACATCTACTTTCATCCACAGAGTCTATATTGATCCATTGTTGGCAAACAGGCAGAAAATAAAGGGACAAAGTTAAGTATTTTACTGTCTGTGATGCGTCTGATTTTTGAGTGACACAGTGAGTAACAAGTGACAAAATATGTCTGGTTTCATCCATCACCCATCCATTTCTGTCCTTCTTTTCTGCCCAATCTTTGTTTCTGACATTTTTTTTTCAACCCTGTCCGAGACATTTCCTTGTCCTCCACTGGTGGCATAACAAAATAAAGAGAAGAGGATAAGAAAACAGAATAATGTATAACGATGCATAAATTATTTGTGAGCAGACATTTAGTAGTAATGGCATGCTTTGTAACTACATAGCCAGTGTACTTTCAACATGTTACACATCTGCACTACAACATAACAAAAATAGTGCGTGACAGTGGCTATCTTGAATGACAAGTGACTGTTGATATGGCTGAAATCCCATGCCTACTACGTGGTCACTTGTCTGCCTGGAACTGATATGACCTGAATATCAAATAGAGTGGAAAATATTACTGGCTTCACTGCTGACAGACAAGTTATAGTAGATGCTTGTGTGCTGCTGTCCATGTTAATATCCGGATGCATTATTCGTCTCTGCACATGTCCTTCGTCTTGTGTTATGGGTAGATGAGAGCCCACCTAAACCGACAACAGTCTGTGTGTCCGGTTCACGTCTATGGTTACAATAATGGTATGGTACAATAATGTTATTTTAAATAAGAGCAGGTGGCAGTAAAAACAAATTAACATAAATCAGTTTATGCAGGTTAAACCTTAGTACAAAATTGTAAAAGTTGTTAGATTTTGTCTGTATAAGTTTTTAGTCATTCAGGTCATGGTAGTCTAAGGAGCCTGAAAAGAAAGCCACTGAACTTCTTTAAGTTTTTTGAAGATGTTTTACCTCTCATCTAAGAGGCCTCTTTGGGTCTAAAACCAAAATGTGGAGAGTCCCAGGTATTAATTGATGGTGCACATGATTAATCATGTGCACCATCATGTTTGTATGCTGTCAGTCACTGCAGACTGCCACTGGGTAAACAATGCGCAAGAGAGATAAATTGGGAGAGATGCAGAAACATGTGGCAGGAAGGAAGTAAAGATGAAAGGAAACAGGGAGATACACACATGGGAAAAAAGAGGAAGAAAAACTGAGACACAAAGGAAGTTGGAGACAGAGAGAACGAAAGGGCATCAGTTGCAGAGAGTGCACTAGCAAAAGTGTCGAGAGAGAGACAGAAAAAGTGAGGAGGGTTTCTCAAGGGTGTGCACTCTGTACATTATAAATGATGACTCATGTGCACTGAAGCCATACACACAGAGACGTATATAAATGTAGCATCACCTTGGTGATATAACATTCTTTCCCCAAGGTCTACTTGTCACTTTCTGTAGTGTAAAGGTGCCACATACCCTGTAGAAGAAAGCACTGATAGAAAATCTGAAACTTAAATAATATAAACCAGATTAAATAAATCATTACAGATTGTATGAATATAAAGTAGTTTAAATCTATGATGATTTCAGAGAACTGATCTGATGTTCCTAATTGTTTTTTTGTCCTTCATAAAAAGTCAGAATTCACACAGAATTTATACCTGGATTAAAATAAAGTGAACCAGAAAAGGTGCAATATTAAAGAGTAGGAACTGCAATTTTAGGAAAAGCGTTCAGTGCAGTGTAGCCTTAGTATTTTTGTGAGAATAAATCCAATGAAACTGATAGTAGGACTCCCTAAGTGCTCCCTATGTCTTACTGATTTGTCTATTAAGTTAGTAGACCTTTTCATGAATCACTACCAGTTCCATAGGTGCAGTTGGAAAAAAGGTTGTGACATAAATTCATTTCCACCGGGGAAAGTAAACTGTAATCTTATCATAAGACTCTAAAAAAAAATTAGAGAGGCAATTCCTGAAATAGCTTAAGCCTAGCTTCAGCTGGATTCACTGGTCTTTATGACTCGATTTTATGCTTTGTACATTCAGATTTTATTTTATACCAGTGCAATAAAAAGGAATATATGTGTAAAGACCAATCCCTTGTTGACAACAAATATCAGATGACAATTAAACAAATTCAGCAGAATGAGTAAATCTCCTGTAACACTGTCTTAGTGGATGTTGAGAAGACATCCAGCCATTGGATGGTGGTGGTGGGGGGTCTCTCTCAGTGTGATTGTAAAATAAAATTGTGCCAACATGCAATTTTAGTCTTACAGGCAGTGGGTGGTTCAATCCAGCCTGCAGTCAGTTCATGACAATGAAGCAACAAAACAACCAGAAAGACCTTTGCAGCAATAATGAGGATGGTTTTCGCAGAAGTGACAAGAGAGGACATGTCTTCTTTTTCATCCTTTGTCATTGTATTTCTCTCATTTACAGACTTGCACAAGTTCACATAAACATGCTGACTGACTGATGGCTCTTATCAACATACCTTAGCCAGAAGTTCGAGCTACGCCTAACCTTTACATGTTCAATTAACCTACAGTAATTTGTACTGTCTATGTCTGTGTGTACATACAAAACAAAACAAAAATGTTCCGTTTGATTTAATGGGGGAAATACACAACTATAAACCTGTCAGTACCCATCATATTCACAATAACTTGCTGGGTTGAATGGCAATTAGTTTACAGAGAAACAGTCCCACAAAGTTCAAGGATTTCCCTTGTTTCTTCATAGAAAAGTACTTATTGTCACATCCCATCTGTCAGTAGTTTGTTTATCATCTCTGAAAACACAGTGGTTCCAAATTCTTTAACTCCATCAATCTGTCTGCAGTTTGTCATATAATATCTAACATTAAAACCTTCAGCTGTTCCCTCAATATAATTAAAACTAAATTCCCATTTTGGCATTACTGGAATTGTGCAAATCATCGAAACCTCATGGTAACTGGCTGTGTTCCAGAATCATTCACAAATGCAGTTGTCCAAACACTTGGACGACAGATCCTTCACTGTTGAATACAGATCAATCTCTAAATCCCATTTTCCTTCTAAACTCCTGAAGAAGAAAGAGGTCCTGTTCTCAGCTGCTTTTCATCATGGTTAAAGCTGGTTTCAAAGCTCTTCACAGTGCAGAGTGTGCGTTACAGGGAGTAAGTAATGACCTCCTACTAGCTGTTGACTTAGCTCTGTCTTCTTATTCTTAAATATATGTGCAGACCACTTTACTGTAGATTCAATCTTAGGTTAAATCAGGGTAGGGGTTTCCAGTTCTGCCGCAGCTTGGTGTTCCACATTTGTCAAACAGGTAATTTGGTGATTTGTCCTTATCTTCAACAGCAATTTTCTTGGCTCCTTTACACCTTAATACAGTTAAAACAGTCGTCCTGTTTTGTATATATATGCTTTCATTATTTGATATAATTTAAAAGCACATTGTTTCTTTTAACTGCTCTGTGGAAAACTTCTCTGATGCACATAAAATTCAGTAGGAGATCAAATACTTATTCTCCCACTCTATGTGGTATCTTCATCTTTTTGCTACCATGTTTGAAAATTCTGTCTGACAATTGAAAATAAAGATGTATTTTAATATTCGTAAAACTTTCTGATTAGTGTGATTACTGCAAACACTGTACAAAAAATTGTAACAGAAATACTGATTTAATGTGCAGTAAATGCTTAAAATGGGTGCTGAGTAAAAATATTCAGCCTTGCAGGGTTAGCTGAATGTTTTGCCAGACTGAGCAGGATTGCATTTTTTTTTTTTCTTTTTTAGCTTTGGTGCTGTGACTTCCCTTAAAGGCACATAATACAGATTGATGACACCAAAGTTTATAGAGCAGGTCATGACTTCTGCAGCGTAACATCCCTCTTTTCCTGTCACTCTTCGCTGGCTACTGAAGAATGGCTGAGAAAATAAAACGATACCAAGAAAATTCATATTCAAATGCCCTACAAAGAACTATGTGGCAAACAGAGTTATCTATTTGCTACTCCTATGTGCCAAAAATCAATCATTCATTAGATTTACTGCCAAATTTATCTTAATTCATATCTTACATTGTTTATTGATTTTAGAGTTCTTCTCACATACTGATAGTATTCAATTGTGACACTGTCTATAATTATAATAAACAGGTGTTTGACATGTACAAACTAAACAGAAGGTGTAGTCCAGATTGTTGGAGCATAAACATCTGCAAATGGAGACTGAATTTGGCAAGATGCTGTATTACTACAAAAGAACGTTTCCCAGCTCATGCAAATCCACTGTTACTTTGCTGATATTTAAACTTAATATTTAAAATATCGTATAAGAAATCAAGGGGTTTCTCAGGCTATTCAACCATATGCCGAGGAGATTTGAAGGAACATTAAATCCCCTTAAGGATTACAGGGCTGTTATATACACTTTACCTGAGCATACTTGAGTCAGTTCCAGTAGGAACTCTAGTGATAAGTGTTAGAGTGTTCACTAAGTAACAGCTGAAAAGAAATTGCCTATGTGGAAATGCAAGAAACTGCAGTTCCTCTAATGTCTGGACTGACTCCAAAAGAGATTCAGTTCCCATAAACTGTAAAAATTCCCAGATTAAGCTATGAAATTCAGGTGGTAAGAATCAATCTAATGCCTGACTCAATCAAGCTTTTAGCAAGGAGATTTTGTTTTAATTAATGTGAATTAGAACTAATTATTAACCAATTGGTCTATTGGTTGCACCGATACTAAGTGCTGCTTTCTATTGTTCAAAAATAGTCATTTCTGGCTAAAAAAGGAAATCAACATGGTGACTGGCCTTTGCAATATTTCTAAAGCTGCTACTTTGTTTGTTAGTTTATGTCAGTCTTCTTTTTTGGTTTTTATTTTTTTTCTGTTATGCTTCTTCAATCTGAAAATTACTTTACCCCTGTCCCTCTCTATCTGACATAAAAGAAATAAATATGATGGCAGTAAATGTCAGAAAGATTCTCCTTCCTTTCTCTAAGGGGAAAAAATGGTAAGTTTCTCGCTGTTGGATGTCAGAGGGATGTCTTTATCATCTTTATCTGTCAAATGAGAATTTCTGGTGTCTAAGCTGACTTCTAAATGGCACAGAATGTACTCTTTGACACATTTTGTCTTGTTTTGCAACAAAGTCAAAGTGGCACAGGCCATTTAGAAGTTGAACCTTGCTGTTACCTTTGCTGTTTCAAAGAGGCTTGACTGTGCATACATCACTAGCTGGTCAGGCTGTACAATCCTATTGCAACCTTACCTTGTGTGGATTGTTCCTCTAGAACCTAGCAAAGCGAACATGATTTTAACAATATAAGAAAGTCAAGCAAATCTTTTTTCTGAAATCCAAGCTAATAAGTACTAAACAATAAATCAAAGCTAAAGTATTTAAAATCTCACTCTGAATTAAGAGTGATTTAAAATTCAGCTGAAACAGGGGACAACAAGTATAGATACAATTCAGCAACAAGTTTCAACAAAGCATTACACATTCCGCTTCAACAAATAAACGGAATAAATGACTTTGGCTTGATTTTCAACCAGCAGTGTATGCTTAAGGTCAAACTTACCTAGGAGCAGGTTTATTCAGTGTAAACTAACTGGATAATGGACTTAAAATGGCTTTTGTATTTGAAAATTCCCCCAAACATGGCTGCTTCAATCTTATGAGAGGAACCTGTAATTTATATATGTATAGTTACAGTATATCAAATAGAATTTTATATAATTTATTACTTTAAGAGATGGAGGAAATTATACCTTATTATCAGCCAAGAGTAACATTTCCTGGAACACCGCTTACATATTTATGGGCAACATAAAGACATTAGGCTACATCACAAGCTCTTTGAAATGGTCTGAAGAAATGTCCAACAAGCAATTTTTTCTGTTACAACTGATTGCCACACTATTGGAGAGAAAACTTTTGAACAGCACGAGGACTGCATACATGTTTATTGTTCTGTCAGCTATTTGTGTGATATTATTAATATTACAAAGCACCTTGACTAATTTTCTACACCACTACACAGAAATTCTTCTTCCACTGAGGTGAAATTTTGAGCTCTTCCAACTAGCCTTGCTTCAGTAGTATAATTAGCAGCTTGAGGAAATTGTTGTTGTGATTTGGCACTATATGAAAAAAAAAAATTGAATTACTGATCATGTTTATGTTGATCATGAGAGCGGGTGGCTAGTTTTAGCCATCTTTGATGACTGAGTACAGCTGTTATAACTCATTCTTGTGGTCTGTTTTTGAAGTACTAAACTTTTTGAAGTACTAAACAAATCACATTATCTTAACCAGGCTAATCAAAACCTTAGATTCATTGAGTAATTTTGGAGAATAGGCCTTTGGCGAAAGGTGTCACTTAAGGAGGATTAACAACTGTTCCACCACCGTATTAAACTGGACTCCTTGTTATCTTGTTTCATGACAAGATGAAAGAAACTAACTCTGTTTCCATGAGGTAGCAGTGGGGAGCTGAAAACACTAGAACAGACTGTTCCATCCATCCATTCGCTTCCGCTTATCCTTTTCAGGGCCGCGGGGGGCACTGGAACCTATCCCAGCTGTCATAGGGCGAGAGGTGGGGTACACCCTGGACAGTTCGTCAGTCTGTCGCAGGGCCAACACACAGGGACAGACAACCATTCACACTCAAATTCACTTGCACATTCACACCTAGTGGTAATTTGGATTAACAGACTGTTCCCCAGTGAGATATTAAAAATAAATGAATAAATAAAGACAATTTAATAAGTTTGATTATATGTCCCATTAAACTTAAAAGAAGTCCTTTTAGCCCCTAATAACTTTTTTGTTTTAATGTCTTTACATTGCTTTGTAACCTTTTGCATTGCATTAATATTGTTAGAGCAACTTTAAAAAAAAAAAAAAAAGTTCAAGTGTCTGTAACAATATGAAACTAAAATCAGCCATAACAGAAAATGAATGAGAGATGAATGTGCTCTTGTGTTTTCATTGGATTCGCCTTCATGACTATGGATAAATTCTGAATAGGGGTAATGCAGAGAATTCTCAGCAGAGTTATTCAGTAACTGCCAATATATTGTTCATGACAAAGACAAAGCAATAGTGATTCCCTTGTTAAAAACATGAGCAGCTCCGATGTAAACAGTTCTTTTTAACTCGATCTCATGCATCCAGTATCATAGAAAACAATTTGTAAAGGCATATTTAACTTCGTAATATAGTGTAGACTGTTTTATCCAAGCAGGTGGCAAATTTGTCCCAAGAACTAATCATTCATAGTTTGCTGTGTTTCATTAAGTGCTATACCCTTCAGAGGTTAATCATGTTTTGAAATGTATTTTTTATAATAATTACTTACCACACAT
The DNA here is from genome assembly GCF_056152115.1 of Neolamprologus brichardi. Lineage (NCBI taxonomy): Eukaryota > Metazoa > Chordata > Actinopteri > Cichliformes > Cichlidae > Neolamprologus > Neolamprologus brichardi. Next base: position 24,867,337 of record NC_142109.1, on the reverse strand, counting down.
TATAGGTGGCATCCCATCAACAAATTCCGGTTATATAATGCCACTGGCATTGTTGCAATAGCTCACACTGAGCAATATCATTACATGAGAATAATTCTCTCTTACAGCCAGGCAGGGCCTTCTGCGATTCTTACCCTGCATGGGTGTGTCCTGCCTTAGGTGCCACTTTTTCCAGTACAGCTGACTCTACATAGCAATTAACCAGAGAACTTAAGGCCAACGAAAGGAGAATCCAGTGCCAGCGAGCCTTTTTGGTTTTCAGCTAGTGAGCTGTGTGTTATGGTTGCTTACTCTTGGTCTGTGGAGATGTGTGTTTGTTTTGGTTACCTATCCTTTTTGACTTACTTTTCAGTTTAGTGACCAACTCCTGGGTTTTGGGTTATGTTTCTTTTTTCATAAAGGTGATTAGTGGCCTGCTCATCTCTTTCAGTTTAATTAATAATAAAAATATTAATAAACCATTTTCTTAAATCTGTGATGAATATGACCTATAACACCTTAAAAACTGTAGTCATATAAAAAAAAAAACCACAAGTATGATTGTATGCAGTGTCTAGAAAAAATAAGTAGACCACATGCAGCCTGTAAGGTCACCTTTAACAGAAATAACTTGAAGTAATCATTTTTTGTATGACTTTATCAGTCTTTTTATTATTTTTCTTGCTTTGCTTAAGTTCATTGAAATCTGTGGGAATTTGTTCATGTACATCTCTCTTAAGGTCCCTTCAAAGCAATTTAGCTGGATTAAAGTCCCGACTTTGACAGAGCCATTGCAACGCCTTGATCACTTTTGATCACCCCTTAGTCACTTAGCTGTAGATTTCCTGGTGTGCTTTGGATCATTGTCCTGTTGCAGGACCCAGTTTCTGCCAAGCTTAAGGTGTTGAACAGATGGCTTCATATTTGACTAGAATTCTTTGGGACAAAGAGGAGTTCATGGAAGATTCAGTGAGTGCAACATGCTCAGATTCTATGGCTGTAAAAACATGGCCACGTGATCATCACTCCACCACTGTACTCGACAACACTTTGGAGGTGTTTCTGCTGAAGTGATTTTCCCCCAACATGGCACTGTGCATTATAGCCAAAAATAATCTAATCCACTTTTATAAAGGTGGTAACTGGGGCAGGGGACTGAACCAAATCACAACAACAGTTGTCTCAAGGTGCTTTATATGGTAAGGTAAAGACCCTACAGTAATACAAGGAAAACAGAGAAACCCCAACAATCATATGCCCCCCTATGAGCAAGCGCTTTGGCGACAATGGGAAGGAAAAACTCCCTTTTAACAGGAAGAAACCTCCAGCAGAACCGGGCTCAGGGAGGGACGGCCATCTGCCATGACTGGTTGGGGTGAGTGGATGAAGACAGGACAAAGACATGCTGCAGACAAAGACATGCTGTAGAGAGGAAGAGATTAATAATGACTAATAATTACATGCGGAGATGTTTATAAAGATACAGTGAATGAAAAAGGTGACTGAAGAATAAAAAGTAAGTCATGCAACAAGTTAAACCCATCCATCCATCCATCCATCCATCCATCCATCCATGCGCTTCCGCTTATCCTTTTCAGGGTTGCAGGGGGCGCTGGAGCCTATCCCAGCTGTCATAGGGCAAGAGGCGGGATACACCCTGGACAGGTCACCAGTCTGTCGCAGGGCTAACACACAGAGACAGACAACCATTCGCGCTCACATTCACTCCCGCATTCACACCTATGGGCAATTTAGATTTTTCAATTAACATATCCCCACTAATGTAAACCTAAACAAAAAAATAGGGCAATGGCAGCAATGAAGGTGGTCTCAGGTATGGTTAAACCTTTCAAAAATTAAACCACACCTGAGTGACCAGCTTTAGATTTTGCATTTGTAACACAAATTTAAAGCTTGTCACAGTGGCACATCAAACCTTTGAAAACCTCATCATCATACAAAATATATCTCAAAGCTCAAGAGTGTACTATGTTTAATAGCCTGAATGCCAACTGATTGGACCTGCAGCTAACTTTATTACACCTGTCACCAGTGATGATGATGAAACTTAAAAGATTGTTCACATCTAGTTGCATAAGTTGTCCATGGGCAAAACAGGGCTTTTAAACGCTAGCATTATTGACACTGGCTTCTTCATTTTGCTGTTTACAGTCAACAAAAATGTTATATGGGATAGCATATCCAAAACCATAGTATGTAACTAGAGTCAATAATAGTCTAACATTAGTATTCAATACTGCAGTATATCACAGTGACAAGGATGTCAACATCATGTACATTGTCAGACAATGACTGGGGCAGCTCAGTGTGATGTAAAACTGTTAAACAAATAACAACATGTTTCAAATGAGAAGTCAGCATACTGTTGCCATGTTTAAGGGTGGAACAAGATCGTAAATATTTTACTCTATATGATACCGTGAATCTATTCCTGGGTGTTACGAGGGAGAGGGTTTAGCCATTCAAAGAAAAGAGCACTTACAAAGTCAAACGTATGCTAATTGATAATGATCTGCCATCCCCTAGCTACTAAATAGGCCTTAATATTTCAACTGCTGCAACAAAGGAAATGTCTGTATATGGAATATGGAATGTTAAAATGTATTTAAATTATCATCTTATTATTTTATTTGATTATTTAGAAGCTAAACATTATCAATCACAGACATGGTGAATATTGAGAAGCTTTGATTAAAAATATTTTTTTAACCCAACAGTGTTTAAGTAGAAGACATCTGAACTTCTTTTTGACTGAACTACTAGGATGCTTCCTTGGTTCTAACTGGCCCGAAGTTAGTAAAATTCTTTCAAGAATAAAACTAATTCAAAGCTTGTTACTATCCAACACTTTAATGATTCAAAGTGTAAATGGTGGTGAAAAAATGTGTTGTTAACAGTCAGATGTCTGGTTGAGACATTCTTTTCTTTGACATGCTTGGCTTTTTTCTCACTTCTCTCTCCTTTGTCCAAAATGTCCACACTGCTGCCCTCGGAGGAGTTCCCCTTATCTTTTAGATGCAGGTGGGCTTCTGAGTAGTAAACTGAAGAGCACAATCTCCTGTGTTGTACCATGCACTTGTAGTTATTTAGACTCCCTATAGGTCTATCTACCTCCCCTTGCATTGGACTGCATAGACAACATTGTGTTTGGGGTGAACCTTTTTTTCTTTTTGTCCAAGTGTTGTTGGGTCTGAAGTGAAGCAGGATGTTGTGTTGGGGACAAATCTTTTGGCACTCAAGCCTGGTATACCTCAAAAGTATTTTTTGTTCTTTTTTATTGAAGGGGTGGTGTCTTTCTTTCACTTTTCTAATTCTATGCACATAATGAAGACTCTGTTGGGAGAACCACATTAATACCTGTCCGTACTGCTTTTCTTTCCTTCTGTAGGGGCAGGGATATGCCTTGATTTTCTAAGGTTTTGCTAACCCCCAGCTCATGCTGAAGTAGTTGGAAGGCATCGAAAGCAGGTTGGTCCGAGTGTGCAGTTCAGTAAACCCTAATCATGAGTCTTCTGTTTTCACTAGCACAGATAAGAAAACTGAGATTGTTTTTCTTTACTTTAATGTATTTCATATATTTGCTGATATTTTTTACGTTGTGTACATGTTAGCTGGTATGCAAATTAAAGGAAAGGTGGGACACACAAACTACTCTACGGTTCTGTTAGGAAAATGTTGTAATAAATAAAGACTACTCAAGAGAACCACATAATCACAATAATCAAACCTTTGGTGGAGACTATTGTTTGTAGTGTTTAATACTTTGTTTCTACTGTGGACAACATTGTCATATTAAAGGCCGTGTGTCTGTCTATTTATTTGATTTACACAGTAGCCAATACGATACTACTTCCCCAGTAAAAATTAATTTCCCACAGTGTGAAAACACAATAATGGCAATAATTTGGTAGTCATCAGCAATGATCTATCAAGGGTGCTGCGTTTGCGTGTGTGTATTTCTGTGTGAGCAAGACAAAAGGCGCACAGAGGAAATTGACTACAGAACCAGTTCAAATCAAATGCTTTGAAATCTTCGCACCGGGTTTGTTCCGCTGATACAATAGATGCAATCAGATCACTTTTATAACTTTTCCTCTTCCCCTCATAATTTCCTCTTATAATGTAACTTCATCTACTTTTCTCTCCTCAACCACCAATTATCATTTGTTCTTTTCACTTGCCCGTTCTGTATCTTTTGATATCATCTTCTGGCTCCCTGCGCCCTCATTTTCATTCCTCACTTTCCCTTTTCAACAATTTTGATTTATTTTTATTGTGTTTTAAACATAAACCCTCGTTGCATATTTTCTTCTTCCACTTTTGTCTTCTACCAGAAGAGGGCATCTCACAAAGAATATAAAACACTCTCCAATCGTTTTCTTTGTAGAGGTGGAAAAACAGGAGGAGGACTGAAAAAAAAATCACTGATCTATTTTGATCCCCGCTGTTTTCAGGCAGGAAGTCTGGCAATCTGTCCTATATAGACACACACACACACACACATACACAGACACTGACAGATTTCCCACAAAGACCGTAGACTTTTGAGCTTCCAAAGACAATAACGTAAATGGAGAGAAAGGCAGCCAGGGATATGGATAAAAGACAAGTAAAGATTAAGCATGAAAGAAAAAGATGGGAATCAGGAGCCCCGGAAAAAGGAGGGAGGAAAGGAGTAGCGGGAGGGGTGTTTGCAATGAGTTACGGCTGAGTAAGGTATTTTGGGCAAGAGGAGAAATGACGAAATAACAGACAGCGAAAGTACATAAACATTATGACCACAGGTGATAACTGTTTTTTTAATTTGCACAGCTTTAACCCATTATAAAATGCTTTTCTATTTACACATATAAATGAAATGATGGCAGTGTACTATTGACATTAAAGATCACCATTTTATGATGAGTGCTTAGTGACACCCTGGTCAGATATTAGTTTATAAGTCAGTGTTTAATATGTTTGCCAAGTGTGAAAAATGTGAGACCTAGAGCAAGTATAAGCACCCATGAAATGCACCAGAATATGAGTTTGGGTGTTCATTTTGCTTATGGTAAGCATCTCATGTCATTTTTTTGTGCTAATGAGTTGAGGTTCAGCCTCGCTGAATGGACTATATACATGATTTATGGTTAACAATGATGTTAACTGCGATGATTTTTGAACAGGTTACTGGTCAAAATTGTATTTGTATTAATATTCTTAACTTTACACGCTTCATTGCTGCAATAATTTTCTTTTTTTAACCTACACATTTTATGTTCTTAGTTACTGTGTCTAATCTCTGCAGTATAAATTTTAGATAATGAGAAGAAATGATAGAAATGGATAGGCAAATCACAATCATTATGATTGGTGGCCAATGAGAACTGGTTTAATTTAATTTGAGATGTGAGATTTTAATGTAAAGGAATAGTTTCAGTTTTGGTTTCTAAATAAATTGATAACACCTTAATACACTTCAGCAGATGTGATCTAAATTTGGTCTAACTAGCTAGACACTTCAGGCACATTTTAGGTCATTCAACACTCCGAAATGACTGAATGGTTAGGGTAAGAGTCATGGATAGAGGGTCCTTAGTTGGCACCACATGGAGTGAGATGCTTAGCAAAACCAAAAAATTTCCCTGGAGAACCTCTGCCAGGTCTTTACTGTAGCAGCCTTCAGTTGCTGCTTGTTTATGAGTCTCTCTGCATTCAGTTTTGTATTTAATAATTGAAAGGCATGCTCTGTTGCGCAAACTTCAGTTTACTGACTTATCCATTAACGAATATCTCATTTCTTTACCTTGGGAAACTCTTGGGCTGCTTCTACAGAAGGATTTGGTCATTATCCATTTGCACTGTGAAGTGTTGTCTGATCAGGTCTGAACCCTGTACAACTCAGATACTCATACTGCTACTTCTATCAGCACTCACATCATCATAAACACTAGTAACCTGGTTCAATTGGCACCTATACAAGTCCATGCCATAACACTGCCTCCAACATGTTTGACAAATAATATGGTATACTTGAGATTATGCTCAATTTTCCCCTTTTACATATTTTCCATTTTCTTCTCATGATTCTGGTACATGTTAATCTTGGTTTCATCTGAGCAAAGAAAAACATTTTTAGAGCAGACTCATTTAAACGTTTTCTGGATAAGTCTAAGCTAGTCTTTCTGTTCTTGAGGACGAACAGTTTTTCACCTTGCTGTAAAGCTTCTGCATTTATATTCCTGGAGGCTTTTCGTTGCAGACCTTGACAATGATACATCAACCTACTCAGAAGTGTTCTTGACTTGCTTAGATGTTGTTGTTTTTTTCAACTTGAATATAATTCTGTCACCATGTGCTTCACCAAACAAACAATGCAAACAAACAAAGTACCACGATTGAAAAGAAGCTCACATCCTAGTTCCCTTAGAAAAAGAAAAGAAGAAAGGGAAAAAGAAAGTTAAAAAAGATTACTAATCATTTAAACTTGCCAGAAAGTCAAACCTTTATTTTCAAAGATCATTCTAAGTCACCTTATTGCGCAAGAACAAAGAGAGAAATCAAAGGACATCATGAATAAGAAATCATACAGGGTGAGAGATGAAAGAAATATCGAAATACAGAATGAGAACGTGTGTTAACTTGTGCATTAATTTTAGTAATCCAAAGTCCACACTTTGATCCTCCACCAGCACCACTGAGAGTACAAATGCAGAAAAGTTTCATATCAACTAAGGAATAAAATAGTACATTTGAAAGTACAAACTTTGTTGTCCAGACTTTGATCACTGGAGAACAAATATGGTAGATGATAGTGATGACCATGTACTTTAAAATACTATATTGTTTTTAGCATTAGCATTGAACCTGAAGATCTTAAAAAAACAAAAAAAAACCCAAAAACAAATACAAGCTTGGAAACCTAGATCATGAAATCCTCTTTTTCCTGGTTTACTCTGGTAATCAGTTCTGACCATGTTTGATCGACACATATATTAGTGCCCAACAGTAGCGGTTTTAGATACGGGCGACACGGGCGGTTGCCCGGGGCGGCATCGTGGTGGGGGCGGCATCACGGCTCGTTCTCATGCTGCCCCGACATCATGCCAGCGCATATTGGGAATGGCATTGGTTTTCTATCGCCCATTTGCTGGGAGTAAGGGCGCCCTCCGTTTGCGAGGTGCGCCTGCTGCTTGCGGCACAGGGAGGAGAGGGCGGGGCGGCGGGGGATGCTCTGGCTGGCTGGAGCAGCAAAAATTACCAACTCGCAAAATAAAACAAATTACAAACAAACCAACAAACACGAAAACACCGGACATTATGATACAGACTTGTCATTTGCACCGATGTTTTTTCAAAATTCTATACTCGAAAAGTGAGCGCGAGAGCCCTCGGTGCGCCTGCTTGCTGCTGAAGTCAAAGTAAACTTTATTGTCATCTCCGCTACATACAATCCAGTATATAGAGAGACGAGGCGACGAGGCTCCAGTTACAACAGTGCAAGTAAACAAACAATATATATAAGAAGAGTAAGAAAATAAATATACACTTTAGGACCAGGGGTAAGGGATCAATAACAATTTAAAATGTATATTTTATATTTTGTTGATCTAAAGTCTCACACACAACCCGTTTTTAAACTCTAAAAAAAGAGAAAAGAAGAGGAGGAGTGTAGCGACTTCCACAGTCGCTAGAGGCCGGGAACTGAGCCTGCCTATTTGCCTGTCAACTTTACGCAATAATGCGAGAGGTGGAATTGCTTGCTTGTTTATTAAAGTGCTTGAAAAGTTTACAGAGCAATGTGATCGGCTCGCGATTCAAACTCTTAAAACATCACAGGCTCTAATGCAACAAGGGGAAACTCGTTGTGCTGCGGTCAACAAAAACTACGGCTACCCAGCCCTCCTCTCTGTCAAAATCAAACCAGTGAAAGACAGACTGACAACGCCCTCTTAATGTCGCCGCTAGCACCCACGTGACTCCCGTTACACATCACCATAGCAACCAAACAAATGAAAACCCAGTGATCATTAAAATTCAATACATTTAATTATGACTCCTACAAGGAGAAACGAGCAAAAGATACAGGTAAGCAGATGTGTCATTGGATAATGGCAGGTCATGTATCCTAAAACATTAAGAATCAGGATACTTTCTTAATCCCTAAGGAAATTATGTGGGTTACAGTTCCTCCAAGAAGAAATGGTAAAAATAGCAACAGTAACAGACTAAACTCCAAACAATATATACAATAATATAATATTAATTAGTCAGTGTCAATTGTTGATTTGTCCTGTTCTCATTGTATGACGAATTATGATGTCTGTTTAGTAGCCGTTTGCATACAATGCATACTCCGTCTCTCTCTGCGTGTGTGAGGGGGGGCGCGGGGGGGGGGGGGGGGGGGGGCGCGCCAGAGGGGGTGTTCGCCCAGGGCGCCAAACAGGCTAGGACCGCTACTGGTGCCCAATATTAGTGAGAATATTCAGTGCTGGAAATGTTTTGACAGACACACACACTACTAGTAAAACGTTTGTACACACCATTTCATTTAATGTTTTTTCTTTAGTTTCATGACTATTTTAAATGTTTTACAATTTTACTAAATTGTAGATTCTCACTGAAGGCACCAAAACTATGAAGGACCACATATGGGATTATGTAGTGAACAAAAACGTGTTAAATAACTCAAAACTTCTATTATATTTTAGATTCTTCAAAATAGCCATCCTTTGCTTTGATTACTGCTTTGCACACTCTTGGCATTCTCTCGATGAGCTCCATGAGGCAGTCACCTGAAATGGTTTTCCCAGAGATGCTGAGCACTTGTTGTCTCTTTTGCCTTCACTCTGTGGTCCATCTCATCCCAAAGCATCTCAGTTGGGTTTAGATCAGGTGACTGTTGAGGTCCGGGCCAAATAGCCCTTACACACCCTGGAGGTGTGTTTGGGGACATCCGTTCACCTTTTCTGTGTCACACAAAGACACTACAAGTGGAACCAAAGATCTCAGATTGTGACTCTGACCAAAGCACAGATTTCCACTGGTCTAATGTCCATTCCTTCTATTTCTTGGCCCACACAACTCTCATCTGCTTGTTGCTTTTGTGGTTTCTTAGCAGCTACTTGACTATAAAGACCTGATTGAACAGTTAATGTAAAGACGCATCTGCTACTGCAACTGTGGCATTCATCTGGGCTCTAATCTGAGGTGCTGTTAACTTGTGATTTCTGAAGCTGGCGGATCTCTGCACAACACAACTGATTGTCCCAAGCCCATTAAGAAGGCAAGAAATTTCACATATGAACCCTGAAAAGGCCCTGTGACGTGAAAAACATTTCAGGTGACTACATCATGAAGCTCTCCGAGAGAAGGCCAAAGCGAAGGGTGGCTTTGTTACATAATTCCATATTTCTTGCTTGCATAAATTCCCCTCTTGGCCCTGCAGGCTGTCTATCCTTCAAGCTCGGGTTGTCTGCCAGAGGCCTGTGAGCTTAAGGGTCTTGTGCAGTATCTTTGCTGTTCCTAGTACTGCACTCTTCTGGACAGAGATCTCAGATATTGTTGCTGGGATCTACTGGAGCCACTCACCTAACTTGGAAGTCACTGCACCTAGTCCTCCATATTGTGAGAGAGAGAGAGAGAAAGAAAGAGAGAGAGAGAAAGAGAGAGAGAGAGAGAGAGAGAGAGAGAGAGACTTTTTTTGGTTTTATGGTAGGAGATTTTGGTTACACCATAACTCATACAGCATTATTATACCTGACTGAGCTGAATATGCTGACACACTGTATTTATCTGCTTTCTTATACTTGATATCTTGTAATTGGCTCTATTCTTATTTATAACCCTATTTTTCCTTTGCTGTATCTCATTTGCCGCTGCAATGATCCAATTTCCCCTTGGGGATTTTCAAAGTTTCATCTCCTCTAGAAATCATTTAATGCACAATGGAACAGAGAATGCATCTGTTCAGTCTATGTGGAATACATCTGACACCAATTCATGATAGCTCTCGCTACAAGGCCATACCGGTTATATCACATCTGTATATTTTCTACTAATGGATAAATAAGACATATGATGGTTCAACTAAGGAATTTAATGCAAAGTGTAAGCTGAAGTTTAGCTCCCTTCCAGGTACACTCAGTCTTAGTACGTTTACTTCATATGGTCATCTGTTTCTCTTTAAATAAATATTATTTTCATTGAAAGTAGAGATCTCTCTGTCTATTTATATATTTTTTATATCAAGTTTAAGATATTTTTCCCAGTCATAAGGCATTGCAAAACATAATAGATATTTCAACTGTTCTTTCTTTGTTTGTTTTTTAACTTCTCTGCTTTTACTCAGATGGGAATTTTAAATCTGGGAGTAGAATCAGAGTAACAGCTGTACGACAGCAGTGCCACAGTCACAGTGAGTGCCTGTTTGAAAGTGAGTGTTGGTTAGCATCTTTACAGAACTTCAGTTTGGAGACCAATACAACATGCCCAGGCATGCCTATGCATTTTCTGCAATAATTATCAACACAATGTAAAAGAAAAAGATTCAGTTTAAAATGTTCTCAGCCATTTTATCCTTTTATATTTGACTGCTGCCTGTTTGCAATGCCAAATTTAAAAATACTCTTTCATCTCTCAATAGTCAAAGTAAGGTAATGTTCACAATAAATGTAGGGATTGTAGTTTATTTTTCAACTTTCTATGTGATGTCAAAAATACAAACATCTAAGCAAATAACCTGGGACGTCAGCATAAACGTTAACAGCAAACCTCTATTTCCCTGAAGATGCATACACACAAACAAATGTGCCATTTCAGAGGATCTCCATCGAACACACACACAAACGCACGCACGCAAACAAAGTCCATTAACATGAGTGTGTGTTCATTATTTATCATCGTTTATATCTTTGGTTGAATGCCAGCTAAGATAACAAGGCTAAAACTGCTGACTGTTGGGTAATTTGCTTTCACACACTTACACACTAGATTGAACAATCCGGTTTCTTTGTTCAAGCACTCACGGACTGAATTTACAGAGCTGGACAGAAAACAAAGAGGTCTCCTGTGATTATGTCTGCATATTCGTTGTTGGGGTTTTTTTTATTATTATTTTAAATATTGCTACTGGAAATACCAGGACTAAACTGCTGACTGATTCACATTTATACATTACATAAACACGCAGAAACTCCATGGTTGTCTTACAGAGCCAAAAATACTCTTGGGTCTATGCATAAAAATACACATCACAGTGATTCAATGTTATATTTCTTGTCTCTCTCTAAGTTTAAACTTAAAATGTTGCTGACTCTATAAAAAGATGTCTTTGTTCTGTCCAAAGTGGTAATCAAGGAGATTCTCTTTCTTTCCCTCCCCCTCTCCCTGGTGCTGTGCATTCTTTGTTGGAGTGGTTTTCTCAGAAAATTGTCTGTCAAACTGTGTGGCGACAGTGCTTCGATGAGCTTGATGAGCTTCAGTATTCTGTGTTCACAGTGGCTCACAGTGCTCATGGAATCCCACCACTTGTATTATAAGCTTCATTTATCAGTGCAACATTGGAATATTAAAACCACTTGTCTAATATTGTGCAGCCCCCCCGATTATTGCAAATGAAGTGGTATTTACATAATGTCTGGCACCAGGATGTTAGCAGGTGATCACTGAGGTCATGTAGGTTGCAGGGATCGGGCCACGGTGGACTGGTCTTGATCTGTTGTACCCTGGGAATACTCGATTAAATTAGGATCTGGCAAGTTTTTGTATATTGCATGAGGTGACACTGACCTGCTGAGGCATCACAAAATCAAATAGAGTTTTGCAACATTGTGTTGTACCTTAAATTGGACATTTCAAACATTTTGTTTATTAAATGACTAGAAATGACAGAAAAATGTGCAGTATCCTTCGAAGTAAGTTATCTGTGAGAGTAAATCACGTCTTAGTCTTCCAAATCTTCCAAAAGGCCTACTTTGAGAAAAGAAACAATATAATTTGTTTAGCTCTCTCATCTCTCTTTACCACACTAATCACTTTTTTTACAGTAATTTTTATTGACATAAAATTTACTTCAAATGGGAAAAATATCAAACCTTACTTATATTTCTTTCATGTAAGAATGTGCACAGTATGTGAGTTTGGGTGTTTACTGGACATTCGAGAGATTAACATCAGATATGTCAGCAGTCTGATGGATATGTCACATTAACTCTATTTTTTGTTTGTGTGTGTGGGTGTTTGTGACACCAGAAGACAAGGTATTTCATGCTGGACTCTTCCATTACCTGAGGTCAGCACTGTTACTGACAAAGTGAGAAAAATGTGTGCATGCATGTGTGTCTGTATGTGTGTGAGCAATAAACTGCACAGTGCAGGTGTGAAGAGCCACGAGGACAGTGGCTGGTCTAAATCAGGAGCTACAGTACAGCTGGTCTGGGGCTCATGGGAGTTCACTCTAACCTCCCACACACAGGAGGGTCCTAACAACCTAAAGCCTTACCTGATTTAAATTTACCATTCATGGTCAACTGTTTGGGCATGTCCAGACAGGTGCCTACCTAGCTGCTATTTTTAAATCTCTCTGTGTACTGTGATTGCAGAAAAGAAGCAACTTCTGGTTTCTACTAAGTCGACTTTTTGTGTGGAAGTTACATTCAAATCGTTTTTGCCTCGGGTAAGGAGTGAGACCAGGAGAGTGCTCATTACATTCTTCACCATTTGCTGGGTTGTGCATCATGAAGTAGTCTCCTAGGGTGAGACTAGACTTAGGGAAAACATTCAGTGTAAACGATATTAACTGTGGTGCATGCCAGCATACCATCTCGAGCTACCTGAGAGAACATTAAAAATACAGGAGGTTTTTGGTCATAAAAACATTCTTCACCCATCATATGTCTCCTAGTGAATTCATCCTCTGTCCCAAAAAAAGTAACTCAAGTTTAGGGACCATGATTTTGTCAAAATGGAGGAGGTCCAGTACCCAGACACAAGTCTTATGGGGCATGAGAAGACTTTCATTAAAAGAACTTAAGAGATATAAAAATAGCATCCACGCAGAAAATTGTCCAGAGGTGTAGAAGATGATGACCTTGAATTTCATACATATATATATGTGTGTGTGTGTGTGTGTGTGTGTGTGTGTATATACATATATATATATATATATATATATATATATATATATATATATATATATATATATATATATATATATATATATATATATATATATATATATATATATATATATATATATATATATATATATATATATAGAGAGAGAGAGAGAGAGAGAGAGAGATCTATCTATCTATCTATCTATCTATATATATATATATATATATATATAGATATATATATACATATATATATATATATATATATATATATATATATATATATATATATATATATATATATATATATATATATATATAGAGAGAGAGAGAGAGAGAGATCTATCTATCTATCTATCTATCTATATATATATATATATATATATATATATAACCATAACCATAACCAAGTGGCCGGCATAGTGTACAGGAACATCTGTGTCGAGTATAACCTGGAAGTCTGACCCAGTGGTCAAAATGGGAGCTGCCCCCAAGGGCGGTGGAGAATGACCGAGCTAAGATCCTGTGGGACTTCCAGATACAGACGGACAAAATGGTGGTGGCTAACCAAAACGGACATAGTGGTGGTAGACAAACAGAAGAAGACGGCCGTAGTGATCGATGTAGCGGTTCCGAATGACAGCAACATCAGGAAGAAGGAACACGAGAAGCTGGAGAAATACCAAGGGCTCAGAGAAGAGCTCGAGAGGATGTGGAGGGTGAAGGTAACGGTGGTCCCAGTGGTTATCGGAGCACTAGGTGCAGTGACTCCCAAGCTAGGCGAGTGGCTCCAGCAGATCCCGGGAATAACATCGGAAATCTCTGTCCAGAAGAGTGCAGTCCTGGGAACAGCTAAGATACTGCGCAGGACCCTCAAGCTCCCAGGCCTCTGGTAGAGGACCCGGCCTTGAAGGATAAAACCGCTGTTTTATATATATATATATATATATATATATATATATATATATATAGGGAGGGAGAGAGAGAGAGAGAGAAAGAGAGAAGAGAGAGAGAGAGAGAGAGAGAGATAGATAGATAGATAGATAGATAGATAGATAGATAGATAGATAGATAGATATAGATAGATATAGATAGATATAGATATATATGCCACACTTTAACAGCCACACATCAAGCTTCACACAATTGTCTTTGTCAGCCCATCATCCACTCCCTTCCATTTCATGAGATGGTGAAATACACACCTCTCCAAGTCCCAAAGGACCCCAAAGTCTGCCAATAGGAGACTGAGGCTGAGAATGGATGATGGGACGATATTTAAACGACACGAACACATACTTCCTCCTTTCACTCCCTCTCCTTCCTTTTCCCGTCTTCTTCGATACATCATTCACCATCTCCTCTGCTTGCCTCTCTCACTCAAACCTCCCTTTGTTTCCATCTCTCTTCTCTCTTTACCACACTAATCACTCAGATTAGGTTTTTTTTCCTTTGGTAAAGAAATTAAGCTTTCAATGTCAAGCCTAGTATGAAACACACACACACACACACACACGCACGCACATCTGATCAACATAAACTGCAATGCAGCTGTGACAGCAAAGAGCAATCCATCCACTAATTGAGATCATGTGCCTATTGCCCTGTTTGCCTGAAGGAAATGACAAACATTCTGCTAAACAGCACTGACTAAAAGCTTCAGACAGAGAATGCTTTCCACTCTTTCTCGTCCCTTTAATCTAATTTGGCATAGAACAACACATCTTTATACACATATATAGACTTACCTCATTTTCAATGAGGTAAGTCTAATTTCCCTTTAGTTGAAGTAGTTGAAGTAAACATTTTGAAATAATTTGCCAATAATAAAGATTTTTTAGATAAGAAATGAAGGCATAAACATTTAAAGGACCCAATGCTTACTGCACATCAGATCTTCTGAAACTGTCTTGCATCTCAGTAACTCATTGTGGAGATGTGAGCATCAAACATGATTGGTTAAACATTTTTCTTGGTAGGCAGCTAGTATATATATCTTGAAAATGAAAGAAATCTCAAGTCAATGAAGACGCTTGCTCAAATCTTTACTCTGGAATTCATGCTGAAACAGTGTACAGCGCACATTCATGAAAGGGTGACGTTAAGGCCCAAAATCTCAACTTAGTTTTGTAGTGAGTATTCACATACAAAGAAAAGATGGAATGCAGATAAAATACTGAAGTCAGGGCTCATAAACAGGAAAATGTGCATCAGCATTTGATTACATCGCATCATATGAGACTTTATAAACTAATTTCCCAAGTCTGACTGTTAGATCCACTTCAAATAAAGTTTCAGCAACACCCATTAACAGTCGTCAACTCTGGCAAAAACGGCAGCACTTACTGAAAACTCACGATATCCTCAACAACTCAACTCAGTATCACCATCATCAAAGAGTAAATAAACATTTACACTCTGCACTGTGCATGGTGATAATAAAGGTAAGCAGAGGAGTAATTAATTCAGATGAATGCCACCCAGAGCATTTGTGGTGACTAGGAGGTAAAAATATAAATTACTGCAAAATATCTTATTGACACAGGCCCATTTTTAAATTCCTGATTCATTGCTAAGTATTGATATTCAAGTATGTTAAAATATAGTATGTACTAAAATGCTTTTATCCAAAAGACAGTATTAGAAACTTTCAGTCACAGGCCTTTAAGGAGAAATGTGGAGTGCCTGGCTGGGATCTTGGTGGGTTTCAGGGGGTTAAAGTAAATTGGCTGAGTTTACAGCAAAATTAAGCCATTAACGGGAGTCACATCAGCCCAGACAATGACAATCAAAGCTGATGACCCTGACCTGTAGTCATTGCTGTCTTTGTCTGTCTGTTCCCTTAGTTTTATGAGATACATGAGCTAGAATTGTTCTGGCCTCTTTTATACCCTGTTGTATTTTTTTGTCTCAAACTATTTATGTAGCTATAACCACATTGCTAATTAATGATGGCGATTTTTATAGATTTTCCAATTGTTGTTTTAAAACCTTTTGTGACACTGATCAGAGAATACCACAAGAATACGATTTTATTTTATGACCCCACTGATTGGCAGCCAATCAGGACTTAAAAACAATAAAAGCCCACTGCACTCACTGCCAGTAAAATTTTTATCAGCATAAAAGCTGTGTGTGTGTGAGTGTGTGTGTATGAATGCTGAAACACACTGCAGACCTCTGACAGTTTTATAGTTATTCATAGACTATTTATCGCTTCGGTGTGGTGAAAGAATAAAGCTTCTGCACAAAGTTACACATAAATGTTTCAACTCAGGAGTTTCAACCACACTATAAAAACTAATTCTGCTGTTTTAACATACACACTTAGCAAAACTTGACAATGGTTTTGTAAGGCCAAAGTTGAAATGCAATTCTCAGTGTTGTAAAATCGCATCTGGTTTATGGCTTAATGTTGTAGCAGAAGTATTTTAATAATTTACGCACATATTAAAAGAGGTCATTATGGAAACACACAAGGCAGCACATTACAAATTACATTATGCTTAGCCAAAAAGAATAAGCAGGTAAAAAAAAGAAAACACTCACTCTACACAGCGCACACTCTAAGACACACACATGCACACAAACACACCACGCTCAAGTCCAGACAGGAATTAGGCAGGCTGATTGGTGAGTGACAACTGAAATTGAATTTCTCTGCTGTGAAGGCCCAAAGGACTCAGGGGAGAACATAAACACAATCACATGTGGGTATCGGTACACACAGGCATGAAAAAGCACACACACATCAGACATACACACACATCAGCATGAACAATTGCTGAATAATTGCTGGCGCACACACAAATACACGCACATATTCTTTCTCCCTCAGCTTCGCTTTCTCTCTTGTTCTCTTTCTCTTGAACAAATACAAATACAAACACACACACACATATAAACTTATATCCCCACCAGTCCCTGCTCTCTAATTTACTGCCAAAGCTGTCTCTTCAAAAGCAAATCTCTTTTTTTTTTCTCTTCCCAAAACATCACAATGGCAATCACATCTGGCAGCTCCAAACAAAACAACAAGTTTGAGAAAGTCCATCATTATACTGTGGCCAGTTAGCTATGATTTGAATTGTGATGATGAAAATGACAATCACTGGGCCACACATGATGCCAACTCCCACTAGCCAAATTTGGAAGAGAAATTTAGGAATCATGAAGGGAAATTTAGTTGTGCATTGGTGTTTCTGAGCTTGTGAGTTAAAGAGTTTTTATTCTTATAGCATATGCCTTATAAAATAATAGCAGACAACTGTGCTTGCAAAATCAGTCAACATAATACACCCCAGAGAATCTTCTGCTAACATCCACTGACCGATACCACAAGATACCTCTAGAGAATCTGTGACCACGTCTTGATGATTCAGAGCTGTTTGGGTGCCACAAAGGGGACCTATGTAAGAATAAACTAGTGATTTCAAAGTTGTGGCTGAATGGTATATATTAGCTACCTCTGAACTTACTTTGCTGTGATTACAATGATACAGTACAGGCACATTATTTACATGATGAAAATAGTGTTGTTGTTTTTTTTACTTCTTTAGCAAAGATTAAATAATTTATCGCAAACATTTGATTTTAATGGAATTTTTAAAGCCATTGTATTTGAATTGCTCACTAATACAGTAACTGCACTAAATGCAGCTTTTTTTTTTTGGAATACAATGGAAGCTCGCTGGTAAGCACAGCATGAACACTTTTAAGTACACTTTGTGCCAGATTGCAACTAAATTACTAAAAACTCATATTGCCAAATTTCTCTGCTGGCAGACTTAATTTGTCACACAGCTGTGCTTCAGTAAATATAAATACACATCTTCGAGTAAGCAAAGAATTATGATGGAGAATTGCATCACTTATAAATTCAGTCTTTTTCCATTTAGCTATTCGCACCATGATTTGAGGTCTAAATCACGCACTGCGCATTTTAAGCAATATACTTGATGGTTGCATTTTTCTGTAAACAAGTTATAGTCATCAAGAAAAAGGGTGCTGCGTGACCATGTTGCTGCTTATTTTTTCAATTATTCATTTATTTCATAAACTAACAAACTACTCCTCTCAGATAAGTCGATCCATATCTCATAACCAGCTGAAGACTCAGAGCTGGCTGTCAGCAGGGAAATTAGTAAATCATAAGAAATTCCAAAAATATATTCAGATTTTTCCTGTGAGCAACAGTTGTCTCCTGGAATCTTTAGAAGGCGATGTAGAAATTCTACACTGTTCACTCTTTTATGCACTATAATGTTTTTTTGGAGGAAATTAGTAAGCGCCCGAGGTCTTCTGCTTCAAAACTGCAGTCAACACTAATACTTCACAGTCTAAACTATATCTTTGCTCTGCTCCAACTGTGATCTCATCTATCTATCTCTAAACCAACTGAAGAAACAGGCTTAAAGCTGGCTGCTGGCAGGGAAATCATACAGCTATTACACTGGCACTTCATAGTCTAAATTGCTAACTGTAACTTTCCTCTGCTCCAGTTGCCACCACCCTTTTTTTTCCTGAGTAAATTCCCACCATTTCTGGCTTTCTCTTTCTCCATAGGCAAATCACAAACTTACTAAACTTACTTTTCTGTGAAAGAAAAGTGCAGCAGCCAGCAGTGGGTTAACAAGTAACAAGTTAATATGTCTTCTTTCTGACATGAGATTCATGTTTACTGTGACAGTTTTAAAAAGATAAAATAATATAATACTGTGTATAAGGTGTGTTGCTCCATCTCCTGTTATTTATTTAAACAGATCCTAATGTGGTATACAGTCACTATGTTTTAGTCTGGATGCTAGATAAACCTATGTCTGATTTATTTATCTATCACAGATATAAGTAACTTCTTTCCAATATTACATCTGTGTCTTCTTGACTTAGCGTTTCCCTTATTGCTTTTTGCTAAAATCGGACCTGAACTGATCCAAAACAATTCAGTTTCTGCTACTTTCAGACTGGAATGTGTTAGTGTATACTTTGGTAACAAGTTTTACACCAGTGACTAAATGTCAGACTATATGTCAGCTCATCCACCACCCACCTCCCCCTCCATGAGACACTGAAATAGCCATGCTTCGAGGCCATGAAGAATCGTCCATTTAATATAGAAAAATTAATTATTGTCTTTCTGCAGCAGCAAAGACAACATCATGTGTATCATATGCACCATTCATAGACATAGCTGATAATTGGTGCCACATATAAACAATACATAAAATAGATGGCTTTTAGTACAATTAACAACCTGAGTCCAGTTTACTGACAAAGCTTACTTAGCACCCACCTATCACATAACACAGTCACACCTCTAATAGGCAGTTTGAACCAACTACTTTTTTACAAGACTATGAATGTATTTATTTTGATATATAGAATTCTTTGAGGATTGTCTGTGAAAAGTATTTGTATCTGCCTCTGTTTTTTCACACAACGGCATGGCCTATGCCATATCTTCATCTCTTTTATGCTTCTTGCTTGCTGTGTCTTCCCTGAGGCATTTACCCATCCACCTCTCGCACCCTTTTTCTCCATCTTAATATTCTGAAGTTGCTTACTGAAACATAAGGCATTATGTGGAAATACTTTACTAGAGGTTTACAGGGGTCAAATCCTGCCTCATTTACATTCTACTATCACAGTGTAGTTTCTTAGGCCCCAGGGCAATAACGGATATTGCATGTGTGTATGATGTAAGCCTTAGAAAGTGTTTACAAAGCAGGACATGAGCCTTGGTGTGTATATATTAACAGGATTAATAAAACACACAAAAATAAGGACATAGTTAAAATTACAGTGATGATGGAACAGAGGAGCAAAGTCTAATACCACCTATACTGAATACACAATGAAGAAAACAGGTTTGGGGATGAGCCTTCAATGTCTGGGTTGATTCTACTGGATCACTTTATTGTGTCCTCCCACAGTGAACATGAATCTAGAGTTTATAGTTTCAATGTCAGCCACTATTCAGGTGTTTGCTTAGGTCCAAGAGATGTGGACAAAGATATGAATAATGTGTTCATGTGTACGACAATGAAGTGGAATCAGTAACCGTAATAATATATGTTTGACTAAACAAACTTCATATAGAGTGAAGACAACTGATTAAGATTTAATTTGAAGAAAGAACCCCCACCCCCAACACACACACACATAAATTATCATCACTCCCATGTTCCATTACATTACAGAAGCCCTTTTAAATGCACTCTCTCAGATTTTTCACATAAACCCCCACATAAACACAAGCCCATATAACATCCTGGCACTTTAATGATAGAAACACACACACGCGCTTCTTACCGGAGTGAAGTTCATGACTTTGAGAATCCAGATGGTCAGTGCCAGGTTGACAATCATGGTGACGAGGAGGAGGAGGATGAAAAAGTACAAGCATCTCTTTCTCCAGCCATAGATTCCCACTGCTGGATAAACCTGCGCACCACAAACTGAAGCCCCTCTCTGGTGGAGGGGGTTGGGCTGTGCTGCAAGGATATACTGCTCCTGGGTCATCTGAGGGAGACACAAATATAATGTTACATGTAAGATGTAACATTTTTTTTTTTTTAGAAATTTCTCTCATTCTTCAATTTTATTTGAAGAATATCTCTATACTGACATTTTTTTAAGAAATGGAAATGCAGAGGGTTTATTATCCCTGTTTGTCAGCTGTAGATGCCCTAGTAAAATACTGAACATATTTTTTCTATTATTGTGAATGTTTGTATTCATTTATATTATACAAGGATGATAAACAAATGTGATGACTGGGAAGAAACAAATTCAAAAACAAGCAATTAATGGAATTTTTATTTCTCTCTTTTTCAGTCAGTGTTGTGGCCATTTTAAGGCATAGGTAAGCCTGTATCAGATGCCTCCAGTTGGAGGAACACTGTTAATGTACAATCGGTATTAGCTATTACACCATATAACTGTGATTTGTCTTTTATTTGCAGGTGCGTACTAAAATACAGTCAGATCTAGCCAACACATAAGATAAATGGTCTCTACATTTTGCATCCAAAATAAGAGTGTTTGGAGCTGATCCACAGGCGCTAGATCCGGGCCAATCTCATACTGATTATAACTGCAGCTCATTAAAAAGAAAACTAGAAATAAGTTACCCTGAGATGTGGATATTTAAAAAAAACAAAAAACTCCAACATTAGACCTTATCATAATAAAACTCAATGATAACTTGGAAATGGCTAAAAGAAAGTCTTAGTCGTTATTATGAACTGTTACATTAAGTTGTGTAGGGCATCAAATTGTCCAGAAATGTCTCTGTATGCAGCATAAGCAACAACAGGAAGAGGAGAGGCTAAACTTTCAGCGTTTTGGAGGAAGGAAGAACGGAAAATACAAAAAACATAAGATAGCAAAAAAGAGGAAGAATGGAAGCATTTTAGAGTTTTGAGAGTGAGATAACAGGAGAGAGAAAGAGTAAGACCAAAGCATGATAAAAATGAGATAGAGGTGGAGCTGTAAAGTGGAAAGATAGCACAGCATTGAGTACTGAGAGATAGGAAGGGAGGCTGGAGAAAGAGAGAGAGGGCAGATAAGATGGTAGAGGAGGACAGAGTCCATTAGTTGTAGTGCAGCAATTGGAGTCATTGGTGGCAAGAGATATGGACACTGGCTGCAAGGCACTATTATCTCTGTCCATCTGACTCTCTAACTCTCTTTCACTCTTTTACCCCACTCGCTATACCTCAGATTCCCTCTTGGTTCCTTCATGCTTTCTCCCTAATTCATCTCCTATCTCACTTTTGCACATCTCTCTCTTCCTCTTTATCAGTCTCTCTCTTTTCGTACACACAACACAAACACACACATACACACACAAACACACATTAAGTCTTTATTTGCTGAGACTGCATGACCTTAACACCTCAGTGACTGTTGATTTTTCTTTCCCCCTGCAATGCCTTTTCTCTATATAGTCTCACATGATGAAACCCAACAAGCCTTGATGATAAACAAAAAATGCTGACTTTTGCCTTAGCCTGCAGAAAAAAAAAGGAAATGCAGGCTTTGCTTGTCTAAGTTTTATTGTTTCATTTTGGGGAGAGGAGCGTCTAAAACAACTATCAGCTTGTGATTGGTGTCTCCACAGGGGTCCTGTTTCTTATACGTAAGAGGCAAACCCCAAGGTCTGCTTGAGTTATTCATGCCATGACAGTGTATAAACACCATGGAAGTCTAAAAAAAAAACATTAACAAGCTTTTAAAGCTAACAGATTAACCTTGAGGAGGATTGATAGTGGGGCCTCAGGTCCTCTGTCTCCGTAAGGCTGGGGCTGTCTGACCCATGAGTTTTAGCACTGAAAATAATGTAAAAAATGACTCTTTAATATTTATGAGTCAGAATAACAACATGTTGTGGCTGAAGATTTACTTTGATGTCTTGGGAAACAGCACTGTTTTCTTCCTCTTTCCATTAAGGATTAAACTCCAGTTCTTAGATGGTCTTGTCCCTCAAGCTGATGAAGATTGCAAAGTATAAGATGAGGCATAAGATGAATTTTAATTTAAATTATTCATTACATAGTATTTTTATTGGAAATCCAGTGTATCTGTGAGGGACCAAGCAGCAAATGCATAGAGGACACAGGAAAAATATCTTCAGAATGGTTTTTTTTTTAACCCCAAAAAAGTTTAAAAAGATAAAATTCTAAATATAATTAGCGGGCCCATGAAAGAGGTCAACTAAATATAACGCTACTCAAAAGTAACTTCCAGAAACCTAATCACACAAAGTAGACACGACCTAACTCACAAACTGACGTAAACACAAAGACACAGGAGGGTAACCTTTATAGTGGTTTGGCCAAACCATTTACACACAATAGGAGGAAAAAAAACAAACACCAATACTAACTAAGCACAAAATAACACAAGTAAACCTAAAACACCCCCGTTTCTGACAAGCACTTCTGACAAGCCAATGCCTACTGAGCAGGCATTGGCTGTGTCACAATTCAGGGGCTGCATCCTTAGGAGGCCGCATCTGAAGGCCGATTATGTCACAGCAACGCAACGAAGGCTGTCCCAACAAATCCTTAATTTCCCCGAATTTGAAGGATGGGTTGATGTATCCTTAGTGGCCCAACATATCCCAGAATTCATAGCGCAGCCCAGCCAATTCCAGTTTCCAACAATGGGGGCAACTACTTAATTGTAATATTACTCTTATTACTCTTTTCAATACTTTATAAATTAAATTATTATTTCTAATATTTGTATAATAATATAAAAATACTTTTCAAATGCGGCAATGGCAGAGAAGCGCAGCTAAAGAGTTTGAAATATTAGTCTTTCTGTGTCACAAAATAAACTTTTAACATATTTTCAGCCGATAATGTAGGTGTGTAAATATCTGCTTGGTTTATCAAGACATCACATATTTGCCAAAGTGCTCCAATGTTTTCTGAGAGCTGGCGAGAACACCGGACTCCCAGCACATCGTTTTCGGACGGTCTTTTGCTAATCAGATGAAACATGATATATAAGTCACTTAGATAACTTAAAAATGTTGTTGTTTGGCTTTTTTCAGTGTTTTATTAAATACCCCCCCCCCCCCCCCCCCCCCCAAAAAAAAAAACAAAAAACAAAAAACAAAAAAAAACAATCAGGTAACTCAAAGAAAGAGAAACATAATTAATATAACAGAAAACATTTTTAAAAACCACACAATGCTACTTTGTGCGTGCTTCATAATATCACTGTTAGGTTTAAGTGAAGACATTAATGAATTATATTACTGAAATAATTGCAAACCAAATTAATGAAGCAAATGAATGGACTGATTTTACCCATGTGTGGCTGATGCCATCACAGTATTGAGGGATATATAAGCACTTTGCGATTGTTATGGATAACCTGCCTACACATATTGTTAGGGCTGTTCGATATAACAATATATATCGGATGACGATATAAAAACGTCTATCGTTTTGTGGTGTCGCAAAATAAACTGCTAACGGCAATATTTTGTCATCGTTTTGATGGTCACTGTAGTGTCTATATTGATTTCTTAAAGTTCTTTCTTTCTCGTATATTTAATATAACCACACTACCGACGGACAAGTGCCTGTTTTTATGCGTTGTGGTTAGCAACAATGATGGTAACAGCATCGCGTGTCCGCTTGTTTATGTTGCACATAAACCTTTCACAATAAAGCTCAAGATCCCGTTGAGACTTTTCAAAATAAACTGAATCACGTAAAAGAGCAGATTATTTACAACTGAGAAGTAAAAAAGAGCCGCCAGGTGCTAAAAAATAAACCTTAGACTCAAACGTTAGAACAGGCTTTTAAGTGCAGCACGCTGTGTAATAAATACTCACAAAGAAAACGGCGGCCGTTACAACTTATGCCTAAAAAGGTATCGTTTAATGCATCTGTTAAAACACTCGACTCCAGCTACATGACGCACAGCTGGAAACACTTCCCGCAAGTCAAGCTGCCCGAGATTCACAGAATTTACAGAAAATGTTACATTTTTGTGATTTATATCGTTATCGGACGATAGAATTCTTATATCGGGATATGAGATTTTGGTCATATCGCACATGGACCTTTTCCAGAATTTTAGGATATCAGCAGAACTTTTTAACCAAACCGATATTAACTAATCTGATCCAAAATCTTACTCTAATTAACTATAATCTAATAGCGTCATCACACGGCATTATTACTGTGCTTTCCTTTACATGGCAGGAACCCTTTTCCAACTAAATTAACAAAAATACTGGATGAATAAACTGTGATAAGAGAAATCAGAAGTACATCAAAATGAGGCAGAATTGTGCCCAAGACTGAGTCAAGAGCAGATCAACAAAAACATAGACAGAGGTGTGCAGAAATGTTTAGTACCATTAGCATCTGTAGCAATAATGTCAGTTTTAAGGCCAATATTTGCTTAAATGGAGGAATAAAAAAACACTTTTGAATACCTGATTTAAATGAGGTGATGAAAGGATGTGATAGATATTGCAATCTCTTTTTTTTGGCAAAAGAAAAGCTGAGGCTACTTTAGATGTGCATAAAAAAAAAAAAAAAAAAGCATTCAACCTTCTATCAAAATGTAGCCCAAGTGATTTATATCCAAGCATAATTTGGGTATGCGACACATATTAATGCCAAGTGCAATGAGGGCTTAATATCTGTCAAATGGGCTAATGGATTAAAATATTTTTTGCCTTTTCACAGTGAAAAGAAATCTCCTGCAATAGGCACAGCAGTTTCAGCTATTTCTCTTTTTGGGTGCATCTGTTCAGTGTGTGCAGACACAATGGATATGAATCAATAGCACAGCATCGCTGTAGAATAGGACAGAGAAATGGGCTGCTGATGATTTTATCTCTGAATTCAGAGTCCACACTTAATCGATAGCACACCGTGTGTAGCTCTGTGCTGATATGTTTGCTATGTGTGTACTGAACTTTAATGAAGTCTGTACTGACCAAGAGTGCTTATCGTTTTTCTCCATGCATGCATCAAGAATGGGAATCAATAGATATTCTTGTTCGTTCATGTGTATATATATCATCTTTGCATGTTTCACTGGGGCCACACTGTCACTTGGTAAAAAGAACGTAAGATGTATTTTTGTTTTTTTCTTAAATTCCACAGGTGGCAGTCAGATGCATAATGTCACTGCTTAATTGCGTGTGGTCAGTTTTGTGACTGTGAAATTTGTCACTGTGTATTTTCCTGTGAACACCCCGCATTACACTCTTTCACTGACACACTCATTGTCTTGCAAGTGTATTTATGTCTCATTTCACTCAGAGATATCCAAGGTTATCAATCTAACTCGGCAGTCTGACAAAATATTGTCTGTCCGCCCACTCGGCCCTTTGCTACAGAAAATCCAAAAGAAAAACAAATTGTTGCTTAATCTTTTCTTTTTTTTTATTATTCTCCTGTTCACCTCTCCTTCACTTATCTCCTTCAGTTATCCTTGCTAATGCACATTTCCTTTCTTATCAAGTAACATAAATTAAGCAAAATAACATAAAACAAGCTTGTGCTATATATAAAACTATTTTTTATTTTCCTTTTTAGTAGATTATTTTAAATTTTCCTTCTTTTCTTCCTCACTGCATTTTTTCTTCTATTTTCATTGTTGCTAATCAATCAATTTTGTTCCCCCCTTTTCTCCCCCTCACATCTTCTGCCCTACACTCGTCCCTTCTTCTCTTCTAATGCATTTTGTAGATTGAACTGACAAGAGAGCCATCAATCAATCCTATAGTGTACCACAGCCTGGAGGCCTTGCACTGTGCGACCTAACTTTATTAATATCATAATGCCATGACAGCTGTAAAAACAAGAGGCACTATAGCTATATTGCAAGTGATACCATTATAGCTCACTATCAGCTCCATAACAGTGATTTCATTCAATTCAGTTAGTCTGCTTAATTTTCTCTGTGTTGTATGTGTTGTTGAGGTTCGTAAACAACACTTCGACTTTTACAATTGACAAATATTCAAAAATATAAGTTCAACTATAGAAATTAGAGGTTGCACACTTATGAACAAAACTGCCAGCATGATGAGGTTGGTGTGGATGTGGTGTATATGACAAAAGTACATACTACGATAGCACTCTCATATTATCTATCTTCTTAAGCAAGAGAAGAGAAAATACGAGAAAAAGCTGATATGAGATGAGACGTGGATATGAACAGTGGGGAGAAGAGACGACAAATGAGAAAAATGAACAGAAGAAAAATATGATTGTGATCCATCCATGTGACATCTCCACCCCCACAACCTCCCAGAAGAAGCAGCCCAAAATAAACAACATTAGTTTACAAAAAGCTAATAATGAGAATTAGAGGACAGGAGATAGTACTAGAAAAAAATCTTTCCATTATATTGTAGTTCATCTTTCAAGCAGTGACATTTTGCATAAAAAGAGACATTCAAAATCCATTATGACAAATGGGAAATCGCAAATTTGTCTTCATATGGAGGTCTTGTGGGTTCCTTGCAGATACCAGATTATAGTTTAGTACAGACTGAAAGCAATGTGATAGAAAATATTATTTTAATAATGGCAAAAATAGCCTTCAGTACAAGTTGTGTTTTATAGTCCCAATAGATAATATTTTTTTCTACTTTGAAAACGAAAAATCTGAATGAATTGAAATGTTTTATTTGCACAATATCAGTTGCACACAGAGGTGTTTCACAGATGACAATACTGTCACAGTATCTGTCTCTCTGTGGTCAACACCTGACCTCTAACAAAAGTTAGAGTTTAAAATAGTCTTAATTGTGCAGTGGATGACTTTTCAGCTTGTGGAATAAATTCGTGGTACTGCTACCTTTTGCAGCAATAGTTTTACGGCATGTTTTGCAAATTACCGCATTTTGTTCGACATCCTCCTTGTGGAATCGAAACGACAGCGAGTCTCATTCCCTTCCTCGTCTGCAACTCACGCTGTCGCCATATTTTTCTGGCAGCGTATAAACACGCATTCTCGCTGCAGTGTGCCAGGTAGAACGTTTTCCAGTGGGGGCGGGGGCTTAATGATGCATTCGTAGCGTGTGGGAGAAAAAAACTCACAGTGAATTACCAGACAGTTTAATATTGCTATGGAAATTTATACTCAGTACGTAAAGCCTTTTTAACCATCGTGCGCGGAATAACTCGCGATACATCGAGTATATTCGATATATCGCCCACCCCTACACTAATGTGCAGTGCCATCCTTTGCCACATATGTGACTAGATTATTTTAATGTATGTGGATTGTAAATGTTAGAAACAACTGACTACACTGTGCATGTGAAAGCAGAGGGTGGGACAGACATACAGACGGGTTTGACGGGGTCCAAGGGTGGATAATAAATAGAAGAGTGAATGGACTTGCCAAAAGAAAATCAGGAAACGTTGGAATTTTGGTTCACAGCTGAAATCCAGATCAAAGCGTAATTTAACATGCATGCATAGCTGATTGGTACTGCTGCTGTGGAATGTCAAGTGCTGTGGGCATGCCACTGTATCTGTCAGAGAGCCATGAATGAACTCATACTCAACAATACATCTGCTTCAATATAACTCAGCACTTGGCGTTAAAGATCTAGCACTGCATTTTTAAGACAATCTTATAAGTGTAAATTGACTATGGAGCAGTAAGTATGGTATTATATGGCAGCGCCATCATTGTGCCTAAAAAAAAGAATTGCTATCACAAATGTTGAAATGTTGCTTTTCATATTTTTTTTTCTGTTTATGATAAACAATAGGGACATTTTTTGCTTGTTAAGAATAAATATTGTAAGGAAGAAACAGATTCTTTTTGAAGTTACCTATTGAGTTTAAGAAAATAGTTATGAGTAATACATCACAGGCTTTTCTTATCTCTTATCTCTTATCTCTCTCTCTTCACAGTATTTACTAGATCGTTATTGTGCTAAAATATTCTACTACTTAAAGATCAGACATTTTCTCAGTTGTTCAAAGTTGTTTGGTTCTTTAATTTCAAAGCAATATATTTAAAAGCTTTGTATGTTTTGTTTTGTTTTGTTTTTCACTCATCACTCTTTGAATGTCATATTGCCAGCCCATGCACTTGAGTAAAATACATAGATGCACATTAACACCCCCCCCCCCCCCCCCCCCAAAAAAAAAAAAAACAAGAACAACAAAACAAAACAAAACAAAAAAACAGGCAGGACAGGGCCATGTTTACCATTACATTTTAGAGTTCTGAGGAGACAAATTGTTTTATCATTAAAGCAAAATGTATTACTAATTACCAAGGTTTTCAAATTTTGTGGTCTTAAAAAATGGAAGATGCAACAATTATTCCAACAAATGTAGAAAGGTTAGGTAAGCACACAAAGTCTTTAATTATAGAAACATGTGTCAGTATGTGAAAACAATATGGTTTGGCATTGTGCTTCTACTACATGTGATAAACCACTTGCACTTGTGTACCATGATGGATGCTGGTTTTTGAAGTGGTCATTCATACTAAGTTGAACTTTACGTTATCACTTTACCCTGAAAAGGAGAGTGTCCATGGTTTCAAAAAATAGAATTTCTAAATGTGATCAACCATTCAATCTCGAATTCATCGATTTCTCTTGCAAACAAAGATTTCACCAGATTCTCCGGAGAAATGATATGATACTGTACATAATTTTTCAGACGGGCAAAGTGAACCCAGGGTTTTGGGGTTTTTTTTGCTTTTTTAATTTATTTTTATTTTGTTTTGTTTTTTAAACCCTTTTCCATTTTATAAAAATTGGCCCAGGTAAAATTAAACTTTAAAGCATGTATACATTTCTTCACTCTATCACAGTCGGTTTTGATTTCATACCCAAAGCAACCAGTTTTCTCACCATCCATTATCGTTTCATCATTCACTATGATAGTTAAAAATATCGGACTTATTTGCCTTTTAAAAAGACCATTCTCCTTGTTAACTAAAGATACACAAACAAAATCAGTAGCAGCACTGTAGGCATCAGTTGTTATGATGTGTGCTGGTCATTATAACAGGGGATTGAATGCTTACTCATGCAAAATATAATGTTGCAATGCTACATTTGTTTTTTGTTTTTGTTTCCATGTGTTTGTGTGAGTGTGTTTGCACTAGTGTGATAAAACACTAAGCCAACTGAATTGGGAGCACTCGCTGTTGGCTGTTGGTTGTTGGTTGTTGGTTTGGACAGCCTGCCATTCCTCTCTGTCACTGTGGGCATTCAGGTGTTCAGCCACTGGAATGGACAACACACACACACCACCTCTACCACACACACACATGTATACACCAAAAAAAAAAAAAAAAAAATCCACACAAACAAGTATACACATTTGGGCAGACAATCACAAAATCACACTGCAGCTACATGCACCAGCAAACACACAGGGATGTATTCAAATATAAACAATGTGGTCACACCTAAATATATTCAGACACACAAACGGGGCTCTTTTGCAGTGAGCTGTTCAGTATTCCAACAGATTCAAGAGGTTCTGCTGTAGGCCGAGTGTAAAAAGAGAAGACTAAAAAGGACAGGTCTGGTTCTCCTGGTCAAACGCATTCTTAAGTAAAAGCACAAGCAGTTGCTTGTGCTTCAACCCACCACATTACCATACTTCTTCAACTTTACCACTTGGCACCAAATTAAAACATTCAAGCCATCGTTTATAACAATGTTGGATTGTTAGCAAACTCTAAAGAAACAACCTTTTTCTTTTTTTTCTACCCTCCTTCATTGCTGTTTATCCTGTTGTTCTGATGTTTATGCTTTTTGAAACCCTGCTTTGGAGCTAAAGGGATGTTTTACAGTCATCTCTATTTATAGAAACGAAACTGTCTCTAGACAGAGATTTGTCTCTGTCTAGATTTATCTACCTCGAATGATGTTTTTCGTTTGTTCGGGGCCCACGAGACTAATTAGTGGGTGATTAAAATGGAGAAGGAAAATGGTAAAAACCAGAAAAAAATATAGATTTTGAAAAAGAGCTAAAAAAAACAGCAGGCAGAGAATTAAAAAAAAGAAATCTGCATTGTGTTCTGATTGGCAAGTTTACTCCCCCCACTGGGATGTTACCCCACTATGGAGCAGGTGTCCTCTCATGCTATTATATAATCATGTGCTGCTAGCAGGTAGATGATTGAAGAAGGTCTTTTTACACTGCTTGGCTACTCAAAATTGTTAAATAATGGTTAGAAACATGTTATCTTTTTGCCACACACTCACAGCAGACCTGAACTGCATGCTTACACCAAAAAGACACTGTACTGTTTCAGAATCAATTTTAGTTTCATTTTAGAGGTAGCGCTAAGCCAGGCAACATTAAATGAGGCTTGAGTTATAATGTTCTTGCCCACCAACTTATCATCTTTATTAAGAAGACACATTCCCACTTAAATATTTGAATGGATACAACACTTTTTTTTCCTGCATAGTGCAAACAGCGATACCCATACAGTTAAAGTCTTACAAACTGACTTAACGCTTTCTGTTCTACAGTATCTGCTCAAACCTCCAGTATCTGTAAATTATTAAGGGATGACAGCTTTGTAATAATAAAGGGAGCAAAATATGATTGATAGCTGGTTAGACAGTAGCTATGAGCTGTAGTTTAGAGGCTCAACAATCATCGCTCATCTCACTTACTCACTGGCAGCTGGCAAAGATTCCCACACACTGATTCATGACACACCATGACTTTTCAGATGTTCAATATTCAAGTTGAACAATTTTTATTATTACAGTATATCTTTCTTAACTCTGAACAAAACACCCCACGCAGAATTCTGTAGAGTTTGTCCACTAGTATTTCAAAGGCTTGAGCAGCTCTGTCACGAAGATGTCACCAACGTCCTAAGATAGAATCTACTTTTCTAATAATATGATGATTTGGTTTTAACATACAGCTCCATTTATGTAGTTATTTAGAAGCTGAATGCTGTACTGAGACAGATATAACACTGAGACAGAATCCACATAGTCCCATATGCAAAATGTGTAAATGCAGTGCTCTCCAAAATAAGAGTAATGTTATTTTGGTTGTCATTATGTGTGCATCTTTGTGAGTAAGATCTGTAAAGCACACTGTGGTTTCCCTTTTGTTTCTTTCTCTGTCATTATGTTTGCCTCTCTCTCTGCTTAAATTGTCTTCCAGCCCCCTTCTTGCTCTTCCAATATTGTTGATTTCTTTTTTCCCTTCCTCCCTCTCTTCCCTTCTCTCTGGCATGTTGCCTCCCGCTGAGTCAGTATCTGTCAATCAAGAAGCCGACACTGTTAAACACCGCCAACACCAACAGCAGACTTAAAATCCCTTCTCTCTCGCGCGCGCGCTCTCTCATCACGAGGAGATAGATGGAAAGCTTCATGGAAAGAGACTTTGCTGGCAATGTGGCCTCTTTTTTTTAAAACTCTTTGAAAACCACCAAAAAAGATGGTGAGAGACTAAACTGTTTTGTGGGGTGCTTTTTTAGCTCGGTAGCACATTACACAACATAAAGAAATCATTATGATTGGCTGTGATTTGCCAAATATATATTTCAGTGTATAACCCTAACCCTGTCATATGTTTTTTGTGAGCAATAAGTTGCATAAAAATGTTGCATTTTTTATGAGGGTAGAAGTAGAAAATACCACCAGTATTAACATAGTTGAATTAAGCACTTTTTGAAGGAAATGAAACATTTATTTCTTGATAAAACATAAAAAAATGGAAAAAAATAGCAAGTAGTCATCTGTCCTGCAAGCTAGTTTACCACCACAAAAACAAGTCAACTCACATTATCACTGTCACACAGTCATGATCTCATATTTGTATACGTCAATGAGAAAACGCTAAAGGAGTCTTCACTTCTACCATGTAAGGAAACCTAGTGAAACCCAGTGTCTCTTGGCTGGTGTCTGTGTGCGTGTCTGTGTGTGGCATTACAGTCGAGAAGATAATCGCTGTGACTTTGAGAAAGGGACTAAAAAAAAACTGTTTCTGTTACCCACTGTGTTATTACTAAGAGGGGGTATAACAATGGTGTAGACCGCTCTGTGTGAATGAGATAGCGACACTTAGAGAATAAAAATACAACGAGGAATAACAAGGGGGAGAGAAAGACAATTTCCAAGGGCAGTCATACTGTGAGAGATGTGATGGACGCCTTCTGTAAGTACATCACATGCTTGTGTGTGTGTGTGTGTGTGTGTGTGTGTGTGTGTGTGCGTGCGTGTGTGCGTGTGTAAATCTTCTGGTGACAGAATCAGCACACAGGCTTTATGACCCCGTTCAGGGCCTCCTCTATCATTACCCCACCACCCACCCCCACTACACATTAGCACATACTCACACACACGTCCCTCATATTGCGCAGCCGTCATGCTTTTGGAACTTTAAGCAAGTGTAAGCAAGCTTTCTCCCCAGCTTTTACTTTAAGAATGTTCCTTTTAAAATGATTTTTGTCAATTTCATCATGCCTTTGATAGAAAAGCAAAATAAATACAGGCCAAAACAGCAAAGAGGCATATACACAATAAAAAAGGGAACAACACAAAATGCATCTGATTATTCTTTATGATGCATGCATTAGTCACTGATGACATCATTTTTTTAAACTACTATGTCCTAGTAGCTTCTTTTTATTCTATCATTTCATTTCATTGGATTTTGTTTTGTTTTTTGGATTTTTGCCCGTTTCCAAAAAACTTTCAAATTAGTAACTCAAAAAAAAAAAAAAGATAATTGATGAGTTTGATTCGAAACTGCCATAAATTATAAGGCAAGTGCATTGTTGCATTAGAGTGTTAATGTCTTTGAACTCACAACTTTAAACTGCACAAATTTATCCCTTGCATGTTACCTACAGTAGTAGTTAGACCATAAAATGTAAAAGTATGTACTAGACATGTTTAGTATTAGCATGAAGCATAATTCACTGCATCTTGTTCTTCTATGCTGGTCGTACCATCACTTAATCCTCATTCTCCTTTGAACACCAACTGCAATAACCCCCCACAAACACACACACACACACACACACACACACATCTCTGTTCACTGTATTACAGTACTTGCACTTCTTTATGCCTTCTATCCTAATTGAGTTGTGTGTTGTCAGCCAAGCAGCTCCACTCAAAGCTCCCTTTGATGCTTTTGACCAAAGAGTGTATGTGTGACTGATGTATGTGATGAATGTCCAGCAGTCTCTCATGTCCAAGTCCCTCTATGGAGCACTCATACATCAACCTCTGAGCCCCTGCACCATATAATGGAATGAGGACAGACTGGCTTACAAAGTGGGGATGAAAAGAGAATGAGAAAAGAGTTTGGTGATATGGAAATTAGTGAGAGGGAAACAGGCAATTGACTGTACGATCCCCTCTCTTTCATTTCTTTATCTTTTGTTTTATTGTCGAAAAAAACATCTTTAGCACCTTACTGGAAATCTTTTTTCTACTCTGAACACTGTTCAAGTACTTTACACAGCACTTTCAACTCTTTCATTTCTATAGGGCTAAATGCTGTTAGTCATTTTCTTTTCCCAAGTTTTTAATCTTTATTGGATTACCCCGTCAAGTCTCCATCAACTTAATAGCCTTTTTTTCAGGCAGCAACATGGCGGTTAGCACTGCACAAATCTGGATGTGATTTCCCATTTCGCCAGGGCCTTTTTGTGTGGAATATGTGTGTTCTTCACACGACTGCAGGGGTAGTCGGCTTCCTCCAACAGTCTAAACACGTGCAGTTAGTGGGCTTAAGTTAATTGGTGATTCTACATTGGGAGCAGGTGTGAATTTAGATGTGAATGGTGGTCTGTCACTCTGTGTTAGCTCTGCGACAGAGTGGCAGTCAGTCCAGGGTGTACCTTGCCTCTCACCCTATGGTAGCTGAAGTAGCTCTAGTGCCCCTGCCACCCTGAATTGAATAAGTGGAAGAAAATCAAGGAATGGATGGACGTTACTCTTTCTCACTCCCCTCTTTTCAGAGAAAATCACAAGACATATTAATTAAAAATTCATTCTTGAACAGGTACATACTGTTCTCTGGTATTTGCTGGCACAAAGTCAGACTTGGTTGCTCTCTGATGCTTTGACAGCGTGTGAACATCAAATCCATGTTTACCCTTTCAATCTCGCACTGACTTGTCTTTGAAAAGGTCTCTCCTTCTGCTTCTGAAACCGTATGAAAATGTATTATTTTTGTGAGTTTTCAATGGATTTAATGGTAATTTAAATAAAACTTATGACCACTTTAACTCCATAATTAAGCCAAAACTCACATACAGTAGTGTGCAAAAGTGCATACATACATAAACCACACAGGAATAAGAAATAAAAAAGAAATAAGAACAGAGCTAAACCCCTGAGCACTTTGTTAAGATGTGTTACTTTGCCATAAGTCTCCAGTACTTTATAAAAGTTTGGAACCATGCCTCATTTCTTTATAATTTGCTTCCAAGGAGCCAGAAAGAGGCCTTGAGCAACAGTTCTCCAGGCTTTCTGAAGGTCTTTCAAAGTTTTTCAAAGGACATTGGCTGTTTTCTCCACTCATTTTCAGTCCAGTACCAGAACATTTTCAGTTCAGTTTGTTGTTTAATATTGACCCTTGAATCAGTGAATCATGAAAAAGACACCAAACTCAAGAGCAGCTTCGTGGGTAACTTAGCAAAGAAGCTGTTCATTTTAGGAACTAGAAACTGTGTGACCTGGGGTAGGAAGAGACTGAGTAAGTCCCCCCTGGTTGCCTCTACAGCATAGCAAAGAAAGGTTAAAATGTCTTAATATCAAGTTTTATGTGAGTAAAACTGACCAGAGTGCTAAAACAGAGCTTTTCTACATTATCTAATAATAAAGCATTTTTATTCTTAATCAAATAAAAATATAAAGTTTTGATCAATATATAAATGAGAAATGTACTTTGAGTAGTGAAAAGTGTGGTGCAGGATGGGCATGAAAGTGACACACTGGAGCCACGAACTGCAGAGAATGTTTGACCTACACAATGTATGATTTAATACAAGTTTCATAAAATGCAAAAATAAATATATACATTTATATATCTATAAAATACATACATAAATAAATGATAATTGACAAACACTGAGTTTAAAAAAATAAAAGTATTACTCAGTATTTGAATTGCAAAGGGATTATGTTATAATAAATGTTGATGTAAAAATGTCCAAAATGTGAAGATGTGACATCCAGTGAAGGAAGGGGAAGAATGGGTGAGCAGGTATAAAGTGGGGTATAAAAGAGATTTGGGATTCTTCCCTTTTATCCTCTGCAAGATGAGCGTTTCAGAAGTTTGGATCTAAGAGGTTCACAGTTGAAAATTCCAGCAGAGACGCTAGAGGGGGAACAGAAGTCCAACCTGTAAATTGAGTTTGGAATTTTTTGCTTTTCATCTGCTCATTTTATGCCGTGTTAGATGGTTAATTCAGAAGGATTTTGATTTACATCATACTTCCACTGGATGCCCAGCTGCTTTCGTGTTGGGTGATTATCATCAACTCGGAACACAGGGATAAGTGCATCTTTGGATCCAGATATGCTCATCCTTTCTCAAACCTTTTCTGACTAAAGACAAGAACAAACTCAGCATTAGCTCAAAGTAAGTTCATTAGATGAGTATAGTTTAAGTGATTTGATTATTGTTTTGTGATTTTTATAATTTCCTTGCCATTGCCCAGATGATTTCTAGGTGGTTAGTACTGGAGGAGTCCCCTCACCCACATTGGCTCACACTGACCGTGCCTAATGGGTAAGATTAACAGGATTGGGATTAGGACTTTTTTTTTATCAACTTCCTGTAAACTTATCACTAAAATATGCATCAGTAAGGTGATTCCTAAGATGTTAATAGCCAAAATCTTGACATATTTTTGCATGGTGGGATGTATGTCCTTAAAAACTTTTAGGAAACTGGAGAAGTGGAGGAAAAAATCTGCCATCAGTCGATGAACTGTATCTGAAAGTTATGTTATTAAGAAATAGGGGGAAATTTTTCCAGCAAAGACCTGACACAAGACCTGAGAGATGCATCTGGCCTGGGTACTTTGATTTGCCGTAGCTTCATCAGTAATGATCTCAGTGGAAGGGTTGCTGTCAAGAAGCCATGTTAAAGAATGGAAACGGGGTATAAAGGGTGAGGTATGTCAAATTAGACAGAACTGGACTGAAAATCAGTGGCAGACTGTGACAGAAATTTTTGGATCAAATCATCATCTTTATGAGGAGAGAGGTAAAACAGTGAGCATCTACAGCAGTGGCTGTAGGTGTCGTGGTTTGGGACTTCATTTCAGCCAGTGATGCCATGGATCTTGTCAAAATTGACAGAATTACAAATGCAGAAAAGTATGGTCAGATTTTGATCCACCATGTAAAGCTTATTTTCAATTTTCCTAGAAAAATATTAATGAGGGGTGGGTCAAGACTTTTGCATAATAGTGTATATTAAATGAAAATAATATAATAAATATTGTTGCCTAACCATATTATATCATTGTTTTACACACCCATTCCCAAAATAACGTGTTATACCAGTTTATTTAATTAGATAAAGATCTCATTAAGTTGTTCAGACCTAGTTTTGTAAGATAGTCATTGGTCCTTCTACAGTAAAAGTTAATGTTATATAGTAGTTTTGTTTGGGACATACATGAATTTAATAAAAACATGATTGAAATAGTGCATGAAAAATGTGATTACTGGACAAAGTGAAAATATTTAGCTAACTAATTAATTAAGTAATCAATGCATAGACATATGGCATTATATCTACATTTAATCTGCACCTATATCAACTAAAATAAAAAAAATAAAGTTTTCTTAGCTACACAAATGGGAACACACACACACACACAAATACACTTGTTTCTAAAAGCAGCAAACAGATGCCTCTTTCCCAGGATGCATTGACCTGTGGCTGTTGTTACCGTGGTGATATGACTTATTAATTAGAGTACTGTTTGATTGGCTTGTTAAAGGACAAATCTAATGAGGTACTTGTAAATGAGAGAGGTGGAAGTGATTTATCACTGATGCCAATCACCTTCACACAAAAACACACAGTTGAGATAATCTTTGCTCACAGACATAAACACGGATACAAAAAATCGCACACACGACACTTAAAGAGTGTTAACCTTGTACTCCGGCAAGGTGTTCTTGTTTGCGTCTGGGTTCACTGCGCATGAACCAGGATCCCGTCTACTACAGCAGGATCTTGTATCCAGAGCACAGCAGTTTAAATAGAACTAAAAAGTGAAGTTGTGATTAACTGCAGGAGAATAAAAATTGGAAGAACTGTTAAATCTCCAAATGTAACAACGCTTTTTTTTTTTTTTTTGTCAGAGCAGAGTTACACATTGGTGCAGTGGCCACAAAGCAAGAAGGTTACTATTTTGAACTTCCTGGTTGTCTGGGCTCTGTCTGTGTTTGCATGTTCTCCTTGTGCCTCCAGGCTCTCTGCTGCTTGTTAGGATAATTGGTGATTAAATTGGTCATAGGTGTGAATGTAAGAGTCTGTGGTTGTCTGTCTCTCCGTGTTAGTCCTGTGATGGCCTGTCAACATATCTATAGGGACTACTGTGGCTCTCACTGCCTGTCAGTAGCTGGGACAGGCTCCAGCCAGTTGCCACTGTATTGGATAGGAAGAAAATGGATGGATGAACGTTTAATACGTTTAATAATACATGGCAAGCTGGTACATGCTTTTTTTTCTTAATTAATAATAAAGTAATAATGTGTGTGATTAATTCATAAATGGCCATGCTTATTGAGTGGCATCTTAAAGCTGAACCAATACACCAATTCATTTCAGACCATATTTGAAATGACAAATCCACAAAAAAATTCCTAAAGAGCTTAATAATATATGAAATATGTAAATGAATTAAGTTGCATTGCCAAAAGTAAAAAAAAAAAAAAAAAGCTCACACTCATGTGACCTATTTGCAACAAGCTGTAAACTACTGACACAAAACAACTGTAGATGCCTAATCTTTACATGAAATGTGCAATTATATAAATGCTTGACTTATATTACAGATGAAAAGTGTTAAAAAACATTTCACCTTTTAGTGAATTTCAATAGGAGAGAGGAGGTAAAGGTCGGAGTAAATCAGAACTATCTTGAAAACAAGTCATTTTTTTGCTGCTTGTATACAGTATATACAGAAACGTACACAATGATACCAAGACACATATGCAAAAATCATTGAATCATATCTCAGTAAGTATCATTGTACTTGAGTGAATATCAAAAATACTAGACAATGTTAAGCATCAAAGAGATGTCCCAGGATTGGCATAAAATAAACCTTCTAACATTTTATTTTCCCTTCGGCAATCTATTGTGGAAAAACATGTAGGTGGTATGAATATACTTAGGATAATCTAAAAGCATCAGGGTAAGTAAAAAAGAGGAGAATGTAAAGGAAGAACATACAAAGATGCTGTGAAAAAAGAAAAATCTCCCTTTCACATCCTGGGGTAGTATGTGTGCAGTCTATCAAAGGCCTGGGAGTTTGGTCCTGCGCAGTATCTTAGGTGTTCTAAGGACTGCACTCTTCTGGGCATAGAGCTCTGATGTTGTACCTAGAATCTGCTAAAGCCACTCTTCCAGTTTTAAGGTTACTGCTCCTAATGCTCCTATTACCACTGCGACCACTTTGGACTTCACCTTCCACATCTACTCAATTGTTCCTTCAGCCCCCGGCACTTTTTTGTGCTCCTTCTTCCTGATGTTGATGTCCTCTGGGATCACCTCAACTGCAATTTTCTGCCCCTTCTTAACCACCACTATGTCTGGTTTTCAGTGGGCCATATTCTTGATGTATTTGTGGATACTCCAAGTCTCAATCTGGATTGTGGTTCTGCCACTTGTAATTCTTACCCTCTCTCTTTCTGTTTCTCAGGATCCTGGTAGGTGATGACTTGTGTGCATTTTGAAGAGTTTTCATGTCTTAATATAAGTGGCATACACCTCTTCTTGTTGTTCACATTGGCCTGTGGGATATCCGGGTACTTGTAGCTGTCCTGCATATCTGCTAGTCTGCCTTTTGGCAACTCCATCCCTTCAATCTGGATCACCTTCCCTCTGTTCTGCAACAATTCAGCCACACTTTTCCAGTCTGGACAACATCCCGATATCTTCACTGTAGATCCTGGTGAAGTCGATCAGTGAGTTCATGACAAACTCATGCCTGGCATTCAGCTTGATGTAATCCACATATATGAGCTGTATCACTTCTAAATCTGCTCTTAGAATATATATATATATATATATATATATATATATATATATATATACACACACACACACACACACACACACATACATATATGTGTATATATATATATATATATATATATATATATATATATATATATATATATATATATATATATACATACATACACACACACACACACACATACACACACACACACACACACACACACATATATATATATATATATATATATATATATATATATATATATATATATATATATATATATATATATATATATATATATATATATATATTAAACTAAACTGCATACAGAATATGGGGAAAATAAAAATATATATATATAAAAAAAAAAGTAGTGAGTATTGCAACGTGAAAGATAACTCTTCAGCTCTACTGCAGCGCTGTCATGGCAGAAAATGTACATGGCTGTTTTTGTGTGTGTGTGTGTGTGTGTGTGTGTATATGTCAGGCATGTGATCTAAGGTCTTCAGTGTCACTACACTGCCGTTGCTGTGATAGCAACCCATTCATCATCTGAGCATCTGGTGCCCTTGCAATAACACACACACACACATACACACATGCAATCACACGCATGCAAGCACAGGGAAAAACAGCCACACAAACTACTTCCTAAATTTCTTTTCTTTGCCGCTTTGTGCCATTTATCCCCTATGCTCTCTTTGTTGATCATTCATTTTGGTATTTCTTGTTTTTCTCTCCGTTACTTTTCTTTCCTTCGTTTTTAATGTTCTCCTGTGACCTTTTTTTCTCCATCCTCCTCAATCCATCCAAAATATCCCTTCCAGCTTTCCTGTTCATCTTACCTGCCTGCTTTTCTCCATTTTTTCATCAATAATCTTCTGACAGAGCACAACAGGCATTACCACATAAATAAATTCAGTTGAAAAAGTTGACAACACATGCTCTTGGCAGGTAGATATCTGAAAAAGGAAATGAAAAATGATCATTTCAGAATAATCAAACCAAGAATTATTAATATATTCAAGGTGAAATAATTAAATAAATAAATAAAAATACCCTGCAGATTTTATTTGAAAACCTATTATATCCTACCAGTTTCTAATAGTATTTTTTAAATGATTAGCTCTGTCTGTTTTTGGAAGAACTTGTGCATGTATTTGTGCACATAATCCTAACAGGAAAAACACTGAATGTCAAATAATTTATAAGACATAGAAGAAACAAGAAAGTTTGTCGCTGATCAATATGTAAGGAATTCACATAACTAACTGAAACCAGTGCTAATATAAGACAATACAAAAAAAAAAATACTCCTCTACTCTATACCTCTATGAGTTTATTCCTATGGCAATGAGTTAAGGAGTATTTTAACATTACTGTCTACTCAAACTCTTGTTATATATGTAATAATTAGTGGAGATTTTGAAGGACTTTATATTCAGGTGCCATCTGGCTAAATGTTTAATACTGTCACAATGTCCCCTGTTGCCAAAATATAGCACTAAATAAGTGTT
Source organism: Neolamprologus brichardi (assembly GCF_056152115.1). Taxonomy (NCBI): domain Eukaryota; kingdom Metazoa; phylum Chordata; class Actinopteri; order Cichliformes; family Cichlidae; genus Neolamprologus; species Neolamprologus brichardi. Next base: position 24,825,981 of record NC_142109.1, on the reverse strand, counting down.
TTTGCAGAATATTATGTCAGTATGAAGCTGACCATCAACACTTTGCATGTAAAATGTCATAAATTAATTATTTGGGGTAATTTTCTTAAGCATTAGGATATGAATTTTTGAGTTATGGCGCAAATTTGCTTTGTGATGCTACGGGGATGCCTGCAAAACCACTTTTTTTCACACCCTTAAATATCAGCATGTGTCAAATTGATAAGTTTAACTTTTGGTAATTGAAAATGTATTTGACACACTGAAATGAAGGAGTCAACATTCAAAATTTGCCACATAAGAGCTGCTTGATCCAGACACTAAAAGTTCAAACTGTAATTATAACAAAGAAGTTATTTGGTGTGTGTCATTAATTGACCTATAGGTGAATTTGTCATTTTCCTAGCTGTGGGATCAGCTATCTAGAAACCAAGCGAAAAAAGAACATCTGCTTGTACACCACTTGATGATACTAATAGAGGATGGAACAGCTTACATGTTTGTTACTGTTACTGTGTTTTTTTCTAACCCAGGTGTCAAAACAGTGTCAGTCACTGGTGATTTAGGAAGAAAATGCTTGCAGTATAAAGCCAAGCTGTTTGTTTTGAGCTGCTTAATGCTAACCAAGCCATTAAACAAAAAATCCAAACGATCATTGCCATAAAATCTATATAAATATCTATCCTTAACAGGTCCGAAACAGAGAGACAAACCACTCTTACATCCACAATACGGGAATGAACCTAATGAGATAATCATATACATTGTTTCTCATTTGTATTTTTTTTAGTTATGTGATAAAATGAGATTAACATTTAAAATGTGTTTGGCCCTGGGTGATTAGGTATGCAGCATCTTACAATTTTTAATATTACCTGTGGTTACATAAAGGTCACGAGATGCAAGGGTGGGGCAATTTTATGTTTACATAGTGATATGATGATGAAGATGGCATTCTTGTACCCTTGTTCTAATTAGTTAGAGAAAAAAGAGAATTGAACAAAACCTGACTACTTTGTTACATGTATGATGTGTAAAACACCATAACTTGTGAAGTTTAAGTAAGAAAACAATTTCATGAGTCCTTTTTGAGATGAACGAAATTGTCCAGTCTTCCTTTATCCATCCAGGAATATGTTTAAAAATGTACTCTGTGACAATTCAAAAGCAATGGTTTCATATGAAGATCTTAAAGTTTCAAGTCACTTTAATGAAAACAAATATGGTGCTGTTCATGTGAATTCAAGACCTAGAAGCATTTCAAGTATTTTCACATGCTTGTGTGAGTCGTTTAAAGTATGTATATAATAGAAACAATTAGGTATGTATGAAAACATGAAAAATTAAAAGCTAGAGAGAGCTAGTAATCATGCATAAGAGCATAAAGTCACACACATTTACACAACGTTGGTTTATTGCTAAGAAGCTACCAGTAAAATAGACGGGCACAAAATGACCGAGAGCAAAGGGAACGAAGAAGTGATGTTTGTGTGAGTGATGTTTTATTGATTAGCATTCAAATATCTCAGTGAAGACAGAACAAAGATCTACCACAAAGCAAGAAAGCATGAGACAAGGCTAATCAAAAGGTATTGGCTGAAGCATTTGCTTATTACGCCAACCCTTTTAACAAAAGATCTTTTTGCATGCAGCTCCTGTACACAGGGCTCAAAGCAAATAATAAAACAAAGCAAAAACAAAACAAACAAACAAACAAACAAACAAACAAACTAGATAAATAATAAATACAGCACCAGGCTACTGTAGATAGTAGCACAAAAATCAAAAACTGGAAGACAGCAAAGATATAGGTTGACCACATTGTTAAGCTTTACTGGAACTAATTATATGAAAAAACCGAAGTGACAAAACCTTCTCAAGGGTTCAAGCAAGTATACATTTTTTGACTGACAACTAAGCCGACAGAGTCATGGAGATACAACATAAAGAGACTCGCTCTATTAGTTGGTGCTTTACAAGACAAGGAATAGACCATGTAATGTCAGCAAGACTATTTTAAACACCCCACCACTTTACATTTAAACTGGCCCATCTTGACACTTCCAGGCAAGTTAAGCTCTCCACTGCTGCAGTCTATCTGACAAAGCTAGCGGGCAAAATTGCATTAAGTCAGTACACTTTCCCCTGGTGGACATTTCTGTGTCTGCCCATTAAACATGCCGAGACAGAATATGTGTCCATGCCTTATGCTTTCAGCAAAAAAATGTGTGTAGCAGCTAACACTCTGTGGCTTTTTATGTCTGTGTGTAGTTTGCTGTTAGTTAGGACTTTTTTTCTAAAAGGCATTTTTATATGAGTCATGAGTATTTTCACCAATGAATATGAAAGCAGTGTGATGAAGATTACTGTCAGTTCACTTACACACAAGAAGAAGGCAACCGTATCCCTTCATTTATTAGCAAAATTAATATTGAATGTCGGACAGTGGCTATGACCCTTTGTTACATCTGTTACAATTACTAATTTATGTAATAATTAGGTATGTTCATCAAACATGTTGGCTCAGCAGCATGCTGCCACATGGCTATAATCATCCAAGTTATTGGCCTAATTAGCACTGGTGAGATGACTGTAATGAAAATCATTCTCTCTGCCAGTTCTGGAGATCACTGAAGTACCAAACTAATTCTGAGGAGTGTCTGAGCATGTGAGGACCTACGAAACATTTGCTTTGTTGTAGGAATATCCACATCTGTCACTGTCATCAGAGCACTGATTTGTATTTTTCATGCCTGGGAAAACAGGTCTTCATCCTAATATTTATAAATATGCTCCTATTAAATAGGTATTGCTATAACAAACTATACCCAGTTTTCTCTAAATTTGATCAAATTTAGCAGTGCATTAGAATTACACCACTAAATTACGCAAAACAAATATGAACAATGAAATACTAAGTTGTTTTGCTGTTGCGATAAATAAGCTCTACTTCGAAATGCTTGGCTAAACAGAAACACCTTCATATAATTATGTAATACAAAGTAATAAAGAATAAAAAAAACAGTCCTACTATTAGTGAGGCTAAATGTGGAAATACATTTTGAGGAAATATTGCTGTTCGGCAAGCAAAATAGCGTCCTCTGATTTTGTTCATACTGATCTCTTTATTTGTCAGACACAACTAATCGAAGCAGGGATGGAAAAAAATGTAGTACTCATATATGTTTTTTTATATGTGTTTGTTTTTATTTAAGCAACAATGCTGAAAGGATAAAATTTGACTAAAATTATGAACACACAAATATTGTAGCTTTAATTTCCTAATGGACAGTGCATTCACTCCATTTTTTTTGGTCTTTTTTCATTTCTTGCATATATTGGAAGCATGAAGAAGATATGTGTAAACTGCAAGGGAGAGGAAAAAACAGCATATGAAAGAAGAGAGCATAAAAAAGCTGGCAGAAAGGAGATGACAACAGGGCTAGATGAGGACAGAGATATAGCGCACATGGCACAAACTCAAACACACCCACCCACACACACAAACACACACAGAGTATACCCCAATGTTCCAGCTCATTTCAGTACATTCTGACAACAGAGAGGCTCCAGAAGCATGTGGTCTCACACTGGTTTCACAGCCATGGGAAACAAAATCAAAAAGCCAATTCACTTGCAACACTGGCCAAACATAAACTTTCCTATGTGCGAAAGAACCAAACAGTCATGCTATAATTTAAGTAATGATCTTTTCAGGTTAGAGAAGCCATGCATGGTCCTTTAACTCTAATTTCCTTGTAATGTTCATTATAACTGAAAGTGGTTCCTTTACTTCACCTGTGTTGCTTCTTATCCTACAAAATGTTCTCCCAAACTCGCTTTGTACTTGCCGTTATTTTAGTAAAAACTTATTTCTTGCATTTCTTTTACGTCGGCACTTTTTTATTATTAATACAATCTTGTTTATATGGCCTTTGAATTTTTTAGTTTAACAGGATTGTATGTTGAGTGAGAAGATGATGTGTAGTAAAAGCTGCTGATTTAGATGTTATGGATCAGTTTACAGAGGTTTTAGTGTGTGTCAAAGACGTGTGTAACCTCACTGAGAGCACAAATAAAACCATCAGTAGGAATCAAATGGATGAGTTAACACTTCTTTTCAGGGCTGTCTGTTCTTTGAAACATAGCAGAAACGTGAAACTGGCTTACACTCCTTTCTAAAGACATAATAGTGACATGATAATTAAAGACCGATGAATATGTATAAAGAAGCATTTTTCAGTTTTGAAAACTGTAACTGTATCATCTAAAATATATATAAAAAAAACACGTTTTGGTGAAAATAAATATTTTTGAGGTACTAACATATAACTGCTTAAAGTACTGTTCAAAACTCTTACTTCTACATGATTTGATTTCAGTGAGCCAGACTTTATGATATTCTTAATTGATTTTGAAGAATCATGCGCCAACCTTTGTAGAGGTCCAGTCTTACCTCAGTACCTGAGCATTTTTAAAGAAACAAATTCATTTTTTTTACATTTTTGTTAAGGTTTGTTAAGCCTATTAACACTGACCTATAAATCATTCAAGTATAAAAAGGCACCTAACTCAAGGATTAACCAGTTTTGTGTCTACACATAACAAGCTACTTTTCAAAGAACAAATTTTAAATTGTATCTTTAGGCACTTTGTTATTAGCAGCCACTGAAACGAATAACTCTTTCACATTTCTTTAATTGAATCTACAAAAAAAATGCCAAAGATAACACAGTCTGACAGGCATAAAATTGTACTTTTACCACATTAATGTAATTCCTAAAGAGCTATTAGCTGAAATCTTGGCATATCTCAGCTTGGTGCGCAGTCTGTACATAAAAAATCTAAGGCAACTGGAAAAGCAGAACAAAAGAAGGAATGGCCGGTCTGAAAACTATTTGCAGCAGATAAAGAGTATCTGAAATTCATGCCCTTAAGGAAGGGGGGAAAACTCAGCAAAAATCTGACACAGAAACTGAGAGATGCATCTATTGTTCACTAGAGCCTCATCAGAAATGGTGTCAGTGGAAGAGTGGCTGTCAAGAAGACATTCTTAAGGGAGAGAAGCAAGGAGAACATGCTGAGGTTTGCCAAATTAGGCCAAAAATGAGCGGCAATCAGTGGCGGCAGGTCTTATGGAGAATAAATCCAAATTTGAAATTCTCATTAAAGAACACAGAAGAACACAGTAGAGAGGTGCAACAGTGAGTGACTACAGTGAACTGTAAAACACAGCAGAGGTTCTGTCATGATTTGGAGATGCATTTTACCCAGTGGCATTAGGGACCCTATCAAAACAGATGGAATTTAATCAATTTAATTTAATCCACTGTGCAATTCCATCTCTGAAGGATTTCATTGGTATCAGTTTCACTTTTCAGCATGACAAAGATCCTAAACACTGGCAATGCAGAAAAGAAGATAACATAACATATATGGATAAAATAACACATAGTGGAAGAGCCCAGATCTCAACATTATTGAAGCAGTGTAGGACTGTGTTGAAAGAGACAAGAAGCCTGGAGAACTATTCCTGGAGACTACTTAAAGAAATTACAAGAAAGCTTGCCTAAGATAGAACACTGTCCTAAAGAATAAAGCTGGTCAAACTAAACACTGACTTTCAATGTCTTTACTGTTTCACTTTGCCTTACATAATATGTTTCCATTACCATTTGCATATGTTTCTCTTTCTCTTTGTTTTCTCTTTGTTTTGTCCCTAAAAAAATATTTTTGTCCCTCAATGTATCAAAAAGAACATAATATTGGTAGGAAAGAAGAGCATGTATATGTGCATCCCACCATAGAAGTTGGGAAATTACAGTTAAAACAGTCAAACAAATAAACAAATTATCATGAAATTATCAATCCAAAGAGTGTCAATTTCACCTAACATAGAATGTGACAAGTATCTGTCACTAAATGGATGTTTGATTTTTAATTAATTCGCCTCCTCTCTGTTTTTAGTCCCCCCCCCCCCCCCCATCTTTCCATCCTGCATTAAAAAATAGCAAAAGCTTGGCAGATAGGAGATAAGGTGGGGCTGCAGGGCTTGCAGCTGGTACCCTGGATGAGGGCCTGGCGCAAGACAAAAAAAAAGAGCAGATAGAGAGAGAAAGGACATTGAGAAAGAATGGAAATTGGAGATGGACAGATGGAGGGAAAAATGAAATAGTGGCTAAAGGGAGAGAGAGATAATGATGATGAGACTTCAGCTGGGCAGCATAGAGCTACTGGCTGGATAGAAGTGAAACTGATTGGGTTGAGAGAGTTATGGAGGGTGAAAAGAGGAAGAGAAAGCGAGACAGAGAGGTTGGGCAGCAGATGGGTACACCCATACTCTCAGCTGACCACTTGGTTTTCATTAAAGAGATTTTTAGGCACAAAAGAGAGGCACAGAGATGGACAAAATAAAGAAGCAAGAAGTGAGAATTGTGGCTGTACTTTTGTTATTTCCTTGGTACATTTTGATTTTGTTGGAAACATTACGAATAGCGTGTCTCCACCCATCTGTCTACATTCCTGGTCTGTCTCACTCACTATTCCTGAGTGCTAAGGGCTTATTAATCAGCTACTTGCAGTAACACTTTGAAGGATCTTTCCAGGTTATCACCTGTGTCCTTATCATGGCTTAGACCTAAATCAACTAATTAGTTTATCAGTAGTTGCTTATTACACCTCCAGCAGACAAATAGTTGCAAAATCAAATCATAATTTCAAACAAACATCTAACTTTCACTTACGGACATTCCACCCCATCCAAACCCATACACCTCTTCCTCAAACCCACCACCAAAAGCTGTAAGAGCCACACACTGTCGTATTGGCTGTATGTGTTTGGCTGTCATCCTGGACATCTGTCTTTCTGTGGTCAAAATGTGCCAGACTGGACTGGATTCACCCAATTCCAGGGTCAGCAACATACAATACATCACAGACCTCTCGCTATCTCTCTCTCTGTGCTTCTTCAGCCTGTACTCTCCCCTTCATCTATCTTGTACAGCGGCTGTCTCCTCGTTTCGCTATCTCTGACTACAAATGCAGCCCAGCTCAGGGGGAGCTTCATGCTCTACATTGCCTCCTTTCCTCTCTGCCTCCGCGACTCACTTTTCTTACGCCTTAGCCTCTGCTCTTAATTTTTCTTGTTTTGCACCATCATCTCTTTCGGTTTACCATGTGTTTCTTGCCCTCTTGTTCTTTTCCTCACTCAACCTGTATTGGCTTCCCTCCCACCTTCTCTTGCTTCACTCCATCTTTCTCTCACCTTCTCCTTCTGTTTTCTGTCTACTTGCCAGCAGAGCCCCGGGGTTAAAACATGCTGGCATCCACTGGATTGGTAGTTGTGTGCAATTGTGAGTGTGTGCCTGTGCATATGCATGTTTTTTGCATGGATTTGTGTTTTGGATAAAATTAGTACGTTATTACAGAGTCAACATCTCTAGTGTCCTGTATGCTACTTCTGCATCCATTTTATATAAAGCTTCACAAACCGTGTAAGAGGTACCAGTATGTGTGTGTGTGTGTGTGTGTGTGTGTGTGTGTGTGTTTTTACCAGTCTAAAGATTTTGTGTGTTGTTTCTCTATGCACAATATCATGTAAACATACTTCAAAGGTGTCATTTGGGGTGTTCGTTTAATCTTTTAATATATGGTATATAAGTGTTGTAATCATTAGGTGACATGACACACAGTCCTGCCAATAGCATTTCAGTATTTAATAGTTGGAGGAAGTAGGATGCCAAGAAATTTGGTTATGCCCCAATAGAAGCAAAGGAAGTGACTTTTAACATGTTTTGTTCACTTCATTGTTAAAACTTTTAAAAGCATGTTTGCCACTTAAACAGCAAATGCTAGCTCTTTGACTTGCTCTTAATAACGTCACTGTATGTTAGGCAGGTGCTTTCCGTTGCTTCCTTATTACCAAGAGGTCACCACAGTGGATGGAGTCATATTTTTATTTGGCAAAGATTTTATGTTGGTTGCCCTCCCTGCCCCACATTTATTCTAGTCTGTCATCAGCCTCAGGCGGTAACAATATATAAATAACTACAACAACCAGTGTCACAGTGTTCGTAACTATTCAGAGAAGGATAAAAAAACCCTCAAAAATGCTAATTTATTAGTGTTCTTGGAATCATCAGTCCATCAAGTTTGACTGATGTGACAACCAAAGGAGCATTTTATAGGTTAATTTCACACATAGCCATCTAATAGCACCCTCATCTTTTTGACTCACTACAACAAAGGTTAAAGAACCTGCATTTTTAGAGAAAGGGGACGTTTTTTAAAGTTTTAAATGAAAACATTAAACTCGGTCTTGACACATAAACATAAGTTTAATCACAATCTGTACCCAGGTAGACACACATTCTCCATCAGCACACATCCTAAAATGCTTCAGGCGCACACTCAGTCACACACACAAACGCACACATGCCCCCCCAACACACACACACACACACACACACACACACACACACACACACACCATGATTAAAGACCAAGGCCATCTGGCGCTGTAAAACAGAGTGAAGGGAAAGCACCCTCATGGATGCTGATGCAAGCCTTGAGACATGTCCTTTGTATCCTCTCCTTCCTTCCTTAGTTCTTTGCTTCCTCTTTTTCTCCCTGTATCTTCCTTCCTTTGCTCATCCTTCCCTGATTAAACACCATCTTTAAAACAAATTATTCATATTTTCTCATGTTTTTGAAACGGATGTCAGAGATAACCTATGTACCCACCAGGTATCACTTTTCAGCCAGCAGCACTAAACAGATGCTCAGCGAAATTGCTGGTACTAGCTTCTGCTGTTGCTATGAGACTAATGAAAATGTGTGAAGCACTCAGCCTTTCACTAAAAGTTAGAATATTATTCATACTAAAACACTAACACTGTTGAGATTTTACATTTAAAACAACAGAAAGATGAAGATGAAAACCCAAAGTTCCCACAAGGAAGCAGTTCAACAGGTATGTGGGAATCAGATGTTTTAAATGAGCTACTCAAGCTTTCAATTTACTGGATGATTTATGCTCCTACCTTCACATATGGCCACGAGCTGTGGCTAGTGACTGAAAGAGAAAGATAACGGAGACAGGATGGGCAAATCGGTCTTTGAGGAGTGTGTCAAAGCCGTTGGTGTTCTGCATCAAAAGGAGCAATCCTGTTGTTCAGGCATTTGACTGGGATGCCACCTGGATACCTCCTATATGATAAGTTTTGGGAGGATGCTTTTGGGACAAGACATGCTGCTAAGATGATGTCTCTGGGAAGGCTTAGGAGGACTTCGGCCTGTGCTGGATAAAGTGGAAGCAGTGAAATGCAGTTACTGCTGCTTCTGTGACATAGACCTGGATGAGCAGCAGAAAATGGACTGATGCATGCACCAAGCTCAAGTGCAATGCACTTATAACAATGATTATCGAGATATATTTTTTTGTTTTGTTTAGCCTTTGTGTGTTCATTTTGCATTTCATTGCAGCTGAAAAACAAACAAACAAATAAAAATATATCTGTTCCACTTTGGACTCTTTGTTTTCCCTAAAGAAAATCATTTGAATGTGGCAACGGAGGACCACGGTTTGTTGAGATAATACTTTTTGTTAGTATGATGAAAGGCAGAGAGAGTCGGTACTCAGCATGGTTCCAGAAGACTAAAACACTAACAAAAAAAAAGAATTATTCACAGTTAAAAGAGGATCAGCTGCACTTATTTATTTCAAAGTTGAATAATAACAGCAAAAGTTATCACAAGTAAAAAGCATAATTTAAGAAAAGCAAATCCAAATGATCGCAAACGGTAAAGTCACACTTAAAAAGCTTAGATGTCTGTCACTTGGGTCATAACAGCTTTGAGCAGTTCTGACATGTTTGCCATAGCTTTCAGTCTCTTATCAAAAGTATTTTAAAGTATTACCATATGATTGTTATTTGACTCATTCATTAGTTAAGGTCTGTGCAATGTACAGCCGGGATCAGGCACATATGTACATGTGTGTACATACACACAGGTATGTCATGGCAAGCTCTGAACTGTTGTTTTTCCAGAGTGAAATGATTGTACAACATATGTCTTTACTGACGTTTAAAAAACAAGAATTGAGTGCACAAGTTTGCATTTGTTTTGGATATATCATTGGAGTGTTTTTGGCATAACTTGACCATCTTCTTTAGTGTGAATTGTAAAATAAATAGAAAAATAAGTGCATACTATATTACCAATAATAATTTATATATAATAAATTAAAAATAACAGGTGGTGGAGATTTTTTCAAACCATTCCTTTAGGTAAAGAAATAATAAAACACTATGAACAGCTCACTACACATAATTTATTAACGGAAAATTATGCATAAAATATCAAAAGTAAAATGAATAATTCTACAGAAAAATGTAATTCATCAGTGTTAAATAGATTAATATTACTGCTGCATGTATTTAAGACAAAGCTCATTTCAAATAATTTATTTGTTTGTGTTTAAGGTTCAGCATCATACTCTATAAATCACGTTTGTTGTGACGGTCCTGTGAGGGATACGTATCTCTGAAAAAAAAAAAAAAAAACCCCACAGTTATTCATGCACTTAGAAACACAGGTCTACAACTTGATTTTTTAAGCATATTAAAAGCAAATATTAATAACAAAGAATTCAGCTGGATTAAAATGGTTGATCTATGTGTGACATGGTTAACTGTCAATTTTCACAGGGGGAATTAAAATATGAATAGAAATGTTGGCCAACCAGCTGATTAAACTTATTACATGCTAATCTGAAAGTGCTGCTTAGCCAGCACCTGGTCAACCTGCCTATTTTATTAGACTGGACGTGTTCAGAGTTGCTTTTCCCTCCCCATCATGGTCAGAGCTTTCCTTGTTAATGTCCTAGAGTAGGTATTAACAACTCCACCTTGTTGCGGGCTTAAACCTTGGGGGTTTCTGGGTTTTCCTAAATGTCCGAACCAGTTTCCTCTAATCTGAGGGTGACAGTTTAGGTCTTTTTCCAGACCTTGGTAACACATCCAAATACATTGCACCGATGTAAAGTTGTTTGCAATAGTTTAGTGATGGCAGAGAGAAATTACCAGTTGTTCTCAATCATGATCACTAAGAAGAAGCTAATAGGCCTCGTCCTTGTCAAGTTAAAATACACTGTGGAAACTTCAGTGCCACCACTAAAAAAAAATTTAAGTGAATGTATGTATACTTCTGACCCTCTGCAGATTATCTGATTACAAACCTTTCCACCTAATTCATATTTTTTTTTTGTTATGTTTTGTTTTTTATTTTTAAATCTTCACAAAGTGCGGCTTGCAATGAAAGCAGAGCCATCAACAGCTTCCCTCTCACACTGGTCTTCCTGTTAGTTTACAATGAAACATGAGAAGTTTATCCACAATGTGCAAACCACCACAAAAAGCTGCTAGCCTCTCAGGTTACTCAGCCCAAGGCATTGTTGATGGGAAATAGACACGCCCATGAAATGGAGAAAGCAACAGCTTCTTATGGGCACGAAACAAGCTGAGATTTAGGTGACAATTGTGAAATGCAACCAATAAAAGGAAGGAATATAAAGAATGGGTGTAAACAGGAAAGGAGCTTTCTGACAGCACTGTCTGAGATTAAAAGTTAAACAGAGAGACCACTTTGTTTTAATTTATGTTTAATTAAATTTACATTTTATTATATATTTTTTATATCAAGAATAAAATATAGTCTTTCTGCATTTAAAGGAACTGCTTTAGTACAATAGACACTTGTTTTTCTCCTGACCACTGTGCTCTCAGAAGAAAATTATGTGTTTTATATGACCACACTGATTTGCATTGTATACAGATGGTTCTCTCATACACATTTTAACCTCCTGTTGATAATCCCACTAGTGATTCTTTTTCTTCCTAAAAAAAACACACACACTGCAGAAGCTATGCTTCTCTAATTTAGGGTACATTGCATTTTAATATGCCAACCTATATGCTAATCACGAGGAAAGTGATAGTGAACATCTACTTAAATGCAAACATAGGACCCTCCATCTGTCCCTGAGGCAAAAGAGGAGGAGGTAATTTGCATGATTAATTACCTATACCTAACAAGCATTGGCAATGTTCGTGGCACCTCAAATAGTGTGCTGAAATTTGTGTCTATGTGTTTGCAAGCATTTTCCAGACTTTATAGTCTAATCAGGCACGGATCAATATGTAACAATGCAGTCATATTTTGTTGTCTGTCAGAAAAAGAAACTGAAAAAGTTAGTTTTAATTCAGTTTCAACATTTTCAACAATGATCACTGCATGAAAGTTTTGACTCAATTTGAATACCATGGCCAAAAACATCTGAATAATAAGGCATATCACATAACTCTTATAACTGCAGACTCTCATTTAAACTAAAATGCTCTGTAACCATAGAATCTGTAAAATGATCATAGATGAAACAGTATCCAGTGTTATAATCCACTTATAGGAGTTGAGCATTTTAAGAAATGTAGAAACTGCTGGAGGATCCCAAAAATAAAAAGGTCCTAAAAGTTACAAAAGTAATGATTAGTCCACTTATTTGTACAGTATTATGAACATCGGGTTTTCATGTTTGTGTGTTTTTTGGTAAAATTACATGAAGATTTTTTTTTAATTCAACAGATTTATGTAATTATCTGACATTCGTTACTGTCATTTTCTTCTTATTTAATCTGTCTGTTGAATGAACGATATCCGAATGATACTGCAATTTTCAACTGGCATGCCTAAATAAAGCATATCTATTACCCTAAAGCTGAAATGTATATTTATGAAGCTTAGGAACCTCCACTGCTTCATTTAACATGTAATGGAATAACGTTGTGTAAATATATATTTTATTATTATAGAAAAGCCTAAACGATATCTTAAATGCTTGAAGTTGCTTAAGAGTGTGTCCACCATTAACTGCATCTTGTAGGCTTGCACCAATTAAAAAAAGAAAGTACTGTACTTGAAGATGAGATTCTTTAGCTTTGAATGCAAGTGTCAACACAAGAAGTGATTCACAGTAAAGTGCTTATTAGAAACCTTTAATTGGAGATTATGTATTGGAATTTCGGAGCAGGACCACGCCTCCAAAAATGCTCCTTCTGGTTGTCATCTATATAGGTTCCCCCAGTTCTGCAAGCTGTTCATTCTCGTTTACCTGCCCCACGGTCGCTCCCTCCTTGTTCTCAATTCTTTAACTTCTTCACTCCTATTTAGTGCATGGGGATCTGCCAGGCCCGTGAGCCGTCGCCAGTCCCCTTCGAGGCTTTCCCCAAACCGCAGCTCAATTCATGTCCAAGCATTCACCTTTACCTATTAAAATGCTGTCAAACCTAAAATGAGGATGTGGGCCCAGCTAGTGAAAGTCAATATTATTCAGTGACTAGGTCCTCAGTTAAACTTTTCATACTTCAAAGCAACCAGTTGATAAGCTAGTGTTAAATATATTAGAAAGTAACTAGAAAGTAACAAACCATCTTGCTTCTAAGCAACACATGATGATTGAATGATTGGTTGTGCAACCTAAGGAAGCACTGAAAGTTTAACTTTTTAAAGTTTAAAGTCAGGCAGAGCAACCATGATTAGAAATGCGATGCACAGAAGTGATAAAAGGGAAAAATATGGGTTTAAAACAGAACAAAAAAGTTAGTGATACCAGCAGCATGCTACCCTCTCACTCACTTTGAAACTGACTAGGAGCATATGGGCTTCTTCATTACCTGTAATATGACATAATAGCATCTTCCACAAGGGGTGCACAAATGTGTCTGCGTGTAAGTGCATGCAGCTGTGTATAAGTGCTAACCAAAATGACTAACCATGTGTGCATAATATTGTGTTAGGTTTCTTCTATAAATGCCTGTTTACATACGCACTGCTTCTATATGCACAGGTGTGTGTGTGTGTGTGTGTGTGTTATAGTAATGGACTGCACCACGATGCCACTGTTGTGATTAGGCAGCAATCAGAGCAGAATAAGCCATAGATATGAGCTATCAAAAGGCACACACCATGGAGAGGACATTGTCATACACTCTCACTGAGATGAAATGGCTTTCATGTACATAAGCCGTGGATTCAATTTCATTTATGCCTGTTTATTAACACTCACACATGCTGACATAAACACATGAGCGCATACAGTGAATAAGTGGCGTACATATTGTCAGTAAAAGTCAAAACTATGACAGAAAGACTGGAAAATATTGTAATGTGTTTTACAGGAAATCAATTCTAAATAATTTATCCACTGCTGTCTTTTGGGAAATTAGCAAGGAAAACTGCACAGATCCATATTTAGCTTGAAGCTTTGTTGTAGGATCAATGACAATTTGGAGATTTCTTACAAAAATACCCAGCCAGACCACCTTAAAGTGACATTATGCTTTCACAGATAAAATTTATAAAGTGAAACATGACAGAAAATAAAAACAATCGCTTTTATGGTGTAGTTTATGGTGTAGTGAATTAAGTGCCTGAGTTAAAGAAGGCATAATTTAGTGAGATGTCTCTGATGAAATCCTAGTCTGCAACTTGTTCATGATTCCCAATGCTGAGTGCTCTTGGAGAGCACATAAGCAGTTGTGAGTGTGTGTCTATATTGTAAGTTATAACTGTGTGACTGATCCTGAAAGTTTGCTAAATGTGACAGATGGATTCTGAAAAGTTTATCGTAGACCTTTAGGGGTGGAATGTGTAAAACATCTTTATCTTTCAGAGATCTATGTTGTTTTATGCCAGTGTATGCATACCCTGATTTTTAGTTAATTTCTTGATTTTGTTGTACTTTCTACAGTGCATAGATATCAAGTTGTCCAGTATAGGACATATAGTTGTCCATATAAGGAAGTCTACTTGTGCCGTACCAGCTGTGGCAAAAAAATCTTGGGTAAGAAAAAAAAAGACTACCTCTCCATCAGCATAGATTAACATAAACTTGATAATCACAGGCTGCATAAAAGAAAATCGACTCTCTGGGCAGTGCAACTTGTTCTTCCACTCATATTAGACAAGGGCTAGATTTGATGTTAAACTGACTCACAGCTCCACTGTGAGGTATACAGTTTTATAGTGGGTGGACACTAGACATATAGTTTGCCAAAGTCGTGAAATATCTCTGCAGCTCGATTAATAATATGATAATCAATGACCTATACCCTCAACCTGCATGTGTTCCAGGTCCCTGGTGGGTGGAGCTGGATTCTTTAGTGCTATCTGGGAACACCTGGGCTCACAGAATGTAAAGCTGTGGCTCTCACTTCATTCTCTCTTTCACTCACCTACTATATTTCCCTGCCTCCATGCTGTGTGTTAACTTTATTGCAGTTACAAGAACTATACACACCTTTACACCCTACAACACTGATCTTATTGATTCCCACACCTCATTAGTTGAAAGTCAAGTTAAATGTACTTAATAAATGGCAAAGAGTGCACCCACCCCTTCTGTCATGGTCTTACAAGCAAGGCAGAAGTAATTAATAGCACCATAGTTAATTCTTCAAAAAAAAGATTCTATGAGAAGATTCTTTATAATTTTAGTAGCATTTTGAATGATGAATAAACTCTTTTTAAAATTGCAATTTTACAAATTGTAGCTATGAATTAATTTGGCCTATTTATAACACAGTAGATCACTGCCCGTTTAAAACACTTAATGGACTCTGATGTAAACATTCTCAACACTCTGGATACTTCAAAATAATTTGAAATAAAATGAATTCTTTGAGTTGCCCATACACTTAAGACTTATGAAGCAGCCTATTGCATTAGAACTAAAGCTGAGGATGACGTTAATATATATTTTATACTACTAACAACTTAAAGAGAAGTCAGAAATGGCATCTGAACAGACATTTATTGCAAAACATATGAAGCTAAACATAGGAAAGTTACAAAATAAAACCTCTCATTAGTTAAAGGTCAAACTTTTTACTTATTCTCTGCTACGCTGTCAGCAATGACTCATTCACACAAGTCACTGTCTGTACCTAATTGAGAAATGTTCTCAGAACAGTGCAAGAAAATCCAATATATAATGTTTATAGACAGCAAAACTTTCTCTAAGGACCCATATGAAAGGGCTGAAAAAATCTTTACAGTTCAATTGACAGGCAGCAACTTAACCTCTTAACTTCATCTAACATCCAGTCAGCAGCAAATACAATCTACTGTTGTCCAGCCACCTTTACAGCTCCATGCATGCTTATTTTCTCTATGAATCATAGTCGACTGATACTGTAATCATGTCATCTCTCATTGTTTCAGAGGGAGAGAGAGAGAGAGAGAGAGAGAGAGAGAGAGAGAGGGAGAGAGAGAGAGGGAGAGAGAGAGAGAGAGAGAGAGAGAGAGAGAGAGAATAAATAGGGGTCTCGAGTTGCTGCGTGGGAGTGTGTGAGAAGAGATTGGGCCCATACATCATAGAAAATGCACAGGTAAGACAAACCTAATGCTCTCCCAATGCTATAAGGAGTTTTATAGTCATTCTCTGTTGTCTCACTCAAACAGAATATACACACTGGAAAAACAAAAGTCTAACCTGGGTGTAAGAATATGTAAAATTAAAAGTATGAATATGTGAAGGACACATGTTTGGTAATAAAAGACAAATGTACCAACATTTTACTTATAAAATAAATATAGTGTAGTCAGTCCCCAAAGTCCTTAAAAAAGAATCAGAGATACAACCCTTGTGAGGCAGCAGCGTGTTTATTTAACATTGTGTGGCCATTGCTGTGGGAAATTACAGGCATATTGGTTAATATTCCCAAACAGACATTAGTGCAACAAAAGGTGCATCCAAATGTGCGGGTATGTGTGTTCCTTAAGAGCACATTGAGTGTTCGGTACAGATTCTCCAACTGTTAAACCTTGTCTTTCTGCCAGTACCTGCTGTCATCTCCACCTGTGCCATGAAAAGGCACACACAGACACACAGCAGCTGTCTCACAACAGTGCACACACTGAAGGAAAAGACAAATTTCAAGAGAAGAGACTTAAACAAAATAAATAAATAAATAAAAAAAAATAATAATAATACAAAGTAATAGTAAAAAAAACCAAAAACTGTACAACTGCAGTTTGACATATGTTTGAATTGCTACCATTAGGACTTTCAGAAGGACAAAGGAAACTTTTAGATTAAGGTCTTTGAAGTTAGTTCTCTAAAAAAATAACTTTGACCTCTCTTATCTCTCGTTCTCCTGGATTCTGACTTTGTCATCATCTGCCTTGGACTATTTCTCTTTTCCTGTAAGAGGCACAGATATGCAGATATGTTCCAGAACAGTGAAACTGCTTCAAAGTAATTTACAAGTCTTAACATTTTTCAACATTATCTCTCTCGTCACTGACTTTGTCTCATTCACTGCTACTATATTTTTCTTGCACACAAAGACACTGTCAAAAAAACCAAGTTGAGCATGCTTAACTTGGCACCTTACATGAATTTTATCAAATGCAATAGATTAGACTAAATGTACTGAAACAAGGTGTATCCAAAGAGTCATAGTCTTTGTACAGTGTACAGTAATTACTGAATAAACTATTTGTACATTCTTCTATAGTATTGACAATATAAGAAGTGGGCCTGGTGTCCTGCTCAGTAAAATTAAGTGAAAACATGAATGACTAAAACCTTGGAGTCTACCAGATACCAAATCTGTGGTTGCAAAAATTATTTTGGTCCTACAAAAGTCTATGAGAAAATGGCTTTCTGCCTTGACTTACGTAAACACTTTCATTGTGAATTTATGGGCTCACTCACTTGTTATGAGAGACATTGAATGCAAAAAAAAGTTAAATATATTTTGCAAATCTTGGTCAGTGTTATGAACCCACACACTCACTAGCTAAAGAGCTGTCAATCATTAGCCAATAAGAATGTGGTTTCACAATCAGACCTGCCCTCCCTTCTCACATCTGTTTTTTGGCAACCAAAATGGCAACAGTGGAAAGGCTTATAGACCCTCAAGGCTCCAAAAGAAGACTTCAGAAATCAGTTGGTGATATCATGGCAGCTGCATCCAGCTTCTAAACTGATTATACATTTCATCTGTAAAGTCTGTGTGACACAGTTGTAGTTTATCTACTTACTTTTCTACCAGGCCTAAAAAACTAGTAGTACCATTTGCATGTGGTGGACTTGTGGAATCCATTACTTCAAATAATATCTGTTTCTTAAGGAGATGTGGCAGCTGAGCCAGTGGAACCACCTCAGTTGTGTTTCCCCTAATCTTAACCCAGGGGTTCTCCATTTAATTTTTTCTTACTTAAGAACCTGAAAACAAGTTTATGGCCACAATCTATCTCATGATCAATTAAAAATAAACCAAGTTGAATTTTAATTAAATGAGGGTCAACACATGCTATCAGCAAATGCTTGTTTTTCTCAGTGGTAAAGCCACTGTTGTGGGGATAAAAGGAGACACTTGTTGTAAATGGGAGACATTTACCAAATAGCTAATGCTAGGTAAAAAAAAAAAAAAAAGTAGAAAAAAAGTATTTTGACCTAGAGTTTTTCCAAAGATGAATGACATTTATGTGTAGATAATTAAAACCTAACCATTGTTATGGCTGTGTGAAGGCGGGCAGGAATGGCGGACCCAAGAGCAGGACTCATAGAAGCAGACGTAAACTCAGAAACACTCAGCTTTATTGCTGGATTGCAACAGAACAGAAAACTGAGAAACCGAGAATGCAGGCGAGCTAGCAAACAGAACACACGCTGTAAAATGAGGGACGATGCGACGACGAGCAGGGGACGACGCAGATACTAAATACAAGAGGTGAACAGGACTGAGAGGAAACAGCTGGGAGACATGGCTGACACTGACTACACAGATGAGACGGAGAAGCACACAAAACTGAAAACACTGACGTAAGACACAGACCTTCAAAGTAAAACAGGAAGCTCAACACACATGCAGAGACAGACTCAAAACTGACTGAACAGGAACAGAGGGGGTACAGAACCAAAACCTAACAAATAGCAAATCTAAACAAAAGACATAACCAGAATAAACAAGAACATAAGATAATATAAACAAACACAAAACACTGAGTCATCAGACTCAGGACCATGACATCCATGACAGTATCCTGGAAAGAGTTAGTCAAGGTAGCTGACGCAGCTGCACTGTCATGGTACAATACGGTTCAATAAGAAGAGAAAGAACAGATGCTGATAAAAGTGTACAAAACAGACCAAATCTCGGCCAGAAGGAACTTACTACAAAATTACTTCCTTTTAGTTTAGGTTTTTGATCAGTCAATCAGATTTTGTACACTGTGCATTCTGTTACTGTTATTTTGTTTCATAAAATTACTCTCAGAAATATGCAGTTGGGATATATGATTATAGAACAGCATTACTTGTGAGGTTAGGTTAGCTGTTTTTTGTTTATAGCACTTGCATTACTATTCAACCCATACTAAAATAAAGGAATTCTATCACAAAAGGATTAGATCCATTAGAAATAAATTCCTAAACCCCAGCAATGTTATTTCACATTATTCTTATGCTGTGGAGAGCAAACAAGCTTCATTCATCCAATGTTTTAAAACCATAGATATCAGAAAAAATGTGCCGTGAAAGAGGGAGTCAAAATTAATGACACCTTTCTACTAGAATCAGCATGAACGTTTTTCTGCACACATGATCCTGTTGCTGGTTCACTAACTATTCTGCTCTTTTGATAGATACTGACCACTGAGAACGAAAAAGCTGCAGTTTTGGAGATGCTCTGATCCAGTCCAGTTGTGAAGCCATCACAGTTTCGCCCATGTCAAACTCGTTCAAATTGTTCTCTTTCTCTAGATGTCACCCACCAACAGGTGCCATGATGGAGAAATAATTACTGTTTTATATATATATATATATATATATATATATATATATGTATATATATATATATATATATATATATGTATATATATATATATATATATATATATATATATATATATATATATATATATATATATATATAGGAACAACATAGGAGATCTCTGTCCAGAAGAGCGCAGTCCTGTGAACAGCTAAGATACTGATACGGCACTTTTTTGTATACATTTGTACATTACCTCAGTGGATTGTAAATCAAACAGTCAAGTTGTGTTTAAAGGGCAGAATTTCAACTTTAATCTATAAGATTTAACAAAAGTATTTTACTCATTTTTGAGAATTACAGCCATTCTTACATGTGGTCCAGTTAAGTCTCACGGAGTGCACAGAGGGAATATTATTTTTTAAAAAGAGAATTTGTCTATACATTATAAATCAACAGCAAAAAGAGTGTCTACTGTGCTATTCAGTTTCATTTTTAAAACATGTCAATTTTATTTTCATCTACTAAAGATTAAAAATTAAATTACATGAGTGCAAATCAGGAAGCTTTGCACTCACTTTACTTTATTTTACACTGTTTGAGCTATAATCTAACATTTTGTTGTACAGTTTGCTGAAATTATCATACAGGAAAACCATCCGTTCTTGATCTGCTATGACTGCTAGTGAGCAAAAATGCCTTTGTTCAGTTTTAAGGCCACAAACTGACAGAACAAAGCCATTTCCTTGAATGCTGCTAGCTTTGAAGAGTCATTTAGAGTTTTATTAATGTCTGCCTCTTGATTTATTTCTCCCTTTTTCTAGTTGGTTCTTTTAGTTTTTTGTAGTGTTTTAAAAGCGCAGGACTTGAACTGATATATAAAAGCACTATGAAAGAAAAGAAAATGTATCTGCATACAGATTGTCCTGTTAATCGGAAGTCCTAACTCTTTTTTTTTTTTTACTATCTTGGTTGTCTCTATTGATGCCAGGTGATACTTCTCCACTTTCCAGTGTGCTGATTACAGTCAGCCAGTTCACAGGAAACTAATCACCATAAATGGAGGCACTACTATGGGGTAATTTCTTGCTTTTTTAAGGCCATTTTTGCTCAGACAATGTTTTTTTCACAGTGGAGTAACTCAGGATGGCATAAAAGCATAAAAGATAGACCGAGGTGTCAGGGTGATAATATAAAGAGATGAACAGAAAAGTACAATTAAATAGTGACAACATTTAGCATGCAACACACATCCATGCATTTGCATTTCAGAGAATGGGAACTTTTAACATCCTGAAAGGTAACACACACACACATAACAGCATACCTGTTGGACAGGCTTCCATCCTCAACAACTGTTTGCTTCATAGTTACAGAATCTTTCTTTCTTAATCAGATTAACTGGTGAGTTTATCTGATCAAAGAGAAAAGGGAACACAAGAGAATTAATGGTAACTTCTTACTGCTAAATTGCTCTTTATCTCCATCTATTGTTGCAGGTAATACATATATGCACAAACACACATCTGCTCACACACACCTGTCAAAGGAGACCATTGAGGATGGTAAGTGAGTTGGCTGCTGCCAAAATGGCCGCCTTTTGTTTACAAATCTCATTATCCTCTTCAGTTCATGGAGAATGCGATGAGTAATTACTCCACCAGTGAGCAAGTCACACGGTTGGTGTGAAATTCACACTCTAGTAGGGATGGATAATAGCTCTTGGTAAATACATACCACTTGCCGATGACTAGGCCATCACTCACAATAGAAAGTAATAAGGGTGTATGGATTCACAATATTCACCTGAATGCAAAAACGTATGCCGAGGGTTATCACCGAATATAAGCACCACCATGAATGTCGCTTTGCAAACGTATGTACTAAAAAATGGTCTTTTTGTTTGCAAGGGGAACATTTGTTCTCTCATCAATAAAAGCTCTCACACTCTTATAACAGAAGTATTAAAAATAACACTTTCTGTTCATTTTGAACACACCTGTGTGTCTGCTTAATGAAAGAAAAACAGGCTTACACACAACCACTGTGCAAGCACAATGAAATTACTGTGATTTTTTCCCCATTCTTTTAATATTTTAACACAACATGCATTCAAGTAAACACAAAAAGCATGTAAAATTTTGAATGTATACACATTAAAGACACAGAAAGTCTATGAAAGAATGTGTAGTGGGAATATAAGTAAGAAAACATTCAGGCTAGAGTTATTTGACCCATAATTAAATTTTTGCAATCTGGCAAACAAACCAGGAAGAATTATGTTAAATTTATAAAACATGTTTAATAATGCAGGCAGCGAGCTTTGCTCTGACAGATTTTCATTTATTGTACATTTGTAGCTTATACAAGCTTATATTTAAATATGGGTCATACCCAATGGA
The DNA here is from genome assembly GCF_056152115.1 of Neolamprologus brichardi. Classification (NCBI taxonomy): domain Eukaryota; kingdom Metazoa; phylum Chordata; class Actinopteri; order Cichliformes; family Cichlidae; genus Neolamprologus; species Neolamprologus brichardi. The sequence continues at coordinate 24,803,762 of NC_142109.1, read as the reverse complement.
AATTGACCTTGTAACAAGAGCAGTGGTAATATCTTGCTGTACTCTGTGCAATAAATTTGCTTAAAGAATACAAAATGGGAAGTATTCACTCTTACTCACTTGATTACAGAGTAACAATTTATTGTTGCATACTAAAGCGGGAGCTCTCAGCAAATACTCACTGATGTCAAAACACTAACTTTAACTGTAAGATTAAGACTCATAGCGCTTTAAACTATAGTGACAAGGCATATGCAATAAAATTTTACTATGTCTCAAATTATTTGCCATGAAATTAGCAGGATTTTATTCGTATTTGTGCATTTTTTTGGTGTCAAAAGCAACAGGTGACTGCCTGCATCAGCGTGGGTAAAAGTATGAGTGAAAATAATGACTACCTCAATGTGTAAAGCGAGGATGTCACACATTATGTGTGTTTAGAGATGCAGAGTGCATAGAGAACAAAAGCTAACATGACAATGTGTATGTGAGCCATCAGAAAAAAACACTAACAATGTATCAGCAAAAATTCAAATAATGTCTTGTGCATAATCAGCTAATATTTATGCTCCAGAGGATTCATAAGAGGGGTTTCCTCTATTGATGTTTCACTGTATAATGTCAAGCCTTTCATACATGCTGAAATGTATGCAGGTTTCTTTTCTTTTTTTCACGGAAGCTCAGGCTCATGCTAATAGTTCAGAAAAGGGTATTCAAGATTAGGAGATTTGTCGGCAGAAACACACTCTAGTTTTGCAGTTTCAACTGTTGTTTTATTTTCTACAAGGTACTAAAAGTACCTTGTAGAAAATAAAACAACTGCATTGTGCTAAAAAGCATCTGACACCAGATTGTTAACGCTGCAGCTCATCTAATTCCATCACTGCCTTGACAAAAAGACACCGACTACAGCTGTGACGCAAACTTCAGAGACATTCAGTCACAAAGCTTGCAAAACAGTTTATATCTGTAGGTGATGTGCAGAAAGATGATTGGATTTGGATTCAGGACACAGTGTTAGATACAAGACTTTTTTTTCAGAGCAGCTTGGAATATCTGTTATCTCAAGCCTCCAAGCATGGATTTTTAACTTGCACTGTAAAGTTTTAATAGGGTGAAGTGGTCTTGGAAAATTTGATTTAAACACAGAAATATGCATGCACAAATTTGTTTGACTTCCAGTTTGTGTAATCCAAACCATACAGAGAATACTTAGAATTAGAATATAAATAGAATTTTAGCCACACTGGTGTTGTAGCTCTAGGCGATGGCAGTGCCTGTCCGTCAGTCCTGTCCACTATTTGGTAAAGACTGAAAGCTTAAGCCCACAGGGTGAAACTTAACATTATTTCTTTTTTCCTTTCCAATATTTTGGTTTGTGATCACATTCCTGCTACAGTAATATCGCTCACATCAGCTTAACCCTTTGTGAAGAGTAGGGTAATATCAGCTAGTGGGTATAATGGTCACACCTGGATGGACGACAATACAACGTTTTTGGAAAAGGTTTTTTCCACATTATCCAATTTTTCTGAAATAAATTAGAATTTTATTTATATTTGCATTTCTTTTCAAACAAGCACAGATAATTAAAAAAGCTGGCAATTTTGCCAGAAACAAAATGTACAAGTGTGGCTGTCAAAAAGTCAGGGAAAGTAATTACAAAAGTAGCTACCATTGATATGGGAATTGAAGGAAAGAGTGGGAGAAAGGGTGAAATAGAAAGAAACAACACTAATGGACTTTAGGAGTCTACCCATTCTTCCATTTTCTTATCTAAGTAAGGGGCCTTGGATTGGCTGGAGCCATCCCAACAGTCATAGAGTACAAGATGTTTTACATCCTGTATAGCAGTCATAATGTTTTTGAAACTTACTTTAATGCATCTCACATACAAAAAGCAGGTGTGTCCTTAAAAAAGATTGTGTATTTTCTATCAGACTTTTAAGTGAATTAATTCATCTGCGTGTTTATTTGTGTATTACTGTGCATCTGTGTGTTTATTTGTGTATTACAGTACATCTGTGTGTTCTCCGTGGACACATTCACTGACTCCCTGCACTGAGTTGCATTATTGAATTGATTAATTGTCACTGATAACTGATGGCTGCAATGACTTGCTCTCTTGTTCTGTGTAGCAAGTGGAGATCTACTAGAAAATGAAATATGCCTTCAGTAATTGGTTTTAAATGGAAAAGCTGACTTGGGTGGTTTGAGAAGTTTACTGCATTAGCACAGAGGTTACTGTGTGTGTGCGTGCTACGTTGTGTGTAAATAGTGTAGCAATGTTTCTGCTTATTTGTTTGTGCGTGTGCGTGTGTGTGTGTGTGTGTGTGTGTGTGTGTGTGCGTTCTATATGTCTCATCTTAGGTGGACTTAAGACACTCATTAATTGCCTGAGGACTTCATTAGCCAGGCTGATTACCCCTGCATCAATCTGACAGCTTACGAGCTTACACACACACACACACACACACACACACAAACTTGCAGAACCTGTGACAATTCTATGGCACATCACTGAGAGCTATTTGTGTACTAAGAGCCAAATTCAATGCACAGGGATTTAACTATTCAGCCAACTGCCAGATCAAAACGCTTTCCTAGAGGCATCTATGGAATGCTGAAAATATCCTTAATGTCTACGTATGGATAACTTGTGGTAAAACAGAAAAAGAATGATGTGAGGTAGAATCAGTACTTCAGTTCTCAGAAGCTTTGCCAAATATTTCCCTCTGCTCTTACATTATTTGAAGACTTCCTCAACCTTTACTTCTCTTTCTTTACTTGTTCTTTTCCTTTAACCACCTACCTCTTTTCTTTGCACCTTATTCCCTGGTAGCTGGACTTACCCATTTCTGTTCTGCACCTTTCTCACCTTAAAGATGATAAGTTCCTGTTCACCAGAAGAAAGAAGAGCAATTGGGGGTTGAAGAGTCGAAAAGACTGGCAGATTGTATCAGAATGAAGAGGGGCACACAGAAGCAGAAGAGGGTGGAGACAAAAAACGTGCTTGTGGATGATGACAGAAAGTGGCAGATATAGACAGTAAGACAGAGAGAACTACAAGTAAGTTAAAAGGACTGCCTAGGTTTTACTTTTAAAGGGGAATAAAGGCAATCTTATGTGCCATCCAGCTGAGATACTTTGTCAGACAAAAATTGACTCATATGTTAGGTGACTATTCTTAATCACTATATTTGCAAGGCCTTGTGTCTCTAGTTCTCTTGTTTACTTTGTCACCTTTTCTTCCCCCTTTTTATGTCTGACTATTACTTTGTTCCCAACATTTTTTCTTAGGACTTTTTTTTTTACAGGCTGCAAAGCGTGTAATATTCATGGGAGGCTTCTTCATGCTACCAGTGTAGTTTCTTATTAAGGACAGTGTTCTGAATGTTTCAAGTTCAGTAATGTTCAACTCTAGAACTCCTGAACACAGTGCCCATTGTAATGGACAACCTTAGCCTGGAACTGTTCACTTCCTTCTCAGTTTCCAAGGTATAAACAGGTACAGATCAACCAATCAGAGCAATGTCATTTGGCATAACAGTAAAGAAAAAATGTAAACAGTAAAGAAAAATGTTGCAGAGATGAGCTGTGACCTGTTACAAACATTTAAGTACTTCATATTTAAAGAGATTCTGAATCCACACAAAGTAGGATTCATAAATTATTTTCTCATCACTGGTTGTTTTTTTGGTTGTTTTCTAAATATGTGTCCATGTGGAGTGTCTCTTTACAGTCATTATATGTAATCTGCTCCATATTAGGTAAAAGTTGGTCCATCTGGCTTGGGCAAGTATGGGTGAAAATCTGCTCATTTTGTTCATTTTTAGGTTACCTTCCTCCTAAAGTCTTAACATTTTATAATGTAGTACTATTTACTATATTCAAGACAAAAATAGTTCAAAATAGCTGTGAAGAATAAAATAAATGACTCAGACCTTATTTTCAGTTTTACTGCTACCCTCTCAGTTGCTCTATAGACTCCATGATTTAGAGTTATTGATGAGGGAGTAGGATCTATTTTACATTGCACTGCATTTGTTTAAAAGATAAAGAGGCTTATGAAATTACATTTACATTTTAAAAAATGAATGGGATGGGTTAGGGGTTATGTTTGTTTGTTTGTTTGTTTGTTTGTTTGCTTCAGTTACCATCAAGGGTGTTTCACATAGCCACTAATTGATTAGCAGCTTGCATGTTGCCCATTTATGTTTTTGATTAACATGTGGAATAACGAAAAAGAGGACAGTTTATTTGTATAGTGGAAAAGAAAGAAAAAATAAAAATAACCATTGACAAAATATGACAAAACCAATTAATACTTGGAAAGCACACCGCCCAAACGAGAGGGGAGCAGAACCCCTGGAACAATTATTCATTATTCTACCATCAAAGTAAAGAGAATTCAGAGCAGCTGAAATATTCATTTCTCTTTGTTTTGACCCTCAGTTTCTGAAAGAAAGAAAAAATATGGTCTTTTTCTGCTTCGTCTCTCACTGCAGGAGATCATCACCTGTTAATGACCAATGTCAGCAGGACTGCTACAGTGTCTGTGTAGTGTGTGTGCTCGTGTGTGCACTAGGTTATTCACACTATAGACTGCCAGTAGTTGGAAATGTATGCATTTTTGGAGAGGCTATGTGCTGCAACATATTCTAAATTAAATAAACAGATATGTACTACAAATGGAGATTTCAGCTTTAGCTGTGATGGAAAAAAGGAAAGTGCAAAGAAAAAAAGGGGAATTTGAGCTTGAAACCAAACCACACAATGTTATCTGTCAAAAATACTGTCATCTGTGAAGACTTGGATGTATATGGGATGGGCTCAGTCGTACATGATATTTCAGCCAATTACTATTCGAACTGAAAGAGTAATGTTCCATTTGCCGGAGGAAAATTTTAGTGTTGTAAAACAATGGCAGCATGTAAAACAATTTTAGCTTTTTTAATGTCCTGTTGCGTATCAATTTCCGCATTTAAACACAAATTTGGCTGAAGCCATATAAAGTCTTAAGGTTTACTGAAAAAATTACCACACATACACATATTTTAACCAAGCTTTACAGTGAGGTGGGGGAAATGATGAGATGGAAAAGGGAGAAAAAGCTTTTCTCTTCAGGGCAGTTCCAGTCACATGAAAAATGTAAAAGTGCAAATGGAAGTGGACCATTTTCTGCATATAATGAAGGACACAGACACAGGTAGTATCAAAGAATTTCGGAAATATGTCTTTAAAATTTCGAGCCATTACTGGATTTAATGTAAAATTTCTAAATCCATGGATTTATCTACTCATAAGACGGTGCGAGATCATAAACATAAAGCAATTGATAGCAGCTCCTGCAATGAACATGCAGTTTATATAAGTGAAAATACAGAGCTGGAATATTTGTGTCCCTTTTCCCCAGATTTTTTCTTTTCCGAGAAAAGCCTTAATGAACTATTCCTACTACAAAACCAAATCACTAGAGCACAAAACATTCTTTGAGCTTTTACTACAGTACAATAATTACCTATAACAGCCCCACTGTATTGATTTAGTGGGGGCTCATTTGACCCAAGACATGTTTTTAAGGAGAGTGATGGCATTCCATTGGTAATATGTCAAATCCACTGCCACAGTCACTCATTGATCTGTGCTCAATCATTTCATCCCAGGAAAACACAAAGGAAATCAAAACATGCTCAGACCAAATGCAAATAAGAGCAGACAGAGTGGATTGAGGTCATTTAAGGCTGTCTACTAGTTACAGTACTCCAGCTGAAACCTCAAATAGTGTTTTGTTGCAGCAACACAAAGGCACTTTTTACTTAATCTCTATGGGCCTCATCTGCTGTTTGCCTCTACATTACAGCAACATTGTGGAAAAATGAGGTGAAATTAAATCAAATTTTGTAATGCAAGGATTTTCCATACAGTAAGTCTCCCTTTTCATACAAGATTATGTGAACAGCAGGCACCTTGTAAAGTGGCACTTTGGTGAAACTAAATCTTCCAATCAACAGATAATTAGGAGTGCAACAAGACTTGAATAGTCACTCTCTTGGATGTTTGGAAGAAAGAAAAAGCATGGGAACATGTTTTGAGTAAGAAATTGCAAATATGCACACAATGTCAGTGTGTCTGATGATTATGAAGAAAAAAAGAAAGAGATTCAGGAGACTGAAAGGTCATGAAGATCCAGCAGCACTGTTGACAAAATGGGAAAGACATAGAGAAGCAAAATGTGTGTAATTTGAGGTGTTTCCCCAAAGCAAGGTTGCAATTACTAGATTACACTTACAAAAGATCTTTAATTTTTCATTTTTATCACCTGTCTCAAAGCACCACACACACAACTAATTTTGTCTTCCTATGAAACTGCAGCACACAAAACACAGGGACAAAACTGTTGGACTTATGTCTTTAACCATATATTCTTCTTGCTGATCTAGAAAACTACAGTCTGTAAGGTAATCTTTAATGTTTCATTACTTTATGTAAGTGTGTGTGTGCGTGTGTACGTGCCTATGTGCGCATGTGTGTGTGTGTGTGTGTGTGTGTGTATGTGTGTGTGTAAATATGAATTATGTTTTATTTATATACGGTGGTAGGGTGCTGAATGGAGACGTTCCCCAAACAACTATCCATGTGGGTCAGCAGAGATGACTGTACATGTTTAATATATGAGTCATGTGTGCATGGGTTTTGCACGTGTGTGTGTTTTCCCAATAGAAAAGTAATCTTAACAACAGATGAAAAGTCAAAGATTTTAAAGAGAAAAAGATTTTAAACTGAATTTAAATTGATCAGATTACAGTTTATGATAAATTAATAATAATAAGTTATTTATTTTTTTGTAATTGTGTACATCTGCATAGGTATACAGAGACCAGTTGTCAAAAACAATCACTCCAGAGAGTAGTGCGCTTTGTTGTATTAAATCTTGTTGTGTGATTTGTTTGTTTGTTATATTTGTTTCACTTATTTTATTTTCAAAACTGTATCGTGTGAGACTATAATCCAATAACAGATGCTGACAGTTTAGACATTATATCATCCAATTTTATTGCTTCTGAAATTAGCAGTGATCTCATTTTGATAAACTTGCATTTGGGAACCATTCCCCAATGCAAAGATAGTTTCGGAGATTTCTGGAAATGGTCCTTTTATTACTAGACTAGCATGAGTAGATTAATAGATTCCATTCCATTGGATAAGCCATTTCTAATTACTAATTCCATCAAATTTTAATTAGTCTGGTATTTACAACAGTTTGTGATTAAATCTGCTTTGCATAAGTATAATTTTAAATTCACTCCAAACTTTTAACCATACCGACATGAATATCTGAAACATTAATTGCTTAATTGTGGAATTCTGAAGGAAGTACTTTCAATAGGTGGACTTGGATTTTACTAATAGTGATGTTTTACGCTCATGTACTGTAAACAGTAAACGATGTGTGTAGGTACGTGTATTTAAATATTTAAGATACATCATGTAAACTTATAGCATATGTCATTATTTTGTGATACTTTTTTTGCAGTGTTTTAGATAGTATAAAAATATCTAGGAAAATTAATAAATAAAAGGGAATAAGAACATGGGGTACTGTTCTATACTGTTCTATAATATAAGTCCTTTGACCTCTACAGTATATTAAGTTTAGTGACCTTGTAGACTTAAGATGGTTTCAATTACATTTAAACACTGTATTTACTAAAAACATTGATTTATCTATGTGGCGGGCGTGGTTATGGCACGGCTGCAGTGGAAGCTGCATCGGCTCATCACCCCGCCCTGCATACACGGTACTGGGTCCTGAGTGTGGTGTGGGTGTTGCTGATGGTGATGTGCACGGCTGCGGGAGAGCTGCAGCCGTTGAGTGTACTGTTACAGCAACCATGTGTGGGAAAAGTGGTTGAATAAAGATGCGACAAAGCATGAATGTACATCCGGGTCTGCTGTGGATTTAACTAATATTGCTGTGGATTGTTTTCCTGTGCTTTTTGAGTGGAAGCCTAACTTTGAAGGTAAAAAAAAATTCCCCCGCCCCCCCCAAATTTTTTTTTTAAAGTAAATTATTGTATAGATAATTAAATAATTGATACGGTATTTTAATAATATGATGGGTGAGGCTGACAGTAAAAGAAATAAAATAAATTAATGATGCACTGTTTAAAAATAAATAAATTTACATTTAATTATGTATTTGATTAATTTTTTATTTCCAATCTTAATTAATTTATGACACATTGAATTATTTATTTTTAATTTGATTACTTACTTTACATATTTAGTCCTCCATAAAAAAACAACAATATCTGGATATGCATTAAACTAATGATAATAAAGAAATGATTTTGAGTTTACTTTTGTGTGATGAGTCCGGCATCCTGGGTCCTGTTTCTGTTAGGAGGTGGTGGGTAGGTGTATTGTTGTTTTTTTGGGTTTTGTTTTCTTTCTTGGCACAGGTAGGCGGGGCGGGGCTTGATGGTATTCTGGCACACCTGCGGCGCATCGGACGTCATTAGGGAGCGCTTTTATGGAGCTGAATCTCGGACGTCTGGTGTCGGAGTATTGTCGTTTTCATAAGTGGTAACGTGTTGGTGCAAGCTGAATCTGTTGATTCCACGCGATTGAGCTGCATGTTTTAGGATCCATCATCTGCCTGCTTCTCCTTTGTTTTAGCCTGTCCCGCTGCCTGTTCGCCTGCCTAGTTTTCTGTGTGTGGGCTTCTGTGGATCCGTGACGGAGAATTACTTCATGCCAGGCTGTGACCACCGCTACATCTGTATGTCGGTGTTGCAAGTAAGCTCTCCAACTCTCCGCGTCCACTTTTAGTTGAACTCTCGGCGATCGACGTACTCTAACTTTGTTTGTCCCTCGCTTTTAGGTAATTCCGGTGCGTCATCGGTCCGCCCGCATACCCCGGCTCCGTCTCATCCTGTCAGCGTTGCTCTCCGTGCACATTTTTATCTGTCACTGTATATAGCCCCTTCCCTTGTAAATATTCCCTCATCTGTGTACATAAAACCTGCATCACTACAACCCTGTGCTCGTGTGTGTTTCTGCCACTAAATCCATTCGGGTAAAGTCCCCTTAACAGTTTCTGTCTGCAACATGCCTGTTCCAAGACATTCTGGCTCTCTTCCAAAGTTTGTCTTTTGTCCTGCCTTCAGCTCGCCACCCCCAACGAGCCGCAGAGGTTTCTAACCATTAAAAGGGAGATTTTCCTTAACACTGTCACCAAATTCTTGCTCATAGGGGGTCATCTGATTGTTGGGGTTTTCCCTGTACTTTTGTAGGTCTTTACCTTACAATTTAAAGTCTTGATGCATGCTCAATCATCCGGGTAAGTAAATCCCAAAAAGTTGATTGTCTTCATCCTGACGTAGTGTTTTCAGTGGGAAAAACGTTTCGTCACTCATCCAAGTGACTTCTTCAGTCTCAGCTGACTGCAGGTTTCCCCAACCTTATAAACAGTACATTTGCACATGACTGAAACTAGCCCCACTTAAAGAACAATGGGCTGTGAGGTCAGTTTCTTGATCATAGATATGCAAATTATCATGATCATTGATCAATGACCATTGTTCAAAGGCCACGAGTACCATTCACAGAGAGTTGGAGAAATGATCCAACAAAAAATGTACTGTTAGGCCCCCTCCTTGATTCAGAGATGGTCTTTCCCTTTTCACGTAAATGGCCTCCTTGACTCTGCGCTCAAACTAGCGTTCCTCCCTGCCCAGGATGTGTACATCCTCATCACTGAAAGAGTGTCCACTGGCCTGTATGTGTAAATAGACTGCAGAGTCCTGCCCTGATGAATTAGTTCTTCTGTATTGTGCCATCCGCTTAGCCATAGGTTGTTTGGTTTCCCCGATGTATAGATCATGGCCATCCTCCTGGTACTTAACAGCATACACTACATTACTCAGTTTGTGTCGGGGGACAAGATCCTTGGGGTGGACCAATTTTTGGTGCAGCATGTTTTGGGGGTTTAAAAGCCACTGAGACACAGTGTTTAGAAAAAATGCTCAGCTGTTCTGATACTCCTGACACAGACGGGATCACTAAGGGTTTTCACTTAGGCAGTAGTTGTGCTCGTCTTCTGGATCACCTGGAGCTTTCTTTAGGTGCCTTCCCAGCTTCGCCAAATGTCCAGCTGGGATAACACATTTACTCAGGGCCTTCGTGATATGATGTTCTTCTGCTTTATCTGCTTCTGCTGCTGTATCTGTGGGGATGGTGTTCGGTCTGTGTTGTAACATCCTGAAACACCCAGTTTTTACTCCAGTGATTCATGAGAGTCAAACCATAAATACTGATCCACATGCAAAGGTTTACGGTACACATCAACTTTTAACTGTTCCCCATTTCTGATGGAAAGCTCACAGTCTAAGAAGACTAACATGCACTTTTCATATCATTCCTGCTAAAATTGATGTGTTGGTCCATTGAGTTAATGTGAGCAGCGAATTGTGGAACATCCTGAGATTTGATTTTCACCCAGGTGTCATTCACATGCCTGAAACAATGACTTGGTGGTGTTCCAGAGTAGGATAACAAAGCTCTTTTCCACTTCTTCCATTTACAAGTTGCCCGCAATGGGTGAAACTGGGGAACCCATGGCACATCCATATTTCTGCCTATAGTATTGACCCTTGTATGTGAAATAGGTGGAATTAAGACAGTTCCAAAAGCAAACACACTTGGTCGGTGCTGAGAGTGGTCCTGATGCTGAGGTTGGGGTCATCCTGTAATCTCTTACAAAATACCTCCAATGCTTCAGTGACTGGAACACAAGTGAAGAGAGATTTAACATCTTACGAGGCCATTGTTTCATCTGCCTCCATAATGACATCTCTGACCTTCTCAACAAAATCCAAGGTGTTCTGGATGTGGTGTTAAGAACTGCCTACCAACACGATGAAAGCCAGAAACTCCAAGGTGTTATTGGTGGTAGAGTTTGTCATACAGACAATCAGTCTTAAAGGTACACCCTCAGTCATTGTGCAAATGTACTGTTTATAAGATTGGGAAAATCTGCAGTTAGCTGAGACTGAAGAAGTCACTTGGATGAGTGACAAAACGTTTCTCGCATTGAAAACGCTACGTCCAGATGAACAGAATCCACTTTTTGGGACTTACAATATAAAGCACCTCGATGTGACCTCTGCTGTGATTTGGCACTATATAATAAAATTAAATTCAATTTGAGTGAATTAAACAAAGTGTTAAAAATAACTATTTTGTCATTGTAGATGGAAATTTACAGTTAGACAAAGCTAAATGATCAAAACATATTTATTTTATTTTTCACATTCAAGTGTTTAACAGTCAATCTTTTTAATGAAAGAGATTCCCTAAGCTCATAAGTGTGGTGTGTGTGTGTATGTGTGCAAGTTCATGTATTATGTAGACATATGAACACCAGCACTGTGTCATGCATGGTGTCTAACTGAATAATCTGAGAAGATGCAAAAATCATTAAAAGAGTCATTCCTCTGAGAAATTCCTCTCTCCAATTTTGTACCCAAGCCAAATCCTCCCAAAATACTTCAAACATTCACTCACTCTTTTTCTCCCTCTCTTTATTCGTACTTTTTCATGCAATACAGAAAATATTTTGCAATATCTTTATGCTAATTTTTCACAGCTGGAGTCAAAGGAATTACAATTAATAGTAATATGTGAAAAGCCAGATGGAGAACAGGCAGTCTTATCCTGATTTTGGGCACCACTGCCAACTGCCCTGCTAAATAATTGGACTGTCAAAGCACTGTGCCAAAGGGACAAAAGAGGAGGTTTAACTGTGTGAATCCATTCTGATGAGCACTGGTCAAAGGGTGATTTGTTCCAGTTTAACTAGCATAAAGCTGTTTGCCTTTCTTAGAGGTAAGGATACAGCAAAACAAGTAATCAGCTTTCCACAACAATTTTGAGGCTGTTACCGGGTGTGTGCCCTTGTGTTAAATGAGTGTGGGTATTGGTGTTAAAAAGCACAGTTACATCATCTAATGTGATCATGCTATTTTTACTCTGCTATCATTTTTTTGGAATTGTTTAGTAGCTGGTGCCGGCTCAGCTTGCCTAATGGGACTGTTTGCTCATGCAATCTAGCACTCTCACAGGGATGAGACTGAATCACTTCTGAGAAACATCCAAAATCTGCACAGCAGAATGATTTAAACAGGCACCACAGCACTGGTTTTGTGGGAGGCTCCCAGTCTGCCATGGTCAGTTTAAAAAAATGGCCAAGGAAGGAACACTGATGAACCAGAGACAGGGTCATGGGTGACAGCCAAGATTCATTGATGCACGTAGAGATTGAAGGGTGGCCTGTCTGATCCAACAGATGAGCTACTGTAGCTCAAATTGTCAAAAAATCTAATGCTGGTTCTGATGGAAAGGTCTCAAAATACAAAGTGCATCACAGTTTGTTATGTGTGGGGCTGCAAAGTTGGAGGCCATTGTGCCAAATGTGCCAACAATGGGCACCTGAGCGTCAACATGCTTGCAATAACATGCTTTTGGTCAATGTTCTGCTGGGAAACCTTGGGTCCTGCCATATGGATGTTACTTTGACATATACCACCTAACTAAGTATTTTTGCAGATCATGCGCACCCTTTCAAGGAAACCGTGTTCCCTGACAGCTGTGGCCTCTTCCAGCAGGATAATGCCCCCTGCCACATAGCAGGAGAGATTCAGGAGTGGATTGATAGGCACAACAACGAGTTTGAGGTGTTCAACAGGCCAAATTCCTCAAATCTCAATACAATCGTGCATCTGTGGGATGTGCTGTACAAAGAACTCCCATCCATGGAGGGCTCAACCTCGCATGTTACAGGACTTAAATCTGTTGATGCCATCTTAGTGTCAGATACAACAGCATACAGTACCTTCAGGTATCTATTGAATTTTATGCCTCAATGCATAAGGGCTGTTTTAGCAGCGAAATAGGGCAAAGACAATATTAGGCAGATCGTTATATTGTTATGCCTGATTTGGACTTTGGACATCTCGAAGATCATACAAAACTACGTGGTAGTGAGCAGTTCTGCCCTTTCCTTTCTTTACTTTGTATATATAAGGTAATAACTTGAATAAATCACAGGATGTCGCTGTTGAGCTGCATATACACTGTAGATTTGTGCAATTTGTTCAAGTTTCTCGCACGGGCGCCATATTGGCTCAGTGTTTGGTAAGCACCATCAGTGACATCCCGCATGGGTTTGTTTAAAAATAAGTATTCTACTTTGTAAGATGGCGATTGTCCAGTCAAACTATGTATATGTTTATTGATTTGGTCATGTACTGTCCGATTAGAGTGTGAGGAGTTTGTGTTTATGTTTTATTTGGAAATTTTGGCCTCCATTTCCGCTTGTTAGCAGAGCACTTATGCAGGCAAAGTAATGTAAGACGAAGCATTAGCTCTTCAGCTAGAGTTTGGTAGTAGTCTTGTTATGTTAATTTCATGTCAAATGCGTACCTGAAACCAAGGAATGCTGTAAAGGTGACTTAATTACATGTTTATACAATGTGGGTTTTTTTTGTTGTTGTTGTTGATTTGTTGTTGGACTTAAGCAGTGTTTACTGTGATTGCTTTGCAAGGGCCAACAGGAGAGTTGGAGGGGTTTATGCCCCAGTGTCTAAATAATGGCGCCGTCCGAGCCACAAATTGAACGCCTGTGTCCGACTGGTCTCTCTACTCTGCACCCCAATCCAACACAAAAATTACACAATGCAGAGTCCGGAGTGTAAGGAGGCCCCTGCACGGTTGGGTTGCATATATATTACCTACACATGTGGGTTGGTTGTTCCAATTTTCTATGTAAAAAAATAATATTGAAACCTTTCAATTTTTTTCCTTTTCAAGTTATTTCAGTGATGCATCCACCAAATACAGTCAATAATAAAGCTGCATTTTTATCCACAGAGCATGAGCTAAATTATAAGCACAAGTAATATCATCCAATGGAATGTAATAACATTAAAAGCCTCAAAAAAGACTATAAAAGAAAATCAACACCTCAGTTACACCAACATTTTTTCTTACTATCCCAACCAGTGTAACCAGCTGTTGTTATTTTGTGCACCAACTTGGATAATACATACAGTACAGTCATTAAGTACCATCCACGCTGCATCTGTGGACACCAACTGCTGGGCTCGTCTCTGGCTGTGATTCATTTCTGCCCAGACACAGAAACAGTTTATTGATAGACAGTCGCACCGCATCACATCATGTCGACACTTTGATAACAAAGTCATCTGCATTGTGACATTGCTATCCCACTGTGCGGCTGTGCCTGCTTAGATGGGACAAATGATGCTGAGAATGCATGCTGTGTTTTTGCTCATGAGGGTGGCATTTCAACAAACAACCCAACATGTACCAAGGTTATTTTGCAGCAGTAACCCTACCATCTATACCACCTGCAATTTTCTAAATGCTGTTATGTTACATACCCTCTAACATATCCCCAAATTCTGGTGTATTTTTCTGTGTAGACTGATTTGTGTAGGTCACAATGTGAACAAATTGAGGATCATTAGTTCATAATTATTTCAACTTCCATGTTATGCCCTATTTCTTTTAGGTTTCAGAAAGTGGAGAAATCACACAGGTACAAGATTTCTAAAGGACATTATTCTATATCAGCCTGACATGTTGTACAATGCAATCTTTTTGTCCAGTCAAACATTCACATTTTACAACATCTCAGCATATTCCCAACTACTCTCATGTCTAATAGTCATCCAATATTTACTGTGTGCCTCCAGCAAGTTAATAATATATGCTGTCTTGGCAGCCACTGCTGTAGCCTTTATACATGGATTGATTTTAAATGCAGAGTACAATAAATAGTGCAATGATGTACCTCACTGATGCTCATGCAGTTTTCTCAGTCTTTGCTTTAGTTGATCACATATTACATTACTCTAAACTGTAGACAAGGTCTACCGTGAAGTACAATTAAAAGAAAAAAAGATACAAGAAAGTGGATCTTTTCTTCAGGATGCTGACAATATGCAGAGATTAATCTGTCATAGTCTATTACCATATGTGTAGGCTTTCATGCAAAAAAGTGGCATTTTCATGTTTGAACTGTCTTTACGATCTAGTTTATCACTTTGTAGTGGCATCAAAAAATATTCTCTGTGACAATTCAGCGTGCTAGCACATCACTTTATATCACTGCCACTATATGCAGATAAGTCCCTCAACACAGATCAGTAGTTCAGCCGATCTAGCTATCTGTCCTGTTCAAAAAGACAACTCATCCAGATGAGCAGTTCAATCTTTTATCACAGTATGTTCCTATCAAGAATGTACTGTTTGTGAAATTCTACAGGGAACTTGATACATAAAAAAGTCAGCAGCTGTCGATATTTGTCAGTTTTAAAAAAATTTGGACACCTCATACAGTACTATCGTTGTTCATAGATGTTACATTTTCAATAGCTTTTATTATTGGTATTCTATACACAACCATTGTATGGTTTGAATTCCAGAATTGGTAGGAATTCATGCAATCTGGTATTCTTTGCAGTGTCTTTATGTAAGAGATTTATGTTAGATTTATATTTAAGAAGAAATGCCTGTTGAATTAAAGTGAGATTTGTGGAAAATCTTAGAAATGGGGAAAGATGTTTTTTTCTTTGTGTTTGTGCCAATACAAAAATCTTCCATTTGTAGTGGCATATTACATTATATGTCTAATAATAGAAGAAAAGGTTTAAAAAAACAACTAAATTAATTGTAAGTTAATTGGCTCATTTACTGTAAAGCCTAATATTGTGCTTAATAAAAAATATTAAGTAGACTCTTTTTAAGAACTTGTTATCAGCACTCATTTTAAGTAAGTTACCAGTAACTTTTGTTCAAAAAGCTGTTCAACTCAGTTTATTTGAGTTGGCCTAAATTATAAAAAAATAAGTAAGCTGGAAATGTTGCTTTTCTGTGGTGGAATGTAACTAAGTGCATTTACTCTATATTGTACTTAAATAGGTTAAAACTCAGGTAGCCTGCATTACCTGAGCTTTGGCTCCCCTTTTATGCATCTGTCTGTTGTTGCTTCACTATAATTTATATTTTACTTCATTATCTGACAGTTTATATTACTGTTGCAATTTTGTATATAAAACATACAAATAAGTCTTCCAACAGAGCTGGGCACTGGGTAGTGCGTGAGGCTGAAAGACGTTGAAAGTAAACAACTTGGGTATCTGTGGCTGGGGGGAGGATGCCAGACAGCCAAATGTAAAGGGTGCACTGGGGAAGGCCCGGTTCACGAGATCTTCAACTCTTGGTGTTTTAGATTATGATTGTTTCCTTCCAAGACATCAGGAGAGATGAGCGCTCCGTCACAGATGGTGTTTTCAGTAAAGATGTTCACCTGCAGGATCAAGGTCATTGCCTCTCCAACCAACATCCACTGCCACTGTACTTAAGGGAAGTTGGGACAATGTTAAAGACTTTCTTGAGGCAACTGCATTTTGGATCACCTAAATCCATGACAGTCATTCAGGCAGTAATGCCTGGTCTGGGAAACAAACCACTCTTAAAATATTACAACATACCAAGCTTCTGTGTCTGAATGCAAAACAAAAGTGTTGTTTGCGCTAAAGACTTGTGGCTGAACAATAAATACATTTTATATTGATTATATCAGTAATGTAACTTGCAATACAAAGTTATTGGAAGCTCAAACTTAGTTACAGAATAATTTGATCTTTGTTTTATGGTAAGGTTATTAAAGGTGTAAGCTGTGTAACAAACAAATATAAATTGTAAATTTGATTATATTTAAAATATTATTAAATAACAACAGCTACAACAGTGGAAATATACTTTTTTGTTGTTCAGCAGAACAGTGTCCAGCATGTTGGCTGATATACGTTTTTGCATTTGAAAATAAAGTTGGGCTGATTTTAACTCCGTTACAAGAAGTGTTTATAATTATTATTATTTTTAATTATACATACAGTGTTTATATTAATTGAGCACTGTTGCACCAGAAATCACTTAAGCTCAAAGATGACAATATATGTAATGTGATTTAGTTGAAATTAATTTAGATGTAATCAAAGTAAAAAATGGTAAGTCACAAAAAATTGTTTATTTTAATTTAGTAAGTTAGTTGAACTTGAAATTTTTGTCATTTAATATTGCTCACTCAGAAAAATCAAGTTATTCTTAGTACTGTGTACTCACAATAAGTTGTCGTAACTTAAGTACACTCTACTTTGTTTATTTGAGGTAACGAGTTTGCATAATGTTTTAAAGTTCTGGGAACTAATTAGATTTTTAGAGTGTTATAAATAAATGTTTTGCTCATATTAACATCCTAAAACCCAAAATCTTTCATGGCATGCATTTTTAATTTCTCTTTGCTATTTGGGCTGATTGGGACCTGATGAATGTAAAAACGAAGAATTGCGTGATTTTTATTTTATTTTTTTTACCTGATTTTTGTTTCTAAGAAAAATGAGATCCACAACAGAGGACAGTCACTTTAAATTTTGATAGAACAGTGGCAATATATAATGTCCTTGTAAGTGGATATCAGGCATTTGTAGAGCAAAATTTATTATTTTGGTCTAGGAAACCCAAAATGCGATGTCCACATATGTAGATGCCAGGTCCTAGGAGGTTAAACCAAGTGCCTTGTCCCAGTCCCAGTCCCAAAAAAATGTTGAAGTGAATTCTTGATGAAGTCTCAGCTAGTGTTTGTACATTGTAGGTAAATATTTCTAAATGACCACAGAATGACAGAATGGCCACATAACACTTGCTGACTTTATGGGCTTAACAGTTTTATACTTGCACTTCAAAGAAAGTACTCTATTGCAGCAATAATATATTAAACCTGAAATGAATCGGGATAAACAGAGTGAAATTCATAGGACTGAGGACTAAAATGGGCTGATTGAATGAATAGGATTAGATAGATTGGGTTGAAGCCTTAGTTTGTTATTTGTACTGATAATAGAGGACCATTTTAAAACATTTCTGCTGGTGCACTTCTAGGTGTTTATTAAACAACAGACCTATGCACTAGATACACTATATTTTGCTTGCCTGGTGTCTGCTAAAGAGCAAGAAAGCACTAATATAATTTATGTAATGGCTAAGATGGAGGAAAACAGATAAGGCAAGCCAGGACTCAGACATAGAGAGTAGCAGAAACAAAAAAAGCAAATGAAGCAGGTCTATCCAAAAATCGCAAAAAATAGTAACAAATTTTTTTCCCTCTGTACTTTTATGGCTTCATGAATATATATATATATATATATATATATATATATATATATATATATATATATATATATATATATATATATATATATATATATATATATATATATATATATATATATATATATATAAAAGGCTGTTTTATCATGTATTATGACTTATCAAGTTCAGATTGCTAACACATGCTACAAATTAAACAAATTTTACTGGCATACTATAAGCTTTATATACTTTATAGGATGTAAGGCCAAGTGGAGGATCCTTAAGAAATCCATCATTAATATATTTAAGTTTGGTTTTCTTTAGGTTCTTTTGTATTTTAGTGTTTGATCTTTTGATTCTCATCGCTACTCATTAGGTCTCTTTTCATCCCTGTAATAATCCTTAGTTTTTATTGTATTATTTAAGTTCTGGTTCCTGGTTTTTGTTTGTTTTTTCTTTCATTTTTTCTTTTCTTTTGATTTGTTCTTGTTTTTTTAATGACTTCTGCAAGCCTTTCAAGATGATTTACCATTGTCATTTGTCTCAGTGTTGATATTTAATGTGAATGTTCTTGTGTCTGCATTTATCCCTTTGATAACTCCTTATTTTACTTTGAAGCAAGTGCAGGATTAGGAATTCAATTAATTTTTATTTATTAAAGGCGGGTACATGGTGTGTATAAATTCTTAAAACAATGCCTGATCTATCATTATAAACTTTGCTGTGGATTGTGAAGACCAGTATATGCCAATCTTTCACTTAAAACACCTAAATCCAAAGTATGAAATCCTATGGAGGCTTTTGCCAGGCCATAAGTGCTCATTCACGTTGCTCATGTGTGAAAACACAGACATGAATGTTAATTTTGTCATGTTATTCTTTTTATGTTCATTAAATCAGTATATATAGTGGGATGGCAAAAATGTCTCTTCATAAATTCCAAATAAACAATAAAAACATGCATTTTTTTTCCTTTGCAACCTATATATTTATTGTATAAAAAAAATCCTAAATTCCAGGCACTGTTTGATGAATGTGCCTAAAATTACTGTGCGAGGAAGGTAAAAACAAATAATTAATTCTGATTGGGTTATTTAGAAATTGATTGAATTTCATCTCTCCTAGAATATTTTCATGTTATTTTTATTCACTGACAAGATGTCAATACATTTTATCATAGTTTTTGTCAGTTTTTTTGTAAATTTTGTATTGTAGTTTTTGTGTCATCTTGCTTTTCTCAAAAAGTAATTAAATAAATAAAAAGGTTATTAATAAAAACTGATGAAAATTATTGGTCATTGAGATTTTTCAGTAAGCTACATTCATATTAACACAGAGCGCATTTGTGCATTGCACTGTAAATTCATGAACTTGTCTCGTGACAAATGCACTGAGGTTGAGTTACAACCAAAACCCTAAACTCAGACTTAGTAAAACATACACCTCACACACAAAGTTGCTTCATCCTGTGCTGAGAAACTTGATAACTGAACCAGTATTGATCAATGTGAAATGGCTTGTTGGGGTTAGTCAGAATTTGCAAATGATAACTTAATAAACACTGCCTTTTGTTTTCATTTTAGAAAGGAAAACACATTTAGAGTTTTCATATTATGGTTTAAATATTTAAGTCGTATTCATTGAAAATAAGAAAATATTTCATTGGGGCTATTAAAATGAGCCCATTGTTGAAGCGGGTGGGCCCTGGCATTAGGCCCACTCTTTCTTCTTCAGTGTTAGCTTTAATTCCAGTGTTTTCCACTGGTTCCCCTCAGCATTCTCACCTGGTTTAATGGCTGCCATCTGTGTTATTTCCCAATGATCTATCACTGTATGACGAGACCTGGCCTGTTGTTTTTTAAATGTGGTGTGTGTATGCATTCTGGCTCGTGTTCGTCCTTGTGCTGCTCTATTCACATTTTGGATATGTTCTCTGTTTCCTAGTGTTTACCTACCTGCTTTGTCTACCTTGTCATGTTTTTTGGACTTTTGTTAGCTTTTCTACTTTACAGTCAGTTATTAAAAGCCCCCTGCACCCTCCACCTTCAATATATAATTATATCATCAAATAGTGACACACTATGCCTTTCCTGAAACAAGAAGAAGAAGCAGATCACTGTACTCTATTATCACCAATATGTTTAATTGTTCAGCAGTATTGAGGAGACAAAGCACACTTAGTTGAGATTCCATGAATACATTAAGTTCAACAAGCTTCTGTTTTACATAACTTTGCACAAACAAACAAACAAAAAAACAAACAAAAAGATTTTAGAAAAAAAGAGAATGGATTCAATATTCCAGCCATGTCATTAGAACTCTCAGACTTCATACGCACCCCCATAAAGTATCCAGGGCAATTACAGGATGCTATTATTTCACGCCTATGCAGCGTAAAGTGGCAAGGGCTTCATCTAGACCTTGTGGGACCCCCGCCAGCTTTTCATTACAGCCTCTCAAGCCACTAATGGCTACCCTGGGAGTGTTTCCGAACTGCAGTCAAAAGTTAAAGAATTGGGACAGTAATCTCAACCTATTTCCTTACTTGACTCACTGAAATATGCATCAACAAAGTGATTATAGCACAAAACGTGAGAAGCTTGTGATTAGTGCATGGGTAATTTGTTGTTCTTCGTGTCGGTATAAATATTTATGTCAACAAAGCAGATTACGTTCTGCTCACTGATCCTAAACTGGAAATGCAAAAATGTCGGCTAGAACAAGACTGGTAATAGCGTGTAATAATCACAATTTCATTTTAAAGAATAATAGGGTTACAAACTGGGTGATGAAATAGGGCACACTTCAGCATACGAGAGGGCTCACATACTGACCAAGACTTCCTGCTTGAATCCACACAAGCAAACAGTTTTTCACAGCTACCTTTCAGAGTTTAATTAGTGCATGACTGAGACAAGATAACATTTCACTGATTTTGTGTATTGTGTAAAAAGCAGTAAGAACTTAATAGCAATCTAATAGCAATGGATATTTTCAAACTGAAATGCATGAATAAGCATATAAATAAATATACTCCCATGCTGAGATATACTGTAGTTAAACACAAATAGAACAAAGTAACAAAGCAAAAACACATTTAAATCCAATCAAACACCCACCACGATGCACTGAAGTACACAGAGTTGCAGGTAACGTGATGTTGCCATTTTACCCCTGTTTGTATGTGTGTGTATGTGTCCTAATCAGAAGAGCCCCATAAACTTCTCATTGTCTCAGTGGGTGTATTCTAACACCAGATGTGCTTCCTTATTTCATTTTCCATCCACCACTTTGTACCTCCCCAGTGAACTCAAATATTTCCAGAATAGGTTTCTTTTTCTTTCATAAAAGTATCTACTAGTAATTAAATAAACAGAGAAGGGATAGGGTTATCAAGTCTTTGCAAAGTATCTAGGAGCTGCATGTTTCTTTTAACACTGGAAGATGTAATTCTACTTATACTCTAAATTGGATAGTGGATAAAAGTTGTTTTGATCCCAAACTTTTTAAAATTTAATCACAATGGCAGTGACTCTATTTAACTTGAAAGGCAGTAAAAGGAGACATTCTAAAGAAATGAGCAGAGAAATATAATTGTAGATATTTTCACACAAAGCATTACTGAATCCTTCCATATAACGTAGTACTGACGTTACCATCCAAAGCAGTAAAAGACCATTCCTTGTCCGGCTCACATGTTATCTGTTCTAAGGCACATTGTTTTTTCTGTACCAGGGAGGTGAACCTGTCTAATTTCTTGCCTTCTTTTTCAGAGAAACCACAGCATCAAATGCTGTATGAAGTGAGGCTTTTATACTATTAACAATTTAATTCGCTTCAGTTTTATTTATATAGTGCCAAATTACAACAACCGTTGCCTCAATGGGCTTTTTATTGTACCCTACAAAATAACCATGCTGTAGAGAGTAACTTGGATCCTCTGCATTGCGTTGGCACATGGTGTGATGTGAAAATAATACTGAAGTGTCCTTTACTTAAATTTAGTTAGAGCACTTTTAGATATACATCTACTGTTATGACATTTTCCCCCTAGTGCTATAAAGTCAATTTATGTACATTTAAATTTAAATAATTGAGAAATTGTCAGACAAAAGAGGGTTTTGAGGATAATGTATTAAATACAGAGTTTTTATGTGTCAAGACAAACTCAACAATGTGATTAAAAAAGATTAATTTACATTTTGAGAGAAACCCATTCACATTCATCCTAACAATGAATTAAATGTACTGTAGTATTGAGGCTGTTGTATTCAACATCAACATGGATGTTAAAGTCACACACAATAACTAAACTGAACACTAAATCCAATAAAATAACTGTGAAGCCAGATTAAACGTGAGTTAGGGACAGCCAGATAATACATTAAATAACAACAAATAAAAATTTGTTATGTTATTTCTAGTTAGGGTGTAGAAGACTGTGAGTCTTCTACACCCTAACTTAGGGTGACCATATTTTGATTTTCAAAAAAGAGGACACTTGGCCAAGTTATGAAGAACTTTAATAATACTGTTTGCTTAAAGAAGATTTTAACATATTTAAACGATGCCTTCTCTGTGCGGTTAATGAATGGTGAAACAAAAATGTCATATAGGCTTTTACAAGTCAACAAGGGAAAGAAAAATAACTTAAAAACCTCTGGAATTAAATAATGGTACAGAAATAAGGCCTCATCTGTATAAGAAAAATTACCAGATGGTATGAGGGAAATTTCTTTTGCAGTTCGTCTGAAAAGCTGCAGTTGCGCTTTGGCATCTTTTAAACATCACCAGGCGCGCTGCTGCACGGTCTGTCCCCTCTGTGAGGGCAGAACAACAACTCACAAAGCCGCAACTCGGGGATGACGTCACACATATGGGTCCTCTGTAGAAAAAACCCGGACATTTTCATCAATCTCGAAAATCCCCCCGGGTGCCCCGGACAGAACGTGAAAAGTAGACATGTCTGAGGAAAAGAGGACTGTTGGTCACCCTACCCTAACTGGAAATAAGGCTTTGGTTTATTGCTAAGGTAGCATGAAAGACTGCTGCCAGTCCTACTGGCTTTGGCATTGAGGATTCTAACATTAGGAACCTTATGAAGAGTGGGAAGGGGCAGACTCAAGTTTGAATCTTCATGGGGAGAATCTGTAAGTTGAGAAGACAGTATTTCTGAAGGCAATCCTGTTTTTTTGGACACTTGATGGTTGAAGGTAATGTAATGGTTGAAGGACAACATGCAGAGGTGCGCATAGTTTTAATTTTAGTGATCCCCAATTGAAGCAATTAGGCATGATTATTGCCAGCATCAAGTACAATCTTATTTGATCTACAGTCATCCTAAGCCAACACTTTTAAATGGGATTCATCATTGTCTGCTCTCCTTTAACTAAAGTAGTTTCATGAGTATGAAATCACCAAGATCCACAGTTTTTTCTAGACTGACTAGAAACATAAATAGGTCAGTGGTGATGTACCAAGAGCTTTTTTTTTTTTCTAGATTATTTGTTTTATATTTTTTCTAGTTTCCTAGTTTTTTTTTTTTTTTCAACAGCGGGGGGCTGTGCTTCCAACTCACAAAACCTAGCCTACAAAACTATGGAAAGTCTGCATTTATAACAGGTACCATCATCCTTAAAGGGGACTAAGGAGTAGCTAAACATTTGAAACAGCTGGAAAGCTAAAAGCCATTGCTAATGCTGTTAGTAGCTAACCTAAAAGTTAAGCAGGTGGACCCAGTAAAGCTTCATAGATAAACACTGCATCTACAGTTTGCAGCTGATTAAGCAGAATACATGCACGATGCATGTGCCTTTTACAGTTGACTAACAGCAGTTTTATTGCTTCATTATCTGCTATGATTGGATCTGTCTCTGATTGGAGATGTGTGAAATCTTTTCCTGATTTTATGGTCTGAATTTTAATCAGTAAATATAATTCCTGTGAATGAAAAGACTAAAACTGTAGGACAGGTTGTGTGTCTGTCAGGTTGTTTTGTCAAACACAGAGTGACAGAGAACTGTTCCCACTTCTTCTCATACCAAAGGGAAATTTCTTTTAATATCCTACATTGCACAACTCCAGGCCCTGTCTGTAATCTGAATCATCTAGAGTAAGCCAATGTGAACACACAGGGTATAAGAATTAACTGAACCAGATTTTTATCAGAAAACCCAATGTGAAGTCATTAGTGCACAAAATGAGGTTTGTAATGAAACAGTTTATTAAATTTTACAAACAGCCACATTTTATGTTAAATTTGTATCAGATTGCACATATAGACCTCGAACAGATGGCAGATGCAAAATGCAAATCAGATTCATGTCTCTGAATTCCGAGCTTACATTGGCATTACACGGGCTGGGCAAACGCAGAACCATATGTAGAAGGACAGATGAGATGACAAGATGGTGAGTAGACCCCTTTCTCTCTGTCTGAATACTTTTACCTTCCTCTCTCGCTGGAGTCATACTCTTCTTGCTTTTTTGTTTTAACCAACATTGATGATAAGAACCAGCAACATCACACCATTGGAGCATTTTAGGTTTTGTCACATGTTCTTAGTTCTCTATATGAATATATCCGGAATGGATATGTAAGCTGAAACTATAAAATACAACTTTTGTGTGTTTATGTCTGTATGTTTGTGTGTGTGGATGAAAATGTATATTTCATTTACATGAATGCTTGCACTTAAAATGTGGATGTGTTTCCGTGTGTTATCATATTTAGCAAGGGTACATGTGTCACTTTAAGCCCGATTTTGATTCAGGTGCAAAATAAGAGTAATGTATTTCTACTGTTAGCCAAGCTTGATTTTGCAAGTATGACACAGAAGGATGCACTACTCTGAAAAAACATCATGAGCATTCACACTTAGGGACTCACACAAGCATGAGCATAGAACAAATCAGACAGAAATTTAGCCACACACACACACACACACACACACTAACCAAAATGTAAATAGCTGGACAATTACCAGCAGACTCCTGCGTGGCTAGAGGCTTCATGAGAAAGTCTGTATATAAACATAGGCAAAAACAAACAACAGAACTCACATATGTCAGTCTCTCTCTTTCTTTCAAACACACACACACGCCATCTGTGTTCAGCCCCTAACCAGCTCTTAAGTATCCATGTCTTTCTAGGAACACATCCCATTAGTTTCCGGAGAGACACAGCCTTAGTGTGTATGTCTGTGTGTGTGTGTTTTAAGAGTGCAAGCAAGTGAGAGCATTAGCACTGTGTTACAGCGATAATGGCATTGTGTTAAGGCCATAACGGCGTCTCGGTTGCATACCCAGTCATGCTATGTGCCAGCCACTGTTGGAAACTCTATTTGGTTCTGGGACACGGGGAGAAGCCATTACCGAATCCCCTTAGTCAAATATGGACAAGCAGCAGCATGGTAGAATAGGGGAAAATACCCCCAAGGCTCAATTTATTCTTTCAGACACATTCAGGGTTTGGTCAGATTATTAGTTATGTGTTAAAACCAGGTTTTGGTTGGTTTTTTGTTGTTTTTTTTTCCAGAGCTGACATTTTAGCCTCCTATATTTTACCCAAGTGCAACAGATAACCTTTGTAGCATTTAATCTCATTGGATCAAACATTCAATTCAATTCAATTCAATTCAATTGTATTTATATAGCATCAAATCACATGAAGATAAAGACACTACAACAATACAACAATTCCCACTGTCGCTCTTTGGCGACAGTGGGAAGGAAAAACTCCTTTTAAACCGGAGGAAACCTCCAGCAGAACCAGGCTCGGGCAGTGGTGGCCATCTGCCACAACTGGGGGTAGTGGATGAAGACAGGACAGACATGCTGTGAAAGACAGCCAAAAATTAATAATAACTAATAATTAAATGCAGCGAGATAAACACACCGTGAGTGAAAAAGGTGACTGAGGAAGAAATACTCAATACTCAGTGCAACATGGGAATCCCCCATCACCATTGTAACTAAGTGAGGACTCAGGGTCACCTGATCCAAAGCCAAAGGTGCAGGAGGGGCCGGTAAAGAGGCCATGCTGCTAGTGAGTCAGCTACTAGCTAAGCTAAGCTAGCGAATCCCTAAAGACACAGTGAGTGAATGCTGTGAATATAATTATCTAGTAAATTAACAGAGAGTGTGTTTTGGACAAAGCACGTGAAGATTACACAATAAAATAAGATGTTATATGTAAGTTTTTTCATTAAATTGGCTACGCAGATAAGCTACACAAAAACACTGTGTGTTGTAACAGGAAAAGGAAGTGATACTCTACTGCAGCGACTCTACTGCCATCAGACCGACTGGTTTATCTTTCCAACCTTCTCCTTGCCCAGCGCCTGGTTGCTCTGTTTGCTCATAAATACCCACACACAGTCACACAAATGTGACATACTTGTACTCGCATACGTAATAAAGTAGAAATATTACAGGTGACCATCTGTAATACATAATCCATCCTATGCTAGCTCTATGCTGGCGTTGTAAAATAAAAGTTTATTCAATAATCTGTAAACTGATGTTGAGATATGTCTTTTATGTATGCATTTATACAACAACAGGCCACAGAAAAAAACTTTTTATACCAAATGTTGTTTAATTAATCTTCTTGGCTCTAAAGCTATGAAATGCTGTTGTTTCAAAAAAGTTTATAATCTGTGTACATTAAGCATTAAACCCACTCCTCAATGTAGACAAACTGTTAAAGAGAACAAGGAACTGGTTGGTGTCAAGAATAAAACAAGTAAAAAGAACAAGAAATTAACCGATTTTTCTTGTTCAAAATTTTAGTCACCTGCACCTGGTTGTGAAGCAAAACTGCAGAGCCGTGACATACCGTATTTCCCGGACTACAAAGCGCACCTGAATATTAGCCGCACAAGCTAAAATCAGGGAAAATCCTGTTTTGTACATACATTAGCCGCACCTGACTAAAAGCCGCAGGTGTTTCAATGTTGACTTATCATATGTAAGAGAATATGCACAAAGCGAATTGTCAGGAAAGAGATGGCTGTTTGGAGACACACCCCTTTTATTAATATTTTGAAAAACAAGTTATGGGTACATATTTGCATAACTTTTTAGGTATATGCACAAGTACCGGTAATTACAAGTACGAAACATGTACTGTGCTTCATAAATGAGTAACAAATGTAGTACATAACAATAACCTACAGCACACCAGAAAAATAGATTCGGCCTACCTTTTAGGCTCAGGTGCAGTGACACGGCTTTAACAAGAAGCAAGTTTATCGCCGCTCTTCATCCACGCCTCCCACTGAATGCGTAGCGCTACTTTGAAGTTTGTTTTTCGCGCTACTTTGTACGGCACTACGTTGCCTGGCGGACGGACATGTGACCAACATACCACTCTTGAACCCCGATCCTTCCGCCAGGCAACGCAGTGCCGTACAACAGCGGAACAAACAAAACAAATCGTCTTAGGATATGACAAAAATCATGGACATTCCTTAGAAAAGCCGCACCTGACTAAAAGCCGCAGGGTTCAAAGCTTGTGCAAAAAGTAGGGGCTTATAGCCCGACAATTACGGTAATCTTTTTTTCAGTCACTAATGGATATGAAGGACAGATTGTCATATTTTTAAATTCCATCATTCTCTATTTTTGTACCTCTTCATTCACTCCTTCCTGCCTCGCTCTATTCAGACGGGTCACACGTGACAGGTTTAATCAGTTGTTGTGTGTCTGTTTCAGTGTGTGGCCTTCCTGAATGTGAGTTGATAAAAATCACTTGCATAAAGTGGTACTCCTGTTTTGTCGTTGTTAACATACCTGCATGAGTCAGCCTGGTCTAGTTCATTCAAATGACTGTCGACATATGTGTTCCACGAGTTATCTGTGCATTTGTTTGTATATTTATGTAGGCACGTGTAGGCATGTGTCTATGAAAGTAAAGATGGAAAAAATAAATGAATAAATTCTTGAGCAACATAATGCTATTATTACAACAGACACAGAATATAACACACATTGGACTGAGACACCAAACTATCCAGCTTGTCTAAAAATTATATCTTAATTAAGCATGTAAATCTCTTTATGTAAGATTACCCCACAAGTGTCTTACGATGGCAAACTGTGCTCTGTGATAATATTGTGTTTGTGTGCTTGTTTCCTCAAATTACTGTGAACCGTAATATTGGCTCTAAAATAAACAATGAAAACCTTTTTTGCAGTAGCATTCAATCCACAGCTTCTGAAAGTATTTTCAGATTAAAGGGTGGCTCACATTGTTTTGGAGCTCTGATCCCAATCCTTTGTAAAATTTAATGACAAGTAACCAACATAAAAGGCTTTTCCTGTCCTTAAGTGCTGATAGTACAGCTCCAGGCACATTTTGTAGAAGGCCCTCTTTTGCACAACAGTGAAGAAGAAAAAACCAAGAAAAAAGAGCAACGAAATGATTAAATAAGAGTGGAAAAAAGTGTTTGTATGCATTTATATGACTGTGAGGGTTTTTAACTGGGTCCAAGGAGGTTTGGCATGCAAAAAAGGCTTTTGGTTTGCTGTTTGCTGTTCTTAAAAAAACAATATCTCTCTTGTTGTTTCTCTCACCAAAACAATACAAACAATACAACAATCTTCACAAGAAACCTGGCCATACCCAAAAATAGGAGGTCCAACACAGATTTGCGTAACCTCTGTCAGTATAAATAAAAATTAGTAGTTTCCTGAGTCATAAGGGCAGCAGGGGTCCCCAATCCCAGTCCACGAGGGCCAGTGTCCCTGCAGGTTTTAGATCTCACCCTGGGTCAACACACCTGAATCACATGATTAGTTCATTACCAGGCCTCTGGGGAACTTCAAGACATGTTGAGGAGGTAATTTATCCATTTAAATCAGCTGTGATGGATCAAGGACACATCTAAAACCTGCAGGGACACCGGCCCTCATGGACTGGGATTGGGGACCCCTGGTTTTAAGGATCTGTGGAAATTATTAGCAGCATCTAGTATCCTGTTCTGAAAAGACATGGACTCCTAAGTTTTTTATTTTTCTAATAGTTACTGGGTGAGCAACTGAATTTTTTAACAACCAGAATTTTTTATTTTATTTTTCTTTATTCACCAAAACAATCCTTAACAGTCCGAAAGCAGTCTTCACAGATGGTTAGTATGTCCAAGAAACTTGGACATACTTGGAATATGGACATCAAACACAGATTTTTGTCACCGCTCTCAGTACAGATAGCAATTAGTTGAGTTTTCTGAGTCGTGATGGTTTTAAGAATCTGTGAATAGAAATAATTAGTCGCTTTGAGTATGCTGTTATGAAAATGACGTGGCATCCTACCCCATGGTACCCCATAAGCTTTTGTTTTTCCTAACAGTTATATTGGAGCCTTTCTTGAGTAGCTGAAACTGTAACAATCAGACTTATTGTGAAAGATCGACCATTGTCACATTATCAGAGACAGTAAGGAAGACAAGATAGAATGATGGAAACCAAACAAATGAACAAGAATGAACGGCAACAGGCATTCACTTGAGAGAGAGAGGTACAGTTATCTGTAATCTGGAATTATCCTCATATTAACATGTAAAGCAGGGGATAAAGTAAAAAGATAAAGGAATGAAAACAAATTTAAGGGGTTGTTTGCAGGAGATGGAATAAATGCAAGGGCAGGCAGAATAAAAAGCCCCACATTAACCTCTGCAAGAAAATGGGTGGGTTGGCACACAGCACATTGGGATGTTACTGTCATATTAAGAATTCTATCTGTAATTTTTCCTCATTATTAAATCACTATGAAATTAGGGCGAGTGACACATTAAAGCAGTGGAAAACTGTCTGTATTTGCAACTTTACCCTTTAGGACCATTGTTGGCTCTTTGAGCCTCTTTTGGAGGTTTCTGTGCTCAATTTCTATTTTTCCACTGCCTG
Source organism: Neolamprologus brichardi (assembly GCF_056152115.1). Lineage (NCBI taxonomy): Eukaryota > Metazoa > Chordata > Actinopteri > Cichliformes > Cichlidae > Neolamprologus > Neolamprologus brichardi. The sequence goes on along the minus strand of NC_142109.1, from coordinate 24,773,634 downwards.
TTAACTCATTGGCAGTTTGTATCAGAAGCAACTAAGAACGCTGAATTTCAGAAAATTCAAATTAAAAGTATTCAAGCAGTCAGTAGCAAATTGGCAAAAACACTGTATACTTATAGAAAACCCTGCACAAACACAGGGGGAAAACAAACAATGTGGAATAGCAGAGGAAAATGAGTGAATAAACAACAGAATTGATGACAAAGTGAAGTTAATCTTAGTTGAAAGATTCAAACCTGCACATTATCTTGCATATTTTAAGGGTGAGTAACCACAGCTCTGAGAGTGGTACCCAGTCACATAAGCAGACAACAATGAGATGATGAGAGAGCCTGAAAATGAAAGACATGTTTGAAAATGTCAAGTAGGAGAAAAGCAACAGTACCGAGAGGGGAAGTTAATTCTATCAGCTAGAACTAAAGCCATACATTAGCCTTTCTAGTGGAAGGGTGAGTAAGCAAAGACAAGCTATGACTAGGAATCACAATAATTGTGCAATTGTGTTAGTATATATATGAACTGAGATATGCATTTTAAGCGGGGATGAGTAAGAGAACGATCAAAAGGGTCACCAGTGACTGTTTCACAGATGGCTGTACAAACATTTCTAAAGCACAGCAACTTCCGCTGACATTGGAAGTAGAATTTGCCAACAGCAGCAAAATGGCTTCATTACTTTTTGTTTAATATTGTTGTGCAGACACACACACAACAGATACTTTATTAGGTACTCCTTGCTAATACTAGATTGGTTCCCCTTTTTCCTTTGTAGCCTAGATTCTACAAGGTACTGTAAATATTCCTTAGAGGTTTTGGTCTATCGTGGCAAGATAGCACCACACAGTTTTGGCAAATTTGTTGGGTTCACACCTGTCCACCACATCCCTAAAGCTTCATTGGACTGAGATCTGGTCACTGTAGAAGCCTTTGAGTTAAGAAAAAAAAACAGGTTGAGATGATTTGAGCTTTGTGACATGGTGGATTATTCTGCTTGATGCCATCAGAAGATGGTCAGAAAGCAACAATATTCAGGTAGGCTGCGGTGATTAAGTTGTGCTCACTTGGTAGTAAGTGCCCAAAGTGTGCCAAGAAAACACACTTTGGGCAAACCATTAAGCTACCTACAGCATCCCAGAATGTTAATACAAGGCGAGATGAATCCATGCTTTCATGTTGTTTACGCCAAATTGGAGCAGAAATCAAGTCTCATCAGACTACAATGTTTTTCCAGTCTTCTACAGTTTGCAATGGCTCATCATGCAAAATGTAGAAGACTGGGAAAACATTGTCTGTATCCTGTTCTTAGCTCACAGGAGTGTTACACAGTCTGTCCTTCTCCCATTCTGTAATCCATCTGTTTCAAAGTTTGATGTGTTGTGCATCCACAAGATGCACTTCTGCATATCTTATGTGGTATTTGGTAAAGTGTGATTATTCAAGTTCCTGTAGCTTTCTTATCAGCTCTGACCATTCTCCTCTGGTCTTTTGCTGCATTTCATTTTTGTGTAGAAAATGGACACTTATTGAATATTTTATTTTTTGTTTTTGAAGCTGTTCTCTGTAAACCCTGGAGATGGTTGTGTGGGAAAATCCACAAATCGGGAGATACTGAAATACTCTGACCAGCCTGTCTGGCCATGGCACGTTCAAAGTCACTTAAAAATCTTTTTTCCCCATTCTGATGATTGTTTTATCTTGACCATATCTATATGCCTAAATTTATTGAACTGGTGCCATGTGACTGGCAGATTAGATATTTGAGTTAATGAGCACCTGAATAGATGTACCTAATATGGCCAGTGCTAGTGCAAGTCTGTTGTTCAGCATGAACATGCACAGCTAATATATTTTTCCTTTTCTTTTCTTTTTTACATTTTGCTATACTTTCCACATTGATGGAGGCTGTATATAGTGACATATGAAATACACAAAAATGTGTGATCATTAAAATAACCTTATTTTGTTTAGATCTACTTTCACATTGAGGTGGAAAAAGAAATTTCAAAGGCAATCGTTGTTTTCAAAAGGAAACAATATATCAGTGGGGCAACATTTTAATAAATAATGATGTTGACTTCTCAGACAGTAGCCAAGACTTTCCTAACCTCTAATATCCATTCAGAGTACATATGAAGCCATAGAAGAAAGAGGAGAGAATACAAAGTGCTGTTATTATGTGAAACAGAACAGAGAAAGTGATTCAGGCATGTGATGCTGGTAGGGGGGGTCTGGCTGGATGAGGGGGTTGTGTAGACAGAATCTTAGAGAGATGAAGGGATCAAAAAGAAAGCTGGAGAGAAAAAACAAGCAAGATTTCTGGTTAGCTGCTGTCATGAGTCAGACAAGATGCAGCCTAAAAGGGATTATAGGAAGTTTGACAACAAAGTGTGCCTTAAGACCAGAGTGTAGGAAAAACACAGGAGCTTAATTGGGAAGACAGACAGCAAGTCATGCAGAGAAAACTCACATTCATTCAACACGCGCACATGCACATGGCACCTTAAAACTCGGCAATAACTGCCGTTAAAGCATATATTTCTTCATTCATCTCAGAAAGTAACACATTAAGCTGACATTTAGCTGACTTTTCAACAAAAGACACTGACAAGGAATGTGAAATCACCGAGCATGACTATTCAGAAGACTAAAAATCAACTTTAAAAGTGCAGCACCACAAAAACTACACATACTGATATTCACATAAACCCACGCTCATAAATATATATGGATAATAAAAACAAGAGATTCTTATTTCTGCAAAGAGTATCGTGCTCCCTGTGACTGAAAGAGAGCAGTTTCGTTCTCTTTTAGTAGACAAATTACCCTTTCAAATTACTAACACCTTTTTTGGCATTTCTTTCTCTCCTTTTCTTCATTTTACATATCAAACTTGCCGCTGTCTACACCTTTGTCATTTGCTTCTGTCTCTCCTTCTTAACGTTAACAAATTCTTCCAGTCAGAAGGTTCTTCTCCTGCTTTTGACGATCTCCTGCATCTTGTTTTTCACCACTTCCAGTTATCCTTCTATCGCTTTCTTTGAGTACTCTCCAAGTTCAGCTGTGGTCATTTCCAGTTGTGTCAGTTTTACTTGTGACACTCTCACTGTCTATTTGTAGACACTGGAGTTATTATCCTCTGCCTTATCAAGGTTCTGACCAACAAATGCTGCTTTGATTAAGCTACTCAAAGGAAGGATTTTTGTCCCTCCAAAATCTAACATGTAGTAGAAAATTAAAGAGGAAACAGAGAGTATTCAGGACTATGCTAAATATATATGTTTTAGAACTTTATGTCAAAATAATAAGTTTGCTGTTGCAGTCACTTGGGATTCTGGCACTGTAACAGAAATCTCCTCCATCTAGACTTTCTGCTTTGTAACACTTCATTTTATCAATGTTAATAATGATGTTTTGTTAATTCTGCTGCTTATGGTTTCACTCTGTCTTATAAAGCCCCTGTTTTCTTCCTTAATTCAAGCCCTCTTCCCTCTGTCTTCTCCAGCTATTCACAGTGGCAGAGTAGTGCTAAGATTTGTTAGACATTTTAAACTGTTACATAAGACTGCAGCTCAACCAGACTCTGCATACTGTACAACGTCTAGTGTGTATGCATGATCATGTGTGCCATAATCAGTTTGAACATAAACATTTCTGCCATGAGCTAAAAGCAAACTTATTCTTGACTGAAATGATTGGTCATTTAAGAACAAATATTCAGGAGTTATAGAATTTATGATCAGCATGGATACCTGCTGATTTATTATAGGTTTTATGTTAAAAGCCTCAATGTGATTCTGAAGGTTTTATGGAAAAATATTGGATTTAACAAGTGAATTTTCCCACTCTATCTATATCATTTCTTTATAATTATCATTTGTGTCATGTTCTATTTCTTTGATTTCAAGACAAAAACTATCCATTTTGCCCCAATAAGTGAAATACACAGAAATACACATCTCAGAAATAATGAGTGGGTTTTTCACAAATGTGCCTTTATACTTGTGACCGTGTATTTTTTTGTTTTGTTTTTACCTTAGTTATTATGACTTTGATTTTTATCAAATATTCCAGCACCACAGGCTGTTTTGGGGAGATTTCTGGTTGTTTTTGCCAATACTCAAATTACAGTTGCAATTTGTAAAAACAATATGTGAAACTCTTCACAACATTTTGTTACATGTGCTCAAACGGAAGAACATAAAATAGCACAAAATATGTTTTATTCCTCTCAAAGTCAATATTGGTTTAAATAAAGGAGAAAATCTCATTAAAAAAAATAATAGTATTAAGATAAAGTAAGTCAATAAGATAAAAATGACATAAAGATGTCATTGTTATTTATTTTGTAGCTCGGCAACGTAGCTTGCCATTGCCAGTGTGTGAATGTGTGTGTGAATGGGTGAATGGCTGAATGTAGTGTAAAGCGCTTTGGGGTCCTTAGGGACTAGAAAAGCGCTATACAAATGCAGGCTATTTACCATTTACCATTTATTTCCATTTGCTGATGTTTTAGCATATTTATGAAATAATTAAATAAAAATATCTACTTTTTGAACAATTACAAGTGGTATGAGTCTTTGTGACAAATATGATGATGATGTTCTTTCTCAGTTGTATAGTTTTAAGCTTAAAAGTATTTATTTATTTTTTTATTTTAGAGTGGGAAAATGTTTAACTGAAACTATGCTGTATTAACTTGCTTCAATCTGCCAATCTTTCCTTTACACTTACAGTTACTGACATGTTAACTAACAAAAGAAAAAAAGATTTCACTAACAGTGACAGCGTGAATGGTTAATTGACTGGTTAAATCACTTTCTACTCTAACTGAGCCCTCAAAGTTCTTTTTTACTACAACCCTCATTCACCTAATCACACGTTCATGCAAGCAGGGGTTGTTTTTGTACCTACAGTAAGGGCTTTGTCTAACATTAGCACATACACTCAGACTCCGATGGATCCATCGGGGACGACTGGCTGCTCCAGTTGGGAGGCAACCTGATCTATTTCCTGAGCCACAGCTGCTCCGATGTGTCTTATCTCCTATAACTAAATTTGGTAGTGTTACTTTCAGTCAGTAGCTGTTGTAGAATATATTAACAGCCAGATTTCACTAACATGAGCAAATTAGCCTCATCTCACTTGTACTGGGTGGAGTGGAAAGACATGAATTTATAAAAGAAGTTGATTTTAAAAATGACCAGCATTCTACCAAGACTGTGAAAATGGATTCTTGCATGTCTTGTATGCTCCACCAACATTGCACACATGCTTCAGCATAATGAAATTTACAGTAGTAAACACCTGTTGTAAATGGTTCTGCTAATAAAGAAAATCTGGCCTCGGGAATTATTATTAATAAGATGTTTATAATTTGCAAGGATGCACATTTTAATAGTTACAATGGAGGCATCTGAACTTAACACATTTTGGTATTTTGCAGACTAGGAATAGGATCTAAATGGTACTGGTATCTTAGTGTCTTTTCACACAGAATAATGTCAAGTGTTTAAGTTTGAAATGATGAAATGATACTAAAAAATGAAGATGGCAAAAAAATGTATGCAGCTGAATCAGCTACATGCACATTTATGTCATTTTATGTTAATTTGATCCTCTTTGCGAATGTCTGATGATAAACTGTGTTAGAAGTCGAGAGCATGCTGCCTGTGTGCAGCAGCAAGTGGGAGATCAAGCGAACACAGTAAGAAGGAATAATCATTCCGAAAGCAGCTCACATCTACACAGATCATGACATGGCAGGCATTAATGATTCAGTGGGAGACAAATGAAAAGGGCGAACAAGGGAGATAGACAGAAAAGATGCCAGGTGGTGGGAAAAGGAGGAGACAAAGAAACGAAGAAAAGAGAAAGGGGGTTGATAGAAAAAGCGGAGTTAAGGAAGGAAAAAGATGAAGAAGAGGGGTGAGAGGCTGATGGGAAATAAAGTGGCAGAGGAAAAGAGGAAGCCTTAGAGACTTTTTTTCTCCCCTTCTCAGCTCCGAGCCATTTTGGTTGGTTCACTTGTTGTGTTATATTTTAGGAAAGCGTGACGAGACAGAATGTGAGAGTAGAGAAAATGCTGTTTGACATTACAGCAGCCTGAACACCAGTTTGGGCATTTAACACCTCATTTTCCAATATTTTATGTGGCTGCGCCTGTATTTTTTTTTAGGTATTTAGAACAATTGTGGTGATTTCTCCTGCAAGAAATCAAATAAATATGGTAGAAGAAACTAATTAAGAACTAGATAGATAGATAGATAGATAGATAGATAATCTTTGAATCTAATTTAGCATCAATTGCAGGCTGAAAATAATACACTGAAAACGGCTGAGCCACACTGGCATACAGACAAGGTGGCAAGGGCCTGCTGCCAACCCTGTCAACCCGATTACACACATACTACACTCACACACATAGAGACAGACAAACACACAAACTTGTGATGTTTACTTAGTCCACAGGGCACACACATAGACACAAATACACAGCCTGGCACAGCATCAAGGTGGCATGGCAAGGCAGTGCTAGTGGCCTTGTCAACTCTCGTAACTTCCCATAGGAAACACAGAGGCATTTAGTCCTGAAAGTGTACATCATTTGTAAGAAGTTGAAAAGAAAGAAAGACAAAGTGAATTTTGGAGGTAAGAAGAACATACAGAGTCAGCAGAAGTAAAACTGGAAAAGAAGACAGACAAAAGACATTTTCAAAATAGAGAAGAGACATAACTCAAGAAAAACAGTAATACGAAAAAGAGCATACAAGAAAATAAAAGACAGCAAAAAATATTGTTGGCCAAGCAGCACAGCAACAGATGGACAAACTAAGGAAATCAGAGAGGGAGAAAGACTGAAAAGAGACTGGTGGAGTGAACAACACAGACAAGTAGAATGGGGGAGAAAGGTGGAGTAAAAAGACCATCTGCTGTTATTGGGACACTCCAGGCAATTTTGTATGTTGCTGTGTGCGTCTGTGGGTGGGTAAATCAGTATCTCACTGTCACTGCATGTGTACATGTGGGTAACAATTGTGTGTTAGTTTTTGTCTGGCAGTGTTTTAACAAGAGAGTCATCTAAAATACACATAAAGGTTCAACACATTAATGAGCATGTTTGCAACAGACTACAAATGCAGACTGAAAAATGACTGCTCTGTAACCTTTTAGAATTTTACTGAAGCTTTTAAATGACCAGCTTTCCAAAACCTTATAAAGAATGATTTTACACGTTAATCCTAACACTTATCAGGTTATGTCACCATAATAAATCCTTTTATAAAACTGGTATGTACAAATTCTTTCAATAAAAAAAAACATGCTTCTTTTTTTTTATTACATGAAAGGTTCTACATTTGTAACTTTTAAATTTCTGAATTAATTATTACATATTTATTTGTAAAGTGTAACCAATGACACACAATCTTATTAGCTTTGCACTACAACACAGAAACCGAGTACTGTCCTCAAGGCACAAACAGATTTTAGGTTTCTGTTAATGGCAGATGGTTGAACAAGTGGATGACGGATGGCAAAATCATTTCCAATATGTGCAGCCTCTTAAATAAAGCCAAAGATAAAAGCGAATACACATCAGTGCTGGAGACAAGCCTGGGAGCTACAGTGTTTACTGAACCATTTGCACAAATACTGTTAAGAGGAGACTAAAGTAAGTTTGACCAGTGTACTTTTATTTCCAGAATTATTTTCTATTTGGAATGATTGTACACTATACAACTTTACTGACTTGAAAAAGAGAATAGGGTGGAGAAGTTTGAATATCATTTGGATTTTTTACAATCCACACATCGAAAATACGCATATAGGCTCAAATAAATAAATAAATGAATAAATACATAAGCATTGCTAAGGAACATTTAACCAAATATTAGTGGAAGTATATAGATACTCCCACTAATATTTGGTTAAATGTTCCTTAGCAATACTTATACATCAACAAGCTTCTGGCATAATTCTGGCTGGACATTTTATTACTAAACTTGTAAGAATTGATAGATTTAATTTAAATTTTAGACAAAATCCAAATTTTTCAATAGGGATGATGTCAGGGCTTGGGGAAAGCAATTCAATAGAGTTTATGTTATCCTACTTTATTTGTTCTAAAAACGAGTTTTGATGTGTATTTGAGATTATTGTCCTTTTGGAATTGTGTCCAAGTTTCAACCATCAAGTTGCTGATCTGAGGTCAAGCTGAAGACTTTGGAAGACTTCCTTCTTTATTATTCTATCCACAAATACTGCAGTGATCTTGCTTTAGTTCACTTTAGTTTATTTTTAGTTGCGTATGTACTTTTTAATAATTATCTGAACCGCATGTAAATTTGTACGTTTCCTCACTTACAAAGAGATGAACAATCATCAGTTTTTATGGTAGTTTTATTTTAATCGAGAGAGAAAGAATATCAAATAAGAATCCATAAAAAAGTTATAAATGGATTTTCCTGTCATTGAGTGAAATAAGTACTTGATCTTTAAGCAAAACATGACTTAGTACTTTGTGGAAAATTCTTTGTTGACATCACAGCAGTAAGATGTTTCTTGTAGTTCGTCACCAGGTTTACACATGTGTCAGCAAGAATTTTGACCTAGTCCTCTACTCTCTAAATCCTTTAGGTTTCTTGGCTGCTGCTTGGAAACTCAAAGCTTCAGCTCCATTCACAGCTGGACAAGAATAGATTTTCTATAGGACTGAGGTCTACACAGTGACTAGGCTGGACACCAACTCCATGACCTTAATATGCTCCCTATTTTGCCACTCCTTTGTTGCAGGTCACTGTCATGCTGGAAAACCTATCTTTAGTAACCCCAATTTAAACAATCCAAACAAAGTCTTAGCTTTAGTCACCTTTCTCACTCACTACATGTTAATAAACCTCTCGGCACTGAATCATACTTGTTATTAATCTCTGTCTCTCTTCTACAGCATGTCTTTATCCTGTTTTCCATCGCTCACCCCAACCAGGGCAGATGGCTGCCCCTCCCTGAGCCTGGTTCTGCCGGAGGTTTCTTCCTGTTAAAAGGGAGTTTTTCCTTCCCACTGTCGCCAAAGTGCTTGCTCATAGGGTGTCATATAATTGTTGGGACACTGTAGAACTTTCAGGGACTGAAATAAGTGTATGTATATATTTGTGCCAGTATGTGTTATAAGATGTGTAGACTGGCAAGTTATTTACAGACCCAAATGCAGGACGGAGGAGGCAGGAACTGAACTCAAAGTGAGCTTTAATATTTCCCAAGTCAAAAACAAAGTCCAGAAATTATTTGGCAGAAAACAGGGAATCCATAGATCAGGAAATGCTAATAATAACAAACAAAAGGACCACAAACACAGGAGAACTCAGAGCTAGGTAATTCAAGAAAACTAGCGGGTTGACTCAACAGAGGATAAGGGGAGACTGAGACAGTAAATACTGCAATTTCTTCATGTAATCAGGAAGTCTTCTACAGTACACAGAATTTAGTCAGGGTTCTGTGCTGGGAACATTTCTATTTTCATTATACATGCTTCCCTTAGGCAATATGGCAGCGCATGTACATGCAGTGGCTCAACACTCCAGTGATAGTGGAGTCATTTATGCTAAGGCAATATTAGGTCGGTATTCTGACTTTGCACCATAATTTCATTGTACAGTCTTGTCTAATGACAATAAAGTATATTATTTTATCTTATCTTATTACAAGACACTACATACATTTCACTGTCACGTAGACCAGCTTTATCTCCATGAAGACAGATAATAAACACCAATTATTTAAACTATAGTTATATATTAAAGACATAAAGGTCTGGATTAAGGCTTCAATTTTTTCCTTCCTTCTTATAAATTCAGACAAAACTGAGGTTATTGTACTCAGCCCTAAAGATGTTAGAAACACAATGTATAACCAGATGCTTACTCTAGATGGCATTACCCTCGCATCCAGTAACACTGTGGGGAATCTCAGAGTTATTTTTGACCAGAATATGTCCAGAATGCTGCAGCGAGAGTACTGACTGGGTGTAGAAAGAGAGACTATATTTCTTCCATATTAGCTTCTCTTAACTGGCTGTAAAGTTAAATATAAATTAATTAAATTAAAAAATTATTTTCCTCACATACAGGGTTTTGAGTAATCATGACACATCATATATTCAACTCCCAATTTGGTTTGGGGAGAGTCAAATATCTTCTCTATTTTTAAGATTAGGATTACCGTTCTATTTGATTAAGCTTATATTCACGGCTTGATCAGGTGACACTGAACCAACACTTATGGGGCCATTAAGCTCACCGGGTTGCCTGTGTCTTGTGGCACATTGGCTGGTTGTGCACCTCTTGATTTTTGTAACCTGGCACATACCGCCACAGCAATCACAGCTGGGTTGAAAACACGTGTATACGATCGTGTTGGTTTTTACCACCATTTCAATGATATTCAGTACAGAAGCCCAGAGACATACAGATAAAAACTTTTATGGAAAAAACTTTGTAAAAAAAAAAACACTTGACAAAGTCTTGACTTCCGGTTTTGACTTCTCCGACAATAGTAGCACTTATGTGGCCTTATTCACTGAGTGGCAACACCTCTCATTCGGGAGAATACTGCAGTTACTTCCTGTGCTGATAACGGAGGTTATAAAAACAAGTGACTGTGAGACGAGGTTGAGGCGGTGAGCGAAGTGACCATTCTGGCAGGTATACTGGCGCCTTTAATTACACAGTAGGTCTAGACTGCTGCAGGCTTCCCATGATGCACTGATCATTTCTTCTTCACTGACTTCTTTTTCACTCCATGTGTTTATATACAACTATTGCATTTATTCATTAATCATTCATTTTAAACTTTCTATTATGTGTATCTTTTGTCATTTTTCCCTCTGCTCTCTTGTCTTTTCCCTCAGCCACAACTGGCCACGGCAAATGACTATGCCTCCTGAAGCCTGGTTCTGTAGGAGTTTTCTTCCTATTAAAAGGGAGTTTTTTATTGCCACTTTTGCCAAGCACTTGCTCTGTCTGATTGGTGGGGTTTATCCTGTAATATTGTAGGGTCTCCACATGTCAATAAACAGCAACTATACAACAATACACAACTATTGCAATGAATTAAATGAAGTCTTTGAAAATACTACTTAAAGAGGAAAACATAAAAAAGACAAAAAAAACCTTGAGCTGTAACTAGGGCTGCCACAAACGATTATTTTGATAGTCGACTAATCACAGATTATTTTTGCGATTAGTCGACTAATCAGATCATGCATCCATTGGACGTAAAACGTACGGCTTATTGCACCAGCACGCATCTGCTCTTATATAACTATCATTAGCTTACAGACTGAAGTGTTTAAGGTATGTGCTAACTAAAAATAAAGACAAGATGATAGTTTATTGAATTTTAATGAAATTTGCAGATTGTTTCGGTGAAGTTTAATAAACTCCTTGCTATCTAAAATAAAACAGGACACTGGAGTATATTCTCGAGAATCTCATACTTCTGATAATCAGTTGTCTGCTTGACGTTTATTCAGCTGTGTAATAACTAAAACTTTAATCTCAGCCAAACCGATTTTCTCAGGAACAAATAAAATACTGAAAAAAGCCAAACAATAACATTTTTAAGTTATCTAAGTGACTTATATATCATGTTTAACCTGAGTAGCGAAAGACGGCGGTGGGTTTGAAAACGATTTGCTGGGAGTCCAGTGTTCTCACGGGCTCTAGTGAGCCTTGAACCCCGGCTAGCTATCGAGCTGGTGGGTAACAGACGTCTCCGAAAATGAAAATGAAGTTTACACAGCTACATTCTCGCCTGAAAATATGTTAAACGTTTATTTTGTGACCCAGAAAGAATAATAAGAGTAATATTAAAACTAGCTGCTGCCATTGTTGGAAACTGAGCTGGGCTGCGCTATGAATTCTGGGATAGTTTGGGCCACGAAGTATACACCCGACCCATCCTTCAAATCTGGGGAAATGAAGGGCGCATTTGTCGGCCGCGTTTGTCAGAGTCTTCGAATTTGGACAGTCTTCGTCGTGCTGCTGTAACGTAATCAGCCTACAAATGCGGGCACAGGAGGATGCGGTTTCTGAATTTGGACACAGCTACGTTACCGGACATTGCTTCTTCTTCGAGGTTTAATGGCAGCTGGCATCCTTGTACATGCAGTGCTGCCATCTTCTGTTTCAGTCTGTTATTACACTCTTAAATCCTACTACTTATTCCTGCGTCTTTTGGGATCTTACAAAGCTTCAAACGACGCGTCGACTATTAAATTAGTCGTCGACAATTTTGATAGTCGACGTAATTGTGACTAGTCGACTAATCGTGGCAGCCCTAGTTGTAACACAGTCAAATCAATCCAATTTTCCCCCAAAAAATGAATATTCAAATTACAATCTAGCCTATAGTTTTTTTTATTATAGGAGCAACCTTAATTTATTTCTATAACTATGTATGGATGACAGTCTTTTACTCCAATTTGTACATGCTGCCTGTGGCCAGATAAAAATATCAACAAGTATAGGTGAGATATTATCTTGACAATAGTAATCAAGTCTTTGCCAACAACATTTGCCCACTCCTCACACATACACAAATAGTTTGTCACAGAGATGTTTTACCTGACTCACATCTTATCTGTCTGTTTTTACTGTTACTCATACTGTCATCCACACGCTCACTCTGGTCCTTCTCTTCATCACTCTGTAAGCCTTTTAACCCACTCATGTGCCCGTTTATACAGAAATATAACAGAGCTCAGGCTGGCATACAATAAGCACACACACATATTTCAAACTGTACATCAGTATGCCAGTGATAAGGAGGCACGGCATGATGTTAAAACATTCTGATCCACAATTTTATGGTAACACCTCTGCATCATTTACAGGATTTTTTTTTTACATATTATTGACTTGGTTACCACTCTTTTAAATAAATATCCAGCCTCACAGTCAGAAACTGACATATAAAGCATAAGTCAGTACACTCATATACATCCTGGTGCATACATAAACACAACACTTGCATACAGAAAAACCTGAGAAAAAGTTGCTGGGATGGTTAAGAAAACCTAAGGTAACTGAAAAGAGGTTGCTTAAAGTTCCAGTGATTCTATTATTACTGTGGTTAATTGCCAATAGCTTTCTTCTGAAGGTAAATCAAATTTCAATTAAGGGATTAATTAGGGAATTTAAAATAGCTACAACTTGATGGCTATCCATTGAGTTCAATGTTGATATCTGCTGTTTCTTTTTAAGGGGCATTATTCACTTTTTGACATTCTAGAACTCTACATTGGGAGATTTTGACACAGTAGTAATAGTGTTAGTCCTAAACACATCCTATGTTCAAAACTTTCTAGTAATCTCCATCTTAAGTCAGTTTACCCATGGGTATGTTGTGTTTATCAAAAAACAGATAAATGAAATTTTGTTTTATTTTTTATGGGGCCTTAATTTTTTTTTATGATGCTTTCCTTTTGCAATTTATTGGTTCTAGTGCCACCTAAACAGGTGTACTTGCATCTCCCCATGCTATAGTATTCTTTGAAATGTTTGTGCCGTTGGCTGTGAAACAAAATGTATATTTTGGTCTTAGAATGAGTTATAGCCACATAAATGTAGTGATGTCAAAGTATCTTACTGTATATTTTACAATTTTGTACTGTCTTTCTAGAATATCATGAAATTTACATAGACTGTGATTTTACATGTCAAAGGTAAAATAACATAACATCACAGTACATATAGTAAAACACAATTTACTTGTTTTTTAAATATGTTTTTTGTACATATGCATATTTAGATTGTAAAAATACATATAGAAATGTATCATAATTTCACAAATATTTGTCTGTTATGTGAGAGAATGATCTGTTAAATCCAAATGTAATACTATGGAAAAATATATAAAATTATCGAAAATTAATGAGAATAATCAATAATTAAAGAAGTATTTGAATTATAATTGTGCTGAAAATTTCATGTCATCTAGGTCTGATTCAATAATTCAGAGGTAACAAGTGAAAATATAATTAATAGGAATAAAAACTAAAAAAAAACATATAAAACATTGCATGGCCACACTGTGCTAATTATATATTTTAAAAAAATAAATGTAGAGGTAGGAATTGCAATTAATATAAATATCAAAGTATTCACAACATTCCTGAACAGAAATAGGCCTCTGCACCTGGGGTGAGGGTGTGGCCATGAAAACAATGTGACATGCCATTGGATGTTGGGACAGATAATAACATGACGCTAAGCATCGACCAATGAATGTGAACTAACAACCACAAGGTCGCGGGTATGGCAGCACTGTAGGAAAAAATCCTAATATAAAAGTATTTTACTGTGCATTTCACAGTTTTGTTCTGTTCTTCTAGAATATCATTAAAGTTACGTAAATAGATTGTGATTTCACATTTCAAATGTAAATTAACGTTAAATCACTGTAATGTAATAAAACATAATTTTCATGATTATTAAATGTATCTGTCTGTACATATGCATATTTAGATTGTTAAAATACATTCACAAATGTATCATGATTTCACAAACATCTGTCCGTTATTTGAAAGATTGAACTGTTAAATTCAAATGTAATGCTATGGAAAAGTATATAACATGATTCCTATAAGCTTGTGTTACATCACATAAGTATTATTATTATTATTATTATTTCTGTACATTTATGTATTATGATTCACATTGCCACATTCATTGACCTTGTTTATAGGTAATTTCATTGTTTGATCACGTTAAAATGTTCCTAATTTAATGTCTAAAAGCACTTGGAAAAGGCAGAATCCCATGTAAAATTAGCGCAACAAACTCTATTTTCATTACTGAAAATGACTGTATTTTCATGAGAAAGTTATTTTCTGTTATTTTACGGTAGTATTTTGGCGCCCAATCTGCCGGAATATTACTGTTTTTTTAGGATTTGTTTTTTTTTTCCAATTTATAGATAATTTTATTGTTTAATCACATTAACATGTTCCTAATTTAATGTTTAAAATCACTTGAAAAGGCAAGATCCCATGTAAAATTAGCGCAACAAACTGTATTGTCATTACTGGAGATAACCATATTTTTATGAGGAAGTTATTTTCTGTTATTTTACGGTAGTATTTTGGCGCCCCAGCTGCCGGAATATTACCGTTTTTTTAAGATGTTTTTTGTAACAGTGTAGTTGTAGAGACACAGACTTTACCCCTTGTATTTTCTGCTTGTCTGCACACACAGAGCCTTCTTTTTAATTTTAAAGTTTCACACAGACACACGCATACAGAGAGACATAAACAACAACACACACAACTGCACCTAACTATCCGAATGCAAATAAAGCCACCGTCTGTTTGCCATACACACAAAGAGCTTACCTTCCATTCATATGCAGACAGAAGCCTTCTCCATCAGCCCCCACTGTTATTTTCAAGTAAGTTTACAGTGCTCATAAACAGGTTTTATGTAGTCAATATGGCTGACTGTCTGGTACACGGTGTCCTCTACTCACAAGGCCTGACTGTCAATATAACAGTAAAAATCTCTGTAAACACCCTCTCTTCATACCACGCTGAATCAAATTTAACTGCCAAGTTAGTTGTTTTCGTCTAAGGTGTTCCAGATCCATTTTCGAAAAGGTTAAAGAAACAAATCCATATTTAGCTGTAGGCAGTTTTGTTAAGCTTAAAATCTGTATGTTTATATTTCTATTACCGGTCATCACATTTTACAAGGAAACTCAAACTTTGAGCTACACGTTTGTCTATTACTCTTAACCCAGGTATCACAGTGCATTTTATATGTTGTCTTTGTGGGTACTTATATACTGTGAACAGCCAGGTGTTTCATGAATGGCTTTCTGTGACATACCCTTTTTCTGGAGTGGATCACTGATCCTCATTTGGACAGGTGCAAGTGCATATTCTAAAAAACTGAGATAGTGATTTTCTGATTTGAGCATGAACATGAGCAATACCTCTTTTGCCTGATATCTGACAAAACTGTCACAATCAGTTTGTGGCATTAAAGCCATTTTTCTAAGTGATCATTAAAGATCAATTAACCTTGCCAATATATGCAGGGAGGGAAGTATTAACTTAATGTAGTATCAGGCAAAATTTTATATGCTTGTAAATACATTTACCATGCAGTTATTAGTCTTACTATTATTCCCTGTTGCCCATTACTTTTTCTTCTGTTGTTATTACTCCACTTTGACTGAAGCACTAAGCTTGACAATAGCTTCACAACTGTTGATTCTCAAAGTTTACTTCAGTGCTATTACTTTTTCATTTCAGAAATTTATTTAATGCTGCGATACCAGAAGAATCACTCATCTTGAAGGAGTAAAAAGATTCAAAGGTCTGGACCCAGGAAAGCTATAATTTTCATTGTAATAAATGACCATGTAACAGACTTCAGCATTGTGGCTAATGTGTTTTCTCATCAATGGAGCTTTGTGGCACAAAGGACTAAATTATATCACATCATAGATTCAGCAACACTAATTAGTAATGTAACTTTGGGCTTTGATCTTTTCAAGGAAACTGTCGACCAAAGGAAAATGCAACAAATCAACAGCCTTACCCTTTAATGCACTCACTTTATCCCTCTTCTGCCTGACCAAATCTTTTCTTTTCTTTTTTTTTCAGAAAGCCCTGAACAGGAACTTTTAACATATAATTGCCTCAGCTGCCCTGTCCAAGAAAAGATTCAGACCAAGGCCTACACAAACAGACACACAAACACACATAGCTTCTTCTGCTGGTCTTTGAGTGGTCCCTAAGGAGAATCTACTGTTAGTAGATAATTGGTTTCCAGCCATCACAATACAGCCGTTCCTCCCTCCTATTTCTTTCTCTAAAGCAGTCTTAGCCTCCCTAGGTCTCTCCTTTTTACATTGCTGGTGCAGCATTTTGCAGTGATACTACGGACATAAAACATTCTCATTTTTTGTCAGATGTAATACTACAAGTCTACAAGTTATTTAGTTCCACAACTTTATTTAACAATATTTAGGTGTTTTGTCATTAATGCTCAATTAACATTAATGTTAAAGCAGAATGACTTGCAGAAAGCATTTAGGGCCTTGACAGTCCATCTGTTCTGCCTCTGTAGCCTTGGCCCACTTTCTGTAAATGTGTGGAGGGAAAAAAAAGTAACTGTAATATATACTGTTACTTTTTTTTTCTACTAATTTGACCAGGAACTGATCATATACAGTATATGACAAACCCATGCTAAAATGCATTCTAAAACGCAGTGATTACAGACTCGGCTATCTGAATTCACGCACACATGCACTTCCTCAGTGGCACCATCACTTTTCTACTCACCTGCTACAGCAGGCAAAAATTTCTAACTCTAAATATGGCATCTAGTTTTCAGCATTCCATATGGGCCAGTTACTATGACAACCCCTGCATTCATGTCCAAGCAGCCTAATATTTACTGAGTAGATACATGTTTGCGGACTGCCTCTGAGGTAGGTGATGATACCCACCAGGTGTTTTCTATATAACAGTCTCAATCTATAATACATGAAGTAAATACAGCCTTGCAGAATTCAGGTCATGTGAATGCACTCAGCTTAACTTAACTTTTTCAGGTTTTCTTACTCTTACATAGTGGTAAATATGAAGATGAGAAATTATAACCATCAGTTATCCTAAAGGATCAAGTTCAGTGTAAACATGCAACCAACTAAACTTGGCATCACCCTCAACTGTTTTAAGCCCGCCATAAAACCAAGACCGCCAGACTTATCTTTATATTTTTTCCATGCTGTAGTGCCATTTTTTTGGAGCAATTCAAGTTGCTATACAGCAATACAACTGTTATATCCCAAATTCTAATAATATATATGCATTAAGTCCATAGTAACTACATAAATTGCAAAAAAAGTGCAATAAACTACAAAGAAATTGTTATAAATAATCAAGGTTGAATTAAAACGCATTGTGGCAACATTAAAATTGCTAAGTAGTTCATATTTTGTCATAGCTACAATGCGCAAGTGAGTACATCCAATACCTTGAAAGTAGGACATGCCTCATATTAAATTTGCTTTGAAAAATGTTGCAGTCAGACATGAGAAATTAGAAATGGTGTTGCTATTTTCAGGGATGGCTGTAACTCAGGAAGCAGAGCAGGTCATCTGTTAATTGGAAGGTCAGTGGTTTGGTCCTGATGAAGCACCCTTGAGCAGGATACTAAACTCCAAATTGCCGATTTAGCCAATCTGTGATGGAAAGTGCTTAAAGGTACAGAATAAAATGCTGAACAAATTTTGTTGAACAAATTTGTCGACCATGACCTCTTCTCTATTCAGCCTTTTTGACTCTATAATGATGCCACCCAGCATGCTTTTATCTGTTATTTCACGTCCTTATCTTAGAAAAGAAAATATCAAAATGATTCTCTACTGTCTTCTGTTTCTTTCTTGCTTTTCACTTTAAAAAAAATACAATAAACCAAAAATGTTCATGTCTTCAGATTTTGGAATTCAAATATATTTACTTAACAGCATAACAGTAAACCTACACACACTTTTCGAGCAGAAGAGCATATGTGATTATTTCTGGTTCCACCCTGTCTATTCTAGGCAGGTCTTTGGAAACAGCCAGACACTGCTGTGTGGATGTAAACTATGTTTGAGAAACAAAAAAAAAAAAAAAATGGGGGTCAGAACTGATGGAAGAAGGAGGGGGAAAGAGAGCAGAAGATGGAGGGGGAGACATGGAGTGAGAACAACAGTGATAAATTTACTCTCTTGAGTGTGAGAGAGAAGGAGCAAGTAAGGCTAGGGATGAGTATAAAGTCATTAAGAAGCAGCTATAGCAAGAGGCTACTGGTCAATAGGTCAACACTTACCTGCAAGTGTCAAGCATTAAGCCGGCACCATCTGCACCTTTAGGGGTAATCTTTTTGTGTGTCTAGGTGTGTGAGTGTAAGTGAGTGTGTAAAATGAGCAAAAGAGCTTTTTATGATATTTAGCTAACGGACAGCAACAGTTAAAAGACACAAACACATATTTAAACACCTTCATGGTCAAACAAAGGATAGTGATGAGGATTGAGTAGCAATGGTGAAACATTAAAAATGGAAAAGACCATGGATTGGAGAACAGCAAGAAAAGGTTTATGAGACAGATTTAAAATCATTTGACAGTGAGAAAAAATTATGTAGATAGTAACAAGAGAGGCAGCGATGGAAATCACAAAGGCAGAGATAGAGACCATAAGAGAGGAAGAGTGAGACATAAAGACAAAGGAGCAGGAGGGTGCAGGAGAAGAGTATCCGGGAAAGAGAGAAAGAAACAATTTGATGCTTTTAGAGCTTGCATTTACGCACATCACATGACAACTATTGATTTTCCATAGACTCTAATGGACATTATGGGTTCTATACATTCTTAAATAGCTGTTAAACAATTTCCTAGTAGACTGCACACATATATACACAAAAATATTAAATGCACTCACTAGCATAAGGAAAGAAAATCTTATAATAATATAATAGTAAGCTTTGGCATTGGTATTGTTTGCTATAATGCGCATTTGTATTATTGAAGCCTTATATTTGCAGACATTTTGCTGCATTACTGCATCTGTTGTTAATTTGGTAACACAAACTTGGGGGTCAGTGTTAAAAAACTTTTTTTTTGTAATTCTGTATTTTATGTTTCAATTTACTATAGATTGCAAACTTTGTCAACTATTTTTTAAGAAAATCTTTGCCTTTTTTCCCCTCATGCTGATACACACCAACACGCCATTTCTGCTCTTTGTGTTCCTGCAACATTTGACTCTATCTCAGTCTCTCTCTCTTATACACGCATATACACACATATACACGCATGCACCGACACACAGCCACAAAAACACTTCCATTCTGCTCCTGTCAAGTGTAATAGAAGACACTGGAGAAAGACAACAGGATAATAGGATTATTATTCTCCTCTAATCTCAATGAGTCAGCACCAAGCAGTTTGTGTGTGAGTATTGGTCCTGACTATGTACGTGTATATTATGGTCTGTGTATGTTTGCATTCAGTTTTTCACTTTAAAAAATTATGAACAATTGACAGAGAATAAATACACAATTACTTAATTAAATAACGAGTGTCGCCACAATACTGGAATTATTCATCACCAAAGCTACATGTAAAATTCTTATATTCAAAGAAGCTAAATTTTACAACTGACCTGATAGTCACGTTTTCTAAACCTGAATGTTATATTTAATAATAATTTATGGCTTGCTGTAGATTAGAGGTCACCATTTTCTCCAACTGTTGACAACTAGTTAAAATATCTTAGCAATAGGAGATTTTCATTTGCAACCAAAGTAGTGACCATGAGAGTAAAAGTGCTGTTGATTCTGCTTCCTGCCTCCAAGCAGGACCAAATGTAATTACATGGAACACACATGAGTTATTATCTATTAATTATTTCACATAGACTATTCAAAGCACTCATGACTGCTTTGGTGTCTCACTTTATGCTTTCTAGCTAATAAAAAAAGTGTCCACTCCAGTTGTTTAGCTAGCTGTCCACATCTAACACTATTTTCTCTCATTCTTTATTTGCAATCTTCTTGTTGATGAGCTGTTTCTTCACGTGCACTCTCCTGTGCACACAGTAATTTAATAAGCTCCAAAGTAACACGTGAAAATATTCCTCTCAGTAATAAGTGTTACGCTATGTAATATAGCAGGTAGCAAAATTGTAAAATACAACTGTATTTGTATCTGTAGAACATCATGTTTCTCTTAGCTAGTACTGTGTACCCTAAGTACTGTGTAAGTTATCATGTTACTATTCATCCAATTTTTTCCAAGTACTTACTTACTGCACTAATGACTTTGATGCTTTGGGGTCTTTACTTGATAAATTATTAGTAACCATTTAATTTAGTTTCATTCCAAGCAAAACAGTTTGGCTTTAGCACATTTTCATCTATCAATGACATGTTTTCCTGAGAAAAGACTGATGTTCTTTAGCTAAGGGACTGTTGAATCTTAATGAATTAGTAACATTTTAGTTGAAGAAATAATAGGTGCAGCTCTGGCCAAGGGAAAACTCTACACTCTCAAGTACTAACAAATTAGTTCCATTTTATCACGCAGAAACTCTAGCCAGGGGACTATTTAAGTTGTAATGGGTTGCACAATTTTATCTTGAGAAGACTGATTTGACCAAGGGACTCCAGAACTCTTTAGAAATTAGTATAATACTGAGCAAACTGTGGTTTGGGACTATTGATTTCTTGATGAATTAGTCTCACTTAACTTTGGAAAACCCCACATCAGCTTTAACTGAGGGACTATTGCATAAAGTCAAGAGAAGTTACTAATATTTAGAAGTCAGAAACAACTTGTGCTGGTGGAGTATGATATGTATGAGTCAGCATGCCAGAGTTGGCGTTAGAATGAGTCACAATGGATAATACTTTTATTAATAGAGCTAGTGTAGGTGGTAGTTGGTCACTTGCATATGCACACACATGCACGTACAGAAGTGCAA
This sequence comes from Neolamprologus brichardi, assembly GCF_056152115.1. Taxonomy (NCBI): domain Eukaryota; kingdom Metazoa; phylum Chordata; class Actinopteri; order Cichliformes; family Cichlidae; genus Neolamprologus; species Neolamprologus brichardi. The sequence goes on along the minus strand of NC_142109.1, from coordinate 24,752,099 downwards.
ACGCAATTGAGATAAATTTGATTGCATTATCATTCTCAGCATTCATCATTTTAGATATTTTACATAATCGGATACGTCTATTAATGTTCTGCACAGAGAAAGCACTTAGCAGTAGCCAGCATAACTTATTTAAACATTGCATACTGGAGGGAAACCTGACATGATAAAATGGTGTTTCAAATGTCTTTCCCACAAGAAACATTGCTAGGAACCATACAAATGCATCCCTGCTTCTGTGCCTTGCTCAAGGACACATTGAAATTTTCCTAACACTACAGTCCTGTATCTTGGATTGGTGGGGTAAAAACAGGCTCTGGAATGTCTTTAGCAATAATGAATCAGGAGGAGGGGTTGTTCATAGCACTGGCTTAGAGAGGGCAGGAGAAGGACACACATACAGACTATACCTTGTATATTAATTATTGTAGCCCTTGTAAGAGTGTAGACCAGTCATGTTTTACAATATTATAAATACTTCATTCACATTAACTTCCTGAACTAATGAAGTAAGTGTTTTAATTACATCAACAGAACCCAGAAGACTCATACTAAATCTCCACTATCAGTTGAAGCATAAAATGCTTGCTCCTATACTGCCTAGTAAATAACCACATTGTGAACATGCTTCACACCTGCACACTGGAACAGAAGCTTTTCAGCTCACTATTCCAGTCTCAACTCCAAGCTGACATTTCTACAGTGACATCAAACCACAGAAGATATTATACAATTATTTTTCAGAGGCTGAGTAATAGTCAACTAAGCTGACCTTTATGTGCAAAAAATTAGAATGCTACTTTTAATTTAATCTAATCAATCAAAGGATAAATAAACAGGATTTTGAACGTGACCAGTCATTTTAAACCTTTGGTATTTGGCATTTTTGACACAAGTCTTTGCTATAAAAACATAGTAAACCTTAGTGTGGAGCACTGCTGTGGGTTTTGATGCTTATGAGAGCCCCCTGAACAACACATCAATTTATACACAGCTCACACATGCAAACATTAGATTTCTACTTGGTCGTATCTTTTCCCAAATGAAAACTTGTAGGACATACCCATCAGTTTCACCCATCATTCTATCCATTATTTGGATATATTATCTATTATTCAGACTCTTCTCAGTTTCATCGCCCTATCTCTTCCCCTTCACTTACTCAGCAACAAGCTCTTATTCCTCTCTCTCTCTCTCTCTCTGTTGCTCTCTCACACTCTCCCATACACTCTGCGTTATCTGCTGTAAAGTAGATAAGCATCAGTTTTCAGCAGCAAGAGAAGAAGGATAATAACACACAACATGTTCATGAGAGGTAGAGGGTAGCAGCCAAAGTCAAGGTCAAATTGCATCTGGTGCATGTGTGTGTGTGTGTGTGTGTGTGTGTGTGTGTGTGTGTGATTTACAGTCCCATCTACCTGCCTTTATCTGTACCCTTATCTAAGCCTTGGCACCATTTCCACACAATATAAAGTGTTCACACACACACACACACACTTTTCTGAGGACATGGTAAATCATGAGCTGGTGGATATGAGAAGATACCGAGTAGCCTGACTGACATGAATCACAGTTGTTCTTTACTTAGCAGCCCCTGTCGTTTGTCTTTCTTCTCCCTGTTGTTTATTTATTTCATTATTTTGCATTTCTTTTTCTCATTATCTCTCATTTAGTCTCCTGGTCACTCTTCTCTTTATATCCCTGGCATCCACTACACAAATCTTACACTTTTTTTCCTTTTTTGTTATCTTTATTCATTTCTCATTTCCTGTTGATTTGTCCCTTAAGGTTTATATCTTCCTTCTTTTTTTGGGACTGAATAATAACTTCTACTTATCTAGGGACTTTCCAGAAGGTTCAGTATAGGCTCATATTTTATTGTTTATGATTTTGTGTTTTGATTTACTCACATATGATCGCATATCACTTTTTAAACTCAAGGGGATATCAGCAAAAATTGAGGAAAATGTTTAGACAGATCTTTATGGCACACTATTTGCCAGCAAAAACACTATAGGCTGCATCCACATGTACACAGGTAATTTGGATAAACTTAGCTTTATCTTTGTGGTTTGGCATTTTTATCCACATGACACTTAAAACTTTTGATAAAAACTCTGCCAGACTCAAGATTTTCATAGGTTACATTCCTACATTTACATGTGGACAAGGAAAACGTCAAAGTTCACCATAACCTCCTTTTCTCATGTCAGGCTGTGCACCATGTTATTGATTCTGGGCTTTTGACTGACCAACATGTCTTCACAGCAATATATCGCCACCTATCACTTAAGTTGTTTGTTTTGTGTTTTCATATAGACTCAGATATTTTTTTCTAAACAAACTCAGAAAAAAATCACCATTTCAAAACATATTCTAAAAATTACAAGTAAAATTATTAAATCCAAAATTGCATAATAATGCATATATTTTATCAATATTAGATCGCAAAACTCTGCTGCAACTGCACTTTGTAAGTTTTGCTTTGAATCACTGGCTGTATTTGGAATATTTGGACTATATTTGCCACATAGATAGATAGATAGATAGATAGATAGATAGATAGATAGATAGATAGATAGATAGATAGATAGATAGATAGATAGATAGATAGATAGATAGATAGATAGATGTTGCAGTGGTTAAGACTTCTTGATTTTTATTCATTAAATTTGAAAAACTTCACCCATAGAGTGAAACTTGTTAAGATTTACATTCTTATAGATGTTTCACTTATTGCATCAAAGTAGCAGAGTTCACACTTCTCTTCTAGTATTCATAGAAATATAAAGGTCATTCAACTGAGAACAATCTATCGTGTTTTGTTGTTTTTTTTCCTTTGCACTGCTGCTTCTGCCCATTGCTTCTGCCCACCAGGTCGCTTAGTGAAAATGCTCTATTTGATTTTCTAGGAAAATCAGTGTACCAACATCACAATAGGTGAAAACAAGTAAGACGCCATTTATCTCTCCTTTGCAGGCATTCATTGTAGAGTTGATGACCCAAATCTAAGTCCCCACGGTTCAGAGGCATTGCATTGCTTTTGTGTGTCTCTGTGTGTATCTGTGTGTTTACAAGGTAAACACAGTGTTTTAAAACTTAGGGGGTAGGAGGTGAAGCTTTTCACTGAGGGAGAAATACAAAAAGGTAATCATTGTGCACCTGTGCCTCAGATGCATATGTCTGTACAAGTAGTATTTGTGCTTGTATGCATGAATTTTGCATCGCTCCACATTCTCTGTGTGTGTGCGCAGACATCAATGCCTGGCTGTTTTTAGACATGCTGAGTGTAGACACCTCACTGCATGTTGTTGCACTTTCTTATGCAATTGTGTGACCACGTATATTCACACACATATATCCAAACACACATACTCACAAACACAGTATCGGGGAGCTACTTATTCTGTGATAAAGGCCGAGCCAGAGGGAACCCAGTAATTGAACTCCAGTGAGCGAAGCTTGAAAGCACCGTGCCGTATCCAGGGTAATAAGAAAAAAGTTATTATTCACCTCAAAGACACACACACACACACACACACATTCACAACAAAGCACATACAGTAGAATGTGCACAAAATGCCAGACTTAAGCAGAAACAACAACATACCATACATACAACTAACTCAGAGGCCTGCAGTTACTAGGTTTAGACTCTACTACTGAGCCAAGTTTGAAGGATGATGAAGATCAGAGCATGGAGCTGTTGCATAAGCAAATAAACTTTGAAATTATTGACTTTCACACTCTCTACCTCCTGCTGTTCTACTGAATAAATCAGAGCTCTCTCTCTCTCACATTGCCTTTCTTTTTTGTCTCCCTCTCTGGATGTATTTAGTACATTCGCAGGAAGGAATCCACAATGTGTTCAGCTATCACTTGGGCTGCAGTACTGCAGTCTGTACTCACACACACAGGCACATTTGCACACAGCATAAGGCAGGGTACGAGTGCTTGTATAAAAACTCTGAATACATAAATGTGCAGCAGGCCTGTATGGTGGTGCATGGAAGTTCTTGTGTGTCATTTTTACTGCAGTCTTTTTTTTTCCTAAATCAGCCACATAGGCTGTCCATAGGCTCTTTGCTCCTTTGAATCCATTCTTCATGGCTGCATTCTCATGGAACCAAGTGCCAAGTGAACCCAAGCGCTGACATGTTACGTGCTACTTGGAGGAAAATGCAACCGTCTTCCCAAAATGTAATCATCCATAGTCCTCTTCATTCCCTGTCCACCTCACACATCAGTACATAACAGCCTGAGCGTGACTATCTGTGGAGTTATTGACCCTCTGTGACTAAAACTGTATTGATTTATTCATCAAGATTTCTTGTCTGTTTGTGTGTATGTGTGCCAGTGTGTGCTTGTTTGTGTGATCTGTCCTCAATGCTGGGTTTGTATGTTAAATATCACAAAGAAAGTCATTTTATAAATGTATCAAGGAATTGCCTCATTGTATATGCTGTCTTCACGAGTTTGGGCCTAATGTGCATGTGCGTGCTGATAATGGATTGCATTTATATAGCGCTTTTCAAGACACCCAAAGCGCTTTACAATTCCACTATTCATTCACTCTCACATTCACACACTGGTGGAGGCAAGCTACAGTCATAGCCACAGCTGCCCTGGAGCAGACTGACAGAAGTGAGGCTGCCATATCGCGCCATCGGCCCCTCTGGCCAACACCAGTAGGCACCAGGACAGAGAGCCCAGGGATCGAACCAGCAACCTTCCAGTTACAGATGCGCTTCCCAACTCCCTGAACCCAAATGACAGAACATGTGTTTTACCTTATTTGCTGATTTTTTAATGGGCTCATAGTGGTGCAACGGATCATAAGTCTCACGGTTCGGATCAGATCACGTTTATTTTGTCACAGATCGGATCAATTTTCGGATCAGCAGAAAAAAAGAAGAAGACAAAAATTTCACTCGCCATTTACTTATTTAAGGAATTTTTGCCTATTAAAAACATTCAACTCAAGACTCATTCCACGCAATTATATAAAAACAAATTAAGGTGCAATATAGGGCAGTACAGGGCTTTATATCTACCACTCTGCTGTGATATAATGAGCGGTCACGGTCACGTAGCTTTCCGTTGCCTTGGAGGTCCACCCATTTGTAGTTAGGGCAACAGAAGATGCGTGGGACAGCTTAGCCATAACTTTAAACTTTTCCTGCTTGCAGTGATCTTGTCACTGAAGTGGACGCGCAACGGGATGTCATAGCTTGGCTCAAGCACGTTCATCATAGTTTAAACTATTGCTGTCAGCGTAAATCTTGTTAAAATGACGTTAATGCCATAACTGCATTAACGCAGCAAATCTCCATTAACTAGTTACCGCGGATCGCCCCGTGCATGGGGCTGCATGGTGTCAATGAGTCCACTAACGCGTTAACTAGTTTAAACCCCTTGTTTTGCACAACGGAATACAGCGTCCCGTCTGCAGCTAAACATCCCAATAGCTTTTGTAATAACTTTAGCCCGGTCGGATTGGGCAGCAAAGGGCTGCTTAAATACCGCAAACTCCTCTGCTCCTCCCCTTGGACCGCTAGCGCTGACCATAACTATCGCTTGACAGACTGACCACGCGCACCATACACATACTTTTTTCTTCTTTTTCGAATCTTCGGATCACTTGCGTGCCGAACCGTGGAGTGGATTGGTTTGGATTACGGATCAACCGTGATCCATTGCACCACTAGCATCTAATCATCTAGTAATCATTTTTATAACTTTCATGCATACATACTTTCACACAGACAGACACACACAGATGCGCACATATAATGAAGGACAAACATGTCAGGACACAGATGGCATGTGTTACGTCAATACTACCTGGAGACTTGTTGGGACTGTATGAGTACCGGAAAGAAAATGACATGGAGTGAAAGCGGACTTTATTGGAATTCAACAACAATGCAAGGTAACAGGTTCTTAATCAATATGTAGTGAGGCACTTAACATGGAGAGAGCTGGAAGTGTGACATCAATTGCTGCTAAAATGCCAGGAAAAGATACATCAGATGGTAAGCACTGGTGGAGATAATGATGTTGTTTGCCTAATCATAAGATGAAGGGCAAAGTCCAATCTGTTCTCTCTCTAGAAGTATCCTCCTTCTACAGTTATTTTTAAATGAGAAAGATAGTCAGACAGATGTCAGGGGAATTCCCTCAGAGTCTGGAATAGAACTTGAGGAGGCTTTAGAAAAAAACAACAAACGTTTGTGTGACAAAGTGGGTGAGAAGACCATTTGTCTATATTCTTAGTTAACATTCTTGTTTTGATTTAACCATATTTCACATGTAGTCTGCAATAGGCAAACATCTACTATCCCGGGTTTGTTTATGTTTTGCACTTTTACAGATTATATAATATAACATCTTGGTTTAAATCAATCCCTACAAGTTTGTTAAGTTAACATGTTCTTTATTTGTTAATTTGTATTGTTTATAACTTACTATACCTACCTGTCTTCCATAAACAAAAGGAGTAAATGTAGTTTTACTTCCTGCTTTATAGCTTCTGGGTTCATCTGAGGTCACAGGAAGGGGAAGTGGGAAGGGGAAGACCAAGTGCAGAAGGGGAAGAACTCTTATAATTTAATAAAGTTGATTTTAGAGGGTTTATGAAGAAATAGATTTATTGTTGTAATATGTATTGATTACACCACAGAGTTTATGTTGCCAGTAAAGAGGAGTAGTAGAGGTTTGAATATAATCATGTTCATCTTACCTACCTACTGAATGGAATAGTCCAGAGGAGAAATTGTTTGGTTAAGTGGACTATTTAAGCAGAAGACCTCAGGTGTTTCAAGAGAAAGGTTCAGGTCAGTGTAGCTGTGTGCAGTTTGACCTTAATTTCCGTTGATTTAAGTTCAGTTATGTTTATTTGAACTGAGTTAATTATAGAGTTGAGTTTCTTATTTGTTTCTTTGTAAATATTGTTTGGGTCACAAAATGGTGAATAAATTTGGTAATTGGTAATTTATTTATTTCAACATGTGAACAATATACAAGTACATTTAGAAAAGAAAATAAAATAAGAAAGAAAAAAAAATACTGTATAAATTACATACAAAAAAAATGATTAATTTACATGTTGAAAGGGAGTGGGAAGAAGTAAACACTTATTTAATCCCACCCCTTTGCCATAAATTATCAGTTAATATTTAGTCAGCTTCCTTACTGATATAATTTGTAATAAAAACAGCGAACAGATTTCTGATATACTATATACTATAATATCACATCATGAGTTGTTTTGTTTTGTTTTTTTTGTTTTTTAAATAGAGACACTCACTTAATTTCAATATTTTCCTTTTCTTTATAGTTCGAGAAGATCATATTTTTATAACTCTTTTTGAACAGTTTTATGTTTGGACATTGCTTTAATTCCATATTCAGACTGTTCCATAGTTTCACTCCATGAACAGAAACACAAAAGCCTTTTCTTGTGGTACGTACCTTCATTGTTTTGAAGTTACAAAAACCCCTTAAATTATAACTTCCTTCTTTCAAAAAAAACATACTCTGAATATTACGTGGCAGTTCTTTATTTTTTGCTTTGAATAGAATTTGTGCTGTTTGGAATTTCACTAGATCGTCAATTTTCAATATTTCAGACTGCAAAAATAGTGAGTTTGTATGTTCCCTATAACCTGCATTGTGGATGATTCGAATTGCTTTTTTTTGAAGAGTAAAAAGTGAATGTAATGTGGTTTTATAGTTATTGCCCCAGACCTCTGCACAATAGCTTAAGTATGGTGAAACCAGTGAACAGTATAGAATATGAAGTGATGTTCTGTCGAATACCTGTTTTGCCTTGTTTAGTATTGCAATGCTACGTGATACTTTGAAATGAATATATCTTAAGTGAGCTCTCCAGTTAAGTTTTTCATCTATTATTACCCCCAGAAATTTATTTTCACTGACTCTTTCAATATCAACACCATTTATTTGAATCTTTGCATTTGTATTTAAACTACTATTTCCAAATAACATAAGTTTAGATTTATTCAAATTTAATGATAATTTATTTTTATCAAGCCAGAACTTCACTTTACTTATTTCATTAGTCATATCCTCCAATAAATTCTGCAGATCATCACCAGTGCAAAAAATGTTTGTATCGTCAGCAAAGAGAACCATTTTTAATACTTTGGACACTTTACAGATGTCGTTAATGTACAAGTTGAAGAATTTTGGGCCCAAAACTGACCCTTGGGGTACACCACAAGCAATGTCCATACATAAGGAACAACCACCATTTATTTTCACAAACTGCTTTCTGTCACTTAAATAACTCCGGACCCAATCTAAAACTACCCCTCTGACACCATAACGTTCCAGTTTTCTTATTAATATATCATGATCTATAGTGTCAAATGCCTTTGTCAAGTCTATGAATAACCCAGCCACATATTGCTTTTTGTCTATGGAATTTGTGATGTATTCTATTGAATCTAATAGTGCCAATGATGTTGATCTGCTTGATCTGAATCCGTACTGACTCTCAGTGAGTAGTTTATGTTTATCTGTAAATTTTTCCAGTCGGTTTTTAAACAGTTTTTCAAGAACTTTTGAGAATTGAGGTAGTAAAGAGACAGGTCTGTAGTTTGTGAAATGGTGTTTGTTTCCAGATTTGTATAAAGGTATAACTTTTGCTATTTTCATTCTGTCTGGAAATCGACCAGTTTGAAATGATAAATTACAGATGTATGTAAATGGTTTTATAATAGCCTCAATGACTCTTTTAACCACTATCATATCAATGTCATTACAATCCAAAGATTTCTGATTTTTACATTTTTTGACAATTTCAAAAACTTCACTTTCATCAACGGCTGTGAGAAACATAGAATTTGGATTTCTGTCTATCAGTGTATCCGGTTTTTCCTGTGCTTTCCCAGGATGATTGATTGTTCTTGCTAAATTTGGTCCAGCAGTTACAAAGAATTCATTGAGACTATTTGCCACAACATCCATATTGTATTCTTCATGGTCATTACAAATGAAATACTTGGGATAGTTCTTTTGTCCAGCCCCACATTTTATAACACTGTTCAGGATTTCCCATAATCTTTTATTATTATTTCTATTTATATCTAATTGCTTCATATAGTATTCCTTTTTACTAAATCTAAGTATATTAGTTAACCTATTTTTATATCTTTTGTATCTGATTTCAGCATCTTTAGTTCTCATTCTTAAGAACTCTCTATATAGAGCATTTTTCTTTATACATGCATTTTGCAGACCTTTTGTTATCCATGGACAGTCCATATATTTATGTTTCCTACTATATTGCTTTATTGGACAGTTGGTATTGTACAGTAATGTAAATATTCTAAGGAATTCATTATAAGCACTATTAACGTCCTGTTCCTGATATACTTCACCCCAGTTCTCTTTCAATAAATCTTTTTTAAATGCATTCATTCTTTCTTCTGTTCTTACTCGTCTGTACTCTTTTTTACTGTCCATTTTATTGATCTTGTAATTCCTATCATAGATTGTAAAAATTGGAAGATGGTCACTTATATCGTTAATCAGGAGTCCACTTACAGTCTTATTTTCAATGTCATTTGTAAAAATGTTGTCTATGAGAGTTGCACAATGTGATGTAATCCTGGTAGGTCTAGTAATTTTAGGGAATAGATTCATACAGTGCATTGTGTTTATAAATTCCTCAGTGGTTATATGTTTATTTGGGTTTAGCAAATCAATATTGAAGTCTCCACAAATGAAAACTTTTTTGTGAGCTAGTTCAATAAATGTTTCTTCTATCCAGTCTTTAAATGTCTCAATACTACTACCTGGAGCTCTGTATATACAGCTAATGATTACATTTTTACTTTTTTCTTTACAAATTTCAACTGTAATACATTCTAGTACATTATCAATCACCATCGTCATCTTTTCCACCACATTAAATTTCAAGGATTTGTCCACATACAAGGCCACTCCTCCTCCTCCTTTGTTTTGCCTAGTTATAAATGTGAATTCATAACCCTCCAGTTCAAAGTCTGTTCCTTTTTCCATATTGATCCAAGTTTCTGATAAGGCAATGACACTAAATGGATGTGAAAACTGGTTAAGATATTCTTTGATATGATTAAAATTAGCATAGAGACTTCTACAGTTAAAGTGGATAATTGATAATTTATTCTCAGTTTTAATCCTCTGATTGTAGTCTTTATTTGTATAGTAGCAGCAATTGTTATTGTTAGATGAGAAGAAGTTGTTGTCTGGATCTATTTCATATTCCAAGTCCTGTGTATTGTGATCCATATAGTTAAATGTTTTCAGTTCCAATTGATCATATTCTGCAACTGTCTGACTGATGCAGCTGTTTCTTCCAGATGTATCTGAGTTCTTCCTTCCAGTGTGTGTCATAAGTGAGTGTGTGGTTGTCTGTTACCTTGTTTGCCGTCCAGATCGTGTTGCTCACTGATATTTTTCGAGATCCGCCATATTTTTAATGGTCAGAACTTTGGCTTCCTCTGGTGATCCGTTTAGTTTAATGAATATTTTACAGTTTGTCGTCCAAGTGCTTTGGATTTTTCCCAGCTTCTTAAGATGTCGCGCTTTTTTGGCTATTTCAGCGTTGTGTTTGGTTAGATGTTCATTGATAAAGACATTATATCCTTTTAATTTTCTTCCTTGTTTCAGCAGCATAATCTTGTGCTTTCGATTTACAAACCTTAATATAATAGCCAGTATGTTGCCGTTCCTCCTGGGAAGAGGGTGGCATGCTTCGACAGAGTTACAGTCCAGGGCAATCCCTTTGGACCGCAGGAAAGCAGCCACCTGTTGTTCCGTGTAGCTAATGTCAAGCTCTCCAGGTTCCTCATTGCTGTCAGCGGTCACCGCCTGAGCGTATGACCGGGGTTTAATATGGAGCCCAGTGACGATAACGTCGTTTATCCTGGAGTATTGTTCCAGGTCAGCGACCTTACTTTCCAGGTATGCAATCTTTTTATCTTTTTCGGCATTTTGGATGCGGAGGAGCTTTACCTCCTCCACAATTTCAATGATATTTTTCTGCTGCAACCTGATAGTAGAAATTTCCTCCATTATGAAGTCAAGAGACTTTTTAATGTCCTCGACTTCCTCAGCTGTCGGTGTCCTCTTCGGCCCCATTTTATCTGGTTACCCTGGTAGCAGGTTCAGTCAGCTGATTCCTCAGTCAGCTGTTAGCCTGGTAACGTGTTGGCTAGCCTGCAAGTACCTCGTTAACTCCGTTAGTCCAGTCCAATATCCTGTATCAAAGTCGTAATCCAGACAGGGTTGTACCAAAAGTTCCAACAATTTGAGTAGTTTTTGCTCCAGAAATTGATGGCCAAAAATTCAAAAATCCACAGGACACGATCAAAACACAACTTCCAAACAAATGGCAAACAGGAAGTGACGTTTTGCATTTCCGGTTCAGAAATCACTTGCTAGACTGGACAGCATCAGTCTCCTGCACTTCTTTGACCGCTTAAGTCAAGTCCTACCACAGTTTGTCTCATAACATGTGGTTAACATTATGATATATATGTTTTTCTAAATCTTGCCAAGTAGTTTCCAATTCTTAAATCAAACCAAACAGTGACAGGAAAAAAAGTTAAATGTTAAAAATGAACGTATAAGAAGAGTAACCCCAGATGGTATTGAAACATGTGGTCTTTGCTTGGAAGTCATGTGATCATGCCATCTGTCATCCCACCTGCAGACTTTTGGTGATTGTTCTTCTTCTTTATCTGGAAAAATGGTATGGTGCAGCAGCAGTGTTGGGTAAGTTACTTTAAATTATTAACTTAGTTACATTACTAGTTAGTTCTATCAAAAGTAACTCAGTTACTTCAAGTTACTCGTTACTTTCAGAGTAACTAGTTACTAGGGAAAGTAACGTTGGTTTCCAAAGGAGCTTGCAAAGAAAAGCGTCTGGACTTCTTTAAGTTACTTGAAGACATTTCACCTCTCATCCGAGAAGCTTCTTCAGTTCGAAGGTCAAATGGTGGGGAGTCCCAGATTTAAACCTAGTGGGAGTATCCCCCCACAGAGGGACAAAAGGACCCCCTGATGATCCTCTAATCGCCTGAGCCAAGGTGTGAAACTGGGTGTGGGTCCCAATCAGCCATCAGAGTTTCGGGTGAGCTCATTGTGAAACCTGGCCCCACCTTATCATGCGAATTCCTGAGGTCAGATGGCCCAGGATGTGAGTGGGCGTTAAGGCATCTGGGGAGGGAACTCAAAACCGGATTATAGATGGCAGACAGTTGGTGTCGTAAACCACCGCCTCTGTTCAAAGATGGTCGCTCACAGTGGACATAGATGGCTTCTTTCACTCCTCTTTCAAACCATCTGTCCTCTCTGTCCAAAATGTGAACATTGGCATCCTTGAAAGAGTGTCCTTTATCCTTAAGATGCAGATGGACAGCTGAGTCTTGTCCTGTGGAGGTGGCTCTTCTATGTTGTGCCATGCGCTTGTGAAGTGGCTGTTTGGTCTCTCCAATGTAGAGGTCTGGGCATTGGAGAGACCAAACAGCCACTGGGACTCCCCACCATTTGACCTTAGAACTGAAGAAGCTTCTCGGATGAGAGGTGAAACGTCTTCAAGTAAAGAAGTCCAGACGCTTTTCTTTGCAAGCTCCTTTGACTACGATGACCTGGATGACTGAGAACCTTCACAGACTTAACTTTGGTTTTACTCAGAATTCTCTTGTTAATGTGTTGCTTCCATAACTGGATACTCAGCAAGACTGCCAATCTTCTAGCTTGCTTACTTGCCACAAGTGCACTGTGCCACCTACCAATAGAAAGGAAAAATTTTTTTGCATATTTCCACGAGAGGAATCCCACGCCTGGACCGTCGTTGTTCGCCGTCATGATTCAGCATCATGTGCGCTTTTTGTTGTAAGATTCAGATAATTATTTTTTTGTAAAGCTAGACATTTTAAATGAGAATAAGAAAGAAAAGTACTTCTTTGTGCCCCCCTTTCCCTGTTAATGCCCTACCTGGCCCCCCTAGCAAAACTTTGCTAGATCCACCCCTGCACAGTTACCAGCTGTCAGCTACTTAGAAAATGATCCTGGTGTTATTTGTCTCTCAGAAACAGTTCATAACTTCCCTTCAACTCATTCATGTCACCCAAAAGATAAACCTATTTCTCCATCACCTGTTCAGCTCTGGTGATTCAGTAAGGACGTCTCCTGGTTTCATCTTCATGTTTCCCTCTCACCAGATAACCAAACCGACATCATGACCAGCAGCTTTTACAGCTGTGGCTCCAGCAAACATCAGCTGATACTAGAAAGTAATATTAAATAAATTCTAACAACAGCTTATCAAACTTAAACGTGCTGCTGTTGTTCAGCGCGACATCTGCTGGTTTCCTCTTTCTGGCGCAAAGTGAGCGATAAACAAGAGAGAAAAGCTGATCAGCTGATCATTGATCAGTTTCATGATTGAAGTAGCAACAGGAGAGGGAAGGGGGGAGAATGAGAGGAGAAGAAGCAGCTATGCAGCAAAGATGCAGAATAACTCCAGCTTTGTGTCTTTTTCAGTGTAGCTGAAGTGTAGGACAAACTGCGTTCCTTTTCACCTCAATACGAAACGCGTAATATTTTCTTTGACTATGAGACGATTCAGTTTTTTACGGGATGGTTAGCAACTCTAATAGTTAACCTTATGAACAAAATAAAGTTCAACATCAGTAACATCATAGCACCCACGCAGCTGTATAGAAACTCCGTCATGCTAGCTAGTACCCAGTACGAAAAAGTCAGCATAACGAAAATAAACTCCACCCAAACTTGGTTTATATCTGACCCAGATAGACTGCACTTCATAACTTCATACCTGAAGTTCAGTTCACCTGACACTCGGGCCGGCGGCCGCCTCGGGTCTCTGCTCCTGCCTCCGGTTTCCCTTTCCCTCATCCACCTGCTGGCCTCCACCACTTGCTAATGTTATTGAAACTGTGGAAGTGTGGAATTTCACCACACGAAGTAACGAATAACGAGCCTATCTAAATCCCAGTAACGATTAACGCGTTCCCTATTTTGGCATAATAACTAGTTACCGTGCTCGTTACCACAGTAGCGTAGTTACTGTAACACGTTACTTTATAACGCGTTAGTCCCTACACTGTGCAGCAGTGCACGTCCCACATTGGATGGAATCCTGACCAAACATGAGTATGTATAGAGTTAGGAGTGCATGAGGGTTTGAATCTCCTCTTGCACAATGTGTTCAACCAGCCATTAGTAACCACACTCATATCCTTGTGCTACTCTCTGTTGATAAGTGGGTGTACTTCACTTGGCCTTTATACATGTTGGGGTTTGTGGCAGAGCTGCAGGGGAGGGGAGGTGCAGTGAGCTCAAGCTGGCAGTGCCAGGAGGCAGGTGAGGCCACAGGTGGTGATCATCTACCTAACGAAGAGTCTCTTTATTGATAGTGAAGCTGGAGACCGGAGCGAGAAGAGTGTGTGCTGAGACCGGCTGCAAAGTCGGCGAATCGTGTGTTGAACCGAGAGACACTGCAATAAACACTCCCAAACGTGAACACAACAACAGTGTGTCAGGTCCATGTCTACAGGGTTTTTTCCCTGTTTTTATTTTCTGGTTTTTTTTTTCAACTAGCACTATTTATGTATTATAGCTGAAACACTTTCATCTTCCCTATTAAGAAATATTAAGAAGCATACTTATCAGCACAGCCAGTATTCTGTTTTCATATGCTTCACATCCCCCGCATCTTCTTACCAAGAAAGTGAGGTCATACAATATCTTTTTTTTTTTTTGCCCTGTACTTAGTTGCTTCCTATCACATCAAGTATTCTATATGTAGTCAAAGTTACACACATTAGATTGGAATGAAGTAATACCCAGTGTTGGGCAAGCAATCAAACACTACCTCCACACACGGATGTACAATATATATTCAATATTAAACAAAATACATTGGAACCAAAATGAATAAATAAACGCTGGAATTGTCACAATGTATTTTCTTCCACTTTTGACTCAGACAAGCTATTCCACCTCCAAACATTACACCAAGCAAACACACAGCAGAAGATGCAAAGAGGAGAAAGAGACTGTACCAGTCTTTGAACCATTCTCTCCTCTGATATGTGATGTGTTATTTTTTGGCAATGTTAAAACTGTCTTAAAATTGAACTACAGAGGATGTATTTGCACGGCGAAAGTCTAGTATTCACCATTTGATTCAAGATCTGAGGAGTACTTTGCTAGGGGTGACGTTATTAAATTATTAAATGAATAAGCAATGTTTATTTTTAAAATGTCTGTTGATCTTTTCTTTTATTATTATTATTACTTCAAATTCATGCTTATGGAATTTGAAAAGAAAAACAGTTTATTGGTGGCATCTTAAAAACTGTTGCCTTTCACAGTAACACCAACTGTACTTCATCTCCTCTAAAAAGGAAAAGGGGCATGCTCACAGTGTTCTAATGTGTTTCAGTAATTATATTTAGGGTTGTAATACTGTCCATGAAACATTTCTAATTGTAATTACATTGGTGAGAGTTTTGCTTGCTCTCACTAAAAAAAGCCAGAGGTCAGAGTTAACTACTGATTAATAAGGTATTCGGACTTTTCCTGGACACTGCAGACTGGGTTGTGTCCCCTAGCTCATGACTTTGAACATCAGCTGTCTGAAGATGATCTTTAAAATCACTAGGCCACCCAGCTTCTTGTAGCAACAATGGGGATATCAAATCCCATTTAACACTGAAGATGTAATTTCATTTTATTCAGATTTAATTAAATATGCTTAAAATGATATTTTTCCTCAATTTCTGCCTTATCCATCAACTCTTTGTGTTTGCTGGCCCTCTTGGGTGATCCCACAGGGTTTCTTTTTCTTCTTTTTTTCTGTGACATTTCAGAGCAATTAAAAATTTGGCTTATCTCACAATTTTCAACTTACCACACCGCCACTGCTGTGACTACATCAAAAGGTTGAGTGCAGCCTTGAATAGTGTGAGTGTGAATACGAAGGTCTTCGAGTGAAAAGTGGAAAGGTTAAGCAATTACGACTAAGCTGAAATCACTGGATATCATGAAAGAAGAATATGTTTCAGTGGAGCTTTGAATTGACTTCTCAGTTACTCTGAGTTTAAGAATTAAATTGTCTATGCTTACTTTTTTTTAAGGCTCTTGCAACCAAGAACAAAAAAAAAACAAACATGTGATTGTCTCATTAGGCACATCAACAGTCACATACATCCATATCCTTAAATGCAGTGCTTGAGAAAGCACTGAGTTTAACAAGTCTATTGCTATTTGAGAAAGGATGTACTGTAGAAAATAGGATGATGCCATAGATGGATGAATTTGGAAGTAACCTTTGGTGCTTGAAGATGTTGGAGCTGATTATCAAGGGCTTAATCTAATAGAAGAATATATTTAATGGATAGCTACTAACATACACTGTGCAAGGTAGGGCACCTTAAGCTAATGGAAGACAATCTCACACACGTATTTTGTAATATGTCAAGCCCCACTTTAATATTATTAAATTTAATGATTCATCACCTCACAGCAACATCCTAAGTTAGAATACACCAGCCAGCTGGGGCCTTTCTTAGTGGACCCTGCCTCTATACCCTATGACAGCAAGGAAAAACTCCAGCCCATCACTTCACCAACTGGAATCACTTTCCGAGATCACGCCAAAGACCCACTCTGGGTTTAAAATGTCCAAAAGTATTGCTTATTCATGAATCAAAACACTCTGTGCAGAACAATCCCCTCCTTTGTCATCCTGGAGTCTCTCCTGAGATTGAAGGATGGCGAAGCTGAGTCAGGAAGTAAGCTGTGACAGTGCTGAGGAGTAAAACAGTTTTAGCAAACACCTCTGTTGCTATCCAGCAGTAAGTAGAAATATGACTTATGTGAGGAGTTCAGTGCTGTCAGCACTGAGGAAGTGTAAAAAAAGATCACCCATATGGTCAGTTTGAAAAAGCTGTGCTCAAAGCAAAATAAAATGGACTGTAAAGTCACCTTCGAAAGTACATCTAAAAGAAGTCAAGTGCATAATGTGAAAAGTACTGAGTGTGCGTGTATCTTGACATCTCTTGCTGTGTCAGGGGCCTCTGCTCTGATCCCTCTCCTCCTCCTTTGAGGGAGCGAGGGAAGGATCACTCCTTCTTCAAAGTCTCTCTTTCATCTCTACCCCATCACACCATCCTCTGGGGGAGGGGAAGCGGCACAAGCAGACAGGACTGGCTTTTTATACATCATTCTCCTCCCTCCCTCATTCCTCTTCTCATTCGCCTTTGCCTTGCATATTTCCAGGGGACTCTTAGCCCTCTTTGGCCTGAAAACTTTATTTGATTTGGGTTTTTGTTGTTTTCTCTCCACATTTGGTTTACAATTTACATTCACTTCACCCTCCTTCCTTCTTCCATTGGCCTTCTTTACTTTATTTCATGTAGTAAACATATATATAGATAGACTTTTAGCATTTTTTTTCAAATATGTATTGCTTTTCCTGCTTTGGGACTCAGCAACAGCAACTTTAGCTGCAGCACCTGTTTCCCCCAGTTTTCAATCAGAAACCTGCCATGTGTTGTATTTTGCATCTAGACATTAGCACATTCATGAATTCTCAGAAACGATTAAATTACCAATACTTTACTCCAGGAGGGAAACACACTGTTCTAAAATGGCACACTGTACAAAGTGTGGGTGGCAGGCTGTTCTCTAGTGTCTCCTCACTTCACAATTGAGCTGTATGCTTTCAGAGCTCTCAGAACCCCCAACACACCTTCTTTCCTCTCCCACTTCCCTCACTCACCACCCCTGGGGACAGACTAAATTTACAGCCTTTGGTTCCCAGGAGTTTGTAAAATGCTGTTCCAACAGACTAACACAACCTCAGGGATGGTTTACACTCAACTCCGGGATTTACACTCTGCATGATCACTTAGCCACATTATGCCACACAGGCACAGACTCACACATACTCTATACACACATGGCTGTGTGATGGTGCCAGTCTCATTGCTCTCCAAAGGGATTTGACTGGGATTAGTGTGCAAAAGCCAGTATCCACTTGATAATGGTTATGCCTGTTTATGGTTTTAGTCTTCTCACTGTGTCTTTATTTGAGACAGTGTTCTTGTGCTTTTGTGTCCCTCCTTTTATTTTGGCCACTAGTCAAGGAGGGCACTTCGTTATCTGCAAGCTGCCTTTCATCCCGTGGAAAATCTCATTTAACTCTCTCTTTGACTGTCTGATCCAGTATATTGATGCTGTTTTCTCTAACTTAGACTAAGTAATTGTCCTTGGTACTCAATCCATTTTTGATTTACTCCTAGATTATCATAAATTATCTCCGCATTAAGCCACATCTATCCATACTTATCCTACTAACATTAGTTAGTGGGATTAATGCAATAACCTCTTATAATTTCTTTGATCTAATTAATCAGCATGTTATCAGTTGGGCATTTTTTGTCAGTTTACAGTTTCAGAGCGAGCGTTATTACTTTAAATATTTGCATCTTATTAGGATATCTTTGGTGATGCAAGTCATCATGGTTGTCTAGTTCTCTGGAACATCTTAAAAAAGAATTTCAGTCCTGTTTCACTTCCAGAAAGATAGACAAGATTATCAACACAACTCCTCTTTCTATATTATTGTGAGAGGTAGGGTTGGAAGTTACTCCACCATATTGTGAAGATGATTATTTTAAAAAGGGATATGAAAAGACCAGACTCACTTACTGAGGCAACGTGACCAGTGATGTGAATATAATAGTTCAAGAGAGCAGTTGGATGTATGATGGCTCTCTGTACACAGTTACAAGAGCATTTGTGTGAAAGGTGGTTGAGGCTGGAGCTATTAAGCTTGGAGAAAAAAAGGGAGCGTTATCACCATTCGGTTGTGTTTAACATTAATGCACTGCCATTTGTTCTTTACCGTGGCTGCTAACACAATATATGAAGTATGAATGATTGTGAAAATGCAGTGACTATCTGCCTATGGCTATCTTCACCCTATGATTTGTTGGTTTCCTCACATGCTTAGATTGGGGTAATGGTTATAGTCATATTATTAGATTCAAAAATCAGATGTAAAATATCCTACAACCAAGACATCACCAACATAAATGAAATGTGTGAGTAGCACTGTTGAATAAAGTTAATGAAAAGTTTCCTACTTGTTTGTCATAGAGTTATGACATATACAGACGTCAATACATGCATGCTCAATAGGAAGCTCTTTTTTTGGTGGGAGAAAGGTTTCATCACTCGTGCAAATGACTTCTTCAATCTCAGTTGACCTGGTAAACAATGACTGTTGTCTAACAGGGTAGTGGCCTATTCTTCCATGATAACGACTAACATCGTGAACAGGGAGGAACGCTGGTTTGGCCATTTTTGTGAAAAGGAAACAATCATCCCTGAACCAAGGTGGGGGTCTAAGAGTTCACCTTTCACCATTTTACAGTGCTGTGATTGCAGCCATTCTCCAACACTATGTGAACAGTACTCATGGCCACTGATCAACGGTCATCATAATTTGCATATTAACAATTATGAAACTGAGCTTGTGGCTCATTGTAAGGCACTCGCGCTAGCTTTAGTCATTATTTAATAATGTTGTTTATAAGACTGATGAAACCTGCTGTCTGCTGAGACTGCAGAAGTCCTGTGGACGAGTAATAAATGTTTCTCCCCCTGAAAACACTGATGAACACAATTAGCTTTCTGGGAAAAAGTCAAAACACTTTCATGAGCAAAAATAATGCTGCATGAGTAACCCAAAGAATTTCAAAGCCTGCAACTAGCTACTGTAAATTGACAATTAAAACCTTGACAGCTGACGTTGTGTGACATATGAAGTGTTGAGACGTAACCAAGCCAAATAACTGAATCTTATCGAACACTCTCATGGCTGTCAATGGAAAATTTAACCAGATATTGTGTATTCTAAACAATCTGTCACTTTAGAGATTCCAGATTTCTGCAGGACATCACTGAAAAGCAAATCTCATTCATTTCTTGGAGCATCTGACAATGGAGATAGACTGCCTTTCATAAAACCTGCCAATTTACCCTCACACCAGCACAAGTTATTTACATTTTCTGCTATGATGTCTTGCCAAGGCACATAGTGTCTACCTCTTTCATCGTCTGGGATTGTGCTTTCTACAGGTACGCCAAAGCCAAGGGCCGTGCTTTAAATTCATTATCAGCTGTCTTAAAGATGAGAAGCCAATCTGTCTGAGAGGTGTCTGGGAGGCTCAGTAACGTCATAACAGAATAAGCTGTAGTGAAATGCCAATACACTCCCTGGAGTGTGATGCGTGTTGCATGTGTGTGTTTGTGAGTGTGTTTGTGGATTTGTGTGTGTGTTGTGTGTGAACGTGAGACACAGACAGCAGTATGAGTAAGAGGGCAAGTGCTTATTGTTTGACACTGCAAGTGTGTTGTAAGATGGGTTTTTAATGCTAATGTTATGGCTTTTGCAGTGTGGAGAAAAGCAATATTTTGTCTGCCAATAACACTGAATAAAATAAAGTAGCTAAGCATCACATTATATCACTTGTACTTCCTGTCCTATCGCCAATATGCGTAACCCTGACTTGATCAAGGTGTATGCTTTGCCACATACAGCATTGCAATAAGCTCTTTTTTTGTAATGTTAATAGGCTTGCATCAACATGAAACAACACATTTAAGAAGACACTGGAACACCCTAAACATAAGCATTAGTCTTTACCATAGTCTTAAATGGCAGCCCTCAAACAACATGCATTTGCACAAGAAACAATTATTAACCAAGTGAATAATTAAGCTTCAGCCTTTGCAATTTGGACACTACAGATTTACGAAGTGAGCCAAATTAGCTTGAAGCTGCAAATCCCAAAAGATATGCCAACGGAAGTGGAAAGTTCTGTGTAAGAACTACTAATAATGTTTGAATTTATAAACAAAAGCATAGTTTATTTCAGTAATGACCAATGCAATCTACCAAAACTACAATTTAGTGGGTCATTATCAAGTAGACCCAATGAGGGGCAGCGTAATCTACTAACAAAAATAACACAGTGCAGGCGCAGACTTTTAGCATGTGTTCCTCGCCAGAAACAGTATGGTAATTGAGATCAATGAGATGCAACCAAAGGACAATTAATATATTTTTGATAAAAGGACAAACGCATCTCTTAAGAATTGACAAGAATTGCATGTGTTCTTGTAAATTTAGAGTGCATGATAAAAAAAAAAAGCTGACAGTCGAGATGGAGTGAGGGATTATAAACCTATGTGATTATAAATCCATGTGTAAGAGCTTATTTGCAAAAGATAAAGAGAAAACATTTTGTGCTGTCACATCCTTACTCATGCACATAGTAATTAAGGATTTATTAAAGCAGTCTTAATCTAAAACACGTTGGATTTGAGTAACAGTTTTATGTTAACAGGCATTTTAATATGTACCAAGTCTCTACTCTGCTGTCTGTAGTGAATGGGCAGTGTAATGACAGGAACAGTTAAGCTGATTTGCCAGGGTGATGGTAGCACTCTGAAAAACCTTTCAAATGTCACATTACCAGTCAAAAGTTTGGACACACTTTCTCATTTAATGTTTTTTTTTTCCGATTGTTTTTCTACTTTCTACATTGTAAATACATACTAAATAAATACATGACACAAGATATACGTAATTATGTAGCAAAAAAGAAATTAATAAATAGCTCTAATTATGTTTTATAATGTTGATTCCTGAAAGTAGCCACCCTTTGCTTTGTTGACAGCGCTGCAAATACTTGGCCTTCTCTTAATTAGCTCAACAGTGTAGTCACCTGAAATGGTTGGTGACACAGGTGTGCCATGTCATTTCTAGAATTTCTTGGCTGGGGTTGGGACTATCAATTGTGTTTTTCAGAAGTCAGGCTGGTACACAGCTATTTGACAACTGTTAGAATTCATATTATGGCAAGAACCAATCAGCTAAGTAAAGCGAAACAACAGTCCATCATTACTTTAAGAACTGAAGGTCAGTCAGTCCGGAAAATTGCTTTATATGTGTCCCCAAGTGCAGTCATAAAAACCATCAAGCACTACGACAAAACTGGCTCACATGAGGACCGCCCCACAAATGGAAGACCAAAAGTCATCTCTGCTCCTGAGGACAATTTCAGCCAAGTTGCCAGCTTCAGCAATCACAAGTTAACAGCAACTCAGATTAGAGCCTAGATAAATGCCAGACAGAGTTCAAGTAGCAGAAACATCTCTACATCAACTGTTCAGAGGAGACTTGGTAAATCAGACCTTTATGGTCAAATAGCTGCTAAGAAGCCACTACAAAGGAAATGCAACAAGCAGAAGAGATCTGTTTGGGCCAAGAAACACAAGGAATGGAGATTAGACCAGGAAATCTGTGCTTTGATCTGATGAGTCCAAATATGAGATCTTGGGTTCCACCTGCCGTGTATTTTTGCAATGCAGAAAAGGTGAATGGATGGTCTCTACATGCATGGTTCCCACCGTGAAGCATGGAGGAGGAGGTGTGATGGTGTGAGGGTGCTTTGCTGGTGACACTGATGTTGGGGATTCAAATTGAAGGCACACTGAACCAGCATGGCTACCACAGCATCCTGCCATCCCATCCGGTTTGGGTTTAGTTGAAACATCATTTATTTTTCAACAGGACAATGACCCCAAACACACCCCCAGGCTGTGTAAGGGTTATTTGAGTTATTATTGGGATGCTGCCCCAGATGGTCTGGCCTCCACAGTCACCTGACCTAAACCCAATCCAGATGTTTTGGGATGAGATGGACCACAGTGTGAGGGCAGTGTGAAGGCAAAGGGGCCGACAAGTGTTCAGCATCTCTGGTAACTCCTTTAAGATTGTTGGACAACCATTTCAGCAGTAATCAAACCCAAGGGTGGCTGTTTTGTTGAATCTAAAATATAAAACATGTTTTGAGTTATTTAAGGCCATACTTCAGGCCAAACTCTGTGCCAAGTATGGCCTGAAAGTCCCAAGGTCAAAATGGGAGACGGCCCCTAGGGTGGTCGAATGGGACTCCCAGATACAAATGGACAAACTGGTGATGGCTAACCAACCGGACATAGTAGTGGTGGACAACTAGAGGAAGATGGCCGTAGTGATAGATGTAGCAATACCGAAGACAAAAACATGAGGAAGAAGGAACACGAAAAGCTGGAGAAGTACCAAGGGCTCAAAGAAGAGCTCGAGAAGATGTGGAAGATGAAGGCATGAGTGGTCCCAGTAGTAATCAGAGCGCTAGGTGCAGTGATCCCCAAGCTAGGTGAGGGGCTCCAGTAGATCCCAGGAACAGCATCTGAGATCTCTGTCCAGAAGAGCTCGATGACATCTTACCCCTGACCTCAGGGGTAAGATATCATCACCCCCACCCAAGACTGTGTACCAACCCTAAGTACAACTGAAGGTGTGTTGAGTGTGAGAGCAGCTGGTAATGGAGATCATGGTGAAGCTGGGATATTTAAATCTGTTTAAGACTAGAACTTCCAAGAGGGTGGTCATGCCCACTTTTCTCCTTAAAATCAAGCTGATGATCAATAAGAAATGTATCTATTTTTCTATGTTGTTTTGTCCTTACAGAATTACCTCTGACTAACTTGAGGGATGTTATGTACAGTGGGGCAAAAAAGTATTTAGTCAGCCACCGATTGTGCAAGTTCCCCCACTTAAAATGATGACAGAGGTCAGTAATTTGCACCAGAGGTACACTTCAACTGTGAGAGACAGAATGTGAAAAAAAAATCCATGAATTCACATGGTAGGATTTGTAAAGAATTTATTCGTAAATCAGGGTGGAAAATAAGTATTTGGTCACCTCAAACAAGGAAAATCCCTGGCTCTCACAGACCTGTAACGTCTTCTGTAAGAAGCTTTTCTGTCCCCCACTCGTTACCTGTATGAATGGCACCTGTTTGACCTCATCATCTGTATAAAAGACACCTGTCCACAGCCTCAACCAGTCAGACTCCAAACTCCGCCATGGCCAAGACCAAAGAGCTTTCGAAGGACACCAGGAAAAGAATTGTAGACCTGCACCAGACTGGGAAGAGTGAATCTACAATAGGCAAGCAGCTTGGTGTGAAAAAATCAACTGTGGGAGCAATCATCAGAAAATGGAAGACATACAAGACCACTGATAATCTCCCTCGATCTGGGGCTCCACGCAAGATCTCATCCCGTGGGGTCAAAATGATCATGAGAACAGTGAGCAAAGATCCCAGAACCACACGGGGGGACCTGGTGAATGACCTGCAGAGAGCTGGGACCAAAGTAACAAAGGTCACCATCAGTAACACACTACAACGGCAGGGAATCAAATCCCGCAGTGCCAGACGTGTTCCGCTGCTGAAGCCAGTGCATGTCCAGGCCCGTCTGAAGTTTGCCAGAGAGCACATGGATGATACAGCAGAGGATTGGGAGAATGTCATGTGGTCAGATGAAACCAAAGTAGAACTTTTTGGTATAAACTCAACTTGTCGTGTTTGGAGGAAGAAGAATACTGAGTTGCATCCCAAGAACACCATACCTACTGTGAAGCATGGGGGTGGAAACATCATGCTATGGGGCTGTTTTTCTGCCAAGGGGACAGGACGACTGATCCGTGTTAAGGACAGAATGAATGGGGCCAAGTATCGTGAGATTTTGAGCCAAAACCTCCTTCCATCAGTGAGAACTTTGAAGATGAAACGAGGCTGGGTCTTCCAACATGACAATGATCCAAAACACACCGCCCGGGCAACAAAGGAGTGGCTCCGTAAGAAGCATTTGAAAGTCCTGGAGTGGCCTAGCCAGTCTCCAGACCTCAACCCCATAGAAAATCTGTGGCGGGAGTTGAAAGTCCGTGTTGCTCGGCGACAGCCCCAAAACATCACTGCTCTTGAGAAGATCTGCATGGAGAAATGGGCCAAAATACCAGCTACTGTGTGTGCAAACCTGGTAAAGACCTATAGTAAACGTTTGACCTCTGTTATTGCCAACAAAGGTTATGTTACAAAGTATTGAGTTGTATTTTTGTTATTGACCAAATACTTATTTTCCACCCTGATTTACGAATAAATTCTTTACAAATCCTACCATGTGAATTCATGGATTTTTTTTTCACATTCTGTCTCTCACAGTTGAAGTGTACCTCTGGTGCAAATTACTGACCTCTGTCATCATTTTAAGTGGGGGAACTTGCACAATCGGTGGCTGACTAAATACTTTTTTTCCCCACTGTACATTGTAACCATCAACTTTGCAAAGTTTCAAAATACATTGCCATTTCTTCTCCTCATTGAATCATTTTTATCGAGTTCAGTATGTCAGATTCTTGCTTGCTATCACAGTTTAGGTTACCTTTTCTCCCATATTTTAACCATCCCTCAGCATGCAATCACTCATTAGTCTTTCAGGAGGGTAAAAAAGGAGAAGAGCATGAGAGAGACAGCAGGCAAAATGACAACTGGCTGACAAAATGACATTTACACACGACAAAGGGAGGGAAGAAGGATTGAGACAACTAAAGAAAGACAGGCATGGTGTAATAAGAGACTGACAGGGCATGGAGAGAAAAGAAAAAAATCAACTGAAACAATGAAGGGTAGAGAGAAAGAGGGAGAAAGATAAAGAAACAGAGGCAGAGCCCTGTCACCTAAGTAGTGCTTTTATTTTGCTGTGTGAGCAGTGATACAAACAGCATTATGGCACAGTTACAACACCCTGACAACAGCCTTTCACAGCATGATAGCTAAGTGTCTTTTTCATACTGTGAGTGCATGTGTTTCAAGAAATTTGTGTGTGCACACATCGTATTCAGTCTTCTAGTTTCCCCATGGCTACTCAATGGATAGGCAGCACAGTGCTTCACACAGATTTGCATTTGTATGTGTGGCAAATTCTACAGCAAAATAATTAGCTGCCTCTCCACATACAATATGTCTCATCTCAGAGATGAATTCCAACTCCATGATCACAGACTGCGGCTGACAGTCCTTGTTCTGCTACGAAGGTTCGGTGAGCTTGGTGCAGTGATACATGAACCAGCGCTTTACCTGCTGCAGTTTTTGGAGTGGGATTAGAGATTCTGTAATGAAGTAGAAAGAAGGCATCAAGAACAGCTACAACAGTAACCTGACCACCTTGCTGTGAGGGAATCACAGTGAGGGAAAAGCCAAGCCAGCCTAGCTGACTACCAGCACTTGGGCAAAAGGATCTTCCACAGGTAAAACTACTGCCAATGATTTCACAGTCTTGGAAAAGAAAGGACATGGTAGACGAGTTGGCAAAGATAATTTGGCAGACAGTAATTTATGTTTGCATTTGGGCAAGGAAAGTATATATGTGGAAACCACTGTCAATAGCATGAATAATGCGTACCTGCCAGTATGCTTTACTCATTATTCCCAAGAAACTCACAGAATGTGTGTGATCCTCAAATTTTGTTTTGAACAACTGAAATTTTTTGAATTTAATGTTATTCTGAGAGGTGAAATGTACTGCAACATAATAAAACACCAGCAAATCGAAAAAATGTTGCAAAAGCACTTGAAACACAATGGACGTTTAATAAAATACAACGAAAACAGAAAGAAAAACCGCAACTAAACCTCACACACACAAACACACACATGCACACACATACAAAAACCTGTCAATAACATGACAGAACAGCTGCGGAAGTAACAAGCTAACATATATCTACAGTATTATGTGAGCCATGATATTAAAACACACAGTACCACATATCTTTTTTTCCATAATTTCTATCACTTCCACATTCAACTTTCGTTGTTGTTTGTGTGCTTTTGCAGAGCTTTGCAGTGCTTTTTTCATTTTGCTGGTGTTTTCTTAAGTTGCGTGTGTTTGAACTCTCAAGGCCACCATGAATTGAGGAATATTTAATGTGAATATTTACACATGTTAATAGCTGACCAGCTACAAAGTAATCTCACAATGAACATGCTTATGCTGCCTCAAGGTAAGATTTGCCCAGTGACAATTCAATTCCCGTTAGAGGGCTTTGTTTGTTCTTTGTAAGGCTGACAACGGTTTTTGTACTGACATGTAAAAAGTTTCAAATGTTGCAACAAAACAAGAAAATTTGATTCATTTAAAATAAAAATAAAAAAATAAAAAATTCAAAAACTTTAGGGAATGTAATTGTTTCCTAACCCTAAGTGGTAGGTATTTCTTCCTTGGGATGTTGAGGGATTTGCAAGTTGCTTCTTAAAATGAAATTAAAGTCACAAAGAATATATCTTTTTGGTTGAGACCAAATGTGTTCAGTACTCATTTTTTAAATTTTTTGTTTGTTTGTTTGTTTTCTTGGTTTTTTTTTTCTTGGGGGGGGGGTTGTTTGTTTTCGGGTTCATGCCCTTCTTTCTTTCTTTCTTTCCTTCTTTCCTTCTTTCTTTCTTTCTTTTTTCTTTTTTTCTTTTTTTACAAAAATGTAAAGCTGCATTATATTATTCATATCTTTATTTTGTACCTTTGAGAATTTCAAACTATGCAGGAATGCACCAGTGCAGGAATGTCATCAGTGCCCTCAGAATGAACTATAAAATACTTTGCGTTGATAGACTAATTCAGTATCGCTTGATCCCTTTTGTCAAAGGTTGAAATGGAAAGAATTTATAATTAAATATCTGATCCACACATCAGGTGTAAAATTGTTATGAGACAATATTCAGAAAATGTATTATATATATGGATGAAGGTTATTTTCCAGCCATACATAGATAACATGGTCATGGACTTTTATGAAGGCCACAGCTGTATATATACTGAGCTCAGTTTTTGACCTATTCCACTTCCCTCTCATTATGTTATGATACTTATTTTAACTTTGTATACACAGGGGGCAGAAGTCAGTGTTATTTCCAGAAGAGCACCACTAATGCTGGAAGTCATTCAATGTCATACCTGAGGACATATAAGAAGGTTGGATGACTGCATATATTCACTTTCAGTAGATACTTCCAGTTGGCTAAGAGAGGCATTGTTTTGGTGTTTTTCATTGTACCTTTGATATGTGAAGGAAAAAACAAATATTCTCCACTTTCCCTTATCAATTACCACTGTGGCAGCATATTCAACTCTGAATAACAATTCCTTGTTCTAGATTATATATTTATCTTTTTCAAGTAATACAAAAGCCCCACTGCACTAAGCAATTACTATAATAATGAGGAGCTGTTTACAAATGTCGGTTTCACTCTACTGTTAAGGAATTTCAAGGTTACAGTTTTATATCGGACTTGTTCCTTCTTCAAAACTCCCAAGGTTAGAAAACGTATTTTCTGGTGAATCACCTGTATTACCTTGAATGTCAATGAGCCTCTGTGGAAATCAGGTTGGAAAATCTGAGAATCCTGCAGATTAATGTAGGTATCGATAACAAACACTCAAACTGAATAAATCAAGTCAACTTGCACACATTGTACTCGCTCCTGTATCCAATACTTTGGCTAATGCAGGGTGTGAGAGGAAGAAGGGAAATGTACACTTTGCTCTCTTTCAACCTAAGGTGGAGAGGACACACTCATGTACCTCCCGCCCCCTCCACCACCACCGTCACACACCCCTCTTCCGGCTTAGCTTTCGCACACAAACACACTAACAGGGGGGCAGCCACACTCAGGCCTAAAAATGGAGCGAGTGAGAGTATAGAGAGACCCTGTAATGTCAGGTTTCTTTGCTGAGAAGATGAAAGAAGGAAGATCAAACAGGCGGTGGTACGTGATACAGGAAATGTCACCCCGTCACCACCCCACCCTAAAATACCCACCCACCCACACACACACACAGCACAGACAGACATATGAGCCCCCAGAGGAAGGGATGATGATCATGGAACATGTGTGGGTCAATTTCAGTGTAAATATGTGCAAGCTATATCCATGTTGTCTATGTACTAATTAATCACCAGAAGCTCAGAGCAGCTACATAGAACAGCAGTCTGTGTAATGTATATAATATATATATATATATTTATATATATGGTTCCAGTCTGCACTGGGAAACAAGGCCACAACAAGCTTAAAATTAGTTTTTTAATTACACAGTCACAACACCGTACCACAGTAAAGATGAACTACTGCAACCTCTGGAAAAGCAGTTGGTGACTATAACCCACTGTAATGTATATAATTGCTATGTTTTTAGAGCTAAGAAAAATGATGTTATTGCACTGTGCCACACTCTGTTTTTCTGATCATGGATGGAAGTCAAAACTAATGTAGCTGAAGGCAGACTTTGCTCTAACTGCCATTTAGCCAGTCGCTATTTGAGTGATCTCTAGGATGTCTGCACTTTCTGGCTTCTCTTTCTGGCTGCTCAGGTAGGAGGATGTAGTAAGAGCACACTGATTGCAGTTGGTTTGAAAACAAAAATCGAGGCCATTAAAGTGTTTATTCCCATTGTTGATTTTATTTAATAATTCATTTAACAGCATTAATATTTCAATATGTAAGATTACTTATTTCATATTCTTTTACTTTACAAAGTGGCTTCTGTGTGCTTTGTGGACCAACCACAGGTGTAACTTTGTTATAGGCCCTGAGGTAACAGAAACTCCATCTCCCTCTTTTCTCCCTGTCTCTCTCTTTCTCCTTCACACACACACACACACACACACACACACACACACACACACACACACACACACACACACACACACACACACACACAAATCATATCAATAGCATCATTCCAGGTTTTGATCAGCACCATGGGTAATGTGGATGTTAACTGGGCTAGCAATCCAAATAATTTAATGTTCCTAGTAGCAACTCTCATATCCATAGCAGGAACAAAAATAACATATGTTTTTCATCTGATTTAAATAATGATGCAATTTGTCCAAATTTGTCAGTCATAAACTTTAGAAAATTACATTTGAATTATTTCTTTAATTTAAAAAGAAATTGAGGAAGATTTGTAGGAAACTCCTACAAGTATTTGTAAGGAGTCCAGATGGAAATATAGCTTTCCACTCGTGCCTCTCCTAGCCTCCTTTTTTTCCCTCCACTGACACAAATTAAAAGTCTGAAAAGAATGTTATTAAATCATATCTAAAGTAGTTATGGTACTGTTTGTAGCTGTTGAAACAACAGACATGCACACAGACCTTATTTACAAATAGCCACTTTTTAAATAAATGTAACACACATGTCCCGATTAGCAAATGTCACCTGCCATTCCCGCTGTTAAAGTCTTGCCCAAAGGCTTTGTTAAGTGAATGTCACCCACCTACTTTATTTGATGAGTGAATCACATCTAACCTGCCTGATTTGTTTGGTAAATGTCTGGGATCTAGAGATGCCTATCACCATGCAGCCCCAACTGTGTCACCACCAAATCACACACCGGAGACCATGATGAGACATTTGAGGCTCAATAATCTTCTGCACATCAGTATGTGGAAAAAGTCAACTATTATACTAACACAATGACACATCCCTCAGCAGAATTCAGGCACTTTCTCAAGGTCCCGTGCACACAAAGTCTCAAACACACACTAACTGGTTAATATATCTTCTACTCTCTGTGTGTGCCTATTGGGTTGTGTATGTGTACAAGCTGGTTTGGTCTGACAGGTCTCTATTTAAAGGGTCAAACAAACCCATTCAGCATATTCAATTTGCTTTCCCCGCTGAAAGAGGGCCGAGTGAGAAAGAGATGAAGAGAGACAGAGAGAAAGAGAGAGGGAGAGAGAGATGGCAAGCTAGTGCTTCCGACTTCTTTTACCTGAAAAGGATGTGATGTTATTAGCAATTAGACGATCAGTTCCGATATATTAAGAGAAATTACTTTTTTTGATTAAACTACCATGAGCTCTGTAGAACCGAGGGCCTCGATCCCAATATTGAACAAGGTGAATATAACTTTGCGTGCCATTGTGTAAACAAAAAACGACAAGCTTTTTCAAAGCTGTTTAAATTTTTTAGCTAAAAATAGACCCCGTTTCAGCCATGCAGAGCCATGTCACTATAATGCTACTGAGAACGACATATTGAGATACACAAATAAAATTCCATTCAGCTCCACAGCATTGGATCAGAAGCAGGAAATTTAAGGGCATATGAAAACCTGAACAAATATAACCAAGTCTACCTACCATTAGAGTTACAGTAACCAGCTTGTAAGGAAGTAAAACATGGATGTAAATTGTCTGAAAGCACAAGAGTGAAACGTTACTAATGTGAAACTCGACCATACCCTTTCTGAGACTGATGCTGATCCGTGTCATTTGAAAGTAGAGTCAGCAAAGTATGACAAATGAGGGTACAATGGCAGTGGAGGAACTGTGGTTTGAAAAGGTCGCTCCATCTCCCCTACCTCAAGTACAGGACTCCTCTGTTCGTCTCCTGCTTGTAAATTCTTTATCATCTGTCTTTTGAATACCAAAGCTCATGATGTCTTCTGTAACTTTAACGCCCACAGCTTACTGTGTCACTCACTCTGAATTAACCTTTATGCAAAACCATGCAAAAAAATTCACATGAAGGCAGTTAACTCATTTGTTCGGATCATGCCATGCTTGTGTTGACCTTTTATTCTTGGTCTGTGTTGCGTTACCTTGAGTGGAGCAAGGAAAAAAAATGAAATTAATCTAATATCAGCAATGTGCTTGCGTGCCATAGAGTTGCACAAGACCATAACCCATTTTCCACAAGTAACATACAAATGGTTTGTGTGTCCGTCATTGTTTCACAACCTCTTTGTGTAGTTACAGTATATGTGGAGAGCTAAGAGATGCAGGTGTTTCTTAAATCTAATTGCTTTATGCTCACAAGCACTGGAACATACTCGTACACACACACACACACACACACACACACACACACACACACACACACACACACACAGAACCCTATTCCCTTATTACAAGAGTATAAAGTGTCAACTGCTTCTGCTCTACATGACTAATGAGTTGAAGAGCTGGGCATAGTGTAGTTATTTTGTGTGTGTGTGTGTGTGTGTGCGTGTGTGTGTGTGTGTGTGTGTGTGTGTGTGTGTGTGTGTGTGTGTGTGTGTGTGTGTGTGTGTGTGTGTGTGTCCCACTGAGCTTAGCTGCAACCCATAAAGTGAATGTCAGATAGTGTAGTGTGTGGGCTTATCAGTTTTCCAGTTGCCTTGCAGAAAGTTTGTTAACACTGCTGAAGCATTAACAAAGCCGCTTAAAGGATTTGTAAAATCTTACACTATCCACAAAAGGTAACTATGAGACAGATGATTGATGGTAATAAAAAGGCAACTTGAATATTCCACATCTTAATTTACTGAGCTGAGAAAGGGCAATATTGGCCACCTTTAATACTGCTTATCACGGCAGGAAAGGCATTAAACTTTGAACATTACTCAATTATATGTAGGCTAGAAAAGCTAGTTTTAGAGTCTGGGTCACTGTCATGATTCACTCGGATACTTGAATTCTAAGAAATGCTCAGCAGTATACATTTGCCTTTTAATATCATCAGTTACATCGTTGCTTTCTCTGTTGAGACATGCTGAAAAGTCTACAGTGGAAAAATCTTGATCATTTTGGTGTACCTTAATAGTGGCTCCGTGGTTTACACATTCACCTAATAAGCAAGTGTCTTCTACTGGGACTGAATCAGGGGAAAATACAAGTTCCTAACTTTTTCTATAGCACTTTTTTAAATAGACTGTTCAAATTCTTTTGAACAGTGTAAATAAATAACAACCCAACGCATACTCCAAAATCAACCCAAGAGTTTCTCAGGGCAAAAAAATGGGATATCCTTCAATACCCACGTCAGTCATCTGATCTCAATCAATAGCCTATTCTTTTCAGTTATTAAATGATAAGCTGAATGCAGAAAGATTCACAAACCGGTGGCAGTTGAAGGCCTGGCAGAGCATCTCAGGGAGGAAACACACTGCAATAAGAGTGTAGCCATCACTAGCATTTGGTGATGTCTATGGGTTGTAGACTTAAAAAAATGATAATCTGATTTTTTTTTTTTAAATCTTTATATTTAAAATTGTGTTAATTTCTTTTTCCATTTATTTTAGCTCGTGAAAGAAAGGGGACTATGTACAACCACCCCAAATTAAAGCTGCAAGTCTGCACTTCAATCAAAACCACTCTGTTTGATTTAAAATTCACCATGTTAGCATACAGAGGCAAAATAATAAAATCTGTGTATTTGCACAAACACTTATGGCCAAAAGCTTAAGGAAAAACTCACCTATAATTTTTTTTTTTAGCAGATACTTAAGACAAGCCACTGATTCAGATGACCTGGGCTTATGTCCAATCAAAGTTTTGGTGCTACGACCTCAAAACAGTGGTGACCTTTGGATTTAAAATAAGTGTGTAACAGTTAAAATCCTTGATTAGGTGATCAGAGAGGAACAAGGAAAGGAAGAGGGGAAAAAGTCCTCAGCAGGTCTGCTACATACACAGGGTCCACGTCGTTAAACACCCTGGCCATTGTGTCTGTGGCGCATTACAGAGATGCATTTGATTCTGTCTTGTATTTTAAATTAATTTTTATAATCTCTATACTATCTCTGTAGAAAATTCATATTTGTCCCCTTTATCTCTTTGGAAGAGCCCCATGTGATGGAGGCTAGATTTGAGAACAGAACTGTAGTGCCATTACGTCAGAGCTGGCACCAACATTTACCATCATTTGACATTGAGAAAATAGCGAGGGGGAAAGAAGAGGTTGGAATAAAATGAAAGAGTTTATAGCTGAGTTTTATTAATTGTTGAGCCTGGTGCCTAAAAGGATTGCAGCGGTTGAAAAAAGGAGAGTAAAGTGATGGTGTGATGAGGTAGATTTATGCCAATGTAAACAGGCAGGCTTGGCCCAGTGGCAAGGACTTCTGGTAAGGATGAAGAAGCGGTGGGTGGGGATGGGGTGGGGGCAGGGAAAGGACAGAGCAAGAGGCAGAATAGAGTAAGAGCAGGGAATAAATGAAGGGAAGCTGTAGGGGAAAAAAAGAGCATGTACAGAGATGTAAGGGTGACAAAGGAAGAGGAAAGGCTGACATTGAAAGGATGAAGAAATCAATGAAAGGAAACAAACAATAAGACAGTATTGTTTGTTTAAGGGAGGATGACTGAGAGGACATTGTTAAATAAGCACAGGGGAGGAGAAAGTAAAGGGATGAACAAGAGCAATGGAGGAATATGAGAAGTCAATGGAAGAGGAATAAAGGTCCTGACTCTTCTATATCTGCATGTTAGATAAAACTGTAATGGGAAGAGTGATAAAATAAGTCTATATGAAACGACAGGGGGGAGAGATTAAAGAAAGGAGTGGAAGAATAAGTAATAAAGTGTCGCCTGTCAAAGATAACGAGGAGTAAAATAAGGTTGCAGAAAGGAAGGAAAATGGCAGGTGTTGTGGAATGAAGTGAAAGCACCCCTTGAAATGAAATGAAAAAGTATGAGAAGGAAGAAGTTACGTAAGAAGAAATAGTGGCGACAGAGGAAGAAGAATTAAAGCAGGAGGAGGTCTCATCAGTATCTAAAATAATGAATAAAACAAAGGAGATAAAGACAGGAGGCACTGAACACGGGACAACCACAAAATATAGGGGTTAACAGTAATCTACTGCTAACAGTACGAAAACGGGCATCATCTCCTCAGGTACTAAATCCCAGTCTAGTAGAAAAGGGGATTATCATGATCATCATTAATAAGCAAAATGCCAGCAACCCTAAGCCTTTCTCTATCTAATAAATCCTCCCTGATCCACAGAGGAGCATAATTAATACAGACAGCAGGGGGTAGGAGGTTAGCACCAACAGAGCACGAGTTAATAAGAAGGTAGTGAAGGAGGTATCAAAACCTCCAAGTTTGGATACCTCCAGTAAAAGTTCATAAAGCACAGAGTAAAGAGTTTGTGCCAGTGGGAGATATATAATATGCATACTGCTGCTTAGAAAAAAGTACACCTGGATCGACTGGAAAGTTGAAAATTCAATTTTTTTTAATTTTATGTATTCATTTATTTATTTATTTTTTAATTTTGGTTTTCTGTGGGAGAAGTGTCTCATTTGCCGTGAGGTCCACAGAAGCAGCGTCTTGTCTCCTGCACAGCTGACTGGGATGAGCCTGAGCATGGATAAGGGCCATCTCAAAATGTTAATTGCACAAAACCAGAGTAGTGAAAACTAATAGCACAGCTTGCAAATTATTCCTGTTGGCAACATCGAGGGAAGAGTAATTGTATTTTGTTTATGCATGTGCATATGTTCAAGTTCAACTTGTGTATGCCCAAGTGCATACGAAATTAAAAAAAAGAAAAAGCAGTAATTTGTGTTAACTGGCGTTTGAGCCCATTTTGGGTGGTTTTGCATCTTTTTCAGCCTTTTAATTACAACAAATGGAGGAAAATTGTCACCAACCAGTTATGAAGCATATTCAATATTTAAAAAAAAAATACATTTCAAGAAAACTCTTATATTAGTATGTATTGGTTAAATCTGTGGTCCTATGGATGCACACCTGAAGTGAAAATTCTCAGAGTGCAATAAAGACTTGATGAGCACTACACATTAAGTCTCAAAGTCCTTGTCAAAGCCCTTTACTCCATGCTCCCTAGAGAGAGATTAAAAAGGACTAAAATAAATCTGATAAAGAGGAAAAAAAATGTTCCCAGCAGTGTAGACCTTGACATACTCTTTAATAACGATGGCTATGCTCTTTGACTGAAACCTTTACTCGAGTAAGTAAGATAAAAATGCATCTCAGGGCAAGGGTCAAGGTGAACATCTTTATCGGAGCTCAATGGAAAGGAAGATGAAATACCTGAAGGTAATGCATAATAAGGGTCACTTTTGCATTGATGTGTTTTTTTACAAACTTGCACATTTTTACATTCAAGGGTTTTACTGAACTCATTTAACAAAATGACTATCCTATTCTTTTACAATTCGTGTATTTCAGCAGGTGCGTGACCCACATCACTCTGCACTCTGTCAGTAAATGACTAAGAATACCTAGCTTTAGCAATATAAACTCCTCAGCCATATGTTGTTTCTGGTGGTACAGATAATTATTTAAGTATGAACTGTTTGTTAGGATGGTGCTGAGTGTCTGTTTCTGGATTTGGCTCCGGCACGACTTCTTGTTTGTCCACACAAACAGTTTAAATGAAAAAGAAAAAAAGGCTAAAAAAGTTCTTCAGTCAATCACACACATATTCAGAAATCCATGTTGTGATATTTTAAAGCATTGAGTGCACATTTAGCATTAGGTTTGACATAGAAGGTCACCGGACTGTTGCCGGGAGTTTCTAAGACAGAGGGTTGTAAAAGAATGGCTACAGTCTAATGGTGTTTATTTCACATACTGAGGGACATCTGCTGAAAAATGTTTTTAAGTTAAGTTCAAAGGGTACCTAGCATTCAAATGCAAAGCTGAGAGTACTGCACAACAATTAGTATGTAATAAATCTGTATTTGATATTCAGATGTCTTTTCAAGGCTGAAGCTTTTACACTGCTGTGTTAGGCAATCAAATATTTATGTACGCTAAAATGGCTTTGAAAAAATAAAGGACACAACATCCAAAGTAGAATAGAACAGTAATGGAGAAATTATTTATTTCAAATAAATGTGGAAAGGAGAAATTCAGGAATTAGTATTCCCAACAAACGTATGAATGTGACACTGATTGTACCAACTCACAGGTCAACATTTCACTCATTTTTTAATTCTTATGATGGAATGCTGATTACAGCACATATAAACAAATATACTGGCTCACATGCAATATGTAGTGCAGAAAAAAGTAATTTTCCCCCTTCCTGATTTTTTATTGGATATTTATCACACTTACATGTTTCAGATCATTGAATAAATTTTGATATTGGGAAAAGGTAACCCAAGTACATACAAAGTGATTTTTTTCTAAATGATAATTTCATTTATTAAGGTGTTAAAAAAAAGTTATCCAAACATACCTGTCCCTGTGTGAAAAAGTAATTGCCCCCTCAGCTAAATCCATCCATCCATCCATCCATCCATCCATCTTCATCCGCTTTATCCGGGGCCGGGTCGCGGGGGCAGCAGCCTAAGCAAAGAGGCCCAGACCTCCCTCTCCCCAGCCACCTCCTCCAGCTCATCCGGGGGAACACCAAGGCGTTCCCAGGCCAGCCGAGAGATATAATCTCTCCAGCGTGTCCTGGGTCTGCCCCGGGGCCTCCTCCCGGTGGGACATGCCTGGAACACCTCACCCAGGAGGCGCCCAGGGGGCATCCTTACCAGATGCCCAAACCACCTCAGCTGGCTCCTTTCGATGTGGAGCAGCAGCGGCTCTACTCTGAGCCCCTCCCGGATGGCCGAACTTCTCACCCTATCTCTAAGGGAGATGCCAGCCACCCTTCGTAGGAAGCTCATTTCCGCCGCTTGTATCCGCGATCTCGTCCTTTCGGTCACTACCCACAGCTCGTGGCCATAGGTGAGGGTAGGGACGTAGATCGACCGGTAAATTGAGAGCTTCGCTTTTACACTCAGCTCCCTCTTCACCACGACGGACCGGTGCAGCGTCTGCATTACTGCAGCTGCAGCCCCAATCCGTCTGTCGATCTCCGGCTCCCTTCTCCCATCACTCGCGAACAAGACCCCGAGATACTTGAACTCCTCCACTTGGGGCAGGACCTCATCCCCGACCCGGAGTGGGCACTCCACCCTTTTCCGGCTGAGAACCATGGCCTCAGATTTGGAGGTGCTGATCCTCATTCCCGCTGCTTCACACTCGGCTGCGAACCGCTCCAGTGCGAGCTGGAGGCCCTCACCCGATGAAGCCAACAGAACCACATCATCCGCAAAGATCAGAGATGAGATCCTGAGGCCACCAAAGCGAAAGCCCTCCGCCACTTGGCTGCGCCTAGAAATCCTGTCCATAAAAATTATGAACAGAACCGGTGACAAAGGGCAGCCCTGGCGGAGCCCATCACCCACCGGGAACAAGTCCGACTTATTGTCGGCAATGCGAACCAAGCTCTTGCAACGGTTGTATAGGGATCGAATGGCCCGTAGCAATGGGCCAGACACCCCATACTCCCGCAACACCTCCCACAGGACACCCCGAGGGACACGGTCGAATGCCTTCTCCAAGTCCACAAAACACATGTAGAGTGGTTGGGCAAACTCCCATGCACCCTCAAGTATCCTCGAGAGGATGAAGAGCTGGTCCAGTGTTCCGCGACCAGGACGAAAACTGCATTGTTCCTCCTGCATCAGAGGTTCGACTAGCGGACAAACTCTCCTTTCCAGCACCCTGGCATAGACTTTCCCGGGGAGGCTGAGGAGTGTGATCCCCCTGTAGTTGGAACACACCCTCCGGTCCCCCTTCTTAAAGATGGGGACCACCACCCCGGTCTGCCAATCCACGGGTACTGCCCCTGATCTCCACGCAACATTGCAGAGGCGTGTCAGCCAGGACAGCCCTACAACGTCCAGAGCCTTCAGGAACTCGGGGCGGACCTCATCAACACCAGGGGCTCTGCCACCAAGGAGTTGTTTAACTGCCTCAGTGACCTCGCCCCCAGAAATTGGCGGGTCATTCCCCTCATCCCCAGACTCTGCTTCCTCCTTGGAAGACGCGTCAGTGGGATTAAGGAGGTCCTCGAAGTATTCCTTCCACCGCCTGACAATTTTCTCAGTTGACGTCAGCAGCGCTCCGCCAGCACTATACACAGTGCAGGTAGAGCACCGCTTTCCCCTCCTGAGACGCCTGACGGTTTGCCAGAACCTCTTCGAGGCAGTCCAAAAGTCTTTTTCCATGGCCTCTCCGAACTCCTCCCACACCCGAGTTTTTGCTTCAGCCACTGCCCGAGCCGCATTCCGCTTGGCCTGTCGATACCTCTCGGCTGCCTCCGGAGTCCCACAGGCTAACCAAGCCCGATAGGACTCCTTCTTCAGCCTGGTGGCTCCCTTCACCTCTGGTGTCCACCATTTGGTTCGGGGATTACCACCACGGCAGGCACCAACCACCTTGCGGCCGCAGCTCAATGCAGCAGCTTCGGCAATGGAGGCGCTGAACATGGTCCATTCGGACTCGATGTCCCCCGCCTCCCTCGGAATGCTGTTGAAGCTCTGCCGGAGGTGTGCGTTGAAGATCTCGCGGACTGGGGCCTCTGCTAGTCGTTCCCAGCACACCCTCACTACACGTTTAGGTGCACCAGGTCTGTCCAGCGTCCTCCCCCGCCACCTGATCCAACTCACCACCAGGTGGTGATCAGTTGACAGCTCAGCCCCTCTCTTTACCCGAGTGTCCAGAACATATGGTCGCAGGTCTGGTGATACGATTACAAAATCGATCATCGACCTACGGCCTAGAGCGTCCTGGTGCCACGTGCACTTATGGACACTCTTATGTTCGAACAAAGTGTTCGTTATGGCCAAACTGTGATTAGCACAGAAGTCCAATAACAAAGCACCGCTCGGGTTCAGATCAGGGAGGCCGTTCCTCCCAATCACGCCCCTCCAGGTCTCGCTGTCGTTACCCACGTGAGCATTGAAGTCTCCCAGCAGGACAACAGAGTATCCAGGTGGAGCACCTTCCAGCACCCCCCCCCAGGGACTCTAAGAAGGCTGGGTCTTAGGCCCTCAGCTAAATCATGAATTAAAACATGAATAACCGTAATTAACCACAATCTTTGGAAAGCTGTGTTCATTTTCACCAGCCTCATCCAGGCCTGATTACTGTCACCTAATTAGAACCCTGTGTGGCAAAGTGAAGTGGGCTCAAATCTCTCATGAAGCAACACATGATGAAACTGGTAAGGATGTTGTAAAAGTGGCCGTGAAACTTTGTGAGACTGCAGATTTAGAGGGATGCTGTCAGTAATGTAGTATGTTCTATAGAATGATCCCTAATCACAATGGGGAGGGGTTCTGTGCCACAGGCTGTTGGTGGTGACCATGTAAATGGTGCATTTTGGCATGATGTGACATCACATTCAAAGCCTTGCTGGAGAGTGTTTATCTGTGAAAAGCAGTGTGTAAACTAAACGCCACTTTCAGAATTATATTGGAGCATAAATGTACTACAACTATGCTATAAGAGCACCATTCTCACTGTAGGCAGTGACACATTTAAGTGATGGCACTGAAAGCAACTAACAGTAAGGAGTGTAAAGGCCAAACTCTCTCTAGTTTATCTTCAAGTGGGCCTGGAAACAGATTAAAGCTTCGACCTTTGTAGTTTATCTTCATGCATGTTTTCTTAAGTGCTGTGGCAGTTACTGCAGTCCCCTAAAATACTGCTAAATGCATTTCTTTTTTTTTCTTTTTTTTTGTATGTGTGTGTTCTAATCCAAATCTGGCAAATGGCACACGAAAAGCTGGTTCTAAACAACAATGTGGGAACAAAACGGGACATCGTGTACTGGGTTGAAAGAAAACAGATTTCTTTATAAATGATACCCGTAGGAAAAGATTTTAAAAGTGCTAAATAGTAAAACTAAAAAGTATTACAAAAGACGGTATGTCATGACAGCATTTTTGCCAAATTTATATCTTTTTTTCAGATAAAGGGAGAATTAAAACTCCACCAGGATTTTTTTTTTTTTTAAACTAAAGCATATCACAAGGAAAAAGGAAGGTCAGTGGAAACTCGTGAGACTGAAAATTGGTTGTAATTTAAACTGGTGGGCAAGATAGAGGTCCCCAAACATGCATATATCTTGTAACTATTTTAAACAGCCAGCCACAGTACTCTATCCTTTTTCTCCCAAGAAGCCACTCTTGGGTCACACAAGACTATTTGCTTCTTTATCACAGGCAGAAGTCTTAATGTTTCATCACAATACCCCAGACGCTATTTCAAATATACCTGTGCCCACTTACGCACATGCACACACACATTCACCTCTGCTAGCCCACAAGGCTCACTGAGAGCCTTGATTAAAATTTCCCCAATGTTCTGCTTCAGTTGGTGGCATGCTGAATGATGTGTGTCCCCACACAGATGGAGCTCCCTCCATCCACGCATCCACACAAACACACACGCACACACACACACACACACACACACACACACACACACACACACACCTAACATCTTGTAGTGTCTCAAATTCTTCATCTGCATGTGAAAATGGGAAAACACCTTTAATAAAAATGCCTTCCCACTTGCCCAGTCAACTGTAGAGAGCCTATGGAAATCACCTTTTTTACTTCACAAGCCAGCTGAACAGATGAAAGAAAGGTGACTTTTGTCTTCTGTGTGTATGGATGAGTTCAGGGAAGCATTAAGGTAGGATAGAAAGGCAGGGCCATAAAGAATGTTCCTTCTGACAGAAATACTTGAAATAAAACTCAACAGAATGCACGTTAAAAAAAACTGCTTTACATGAATGCAGTGGAAACATATGACTGCGACATATCTTAATATTCCAGAGTCAAACCTCACTATGTATGGGATAAAGTAAACATCAGTGGGTGCACCACATAGTTGACCTTATGACTTACATACACTGCAGATAATAAACCATGTCCTTTGATATTCAGATCCTAATTCAACATTAATTCCATTGCAGATTAATTCAATTAAAATTTCACATTAACCTTACTCAGACATACAAAAGAGGCTGTGCATATCAACACGAAGAGGGAAAATGTGCATTGGAGTTATATATTTATACTTATTAAACACTAAATAAATAGTCTAAGGAGCTTGGAAAGATAAATATAAATATAGAGATTTTTTTTTGTTTGTTTAGTAAAGGGTAAAAGTGAATATATAGATAAGTGATCAATTTAATGAAACCCTCAGCTCTGTTATGCTACATGTTGCATTTTACAGTCATGATTTGGGTCAGGTTTGCCCCTTAGAGGGAAGGGTCACTGCCAACCCATCCAAAGTAGCTCTGAGTGATCACTTTTGTTCAATGATGAAACACTTCTACACCATAGTGCTCCCATCTATAGGGCACTAGGGGTCACTGAATGGTTTGATGAGTCTGTAAATTATGTGAACAATGCTATGCTCTTCACAGTCACCACATCTCCACCCATCTGAACACCCATGGAGACTTTGGACCATTGTGTTTGACAGAACACTTCAACACCATCATCAAAACACAAAATAAGGCAATATTATTTGAAAGACTTTTCATTCCTCTGTTAAAGTTCAAGAGTATCACAAGATATGAAACACAAATGAACTAGAGTGAGTCAGGCTGATCGAGATAACAGATGAAATCAAAAAGCCCTCAATATGCGCTGTAATGGTAAAAAGAAATTACAAAATGTGTGAAAGTCTAAAGATTTAAGTACCAGAGCAAAAATAATATATTAAAATATTTAACAAAGCATAAAACCATTCCTTAGGAGGTCTTAAAATTGGGTAGAAAAGCAATCATCAGCAATGATTTTAAAGAAGCAATTGCTACTGTGGACCAGTTTGGGAAGGTTTATAAGAACATTTCCAAACAATTTGAAGTCTATCATCCTACAGTGAGAAACAGGAAAACATTCAAGAAAGTTGCCGGTCGTCCCAAGAGGGATAACCCAGCAGATTCACTCCATGATCAGAGAAGTCTGGCCATATTGCACAGCCACACTTTTGGCAAAAAAGCAAAAACAGCATATCAGCACAAACACCACATACTAGCTATCATGCATGGTGATACAGAGGTGAAGATTTAAACTTGTTTTGCAACCATTAGCTCAAAACCGTGCGGTAAATGAGTTAACTATAAACCCCTCTGTATACCAAATTATTCTAGAGTCGGATGTGAGGCCAAAGCTTCCAAGCACACAAGCAAATCTGTAACAGACTGGCTGAAAAAGAAAGTAATTAAGGGTTAGAGTGAGAGACCAATAAAGTTATACAGAAACATGTTACTTCAAGATATTGCTGCTAGAAGTGGCTAAAAAAAAGCTACTGAATCATGGAGTATACTTAGTTTTTCCAGACACTGCTTCTGTATTTTGGATTATTTTTTAAGTAAATAATGACATGGTGCAATAGGTCATGTGTTGTTTCACAGAAAATACAAAACATCTTTTAAGACTGTAAGATCTAAGAGCTCAGATTCAGGATTAATTTAAAAGAATTGCCTTGCTTGTGTTGAGATCTCTGCAGTTGTGATCATTTGAGGCCTTTGTGGTTAGATTTTTTTTGGCATTTCATTGTCAAGACAAGAGACAGTCCAAATTGGGCAGACATTCAACATGCCTTTTTGATCTCCCTAATTCACTGGTGTCATATTTTATGCTACAAGCTCAGACTGCAAGATTTCTGATTGTTCTGTTTCCGACTAACATTTGAGATCTGACAAAAAAAAGAGACAAATCTCTGCTTGTGATTCTTTAAACTTAAACACATGTCTTCTCCAAGAGTGTGGCTTTCAGGTGTCTGGGGAAAAATACACTTAGGCAATTGGTGAGCTTTATTTGCATTTGTATTATTGGGTACTGTAAAACGATATCAGAAAAACATACAGTAAATGATAGATTGCTGCTGAACATGGTTTCAGTGTTCATATATTTCACTTCAGCTCATTTCAGAGGAAGCACCCTGGTGTCAGTCATGTAATATTAAACAGTTTTTGTCATGACACATCACAACACGGGGTGCATAAGATTTTCTCCTCCTACTCATTTGAACTTACATGTAGCTATTTAAGAGAAAGCAGCCCCACTTTTGAAAATGAAAAGTGCATCTCCATAAGTGGAATTAGAAGATAAATCCCAGAGCTATAGATCTGAAAAGGTTATAGACAAAAATAGGAAAAACAAAAACAGAGAATCATCGGTTGAGTGATTACAGATGAGCTGCTGTTTCTTTTACAATCTCAGTATACCTTCCCTTAAGGAATGGTTCAGTTCATCATGTAGAGTTTCCGTTGTACTACATTAGACAGAACTAATTCATTCTACAAATGTCTACATTCTAGGCTCACTTCAGTCCTGGTAGCAAATTTAAGTCCAAATGAAAGTAGGAAAGAAAATCAAGGAAATGCAGTTACAGTATGTGGTACAGTATGATTTTCAACACTAGAAGTGCAGTTACAGACATAATATTAACTGCAGTTTCCATAATTAATCATCATGGGGCCAAGCAACTCATAATATCCAGAAACAGAAACTGCAGTCATTAGATAACATTGGTAATGGATTTCTGCTACTCTGCCTTCTCTTTTTCTGCTTGTAACTAAGGGAAAAAGTCAAACTACGCTCATCCCTCTGCCCCTTCACACTGCTTTTTGTCTCTTGGAATATTACTATTCAAGTCACACCCAGTAGCTTCTGCATGCCTCTGATCTTTCTGCAGCATTTTTTTCCTTCTTATTTATTTATTTTTTTGCATGTATTGCTTTCTCTCTCCTTTGCTCTTCCAAATCACCATTTCAGCACAACCACCTACCCTCTATTGATACCTAACCCGTTCTTTGATCAACATTCCCATGGTAAAATGTTGTCTTTTAATAAAGATTTTTTTGAAAAGCATAAAATTCTAAATAATCTAAAAATAACAGAAAACAAAAGTTTGAATAACACAGAGAAGAAGAGTTTTACAAGTTTTACAATTCATTTTCTGCTTTCAGCTTATATAAATAAATATATATTTATATAAATATATAAACATCAAGGCTCACAAGGCTGATTAATGGTTATTAATAATATAATTTTATGAAATTAATTATTTTAAAAAATGGATTGTTACACATTATTATGTATTAATTTACATTATTTTTAGCATTTCTTTAAGTACATGTGTTGACACGATTCAGCAGCATCCACACTGAATTATAGCACTGAACTGAAGCACAGCACTGGGTTTTTTATGCACAAGTAAAACAAAATATGCATGAAAAAATCAATACCCATAAGTAAGGAACCACAAGCTTAAAAGATATCCTTTTCAAATTCTCAACAGAGACATAAACAGAACTCACTCCTCCCAAAAAAC
This sequence comes from Neolamprologus brichardi, assembly GCF_056152115.1. Taxonomy (NCBI): domain Eukaryota; kingdom Metazoa; phylum Chordata; class Actinopteri; order Cichliformes; family Cichlidae; genus Neolamprologus; species Neolamprologus brichardi. Next base: position 24,707,153 of record NC_142109.1, on the reverse strand, counting down.
TGTGTGGGTGCCCTTGAGCAGGACACTTAACCCCTCAACTATTTAAGGTGCCAAGAAGACTGCTGTTGTTCAGAGCTGCCTTGGGGTTATTTAATGTTTGGCAGTATGAATATGCAGAAGCGCTGTTTTAAAAGGAAGGCTTACTTAGTTGGACGAACAGAAACATACAGCTATAAAGAAAAGTGTTTTCATCATCATTGTGTTGTTTGTGTTTACTTTATTTATCTGAAATACTCATAGCAATAATTCCTGGTTCACCTTTACAACAAAGGATGTTTGAGGAAATTGATGCTCTATAAACAGATTGCATTTCTAAAAAGAAGTATTTCTAATCTTTTCATTAATTTTTTCATTGCCATGTCCTTTATTGTCTTTGAATAAGTATTGAAGTACAAGCATACTCTGAGATCATGTTTTGATATCGGTTTACCTTAACAGAAGCTGTCATTTGTTTACCTCATGAAACGCACACACACAGACACACACACACAGTGTGAGTCACGGATTACAGTCTTACTGAGGCGTATAAGAACACATCTCTATCCTCCCACCCAGCTAGCTGGCATACTGTTTCACATCACAAGAGCCCATGTCAAAACCACAGAAAGGCCTCGAGCTGCCTTATAGCATGGAAATCTGTGTGTGTGTTTGGTGCTTGCTGATGCTTTAACTATATAACTGCTGATATAACAGCTGTAAGTGTGCAGCCTGTGCTATTTGTATGAAAGACAGTCACTGCACTTAAGCTGAATGCAGGCTTTGGACCTCCTGTCAGGGGTTCCTGCCCTCCCACACCCTGGATGCTGATACTGAAAAAGACTTCAGTGAGAGTTATAGTAACTGTGTGTCGACACATTTTTTATGCTCTGTGGACTTACAGACAATCTTTTTGCATGAGGGGAATGGCTTATCATTTCAGGAAAAAATGAGGGCCACTAAATCTTACCACAAAGGTATGGCTAGGGTGAAGGTGGGTTACTGGTTAAAGCTGGTAAATGTTAAATGAGTAGTAATAGAGGCTAGGATTGGAGTTTCAGTATAATTCCATGTGAAAGATGGAATTATATTTCTCGCTCTCTCCCGTGTGTGTTTGTGTGTTTATGTGTGCATGCATTATAGAAGTTCAAGAGGATTCAAATTCAAGCTTGTGTTTTGGCAAGCATTCACTTTGATAAATTGTCCTTGTGCAAAACACTAGAGCAGTTCCAGCTGCTGGGCACTGCTCTGCTGCAAATATTGACTTTTAACCTTTTTTATAAGAAGTGCAATAGAAAACATAATTTGCTCAGTAATTTTGCTGTGAGATTTAATGAAGAAATACATTAATCACTTTGAAAGGTATCTGTGTAGTGTTAACCCATAGCAAAAGAGGAAAATGTTGGTATTCCCTGTTTATAAAACACACCAAACAACACAGAAAAGAGTGTTATGGTATACAGGTGTTGCAGGTCTACAGGTGCAAAGTTTTACTAGTTAATTTTAGCAGCATCTGTGTATTTTTATTTCATTTTAGAGGCTCTTTCAAGGGTATATGTGGTCAGTTTAATAATCAGAGGGCTGAAGCACTATAAATTCACGACTGTGTACATCCTATGCTCATTAACCAAAAAAATTAATGAGCACTGCAGGATGTATGGTAATTATCTGACAACAACAAAAAAACATTCCTTTTTGTGATACTAATGTACAGTAACTAAGACCTTAGGATATAGTACAATTTTAATCAACTATTAAATTGTAGTTAACAATAAAATGTTGTATTGTTTTTTAATAGTACAGTTCTTATCAAACTAACACATTTACAGTGGCTTGCAAAAGTATTTGGCCCCCTTGAACTTTTCCACATTTTGTCACATCACAGCCACAAACATGAATCAATTTTATTGGAATTCCACGTGAAAGACCAATACAAAGTGGTGTACGCGTGAGAAGTGGAACAAAAATCATTCATGATTGCAAACATTTTTTACAAATAAATAACTGAAAAGTGGGGTGTGCGTAATTATTCAGCCCCCTGAGTCAATACTTTGTGGAACCACATTTTGCTGCAATTACAGCTGCCAGTCTTTTAGGGTATGTCTCTACCAGCTTTGCACATCTAGAGACTGAAATTCTTGCCCATTCTTCTTTGCAAAACAGTTCCAGCTCAGTCAGATTAGATGGACAGCGTTTGTGAACAGCAGTTTTCAGATCTTGCCACAGATTCTCGATTGGATTTAGATCTGGACTTTGACTGGGCCGTTCTAACACATGGATATGTTTTGTTTTAAACCATTCCATTGTTGCCCTGGCTTTATGTTTAGGGTCGTTGTCCTGCTGGAAGGTGAACCTCCGCCCCAGTCTCAAGTCTTTTGCAGATTCCAAGAGGGTTTCTTCCAAGTTTGCCCTGTATTTGGCTCCATCCATCTTCCCATCAACTCTGACCAGCTTCCCTGTCCCTGCTGAAGAGAAACACCCCCAGAGCATGATGCTGCCACCACCATATTTGACAGTGGGGATGGTGTGTTCAGAGTGATGTGCAGTGTTAGTTTTCCGCCACACATAGCGTTTTGAATTTTGGCCAAAAAGTTCCATTTTGGTCTCATCTGACCAGAGCACCTTCTTCCACATGTTTGCTGTGTCCCCCACATGGCTTGTGGCAAACTGCAAATGGAACTTCTTCTGGTTTTCTGTTAACAGTGGCTTTCTTCTTGCCACTCTTCCATAAAGGCCAACTTTGTGCAGTGCACGACTAATAGTTGTCCTATGGACAGATTCCCCCACCTGAGCTGTAGATCTCTGCAGCTCGTCCAGAGTCACCATGGGCCTCTTGGCTGCATTTCAGATCAGCGTTTTCCTTGTTCGGCCTGTGAGTTTTGGTGGACGGCCTTGTCTTGGTAGGTTTACAGTTCTTCCATTTCTGAATGATCGCTTGAACAGTGCTCCGTGGGATGTTCAAGGCTTGGGAAATCTTTTTGTAGCCTAAGCCTGCTTTAAATTTCTCAATAACTTTATCCCTGACCGGTCTGGTGTGTTCTTTGGACTTCATGGTGTTGTTGCTCCCAATATTCTCTTAGACAACCTCTGAGGCCGTCACAGAGCGGCTGTATTTGTACTTGTATTTGTATTAGATTACACACAGGTGCACTCTATTTAGTCATTAGCACTCATCAGGCAATGTCTATGGGCAACTGACTGCACTCAGACCAAAGGAGGCTGAATAATTACGCACACCCCACTTTGCAGTTATTTATTTGTAAAAAATGTTTGGAATCATGTATGATTTTTGTTCCTCTTCTCACGTGTATACCACTTTGTATTGGTCTTTCACGTGGAATTCCAATAAAATTGAGTCATGTTTGTGGCTGTAATGTGACAAAATGTGGAAAAGTTCAAGGGGGACAAATACTTTTGCAAGCCAATGTATAACACAACTGCAGAATTAATCTCAACCTTAAGTTGACATGAGGAAGAAAAAACGGTGACATTACAGATTTTTTGACAATGGAAGGCTGCAAGCCCAATTATGCAGTATTTCAAAATGTTGCTAAACAGAGATCTTTTTGAACCCGATCATTCAAAAAGCTTCGTAGAGTGTCTGTGAAGTGGCTGCAAATCTAATAAAGCAATGTCCATTACCAAAGCTCCTCCTGAGCTGAAAGCTTTGAAAAATGTCACTGAGCTCAACATATTTCTGACTCTATTTGTGATAGTAAAATGAATCCAGACAGAGCTCACTTAAAAGGGTCTCTTTTTTCATTATCATTGTTCAAATATCACAGTACTAGTACATTCAAAGCACATTCAGTGTATGCCTTCAAGTGTTCGGTTCAATATGTTTCTAATCCTCACAGAATCAAAATCAGTGTGACTTTTCATTTGGGACAATATGATAATCAATGGATTTTCATTCTGCCTAGCCTGAATGTTCCACTTTACATCAGTCCCTTTGGAATAAAAACAGATTTGGCAACAGAAAAAGTAAAATTGATTACAACCTGGGTGATACAGCCTGTTCTAACTAGCAAACTGAATCTACGGATAAACCCTAATACTTCATAACACTTTCTGCTCACCCTGCTGACAGTCCATCTACCCCACAGCTTCTGTGCTGTGAGTGATTAGTGCAGGGTAGGTTTGTTGCCAGCTACGATGGCAGGTTACTATGGAGTCCTGCAGAGAGAGACATCTGGAGCTGGGTCGCCAGGGCAACATGGCAGTACAGGTCAGGACTGCTGTAGCAATGGTCCTGATCACAGATCTCAGAAGTGCATGTCTGGGCAGTGCCAAAGTGTTTTGGGGAAGTGTTACCACCAATGCCCACCTGCAGATACTGAGTACCAGAACATAAGGTTAATCCTGAAGGCCAGCAAGTGAAAATATTGTGGTTGGTACACACATCTTTTAAATTGGTAGATAATGTCCCTCAGGTTTGTATGAGCAGAAAGCAGACACATTGAAAGAGATCGAGAACGATAATGACAAAGTCTCGCTGCAGTCTTGAACTATACATTGGCTGCCCACAAATAGCCCATCCACTTTTTACAACCGCACAAACTTCAGGCACCACATTAAGACATCTGAATTTGACTCTAGGAAGCTATATCTCAAGTTTTCTTCCAGGAAGCCTTGATGCACTGATTTTCATTTTCAGCTTAAGAAACCAATATGTACATTTTCTGGGAGGCAAACCTGGAGGATATTCAGAGCAACACCCTCAAATTCCACCATGGCCAGTGAGGAAATGTTCATTGTGAAATCCTTTAAGTCTGATCCTCTGCCCGGTGCACTGTGTCGACTGGAAGCTTCCAAACTCAAATGATGCCAGGCTTAAATTCCCAAAGGTTGACACAGATGCTCTTCCTCATGTAGTGCATTTAATTAGTGTTAAATGAGAAAGTGTTAGAGAACACAACCGTCAGCAAAACACTATACTGCAAAACACTCCTATAGTGTTCTTCTTTTTTTCCCTGAAAACACTGTTTGGATGACGTCTCTATCTTTAGATACAAAAGCATTTCAAAAGCGGCTCAAATAACAAATACAAACACCCAAAACATGACTTTTAAAAAAGCCACTAGTATATCCATCAGTAGTTTTGGGGTTTTTTTGGTAATTTGTGCTACCAGACAAAAACATGAAAGTAGTTGTGTTAAAATTGATCCATAGTCTTGTATAAACAATATTTATCAGAGAATATTTTAATGTAAAAATTTGTATCCTGGTGCCTTTTTGCTGAAACATACATAACATATAACACATACAGCATATACAAGAGTCAAATTTCCCACTAATGCAAATATGGTGATACTGAAACTTAGAACTTAGCATAAGACTTCTTAAGACTTATTAAACAGATAAGTCATTGCCCATTTCTGTATAGCAATAAATCATTATGTTGACTATAACTAAAATCTGGGGAACCTCAAATCAGTTAGAGGCTGCATGAAAGGAAGTAAATCTTGTCAGGTCTTGTTTTTTCAGCATATTTATTTAAACGTGTTATTTTATCTACCTATTACAAGGATGTAAACACTCTTGACCTAATGTGTTCTTTTTATCTTATCTCCTGCTGTTGCTGCAGTAACAGTTTTCCCACAGGAATCATTTAAGTATCATCAGATAACTGTCAGACATATTAGAGACACTCGGTGTCTAAAGAGGCCCTCGTGGAATGATGAACTAAAGGGCTGCTATTTTCTTAAAAGTGGCCTTTAATGGAAGGCTTTGCTCTTTGTCCTGGGAACATCTATGGTAGGTCTTGATAAATGAGCCACTTGTGATGTACTTGAATGTTTTAATCCAGGCACAAAAGAGGCCTCTGAAGAAGGACATACCTCTATCAACAAAGGATGAAGATGTTTCTGGCACTTTACATTGGACATATAAGTCAAACAAGGTGAAGGACAAAAGGAGTGAGAGAGAGGACCTGAGAGGAGAGGAGGCATGAGAGGAGAAAAAGAGATGAGTGTGAGGATAGCAGATTAGACAGCTTAAGGTTTTAAAACAGAAGTCTGAGGAGGTGGGGTCATCTCAGGAGTTCGGTGGGGAAAGAAGAAAAAGGAGAGCGAGAGTAAGGGCAGAGAGGAGTGTGAACGGGAATCCATTATGGCATTCAGTAAGCTTACTCTCGTCACTCCTGCCTCTTGGGCTCAATACCATGTCTCCTGACCCACGCACACGTACGTGCGCACCTGCAGACACACTGCCATATTGTAACTTTCCCTGAGAATTCACTACACCAATTCTCTGTATTGATTTTGATGGAGATGCTGAGCTGCTGCTGAGAGAGTCTCACTTTAGACCAAGCAGACCTAAGCTTTAACACAGACAGACTTGCCCAGCCACGCTCTGTGTGAGCAGGTATGTGTCAAGAAAAACAGACAAGGCAAGAAGAGAAAAAAAGGCTGTATGGCTCGTGCCACGTGTGTGCCATGTCAGTACATTTGGGTGTTTGTGTGGTTATATTGTGTTATTGTTTCTGTTGCCTTTTTTATTTTTTGTTTGTTGTTTTGTTTTAACGTAGACATGAGACCCAAAAGTGTGTCTGAGTGAAGTCAGTGCCATTTAAACAGGCAGATGTAACATTTCATACAGGGCAAAGAGGGACACAAACACGGAGACATTTGCAGGCCTTACATATACAAGCAGGCATAAGACAGAAGTATTTGCAAATTTACAAATGTGACATTAGAGATGAGAGTGAGGAATAAATGGAAGTAGCTATAAACCAGAACCGATATACCAGTGTAGGCAGCATAAAAATAACTTTCACACAATCATGTTATTGAGTAGATAACTTCTATTCTGGGATATTTAAAAGAAAGAAAATAAAAGCATCGCTTGAAGCAATTGAAGAGTGCAGCACATTCATCCATCACTTTCTCCAGCTGCGATGTGCTTAGACATCTGAGGTTTCTACCTAATGGGCTGCTAAATAATGCACATGCGTGTGTTCATTGGTTTCTACAACATATACCAGATTTTGCAAGCTAAAGTTGAACTCATTCATGTGTAAAATTAAACATTTCTAGAGAGGACAAGCATTCAGATTGTGCAATGTTACATTATATATAATATAGCCGTATTCAACAAACTTGCATAAAAAGTGATTTCAAGCAAGGATAAGCTGAGAACTCATTCGCCAGCATGGTTTTACTTAGGGTCATCTACACTAAAAAACAGTAAGAACAAATAACTCCCAAGAACTTGTAGTCTTGCAACAACTATAATGCAATTTCTTTAAGAACATTTTTTTCTTTTTAGGCTGCATGAGGCAGAATATATAATCTGCACTGGTTAACTGGCCCGTCGTCTTTTCTCCCCAGGGCCAAGCTGAGTCACAAAGCACTAACCCTGAAATCTCAACAAATTTGCAGCTTGACAAAACACATAAGCTTACCTTCTCTCTAAGGGCAAGGTTGCCTCTTCATGCTACATGTGTCAAAATGATACAGCACACAAATGGATTCATAACTGCTTAAACGCATTCATTCCCATGCAAAAACACGTACACTCCCCCCTGACCTTTTCTCCAGGCCTTTCTCCAAGCATTTCTTTGAGATACACACAGTCCATCACAATGACTGCAAATACCTACAAATAGAAAGAGAATGCTGACCGTAGACCTCCTCACTTACACAAGTATAATATGAGCCATATTTTATCACGTGTGCGTTTTGATATTGGCTCAGGATTTACTCACGCACATACGCGAGTACCATATGGTTGCACAGTGAAGTCAGGTGTTACAATGAGTTACATCAGACAGGTGAGCCAAGACAGTGAGCCAGCTGGCCTGAAAACAAGCTCTGACTTCATACTATGAGAAGGTATAAAACAATAAACAGAAATTCACATGTAATGTCAGCCCAGAAAATGGATATTTATCAACATCCACATAGCTTTTAAGTTTTCATTAATAGAAATGATATATATACAAAAGATTTAAAAGATTATAGACGTTACTGGCATAAGGAACTTCAAGTGATTAAGGTGAACAACAGCTCAAAGTGGTGGATGAACTTTATGTGGCCTCTAAAGTGTTTTATTTTTTTTAGTTCACCATCTGTTTTTGCTGTGTTGTTGTTTTTCCTCATCACCTGACCTGATCCTTGAGCAGATCAAAATACAGTTCCTCTCCTTCTAACTTCTCTTTCCCATATGAAGACACTTTTCCGTAACCTCTTCCTGTCACACTGTAGGATTTCAAGCGGTAAAATAAATAGCACAGTTGACCCCATTAAGACTGACTCAGTGGCAGTATTGAACTATCAGTATGAGGCTACATGACACGTGATAAAAGGAAAAGGGGTCTGTCAATATATTATAAAAAAATGCTTTAACTTTTTACAAAATCTTAGATTAGGTAAAAAGAAATTGTGTCAGCTTGGGTGGGTGATATATATTACGGAGGAAGAGAACAATTTGTCCTCAAAGTTGATGTGTAAGAAGCAGAAAAAACGGACAAGCATAAGGTCCAAAACTACAGCTCATGTGGGGTGTTCCCAGTTTGCAGTGGTCTAACAAAGAAACAGTGGTGAACCAGCGACAGGGTCATGAGTGGCCAAGGCGCAGTAATGTAGGTGGGAAGCAAAGTCTGGCTTGTGTGGTGTAATGCAACAGACAAGCTACTGTAGCTCAAATCACCATAAAGGTTCATTCTGATTCTGATGGAAAGATGTGAGAATACACATTTGTAAGCCGCAGATCAATGAGGATGCCCATGCTGACCCCTGTCCACTGGTGGATGCACGAGCAATGGGCACGTGAGCATCACTCACGGAAACTGGAAAGAGGAATGGAAGAAGGTGTCCTGGTCTGACATTTACATTTTCATTTTGCATCATGTAGATGATGTGTGTGTTTTTGGCGCTTTTCTGAAGAACAAATGGCACCAAAACGACTATGGAAAGAGGCCAAGCAGGTAGACAGTGTTATACTTTGGCCAATGTTCTGCTGGGAAAGCTTTGGTCTTGGCATCCATGTGGATATTACTTTGACACGCACCACGTACCTAAGTATTGCTCTTTCATGGAAACCACATTCGCTGACAACTGTGGCCTCTTTCAGCAGGATAATATGCCACAAAGCAAAAATGGTTCAGAAATGGTTTGAGGAGCACAACAACAAGTTTGAGATGTTGACATGGCCTCCAAATTACCCATATCTAAATCCGGTCAAGCAGGAAGGAAAGTTGCATGGAGCGTCCACCTCACGACTTTCAAAAAATTGAAATTAAAACTCAGGGACCACAGTGTTTCAATAGAGCTAAATCATCATGACTGTAGAATTCCCCTCCTTCTCTGTTAGTACATCATGATTCAGCTAGCCACCTTGAAACAAGTGAGGAAGTATGAGTTGACAAGTGAGACATGCTGCATTGATCCTAACAGTCAATGGATGTCCCCTATTGTATTTCGGACAACAGATCATATGTCCTCACTTTAGTCTCAAAGGGGCCAATGGGCCTCTAAAGAGCCAGGTATCAATAAAGTCATAAGGGGGCCTCTGGGTAAATGAGTCTAGTGTTGATTAGTTAAATGGCCTCTTAATGCGTCACCTGCAATTGTATTGGTTGAGCATCAGCAAGGAGCTCAAAAATCACAGTTCAGGTTTGTGGGCACTTAGTCTGATTTTACCCCATTAGTTAGAAAGATACAAGCAGTGATAGAGAAAGATTTTGCACACAGGGTGATGACAGAAAAAATGTCTTACTGCATCACTCTGTCTATTAACAACAAACACACACTAACAGGCATACACACACACACACACACACACACACACACACACACACACACACACACACACACACACACACAAAGCAAAACTGCTGGCTTGATGCTGATAACAATGACAATGAACATCTGAATTTCCCTGCCTATATTTACTGTGTGTGTGTGTGTGTGTGTGTGTGTGTGTGTGTGTGTGTGTGTACATATATACATACATACAGATAGATAGATAGATAGATAGATAGATAGATAGATAGATAGATAGATAGATAGATCTGTGATATACATGTATCAAAGGGACTATATATAGTCCCTGTGATGAGTGTACATACTGTATTTCTTTTTGTGCAATGTGGGTGTCTGTAGTCCCAGTTTAACTGGCTGTGGTGTTTTATTCCATTTGAAGCTGTTTATGCTGCCTGCTTAAAGTTTGATGAGACCTCTAAATGAACACAGTTAGGAATTCTGAGAGAGACGCAATGCGGAAAATACATCAAGTCTGTGTGTGTGTATTTGTGTGTCTACCATACTCTCAAATTTTGTTCCTGCCAAAAACACACTGAACATAGTATTTTTATTAGTATGGGATGAGTTCACATATGTATTTGGTAAAGAGCCAAGTATCATTTCTTGTACTGTATGTAACTGTAAATAGTGTGTTTGTGCGTGTCTGCGTATGGTGATGCCGGAAATGAGAGTGTGTGAGATTGGCATGTAATTATCAGTGTGTCAGCTCAGTGATACTCCTCTGGGTCATTTATCCTCTGACTGTCATCACTCTACTCACTCTTGGACTATGCTATCCTTCAAAGTAGTGTGTGTGTGTGTGTGTGTGTGTGTGTGATACATACCTCAACTCTTAAATTGCAGTTGGACACAGGAAGTACAGTTACCCTTAAGAGAAAAGGAAAACATTCTGGAGTGATTTGTGGTGGTTCATCCACTAAGTTGGGTGCAAAATGTATCCTGTAGCTGTTCTTATCTCATTTAATTATGCAATAACCCACATTATTCTAAAATATAACGATAATCTCAGATTGATCTGAGAGTGTTGAATGATCCTGCACCTGTTCAATTTGGGTTTTTTATTAGTCGGGATTAGATATACCCTCCCCTTCATCGAGGCTTTCCTTGCTAACATGCTAAAGGAGTTATTAAAATGTTTTCACTCTATACTCCTCTTCATCACATAGGTTGGATTATTTGTTAACAGGAAACCTACAATCATAAATCACAGACTGCTCACTTACTTGCTAATGCTAGCTGTGTTTCCACACCATGTAAGATTGTAACTGATCTCATAGCAGATAAAACAGAGCTAGTGACAGCTTGTCTAGCATGCTAGTCACCCATCAGTTTGTTGGACTGATGGGTGACTAGCTGGAAGTTTATCCTCAAACAACCAGATAAAGCTACTGGCCTCTCAGATTGACATATTCAAGCCACTTGGTGATGAAACATATACCACAACGCTGGCCCTGTACAGATTTCAGTGTCTCTTTGTAAAGCAATAGCTAACAGCGACAGAGACAATAGCTAACTGCAGTGACAAGATGGCAGTAATTTACAGAACGGGGAGAGACTGCTTTCACTTTGATATATCTTAATTAGTGCTGTCAGCGTTAATCTTGTTAAAATGACGTTAACGCCATAACCGCATTAATGCGGCAACTCTCCGTTGGCGAGTTAGCGCAGATTGCCCCTTGCATGGGGCTGCACGGCGCTAACCCGTTAATGAGCTAATCGTGGTAACGCGTTAACGCCGTGCAGCCCTGCGCTAACTCGCAAACAGAGATTTGCCACATTGTTGCGGTTCTGGCTTTAACGTCATTTTAACGAGATTAACGCTAACAACACTAATCCTAATGGATTTTTATTTTTTCGTTTCACTAGACAAGCGCTGTTTACATTGCTTGACTTGACAGAATTCTATTGTGTTAACCTTAATTTAGGATATAAAAGATGTGGGGGAAATGAAATAACAAAATTGGCATAAACTGTAAAACTAAAGTTGATGAAATTGGAAGTAACTCTGAAGTCTCATTTTTAGACAAATGAAACCAAAAATGGCTGTGAGAATGAATGCCATATTTTTTATTACTATTTTCAAGCAATACTGCACTTCCAAAAGCACCAGTTATTACTACTCCATTCTTAAAATCTTCATTATCACAAATAATACGTTTCTATAACACTGAGTCATATCCGTCAGTAATAAATGTTAAGTGTGTGATTTCATTGGTATACTCCAGCCCCTAAATAATAGCGATTTATAAATAATTTAAGTCCATTGTCAGAGGATACACAATTCTAGCTGAGTAGACATACTACAGTATATATTGCCTGGGCCACTCTTTGGAAAGCTGACAGTCTCTTCCCGTTTTCATCCTCTGTGTACTGCTTCTTTGCACTGAATATTATTTGATAAAATAACTGAATATTTTTTGGAGGCAGAGTCACACTCAATGCTGTTCATGTAGTATCGAAGTAGGATTCAGTAAGCTTGTAATATTCGTGCTAGGAAAACAAGCCAGAACCCTTTCACCACATGATAGAATCTAAAATACTCACTCCTTAGATATAAAGGAAAGCCACCAAAAACAGTGAGTGTGCAGTATTTGTGATAACAAAGACTGTCCTGTTTTTTGTGCAACTCAGCCATAAGCATTGGTCAGCAAATCAACATCTCTAATTCTCAATATGATGACTGTGAGAATGTTATAGAGGTACATTAATATTTGAAATGTATTGGCAAACATTGCAGGGAATCAGCTCCTCTGTTGCTGACGCATGTGGAATATAGTACCATTTAGTAGACAGTTGGGTGATTACCAAGTACACAAAACAGAGTTGTTTTATTTTACCACTCTATGTATATCAGTTGCTACAAACATTTTATTTGTGTTATGAATAGCTTACAATTGTTAATAAAATGTGTAATTACTCTGTAATTCTAGCTCACACAGATGGATGACAATGATAAAAAATCTTGCAATGTTTCATAATATTACCCTCACAGTTGCAGTCATTGTGATGTATGTTTTATATACCGAACATTCAACCAGCTTGCATGCTATCATGCTTTGTGAACCATGAAGAAGAAGTAATTACATAAAACTAAATGGAGTCAGATCTTTATTGTTAACTTCGAAGAATCCCTGTGGACACATTGAAAAGATGAATGGATTTACTGAGCGTCAAACAAGTGTTTTTAGATCTGTGGGAACCCCATCAGGCATCATGAAAAATAAATACCAAGCAATGAGGCAGAAATGGAACAAACTGCTTTTCCATGTTGATATCAGACATTACAGCGGCAGAGAAAGCTGTTTTTTTGTCTCGTTAAGTTAATGTACTGTCACGCTCTGTGAACAAGTAAAACTACCTGAGATTTTAAAAAATGGTCTATTACAAACTAAAGTAGCAATAAAAATATGGCAGCTTAGCTGAATATCTTAATTTGCATTTATGAAAATAACTTTCTGGCAGAAAAAATGCAACTCTAGTCGCTGAACACAGGCAAAAAAAGAGAAAGGCAATCACTTTTTATTCTTATACATCATCATTTTTAAAGGTGGTGTATTAACTGGTGTTTAAAATGTCTATTAGTCATACAAAGCAAGATTGTTATCATGCTCAATGAATAGTAAAAGCACAACTCAGCAGAAACGCAGCAAAGGAAAGAGTCAGTTATTTAACTTTATGGTCCTAATGTCTGATTAACTTTTGGAGTTTGCAATGCATGTGCTTCAAAAATGGCTATAATCATAACTGAAAATTTGTAATCATATATTTTCAGTTATGATTATAGCCACCAGCAGGTACCTATATGGTACCTGCTGGTGTGGTCTGCTTATATCATCTAACCTTGAGGCGACTTTTGTTGTGATTTGGCGAAAATTGAATTGAATTGAATCTAACAACTTTTCAATTTTGTTGGTTTGACAGTTGGCGTGTTTGACATATGAAATTCAATTCAATTCAATTCAATTCAATTTTATTTATATAGCGCCAAATCACAACAAATGTCGCCTCAAGGCGCTTCATAGATACAGAGAAAAGCCCAACAATCATATGACCCCCTATGAGCAAGCACTTTGGCGACAGTGGGAAGGAAAAACTCCCTTTTAACAGGAAGAAACCTCCGGCAGAACCAGGCTCAGGGAGGGGCGGCCATCTGCTGCGACCGGTTGGGGTGAGAGAAGGAAGACAGGATAAAAGACATGCTGTGGGAGAGAGACAGAGATTAATAACAGATATGATTCAATACAGAGAGGTCTGTTAACACATAGTGAGTGAGAAAGGTGACTGGAAAGGAAAAACTCAATGCATCATGGGAATCCCCCGGCAGCCTACATCTATTGCAGCATAACTAAGGGAGGATTCAGGGTCACCTGGTCCAGCCCTAACTATATGCTTTAGCAAAAAGGAAAGTTTTAAACCTAATCTTAAAAGTAGAGATAGTGTCTGTCTCCCGAATCCAAACTGGAAGCTGGTTCCACAGAAGAGGGGCCTGAAAACTGAAGGCTCTCCCTCCCATTCTACTTTTAAATACTCTAGGAACAACAAGTAGGCCTGCAGAGCGGGAGCGAAGTGCTCTAATAGGGTGATATGGTACTACAAGGTCATTAAGATAAGATGGGGCCTGATTATTTAAGACCTTGTATGTGAGGAGCAGGATTTTGAATTCAATTCTGGATTTAACAGGAAGCCAATGAAGGGAAGCCAAAACAGGAGAAATATGCTCTCTCTTTCTAGTCCCTGTCAGTACTCTTGCTGCAGCATTTTGGATTAACTGAAGGCTTTTCAGTGAGTTTTTTGGACATCCTGATAATAATGAATTGCAGTAGTCCAGCCTGGAAGTAATAAATGCATGAACTAGTTTTTCAGCGTCACTCTGAGACAGGATATTTCTAATTTTAGAGATGTTGCGCAAATGGAAGAACGCAGTCTTACATATTTGTTTAATATGTGCGTTGAAGGACATATCCTGGTCAAAAATGACCCCAAGGTTCCTCACAGTGTTACTGGAGGCCAAGGTAATGCCATCCAGAGTAAGAATCTGGTTAGATACCATATTTCTAAGCTTTTCAGCGCCGAGTACAATGACCTCAGTTTTATCTGAGTTAAGAAGCAGAAAGTTAGTGGCCATCCAAGTCTTTATGTCTTTAAGACATTCCTGCAGTTTAACTAATTGGTGTGTGTTATCTGGCTTCATGGACAGATAGAGCTGGGTGTCATCTGCATAGCAGTGAAAATGTATGCTATGTCTTCTAATGATGCTGCCTAGGGGAAGCATATATAATGTAAACAGAATTGGTCCTAGCACTGAACCCTGTGGAACTCCATAATTAACCTCAGTGTGTGAAGAGGACTCTCCATTTACATGCACAAATTGGAGTCTATTAGATAGATATGATACAAACCACTGCAGTGCAATACCTGTAATACCTACAGCATGTTCTAATCGCTCTAATAGGATATTATGGTCAACAGTATCGAATGCTGCACTAAGGTCGAGAAGGACAAGCACAGAGATGAGTCCACTGTCAGAGGCCATAAGAAGATCATTTGTAACCTTCACTAAAGCTGTTTCTGTGCTGTGATGAACTCTGAAACCTGACTGAAACTCTTCAAATAAACCATTCCTCTGCAGATGATCTGTTAGCTGTTTGACAACTACTCTTTCAAGGATTTTTGATATGAAAGGAAGGTTGGAGATTGGCCTATAATTAGCTAAGACTGCTGGGTCTAGAGATGGCTTTTTGAGTAAAGGTTTAACTGCAGCCACCTTGAAGGCCTGTGGTACATAGCCGATTATTAGAGATAGGTTGATCATATATAAGATCGAAGAATTAATCAATGGCAGGACTTCTTTGAGCAGTTTTGTAGGAATGGGGTCTAAAAGACACGTTGATGGTTTGGAGGAAGTAATTATTGAAGTTAACTCAGAAAGATTAATTGGAGAAAAAGAGTCTAACTTAACATCAATGGTACTAAGAGTAGCTGTAGATAATATTACATCTGTGGGATGATGATTGGTAATTTTTTCTCTAATGATAAAAATTTTATTTGTGAAGAAGTTCATGAAGTCATCACTAGTTAACGTTAAAGGGATGGTTGGCTCAAAAGAGCTCTGACTTTTTGTCAGCCTGGCTACAGTGCTGAAGAGAAACCTGGGGTTGTTCTTATTTTCTTCAATCAGTGATGAGTAGTAAGCTGTTCTGGCTTTGCGGAGGGCCTTCTTATAAAGCAACAAACTATTTCTCCAGGCTAAATGATGATCCTCTAAATTTGTGACACGCCATTTCCTCTCCAGATTACGAGTCATCTGCTTTAGGGTACGTGTTTGAGAATTATACCACGGGGTCAGGTACTTCTGATTAGAGACCTTAGTTTTCACTGGAGCTACAGTATCCAGAGTCGTACGTAGTGAGGAGGTGAAATTATTAACAAGATAATCGACCTCTGTTGGGGTAGCGTTCAGATAGCTGCTCTGCTCTGTGTTGGTACAGGGCATTGACGATGATAACAGTGGCTGGATTATATTCTTAAACTTAGTTACAGCGCTTTCAGAAAGACATCTACTTTGATAAAGTCCACTCTCCACTGCTGCATAATCAATTATTGTAAATGTAAATGTTATCAAGAAATGATCAGACAGGAGAGGGTTTTCAGGAAACACTGTTAAATGTTCAGTTTCTATGCCATATGTTAAAACAAGATCTAGAGTGTGATTAAAGTGGTGGGTGGGTTCTGTTACATTTTGAGAGAAACCAATTGAGTCTAACAACAGATTAAATGCCATGTTGAGGCTGTCATTTTTAGCATCAACATGGATGTTAAAATCACCCACAATAATTATTTTATCTGAGCTCAGAACTAAATTAGATATAAAGTCTGAGAAATCAGAGAGAAACTCTGTGTAAGGCCCAGGTGGACGATAGATGATAACAAGTAAGACTGGTTTCTGAGTTTCACAGCTGGGGTGGACAATGCTAAGCATCAGGCTTTCAAATGAATTAACAGTCTGTCTTGGTCTTTCATTAATTAATAGATTGGTGTGAAAAATTGCTGCCACACCGCCCCCTCGACCTGTGCTTCGAGATTTCTGGTAGTTAGAATGACTCGGGGGTGTTGATTCATTTAAACTAACATAATCATCCTGCTGCAACCAGGTTTCTGTAAGGCAGAGTAAATCAATTTGTTGATCAATTATTAAGTCATGTACTAACAGAGACTTGGAGGAGAGAGACCTAATATTTAATAATCCACATTTCACTGTTTTACTCTTTGGTTCAGATGTGGATACTGTATTGTTCTTTCTTTGTAAATGTTTAAGTTGTTTGTTGCTGGTTTTTAGTTTGTTTTTTGTCTTTTTGGAAGCAGACACAGTCTCTATGGAGATGGGTTTTTGGGGGGGTAGCAGGAGGAGAGAAGCTGCAGAGAGGCGTGTAAGACTGCAACTCTGCTTCCTGGTCCCAACTCTGGATAGTCATGTTTTGAGGGGTTTAATAAATTTGTCGATATTTCTAGAAATGAGAGCTGCTCCATCCAAAGTGGGATGGATGCCATCTCTCCTAACAAGACCAGGTTTCCTCCAGAAGGTTTGCCAATTATCTATGAAGCCCACATCGTTTCTGGGACACCACTCAGACAGCCAGCAATTTAAGGAGAACATGCGGCTAAACATGTCACTCCTGGTCTGATTGGGGAGGGGACCAGAGAAAACTACAGAGTCCGACATTGTTTTGGCAAAGTTGCACACGATTCAATATTGATTTTAGTGACCTCCGATTGGCGTAACCGGGTGTCATTACTGCCGACGTGAATTATGATTTTATTGAATTTACGTTTACCCTTAGCCAGCAGTTTTAAATTTCCTTCAATGTCGCCTGCTCTGGCCCCTGGAAGACAATTGACTATGGTTGCCGGTGTCTCTAGCTTCACATGTCTGAGAACAGAATCACCAATTACCAGAGTTTGACCCCCAGCGGGTGTGTCACCGAGTGGGGAAAAACGGTTAGACACATGAACGGGTTGGTGGTGTACCTGGGGCTTTTGTTTAGGACTACGCTTCCTCCTCACCGTTACCCAGCCGTCTTTCCCCAGCTGCTTGGGACCTGCCGGGGAACAGCTAGCGGGGCCTACGCTATCTTCGGCTGCACCAGCTACAGGGGCCTGGCTAGCTAAGGGTGATAGCAGGGTGCAAAGCCGAGTCTCCAGTTCAGTAATCCTGGCCTCCAGAGCTGCAAATATGCTACATTTGTTACAGATATCATTACTGCTAAAGGAGGCCGAGGAGTAACTAAACATCTGACACAATGAGCAAGAAAGTGCAGAAGGGACAGGTGAAGTAGCCATGGTGCTAACGGGTCGGCTACGAGCTAAGCTAGCGAAACAGTACAGAGACAGTGAGTGAATACTTTGGCTATAAATTAGGTAGTGAGTACACAGAAAGTGTGCTTCGGATGAAGCACGTGAAGATTATACTGTGAAAAAAGAATGTATTTAAAAGTTGTTAATTAAACTGCTAAGCAAATAAGCTACTCAGAAACACCACTGTGTTTGAGCAGGAACAGGAAGCGATACTATACCACAGAGCGAGCGAACACCAAGTGACAGCGCCGTTCAGTCTGATTCCACATCCCCATCACAGGTGCACTTGTGAAGTGCCAGTGGAGGTAGTGTGAACATGGGGAGAGGAACAAACACACTGTAAAACAAATCAAAAGAAGTAACTACAGTCCTACTCTAGGCTATTCCCACCACTGTACCACTCTACACAGTACAGTGTCGCTGTCCCTCACAGCATTATTACATTACATTATCTGCTTCTCCGCCATAACCTGTGAACCTACCGAATTTTAACTTGAAAGTCTGCATTACCAGAAAAAAGTGCTGACAAATTATGTAATTCTGTCTCTTCTATGCAGTTTCTTTCACTTATCCAACTTGAAAGTCTGCATTACCAGAAAAAAGTGCTGACAAATTATGTAATTCTGTCTCTTCTATGCAGTTTCTTTCACTTATCCAATTCAGGTTCACCACCAGGCTGGAGTATTGAAGCTGTCATATCCTCCTGAGAACCAAGGAAGAAAAAGTATCTTTCAGTTTAACTTTCTTTGTGATTTGTGTCTCCAGTATAGAAGACATAAAGAATAGGCTGGGTCTCAGGAGAAGTGGGGTACACACTGAACAGGTTGCTAGTCTGTCACAGAACTTGACCGCAAGATTAGAAAGGAATGACCGCAGTACTGATGTCCCCACTCCCAGTCACAAACCCCTTCACTGGATGGGGGTGACTGTCCGAGACCAACCAACTATCCAAAGTACTATGGTAGAACTATGTTCAGACAGGATTCTGACGCGTCCAGTATGCTGCATTGAGGCATTCAGTGATAATAACACAGTTGTGCTGTGCTAGCTGTGCATTATTGGTTCCTCAGCCAAGCACATCACTTAATGTTTGAACCTGCAGTTTCACTGGTCCTGGGCAGCATTGCTATTGGAACAACACATCATCTGTAAAACAAATCAGGTTAACCGTGGTCTTAAAAAAAAGCCAAATCAAAAGCTGCAATACATAACAAAATGCCATACTGTGTTGTTTCTAGAGTGCATGGACACATTTTTGCATTTACTTCAGAGGACCTTTTAAGGAACATGTATTCTTTATTTTTCCAATTTATTGTTCTTTTCCAAGTCTGTCTGCATATAGTAAAACAACAGTGGTGATCACATTAATCTGTGTTTAGCTAATAATATCTACCTCATGATGATATTTCTCCAGATGCGTCAGTCCTTGAACATGCACTTCTTACAAAAGTTCAGTGTCCGTGCATGCCTGCATTATTACTGTCTCTTTACCTAAGTGATTTACAAAGCACTTAACAGCGTTTGCCTTTCCTTCAGTGATCCACACAAAACCTTGCAAATGCAAGGTACTTGCCTGCCATTGGGGGCAACTTGAGATTCCATGTTATGCAGGGTCAGGACACAAGAACACAAGAACTCAGCTTTTCATCATAATAGAGGACTACATGAAAAAAGATGACAGTCAGCATCACAAAGTTGCTGCACATTTGTCGGTTGCACATCCACGGCTCAAATCTCCTTTTCCACGACATCCCAAAGATGCTCTATTGGGTTGAGATCTGTGGAGCCCATCTGAGTACAGAGAACTAAAGAAACCAGTTTGAACTGACTTGAGCTTTGTGACAATCCACACCATTACACCAACAGCAACAGCCTGAAGCGCTGATACATGGCAGGATGAATCCATGATTTCATGTTGCTTATGCCAAATTCTGACCCCACCATCCAAATGTAAAATCAGAGACATCAGACTAGTTAATACTTTTCCAAGCTTCCATTATGTCATTTTGATGAGCTCATGCAAACTGTAGTCTCAGTTTTCTGTTCTTAGTTGACAGAAGTGGCACCCAGTCTGCTGCTGGAGTCCATCTGCTTTAAGATTTGGTGTGCTATGCATTGAGAGATGCTCTGTTGTAACAAGTATTTGAGTTGCTGTTGCCTTCCTGTCAACTTGTAGAAGTCTGGCTATTCTCTTCTGACATCGGGCATCAATAAGGCATTTTCTTCCAGAGAACTGCCATTCTCTGTAAACCCTAGAGATGGATGTGCATCCCACATTCAGAGTCACTTAAAAGTTATATCATTGTCTTTCTCTCTCTCTCTCTGTCACTCACCCACACAGATATATATTGACTTCACCACTTAGACATTGAAAATAACGTGAAAAATAAAATATAAGTTGTTGTTTGCTTCATTACAGTGGTGACGATAGTGAGATGACATTCACTGAAGTTCTCTTTTACTCATGTAAAGTAAGTCAAAGAGGCAAGCTAAGCTAACGAAAGTGACCACCGAAATCTGCAGTACTGCAGTCAAAGCATGAATAGACACCAGTACAATGTTATATAGAGCAGCTACTTCCAAAAAAATGTAACTTTCTTTGCAGAATGACTTTTTAACAAAGGAAAATAAAGCATACTAATTCTTTTCCCACATGGCCATTAACACTCTTGGAAGGAAGATGTTAGCTTAGCAGTGTATACTAATTATCTGTTGGAGAGCTGTGTATGTCAAACTGATGGCGATCGATAAAAAGCAAAAGGGGAAAACAGCTCTGGCAGAGATAACTGTTACTGCAAAGCAACAGAATGTAACCATATACACAGAGACACACAAACATGCAGAGGGAGAAGGAGAGACAGATGTGCACATGCACACAGACACAAACACACAGCATCCCTTTTTCTTGACTTGCACTCATTTCCATGACTCTTAGCCATAATTACTTTCAACGCTAACCTAAACTTTACTTTGACTATGAACCAAGTTTTAACCTTGAGATTTTACAATTTATATTAGTCACAATGTTACTGTCATATACTTAAAACAAGTATTTATGATGAGCATATGTGAACAGCAATACCTTTAATATAATCAACAACAACAGGCCAAACTGATTTATTAAAGTTTATATTTACATTGCATAATGTAGAAAAACTTGGTGTGAAAAGACAGATGACAAAAAAATGTTAGATGAGATTTAAATAAACAGGTGGAGAACAATAGAGGAAGCAGAGTCAGGTAATGCACAAACATGCTCTTTCTTCTCTGCCCACAGTTCCGTCTCTCTGCTCTCATCTGTACCTCTTCTCCCTCTCAATTAGTTCTACTGCTGCAGCTGTTTTCTCGTAGTTCATGCAAAAGTCACTCTCGCCCTTCATTCTGTATCCTCTCTTTATTTCTTTATCCTCATGTCTTCTCATCATTTCTCTTGCTCATCTCTTCAGCTCTCCCTTCCTCTCCTATCTCTTTCTCCCTTGTCATCTCCTTTCATGTCTCCTTTCCTCTACTTCTCCCTTCACCTCTGCAATGAATGGCAAGCATGGAAGGGAGGTTTATGCCTGACCATTTTTAGTCAGATTATCATCCTGCTGATTTATCGCCTTATGTATTAAAATGAATATAACATACGTATGTGTACCTAAATTTCTGTAATGGAGCCTGCACAACTAGAGCCAGCAGTGCACAGGCAGGATTGCATTTCTTACTTGGAAATTCCGACACCACTTCAAATTTAAAGGAGAAAGAGACGGGCAAAATCTGACCGTTCAATGCAAAACAACCAGCAACCAAGCTGCACTCGCCATCAAAAGACTCCACCTCCACGTGGAATACATTTAAAAGTAACCTTTCCAACACTGCTTACATGCATCACAGATTGAGGATTGCACAGGGTTTTTGATATTGGGTTGGTTCATATTGACAAAGGCTGTAGATAGAAGTAATTCATCAAAAAATTAAGAACCCACCCACCGAGTTCATTTACTTGCATGACATTAAAAAAATGCATTCCACCCTGCAGGACCACAAAATAACAAAAACCGGTCTTGTATATTTTTACAGTGTGTGTGAAAACCTTCCTCAAATCACTTTTCTTACTCGTCTGTTCTTTTCCCCTTCATCTAATGTCATCTCCTCTTCCAATCTTGTCTTTTCACCCTCATCACTGCTTCCCCAGTATGCTCTTTTACTTCAATAGAAGGACAGTAAAAAGGCAAAATTCTAGATGGCCTTTGATGTGCTGGCCAGGTCTGGCTATCTGCTCTCAAAGTAAAATGGGAACGGGATTGGGAATAAGGAGGAGAGTTATCACTTGTTCGTTACTCCCTTCAATTTAAGTCGAGATATGAGCATTGCTGGCCTAAGACCATCCTTCTGACTTATTTCACTGACTCCTGCTTCCTTCCTTTCTCACTTTTATTCAGCGATCCTCTCATCCAGGCTGTACAATCGATCGAGTAGTTCTTACTGCAGATCTTGTTGATGTACTAAGACTCACTCTACTCATCAATAGAACCAATGATCACTAGGGAAGAGGAAGATCGAGTGAGACAAACAGAGGAGAAGCATTGCAATCCTCAGATTTTCTGCAGCACACTCATGGTTTAAAAGAAAAAGAAGCTTAAATATAAGTAATTGCCTACTATGGCCCGAGTTACATTTAAATTTGCAATCGACTGACAACGATGTTGCACCCAGGCTATGATGGGTCTTTTTAACTGGTCCCTAAAGTCAGAAGAGAAAAATATAGTGCAGTCATTATGTATCTGTGGTGCTGAACTAATAGATGTGATGTAGAAATATGACAGTTAAAGAGCTTTGTAACATTTACTCAGCAATCAAAATCAAGAGGAAAGACATTATTTAAAATGCTAATTAAACAGATTGATAATTTTACCATTCACAATACAGTGTCTGTCCTGGTAGGACAGCATGTGTGAGCCTTTAAAGGGACGATATTTCACTTTAAGTAAATCAATTCACTTATAAAAAAGTTACACAGGCAATGGCTGAAGTGGACTGTCTGTAGCTTCATTCAGCTGCCTATTTTTGGAGACAACTTTAGAGCCTTTAATATCCTCTGTAAAAAAAATATTCTTAATCGCTAACAGATTTAACACACTGTTGCTCGTTAACCCTATAATTAACAATTTACACCCGAAAGTGTTATATCTATTAAAAAGTCAGCATGTTTAAGGTTAAACACTTCATAAGAGGGATGTTTACCACTGAAAATAAGCTGATGGCCATGTTTGAGATAATATCATGACTATAGCATTTTTTTAAAAAATTTATTAACGTTTTAGTGAAAGCTCATACCGATGTCGCTAAACTTCATAGTACATAGTAGTAAATATTTGACTTTGGAGAGAAATAGAAAATAATTTCATGTATTGGAAGTTGCTGTGATTCCTCCATCATAGACTGTCATGCAGCACCTGCTCTTCATCTAAACTCACTAATAGCTTACTTTTATACTTTTAGTGGTCAGTGAATAACTATTCTCATAGGCAACTTGGCTTTCGAAATGAACTCCACAGCCATGTCACAATAAACTGAGAAAGCTGCATGTTGCACCAATCAAGTGTCTTTCTCAATTCAATTCAATTCATTGTTATTTACCTGTCACTAAATCACAACAACAGTTGCCTCAAGGCACTTTATATTGTAAGGTAAAGACTCTACGCTTTCTGCTTCTGAACCAAGCTTACTCCATATATAATGTGCACGTGTAGTGTACACGCTCATGAATTTATAAATAAATCCTAAGTTATAAATATGAATACGGTGTTTTATTTTAGTTTATCTCACTCAAACCTTATGTTATTCTTACATCTTTTAGAAACTGTTACAAAATTATAATTTTGTGTCAAATTTAATGTTACAATTTGGTGTTTCACAAAATAGAATTGTGGAGCAATCTACATTCAAAGTTTATGTTAACTAGGTAGATTGTCCATTTCCTATTTCCCATTTCCATTTAGACAAAAGCTACTCAGTTCATTTTCTGTGTCAATGCATCTGAGCAAACAACCTCTACATATCCAGTTGTTACTGCTTTCCAAGGGGCACATCAAATTAATATAAAAAAATGCATGTTTTAAAGCAGAAATGAACAAAAATTACACACAGAACAAATGTGCATATTTGTACAATGTATGTATGCTGAAAGGTAAAAAAGCTTTCGTGCGTTTTCTATTTTATGCTCAAAAGCTGCTATATGCACATTTGTTCAATGCTTTGTTGCATCAAAGTGGCTCAACAGGTTTTGGAAACACACGCACATATGCAGAGCGCTGTATGTGTGTAAGAGAAAGTTTAACCAAAAGCACTTTCCCCAGTTTCCAGTTTAGAAAGAGATAGAAAGCCTACATCAATACTAAGAGTCAAAATGCTGAGTGCCACATCACACGTGCACACACACACACACACAAATATGTGCATGCACAAACACACACACACATACACACAGCTCTGGATCTGTACACAGCATAGCGAGCTGTCACCAGTAGACTGTAAATAATAGGCTGAAGATGAAACCGTTTCCAAACAAAAGCTGTATAGTTTGTGTGTGTGTGTGTGTGCTGGTGTTTGTGTTCTGTATGTCTGAATACCCTGTAGAGGTCCAGGCATTTGCCCAGTCCAATGCTCTTTCTTCCAGTCTGGCAGGCAGACAAGGGGAAGTGAAAGAGATAAGTTGAAAGGAGAAGTTCCCGGAGTCCTGTATGGCCAGGATATGGTCTGATTAAGATAGACGCTGACTGATTGCTATTTGGACACAGCTTACATCATCAAGTCAGTTCTCTGTCTGGGGTCAATTCAATCAATTTGAAATACAAATCAATTTAGGAGCAGCCAGGAAGAGATGAGATTTGCGAGCTATGTTATGTATTACAGTATGAAAGTTAGGCATCTGTGGAGTATGTGAGTCTGCACCCTTGCACCTATTTCTTTTATGACTGACAGTCAGTATAATGCTATAGTGATTCAGCTATCAGACACCTAATATGGAAGTCTTATAAGGAGTCACAGCCTTCCCGAAGTGTCTCTGTTAGTCAGCGTATATGACTATACACTGCAAAATTTATGCGACTATTACCTGATGATTTATGCATTTAAAATGCTTCCAAAATACTGTATGCATTTGTGCCATGATGTATAAGGTATGTATAATATAATATAATATAATATAATATAATATAATATAATATAATATAATATAATATAATATAATATAATATAATATAATATAATATAATATAATATAATATAATAATATCCTATTGTATTATATAACATGTACATATGTTATATGTACATGTTATATAATACAATAGGATATTATAAATACAACTAATATACTCATGCAAATGTAGTCTTTTAACTTTTTAGCTAACAGTTTAAAGTTGTTCAGTCCTTAGAGCCACATGATCATCTGGGAGAAACTTAAAAATAATTACATTTGTAATGACACACAAACAGGAACAGCCCTGTTTGTTGTTTCAAACTCATCTAATTACCTCTAGCCTTAATCAGAGGAAAAAATGTTCATGGAGAGCTTATTCTTCTTTAGACTTCTCCTTTAGGGGTCACCGCAGGGGAATATCTGCGCCCATCTCCCCCAATCCATAGCATCCTCCTTTGTCACACAAACCCTCTGTGTGTTGTCCTTCACTATCCATGAATTGTCTGTGTGGCGTTCCTCTTTTCCTCCTGCCTGGCAATAAAGTTTATCTTTGAAAACCAAATGTTGTTGATGATTTCTTTAGACAGACCGCATCAATTATTATCTTTATTATAATAACTTGTGTTTTAATATCAAATGACTAATATGTTATAATGCATGAAGTTTATGTAACTTTACTGAATGTTTTCTAACTTACTCAACAGAACTACTGTCAGCAAGTGATTCAGATTAAGATTCATTCATGTAGTTAATTGGCATTTTTTGAAGGTAAAATACATAGTGGTGCTAACCACCTGAAGTTATGTTCAAGGTTACTTGTGGGTCATTTAAAAGTAACAGACAGTAATATGACAGATAATGATAGCAGAAAATAACATTGTTATGTTTAAAATCTTTACAGTAAAATATGTGCCTTCATTAATTTGTTGAATTGTATTTTCTTGTGTGGTGTAATCCCATATCAGTTCTTATTTCTTCTGATTGTCACAAATAAGAATCCATCAAATGAGCCATGTATTCTTTCAGCTGCACCTGCCTCTCTTTTGGGGCTGTAGAGCTCATATTACACAATTAAAAAGTAATATAACAATCATTGAATCATCACAGTTTTGTGTTTGCTGTAAAAAAAAATTCAATTTAACATGTATTTGTGTGGATTTTTTTTTATGTTTGGAGGTTTTTTGGTTGGGTTGGGTTGGGTTGGGTTGGGGGTTATTAGGGTAAGATGCACAGTGCTGCTGGTGGTAGAAAGTCCTGCAGGTGATCTAACTAACAACATGCAAAATTTATAAACAGCCTTCATTTGAATAATGACCAAGGGCAAGCACAAATTAGCAGGTCACAAACAAGCAGACCTGATGAGAATATATTTAAGCTGGAAAAACGTATGAGGGCTGGTGCTGATTCACAATGATGCTGAATACTTAAGATGACCCACGAGGACTGACATAAATAATACGGAACTAAAACTAAAGAAGAAAAGATACCAAATAATGTGATAGGTGTGTGTGTGTGTGTGTGTGTGTGTGTGTGTGTGTGTGTGTGTGTTTGGTAGAGTTATGATAAGTCTTGACGCAACAGTTTAAAGCCGTGTGTTGTTACCAGTAAAGCTGTGGAAAGAACAAGGATGAGTAAGTGAACCCACGGGTGCTGTGTGGTCAGTGATGGGTGAAAGTCTATAATCTGCAACACATGCTGACACACAGAAGTACACATATATTGGCAAAACCACTTTCCTACATGTGGGTATCTCAACACACACACGAGAATATCGAATCTAACACTGAAAGAGCTGCAAAGCCACCATCAGGGGGGTTTGAGGAGTATCGGTGGCATGAGCCTTATGGCTGTGATGTTTCTTTTCCACTTTGTAGACTAAGGTTTAAATTGTAAACTGGTAATTACGTGAAAATGCATCTACATAATCCATTACTTACATTACTTTTTTTAAAAAAAGCATCAAGGAATATGCATCAAATTACTTTCTCCAGTATAACCACCCTAACAAGAGAGATGACAGCCTTGAAATTAAAATCGCAATTAACTGCTAACTCTTAGGGGTCAAGAAGTTAAGTGGCAAGGATTTTTACAAGTTTCCTAACTTATCTTAATATTATTCTGGTGGTAGTGCGGCTGTGAGAAAACGTTATGTAAGATACACATTTGCACAATTACAAGATCAGAAATATATCCGCACATACAATGGGGACTTACATATGCATGTGGAGGTGCCATTATTTTAGGTGCATAGGAGAACAGCTGGACAGTGCATAAATGAAATTTTAATGTGTGTGTGTGTGTGTGTGTGTGTGTGTGTGTGTGTGTGTGTGTGTGTGTGTGTGTGTGTGTGTGTGTGTGTATTCTCCTCCAAAAAAAAGAAATGAATGCTGAGCTTCCACATCTTTCATTGGCTCAGACAAAAAAATAAAATAAACATATAAAAAACCTAACTGAAGTCAAGTCACAGTACAGGAAAGAAAGCAACAGCATGAGAGAGGGCAAGAAAGAGAGAAAGAGAACATAGTAGTGTTATTAGGGCAAGGTATGAGGACACAGACAATTCACTACTTATTCTCCTGTTTTTCAGTTTGTGTCACAGGAATTTTTGTAACACAATGACAGCATTGTGTTCAAGTGTCTAATACAAGTTAAACACATGTTTTAAGGGGACCTTATAGAATATTCTACAGCAATACCCATCACACATAAACAGGCAAAAAAGGCCGACTAATAGGAAATGAAATTGAAAAGATTAAATATAGCTTCTTTGTTATAGGAGAAGTGCCTTGCTGCAGGGAGCATGGTGGCGTAGTGGCTAGTGGTGGCCTCAAAGCAAGAAGGTCTGGACTTTACTCCACCATCTGGCCACGGCCTTTCTGTGTGGAGTTTGCATGTTCTCCCTGTGTCTGCGTGAGTTCTCTTTGGGTACTCCCGCAGAACAAAGACATGCAATTAGTGGGGTTAGGTTAATCAGTGATTCTAAACACTTACATTGTGAGTGTGAATGGTTGTCTCTCTTTCTGTCTTAGCGCTGGATCAGATTGGTGACCTGTCCAGGGTGTAACCCAGCTCTCGCCCTATGGTAGCTGGGATAGGCTCCAGCCACCTGGCGATCCTGATAAGGATAAATGGAAGAGAATGGATGGATGGAGTGCCTTGCTGCTAATTTCATAGAGGGAGGGGGAGATGAACTGCAAGCTAGGGTGTGGGATGGATAAAGAAGGAGAAGATGGAGATAGTGATAGAGGGACAAAGGAAGGTTTACGAGCAAATGTCAGAAGCTATGAAACAGCAATCAAAGGTGATTGATTTTAATTTACCATGGCTTTATTGCATACTTCCCCTGATCCCCAACTTCTATGAAGCGTGCCTGCTGCAGAGTGACTACTTCCTTCCAGTATAAAGAGAAGTCATTTTAACGAGATGTGGATTTCCTTTATCATTTGAAGCCACATCCTTCTTCATTACTCCTGAAATAGCACCCTGCAGACGCATTGAGCCTATTTTCACAAACAAATTGATCCTTTTGTCATCAAATGCCTGAAATTAGTTTGACAATGCAGGGAAAGTGATGGAGGCGTTGCCTGGGTTCTATTTCCTGTGACAAAACAGGACAAGACTACAGCTGCACTTGATAAGCTAGCAACCAGAAACAAAGGCATGCTGACACGCATTTCGTACGGCTAATTAAAAAGAAAGCATTTTATGATAAATGTACTCACCTCCTCATGGAGTACCGCTGAAGGAGTCTGAATTAATGTGTCTTCTAAAACAGCTCCTTACAGCCAGGAACCTTAGTCAGCAGCCGAGTTACACTATTCCCCCGTGTGCCTTTTTACACCACAGACTCAGCTGTCTTAATCAGGTGAAGGCCAGAGAGAAATGCAGCATCTGCCATGTCAAGCTACACTGCTTAATGAACATCAAGTTGGACCACATTATGGTGACGGCACAATGTAGTTCACTACATCAAAATGGATATCACTCGCAGCATTTTAACATGGATGTCCTACTTTGCAATAAGAACTAAGACACAGATTCTCAATATGAGACTCAGGGTTTTTCGAAAAAGGGTCCAGTCATATTTGGCTGCCTGCAGGTTTTTCACAACTACCATCTTAAATGTTATGTAGATGAAATACCGTCTAGATTACTGATGAAAAATGCCTTTAAAATTGCCTTTAATCTCAAGGCCAGAGCAAAGTGAGCTGGAGTATAGAGTTGGTAGCTTTGATTCAGGCACTGCAACAAAATTACCACTAAAAGTTGAAAAACCATGAATATGGATCATACCGAGTTAAGTGCACATACTTGGAGGCTTTTTATGCTAACAATGTAAATGGTATATTTTATGTTTAAATGATAAAGTTCTGCCCTTTTACACCTCAAGTTCCAGAACCCTGCACACAAGTCATGGATTTAGGTTTTCCAACAAGAGAACGATTCTAAGCATAAAACCGACACATATTATTATGTGTGTATATATATTTTTTAAGCATTTTCCTAAATTTAAATTACCCATTTAGATAAGTAATATTACTGCTTCCTGTAGGGTGAGTGCGGCACAGCTGCCCAGGTGCTTTTGTTGGTATTTGATACTGAGGCAAGAGGATACTCTGTGATTTTTAGCTGAAGTGAGCAGAATATTAATTAGATTGAAGACAGGACTAAGATGACGGAGAGTTGTGAATTCATTACCTCTGTGTTTCTGCTAGATTTTCTTTTCAGTTCTTGTAAAGACACACTTCATAACATTGAGCCCAAGGACACAGAGAAGCGTAGAAGACCTGCAGCTGTTTGTGTATGAGGTAAACATGATATTTTAAAATGTAAATCATTTCAAAAGTCCTGTCTGTGGCTTGGCACTCAGTATGGCTACTATCAGTGTCTGGGTGATTGCCTTATTGTTCAAATAAATGGTTTTCTCCCTATCACTTGATAAATGCAATTTCCATTTAGTTTTTCTTTTTAATTACTAACAGAACAAGAATATGGAATGCCATTAACAACATGTCTCTTTAAGGGATTTTTTTTTCATGTCGTATGTCAGGAGGACTAATAAATTCAGAAAACATTGCCTAAGGCTTATTGGAATTAAAAAGCATAATTAAAGAAATGAGAGGTGGAAGCTCTGTCCCGCAGGAACAGAATGAGAGGGAAGAAAACGAACAGAGAAGGAGATGAAAGCCAAAATGGAAGAGAGTGTAGCCCTGGAGATGCCTAATATGAGACTAGATCATCATGGTCAGATGTGACAAACATACACAGACACAGGATGCTGGTTTATGCACACGAACATGTTTGTGAGCATTTGTGCATATGTCAAAATGTCAAAGTGGGGACCTAATCATAATGAGAGAAAAGTAAATTGGAGGGGATGAGATAGGGGATGAAGTGGTCACATGCAGAAAGTTACCAATTCAATAAGTCAATCCATGGTTTGCTAATTTAGCTACAACTGTGAATGAAGAGGTTACACATACACACTACCAGACCATTCATATGAATGAGTGCATGTGTCCGCACTTTTGACTGGTACTTTAATACAAGGTGGAAGTGGAAGTGAACTAAATTAAAAGGTAGGTCTACATGCAAATGCAAAGGTTCAACCCATGGGTTAACCATGAAGTTACCCAGATAAGCCCAAATCCTGCTTCACAGTACAGATCTCTGTCAGTATTTGCCTTGGTGACAAATACCCATCTATCAAAAAAAATATCATAAAAATGTAAAACGTTTTCAGTGTGAGTAGCTAATGTTTAGGTGTTGTGTCACTTTAATTTTAAACTGGCTACATGTGCAAAAGCAATGAAACAATGAGCTGAAAGACTTTGAGCTCAGCTTTGAGTGCTGCAGGTAACTCATTACACAGCCACTTCTATTTATGCACGCTGTGGCGATGCAGGTAGCACTTGTCGTTCTCGTGAATGAAAGGTGTCACCACTCAGACAGTACTGCAACATCAGCGCTGATACAGGAATAGAAGAAGAATAGCAAAGAACTCAAAATCCGAATCAAAGACAATGTTGAGCCTTTTTGTTGTTGTTGCAACATCTCCCTCTGTATAATGAATTTCTGAATGTCTGCATAATGTCATTAAGATAGCATTTAAATTCAATCTGATTCAATTGTATTTATATAGCGCCAAAACACAACACAACAGTTGCCTCAAGGCGCTTTAAAAGGGACATAATCACACAAGCGTATCATCATCAGTTTTTAGCTGTGGCTCCAGCAGCACAACGTGCCAGGCTGAAAAAATTGAGAGATGCAATTTTGGCTAAAGCAACACCAACATGGCAGCTCGTGTAAGTGGATGTAACATCATTATTGTCCCACAGCACCGTACAACGTGATGAGTGGCAAGCATATAAAGACCTGCAAGACCTGCAAGACCAAAGAGCTGGTGCCCATCTTTTAAGTTCTTATTTGTAATAGCTTCGTATTCGTGACATTGTGGTTTCCTAGCTACTATCATCTCAGATAGAGGGCCCGGTGGCACCAGTGTCCGGCAGCCTCGCCTCTGTCAGTGCGCCCCAGGGTGGCTGTGGCTACAACGTAGCTTGCCATCACCAGTGTGTGAATGTGTGTGTGAATGGGTGGATGACTGGTTGTGTAAAGCGCTTTGGGGTCCTTAGAGACTAGTAAAGCGCTATACAAATACAGGCCATTTACCATTTATCATAAATTTTTCCTATTTTAATATTATGAGCATAGAGGTCATCAAAAACAAAACCCATAAAAAAGGTCATTTGTTCTTACCTACGTTTTCCTAATGCTGCTGCCTCTTTTGTAAGTGTACAATACGCACACTCCTTACAACTGTTCATGTAATCTGCCCTACCTATTGTTAAAGTTTACTTCAGGTGAGGAGAATATTGCAGCTCTGGGTAAGAGGAAAAATAAAAACTACCAGGAAATATAATATGAACCACAGCCTCCTGTGTCAAGGTCATAGGCGTAGTTGCTGACCTCTGTATTAAGAAAAAATATTCACACTAGTTCTGCAATTGTTTTTAACAGACTCATGAATCACACTGGCATAGACGGTTCTAATCATTTGATCCAGTGAACAAAAAAAATGTATTTTCCCTTGATACACACAATAAAAAATGAACATGTTGTGTATTTATCAAGTGATAGGGAGAAAAACATTTATTTTCATGTTGAACTCATCTTACAAACTACTGGCTCTTCGATTTGTGCTAATAAAGTTATAGACCTGAACTAAGGGAGAGAGAGGACAAAGACAGAAGAAGAAAATAGAATATGTCTTTTTGTCAGAGGGCAGCAGTGACAGATTGGGAATGCACAGGAATAGACTCGCGCCTTCGAGAGAAAGCGAGTGGGGGCGAGAAGGGAAAAAGGAGACTGGCTGTCTCAGTTTTAAAAAAAAAGAGTGAGAAAGAGTGCTACATGATGATGAAGACGTTGATTTAGAATGAGAAAAATAAATTTGCCAAATGGGGAGTGGTCATGGGGGAGGAATCTGGGGAAGGGGGCTAGCAATGAAGAATGATGAGTAAAGTGGGGGGGGATGAGGTAAAGAAGCAAGGAAAATGATCTACACACCAAGAGCAGGATTTGATGAATGAAAGGAAAGATAAAAAATGGGAAGGGGGAGAGTGTGTAACGATAAAGAGAGAATTCAAATGAGGGACTGGTTTGGATGCAGAAGTGGGAAGAGCCAACTGAGAGAGAAAATGTGGTACAAAGGGCAATCACAGAAGAAGGGAGGAAGATGGAGAACAACTATGCATTGCTGACATATTGATCCATATCGTCACCACCCTCCCCCCCCCTCCTTCGTCCAGCCCCAACATGGATTACTGCTACAGGCCTCAAACCACATAGGTCACTGGTCACACGACACGCAAACACACACACACGCAGACATATGGACACTCACAAAAAACACGCCAGCAATTCCAACTACCACAGAGTTGACAGGAAATATGTTAGATACACTTGTTTGGGGAGTTCAATCCAAACAAGACACGCACGCACATGGGCACACATGCACACGCACACAAACACACACACACACACACATACATGAAAGTGCATACAGACAGACACACACACAGATTCCTAGGGGCAGTGTGGGACACCAGTCTTTGTGTTCATTGATCCACAGCAAGAAAAGTCAGACCACTCAAGCTGTGACAGATTCTTGGCTCACACACACTTTTACTTACACACTTACACACACACACACATACAATACACACTCACACACTTGGCCTTCTCATCACACCTTTGTGTATATGTGTCGTGTGCCCAGGGTGGAGGTGGGAAGATAAAGGGATGACAGGAAGACAGAAAGGTGGTGGGATGGATGAAAGAGAGATTAGATCGGAAAGGAGGAAGCGGTGGAAGAGAAAGCAAGCAGGTGGAGATGGCTGGGGTGCAAAGACAGGCATAAGGGTGAATTAGAGGACAGAAAAGAAGAAAGTCGGCAAAGGATGAGGGGGGTGTTGTAAGATGCAGAGCTGGACCAAGGGGAACGTATAAAAAGAGAGAGAGAGAGAAAGAAGAAAGGGAAGTAAGGAGAGTGCTAGCTGACATATTTAGAGGACAAGACAAAATAGTCTATCTCACCTAAATGCATGTTAGATTAAAGTGTGATCTTCTCTCCCTCCCTCTGTGTGTGTGTGTGTGTGTGTGTGTGTGTGTAGGTGTGTGTGTGTGTGTGTGTGTGTGTGTGTGTGTGTAACAACACCAATCCCTACTCAAGGCCAAACCTATATAGATCATATCCCAATCATCATATTATTGCCTTCAGCCCAAGATAGAATAGAGAGGGAGATAGCATACAACAGTTATCTCTCTGTCCCTCACACAAACACACACACACAAACACACACACCGACACACACACACATTCTCTCCACCCTTCTGATATTTTCTCTTTTATTGCTGTTTTCTTTTTCTTCCTAATTTTCATCACCCTCTGTAAATCTAAATGTTCTTGTCCCTTCAAGAATTTGAACTCAAATTCAACCCATACACTTACAGCAGCTGATCACAGCAGAGCTGGAGAGACGCAGGAACTGCCAAAGATAAAATCTCTGGGTGGTGAGCAGCTTTGAAGTACAGAGAAACTGCTTCCTTGTGGTTCAAAGTATTACCTGTTTTTAGTTTTTTAGTTACATTAAAAAAAATTTCTAAAAATTATTTAATGGGTGAAGGCAACAGAAAGTTATGTTTATATTGTAATATGGTATTGTATGGTATAACTACAATGATAATTTAAAAAGAATAAAACAATAATGCTGAAACTAATTAAAACTAAACCAAAATGAGCAAACCTATTGTAAAAACTAACTGCAAATAAATTGAATTATAAACAAAAGCAGAACAATATAAAATAAAAACTAACAAGAAAATACAAAACTATAAAACCTATATATAACTTGTAATTTACAAGTTGATATGAGCATATGAGTGTGAGATTTCTACTGTTTTTCCCAGCCAGGCCCACTCCTCAATCATAATAGGAAGAAAAGAGAAAGATCACAGTGTGAGTAAAAATTACTTTATAAAGGTTATGGTAGCTTAGTCGTCATGGTTACCATCATAATCACTTTTCATGAGTATGTTGGAAGTTTCCCGTCAAAGTCTGATATTTTGTTGACCCATCCATCTGCTGTAACCTTGTCTTTCTGTGGACTTCTTTGTCATTTTTTAATAACATCGACTCACTTCCTCCTTTGCTCACAAAATAAATATCATGGCTGCTACAACTTTTTACCATTTAACATAAAAGTGTGTCAACGTGATGCCCTAGCGAGAATATCCATTGCTGTCGCACTTCCAGAGATAACAGTCTAAAATAACCAGGCATTTGGTCCCCAAGGGCAACACACAACAATTGTGGGTAACATGTCACAACACCCCTGCCTACTTCTCCTATGCAGGCTCACACACCAGCAGTGTCTTAATATGAGCTGACAAGCGCCAACACATCAGCATATGCCATCATTCAAGATCAAAGAGATCGGGTGTGTTCAGGGTGGTATGGCCGTAAGCAAGGATATGCCATATCTATTTCACAACACCAGTGGATGGTAGCTATTCAGAGAAGTAGCAAATGCATTTAGTTACTGGAGTGGCGTCACAGCTACTGTATACAGAATACTTCCTCTGGCTACATGGTCACTGTGTGTTGCACTTCAGAAATTTTTTTTTTCCTTTCTTCTCCATTTCCCTTTTATTTGCTGTTTATCTGTTACTGCCTCTATAATTTTACACAGTTTGCTAGTATCACTTTGTGCTCAGGCCATTCCCTCTCTTCCGCTTCTCTGTCCTTCCTACCTTCACAGAGTGTTTCTGTTGGATTTGTTCCCAAAACAGGAAAGCGGTTTGCTTTCAGTTTGTAATCGCAGTTGTAATTGCTTATATAGACAAAAACCTGAAATACCAAGCATGGATCCATACCATTAACAGAAGCTTCTCAAGAACAATGTTGCAAACTAGGCCTATATGGAGGCTAAATGCAGGTAAAATTAAATATTTTGAAATGTAAATAAAATAGCTAATGACACTAAACGGCACAAATTACCTCTTATACCACTTTTCTTCTATTATGGGTTAATAGGAACCACCTTTTATATATTTTATGTATATTTTATTTTATATATAAAATATAAGGTCAATCTATTACTCTTTGTGACAAAAGGAAAAACTGACATGTTTGTGTCTGAATTCACCAACGGTGACAGGTTTGCTCTTTAGATTTTTTTTAAACATTATATGTTAGAGTGGGGGGGGGGAAACCTAATGCTTTAAACACCTACTGTAACTAAATAATAATTAATTCCATTTTCATAGTAGGCCTCCAAGAAAAATGATTGCCAAGAACTTTCAAAAGTCTACAGCTGGTCCTGCAAAACCCCCCTCTTCCTGCTTATTGCTCTCTCGCCCCCTCTGGTGAGACCAGCTGTCTCATAGCAACAGGATGACACTGTTCCTGATTGCCTGACCACCTACACACACAAACGCATTGTACATATAATCATGTATCCCTGACAACATTAAATTGCCTTACATTTAATTCCTGAAAACCAACATCAGCATAACTACTGCTCTCACTTGAAACCAACCCGACAGATTAATCTAACCCTAACTACTGAATTTAAATTGTATTGTTAAGCAGAAACTGGCTATAAGTTTAACTCAAACATTGCCTAAACTATACTGTCACTAGTTTAAAACAACTCTAAAAAAAACAAACCAACTTAGTGTCAGGCAAGCTAGACAGTTAACTCCAATCAGTTAACGTCTTCATCAAAACAAAATTATTCTGAAATCATTGATGTGAAACAACACTGTTCCCCATCTTAATGAAGATGGATATAAAAGACAAAAAATAATTCAATGGGTAACATGGGCTGCAGATAACACACCACTGCATTGCCTTTGACTCTCCAGTTTACGACTCACTGCCTGGACTGGGAGAGGATGAACAAGGTTACACTGTCTAACTCTAACCTCACTCCAAACTTAAAACATCAACCTTAATTTTAAGGATCTACGTGTTAGGGACTTGCTTTGAATGTGAATGTGAATACATTCCCATATAAATTTATTTTCTGTTTTGCCATTTCAGCAAACTTTCACAAAATACCCACATATCTAGAAAAAAGCATGAGGGTAATGCGTTTACATGTGTTTTTGTGTAAATGTGCTTTTTGATGTTAAGGTGGACTGATAAATAGATTCAGCAAAAATTCCTTTACAGCTAATACAAGCAGCAGATCTATTTTCAACCAGACCTTGGTCTCTGAGAGGCAAGTAAAGCATGCTGCTGTGATCAATGCTCATTCATAACAGCAAAGTTAAAAATAATAATAATAACAATACTCTTTGGGCTTTTTCAAATAAAGTCTTTATCTGACATTACTTTTAGTTGAAAAAAGGCAAGATGGCCTCTTTTTGGTGAAATTACAAAATATTGTGTGCATAAAGATCTTCAAAGTGCAGGAATGCAGAGCATACACACATACTTACAGATGTAAACTGAAAAAGAAACACACACGTCGATGCATGCATGTGCCAAAATCCATCTAAAACAGAAACTATCTGCACTTTCTTTCATGTCTTTGGAAAAGTCAATACAGACAAAAAATATGCAAGAGGAAAAAAATTAAATGAAAAAGTTTGAGAAAAAATTCCTTTTTTCTACTGAGCTGGTCCTCACAAGGAATAGCAGAGTATCTATTACACATCAAAGGCGCAACACACAGTTTTTTTCCTTTTGACTCTGTTTCCCTTCTAATAAAGAGAAAAGGTTTGAAACTAGCAATGAAAAGAATAAAAAGGGGAATGCTGTGGTAAGGAGCTACGGTGGAAAGAGATGCTCTTTAAACTTTAATAGATTGTTTCTCTCTCTTCCAGGTAGCTTTCTTTGCTGATGACTTTGTTAAGACGATTTCTTTGTATAGAAGTTGTGAAAATGTACTATGCTACACTGTTGCACCCTCAAAAATGACAGTAGAGACTTAAATTTGAGAATGCCTGCTGTTTAAATTTATTTGCATCGTGCTGGGATGATGGAAAGGGCATAAAGATTTTTTTAAAGGGTCTTTTGTAAAAAAAAAAAAAAAAAAAAAAAGAACAAACACCTGATATCAAACTATTCAGACACTGGCATTCCCAAAAATAAGCACACACACGTAGCCTGATACCATCAAACATTAATATTGCAGAGACAAATGCACACAAAGCATCAAAAGCAGGTAGAATGACAAGATCAAGAGAATCCCTGCATGGAAAAAGAAATAACATCACAACAAAATATCAAAAATAAGTCTCTTTCATGTCATGACAAAAAGGAATAAGTAATTTTACCCACAATGCAGTTTTTAGGTTCAGGAATGAAAGACGCATAAGCTGTCCATCTTCTTTTGTGACATGAACAACATGTAAAGCTATTTCTGAGCAAACAAGTGAACAAATAATAAGCTCAAGTCACAACATATGGATCAGGCTCTGATCAACACACTGGAGGTTCAGTATATTGTTGTAGTTTTGCTTTATTTGATGTTGTATTGATCTTAGAAGAGAACAACAATCCTTATAGTTCTCTCTATGAGCACATGCGTACACACAAAGACATTCATTTAGGCCCCAGTTACACAGGCCTAGACCATCTGATTAAACCAGTTACAGTGGCATAGCGTGCATTCTTCGACTGGTCGGTTGGTTATTGGAGCTTGCCGGCTGGTCCATCCGGGAGAACCCTCTTGGCACTACTTTTAGTTGGAAGAAAAGAATAAAGGTGGCCACTTGTTGGTGAAATTATAAAATATTTGCAGACGAGTTGGCATGGAAGATGCTAACTTGCCAACTAACCCTTGCCAACTACTTGGCAAGTGATAGTCAAAGTGTGACACAAATCAGAACCAGTCACATTTCATAGTAAATTTCCTTTTGAAGTGTGTTGACACAACAACTGCTTCAGTGTACTCTTTTTCCATTTTGCATTTCGCATTATTTTTAAGTTTCACTACAGAGTAAATGGTTGAAGTTGCAAGCCTTGGGTTTCATCAAAACCACAGGTCCCTACGACATGAGCGGGCCTAAAACTGGGACTTTCTCTCTCAAGTAACTTTATATTTAAGATGCTAAAGCATATCGTTAGGGCTGGATCGGGTGACCCTGAATCCTCCCTTAGTTATGCTGCAATAGGTGTATGCTGCTCGGGTATTCCCATGATGCATTGAGTATTTCTTCTTCAGCCTTCACCTTCTCACTCACTATGTGTTAATAGACCTCTGTCCACTGAATCATACTTATTATTAATCTCTGGCTCTCTTCCACAGCATATCTTTTATCCTGTGTTCCCTCTCTCATCCCAACTGGTTGCAGCAGATGGCCGCCCCTCCCTGAGCAGGAGGTTTCTTCCTGTTAAAAGGGAGTTTTTCCTTCCCACTTTTGTCACAGTGCTCGCTCATAGGGGGTCACATGATGTGATGCCATTTGATATTATACAGCAATTTAATTCACTGGCAACATGCTATTAATTTGTAGTTATCATAACTACAAAAAAAGACACACACGGCTCTGACATTCGAAATCAAAGATGTGATGCCAGAGACCTCCGTGGGTGGTCAGATCTCAGCCAAGAGTGTGTGCACATTCACTACTTGATGTTCTAATTTGTGTGAGAGTCCTGCCTTCTGGGTAGAAGCCTCACTCTGAAGTTTTCCAGCCACTCAAGAACTCCTGCGTGATCTGCTCCCATAAGTCACCACTACTTTCCTTAACTATAGTGAGGCAATTGTGCGTCTTTTCTCCTCACGCCTTCCTAGGAATGATAAAACAGAATGTATTTGTCAGTCACACTGAAGAATATCAATTGTACATATGTTAACGAGCATAAGCTGCAAATTCAAAGGTATTGATTTAAGTGATTATTACCCTGATAGCGCATTCAGAGACAGATATCAATTAGATAAGATATATGGCACAAGACGCATGGTTATCTTAGCTGCCAGTTTCAGGATCTGAATCAATTTAGCAGATAGAATCAGGCTTAAATCTGGCCAGCAGCCAAGAATATTTTTACAGGAGTTTGGGTCAAGAAGTTAAAAGCTAGCATTTTTAAGTCAATTTTACAATTTTAGGAAGCATCCATTTTCTTTGTCTCTGGCTCTTTTATGTTCATTCTGACCTTCACTTTCTGCCTTTAATTCTTACACTCAGCTCTGACTTTCTTTTTTACCTTCCTCTACACTTCTTGCCTCGATCTTGCTTTCTTCTTCTGTTATGCGTGCTCTTCTCTCTGCCCTCTGTCTATTGCTGCATTATCGTCCATCTGTAGCTCTCTGAGGTGAAACACAGTCCTCTGTCCTCCTTTCCATCACTCCATCTCTTTCTCTCCCACTTCTGAGTTACGAGAACAGACAGTGACAAGGACCTTGTCCTATTCTGCTTCATTTCTCTCAATTTATTTCCTCTTCCCCAGCCTTTGGGTCCCCGTTTTTATTTAGAAATAACATTGGCTCTGGAAGCTCACAGTCATAATCACAAACTATAAATACTCCAGAATTACTTTCAAGATTAGTTGATTCGTTAGTGACATGTGACGGTACATTTGGCCACATTTTAAACCCAGCACATGCACAAAGCTCAAGCTCAGTATTTATATTAAAGCAAACTGCTAATCCAAATCAGGCAGTACATTGATACATGCATAAGAAAAATAACATTTATTCACTATATGATGGGAAAATTGTAAAGTAGGTGACATCTACATTTTGTAAAATGGAAATGAAATCCAATTTTAATGAGTTTAGAAAAGGCATATTTTTCAGCTGTGAATGTAATCCAAGCAAATTGAAGGAGAAGCGTGGTGTGGAAAACATGTTAATGTTATCTCTCTCCTTTTGTCACACTTGCTATCTCAATTAGACTAAGTTCCTCACAGTCTTCAATGAATTACTGCAAAAGCTGGCACAAATAAGAACAGCACATAAAGGAAGCGAGAGAGAGAGCGAGAGAGAAAGGTGTCTAGAGGTGTCTGTACCTGGACTAGACTGGACACTTCATTCCCCCCATCACCTCACTTTCTGTCTGTCCCTCTACATTTCCCAGAGCTTATTTCATGCCCCTGAAATCTAGCACCAGGTGTTGGTCGCCTTGCTGGCATATAACTCAACTCAACCTCCTCCATATTACTCTGTCGTTCCGCTCCATCCAGCCCTCGATCTCTCCTCTTTCCCTCCTCTTCTCTGTGCTGCTCTTGCTTCATTTGGCTCATGATGAGGTGTCACCACTCTGTCCTTGAGTAGACGAGAATCCCCTCTGACAAAAAGTGTTTGTGTGTGCGTATGGATCCCAGCATGTGTGTAATGTGTTTGCCTGTTCCTGCCTTTCGCTGCAAATGTGTATGTGTGTATGTGTGTGTGCATGCGTGTGTGTGTTCAACATGTGTGTGGCCTAACCTAGCCTGCAGAAGTGAAAGACATCAGGATTGTGCTGTCACAGCAGGAGAAGAGATGATTTACTTGTCAGGGGGCTGAGGGACAGGAAGGCAGATACAGCTAACAGATAAATGCACTGCTGCTGGTGGGATAATGTAAAGATGCTAGGCAATACTGCAGGGACAGTACAGCTGAAGGACCATTGATGCAGAGCGAGTTAGGGCACAGGTTGTCTGGCTCCTGCAGTCATGTTTGTTTCAAATTATGATTCATATGGTGTCACCTTCGTATCTTCAGCATTTTTGGCTGTACCTTATTTTCCAGCTTAGAGAGTTAGAACATCCTGTGGTCATGTGGTTCTAACACAATGCTATCCAATTAGGCTGAACAATCTTCAATTCACAAATGCATATATTGGATCTTAGGGGCAATCTTAAGGCAATGCCCTACAATGTCAAAAGTCATCATGTTATATATTAAAAACAGGCTGAAGTCATCATGTTGTAATAAAAACATCATAAAACATAAAGATTTTGGTATAGCCAGTGGCCTTCGGGAGGAAATGCACTCTCTGAGTGCTCTTTGCATTTGGGTTGGACATCACCTGCTTCTAGCATTTCCTACTTTGTTAAAATTATAATTAATAGTGCATTTTTTATACAGGTGTCATATCAAATCACAGTTGATATGATAAAGCACAATGTAGTAAACTGATATTTAAATAAAGTAGAAAAATTAACAATATAAGAACATAATAAAATGTTCACAAAACAGGGAGCGTAATTAAGCTATTTTAATATAGGCTGTGTGTTTTGGCTGTTGTGACACCACAACTGCTGGGATGAATAAAGTAAAACATACCTTATTGAATCCTATCTTGTCTCATCTTAGAGATTCAAATTTGTCACTGAAAAATCAACCCAACGTAACCCATTTACCCTAACAGAGAATTTTGCTAACAAGATTGAAGTATCGTGAAATTCTTTAAATAAGATTTGTTCAGTACTTTTACTGTTTGTTAATAAAATTAACACAACTGAACTTTTTAGAGTGTTAACAGTGCAAAGGCTGGTATTTATCAACCTGGGTCAAAATCATTTAACCCTAATATTTAATTCAATTGTAATATTGAGCTAAATTTATCTCATAATGGCATCAAAGTCTGTGCTTTGGGACGTGACAGACAGGACAAGATGGTGTATAAGGAGACGAATATTACCCTGTCATTTCAGTGTCAGTTCCACAGTCTCTGTAAATGATAACCAAGCTGGGGCACATGATAGCTGGCTTGCTGCAGGGAAATGACAAAATAAATGTTATCAAGGAATAAAGGTTATGCCGCATGTGCAAGTTGGAGGCTGAGGATGCAGGGAGTGAAAAGTCCATATCTGCTTACAGCATTTTGGAGGTATAGCCTCCTGCACAATCATGAGGTAAAAATTAGAGAAAAATGTGTTGTCAGTATAAGATAATCAGATTTTCTGAGTGGCTAAGCTAAATACTGCACTACCATTTAAGTGAAGTTTAGTTTATGGCCTGTGTGCATTACAGAATATGAGTCCAAGTGCAGCCCTAAGGCTTGCCCAGTGTTAAAAATGTTATCTCAGCCAGATTTACACCAAAGCCACGACAAAGAGCCACTGATTTGTGTACCTGACAAAACAGGTGATCATTAGCTTGTCATAGCTGGACCACATAATTACCAGATCATGATTACCTTGTCATTACAACATAATTCAATTTTGAAATAAAATTGTTGTTGAGAAACAGAGTCATGTTGCAATAAGCTACAGATGATCATAGCAATTTGTGAAGAATTTAATGACTGAGATCTGAGACTGTTTAGCACCACTGTGCAAAGCAGCATATTAACTTGTCATTGCTGGACAGGGGGACATAGCCTGCAGCAGTGCACATGATGACAAATGTAAAGGTCCCTTCATGGTGAGCTACACCTCAAATTAAAATCTAATATTGAACAGTGAACAGCCTTGTGACATTTATGCTGCAGATGAAATGGCACCACATCGTTTCATTCTTTCGGACAGAGACAAATTTGTACATCTCTCAAAACCACTATCTCTGAAGTAGTCACAGTGGACAGAGGAAAAATGTACAAGTTAATGAAAGTCTGCAGAACAAATGCACACCCGCTATTTCCTTGATTGCAATTTTCAGTGAATTAAGGAGAGACTGTTGTGGTCATTCGCAACACAATTTCAATAGTGTTGCAATACTGAAAAGAATTCATTCAATGTGTCAGTGACAGGTCAGCTGAAACAAGCATTTGAGCGTCAATGCCAGAATCAGGGGTATAGAAAACATCAAGGCCATGTAGTCGAGCTATGTGACATATCCAGGATGAACTGTGCCATGAGCCTTGATCATGATGCTGATACTGCGATGTATTTTTCATATGCCACATTTCATGGTAGAGCGCTGATAATACTGCTCCTCATAAAAATGTTTCATTAAACTGAGGAAGGATCCTTTATGCACTGACATATCATGGCACCTGTTGTGTCTGCTGTATAACATTTAAAAATGATATTGATATTTACACTGATACAGTGTTCAAAGTGATATTTTGCTTTTAGACATTGCGGTGTACATGCTGCTAGTATGGGCCACTATTCTGGCCAAGACTAAAAATGCAGCAACAACTATTAGATTATTTAATATGAAAGCTTGTAAACGTATTTCCTTTTCTCCCACTGGGGCTGAATCTTAATCACTTTGATGATTACCTGATTTCCCCCTTGCATCACAAGTCGATCAGCGTTTTCAGTTTACCAGTGAAATATGTCTACAAAAAGCAATAGATGAATGTGATTGCTGTTTGATGTAATTCTGGATGATTTCACTAAATTCCACTCAGCTCAAAATATCAAAAAAAATAAGAATGATGAATCTGGTGTTGCTGAGCCACTTTTTCTCTGTTTGCTGTTCTTGCTTAATGCTGTGTGCAAAGTGACAGGTTGTGTTTTTTCACCAGTTCTTATTATTTCACCTTTTCTCAGTTATAC
Source organism: Neolamprologus brichardi (assembly GCF_056152115.1). NCBI lineage: Eukaryota > Metazoa > Chordata > Actinopteri > Cichliformes > Cichlidae > Neolamprologus > Neolamprologus brichardi. The sequence continues at coordinate 24,662,917 of NC_142109.1, read as the reverse complement.
TTTGGAATTTAGACAGATAGATATCAAGCTGAAATAAAAGATTTTAGTAAACGGTTTCAAAGAAGTAATAAACATACCACTGCACTACAAGGTTTTAAAATTGTTTACTGTTATTAGTGCTCTTATTTCGGCCTAACTGGAGAATAAAAAGAATATTTAAAAAAAAAAAAAAAAAACACTGTAACTTTGGAGGCATTGCGTATGCTGTAATGCTGCTGCAAAAATGTGTATAGCTTTATAATATACACTCACATTATTAATGCAGCAAAAACCCAAATTTGCTTGCTTTCATTCACACATTCTACAGTAAGTGCAGATGTGATTGCTGTGGAAAAGGAAGAAAGTAGTTGCAAGAGTATGAGAGAACATAAAGTGGACAGAGCATTCCCTTGTGCAAAACTGGCTAACATAGGGTATAAAGGTCACACAATGAGAAACAAATGCACAACACTGTCACGCACCCCCTGAGGCTTTCACAGGAAAGGTTGAGTGGCAAGTAGCGAGGTGCAGCATCAGTCATTGTTAAGACTGATCGCTCGTTTGGAAGCTTTTGGGCTCCACGGGGATATGTGTGCGTGTGTTGTGTGTGTGTCTGAGTATGTATGTTAGTGATTACTGCCATGAGTGGTGATCTGGGGACAAGTACACAGTAAATGCACCACAGGCAAACACAAATGGATTCGTTTTTGTATCCACATGTGGACGCAAAGGGTTATATAGTAATGCATTCACACATTTACACCTATTTCCTCACTGGTTATTATATGCATAAAGTGGTCGTCTGCAGGATGGCCAACTGTGTGTGTTTGTGTGTATAATTGTTTAAATCATATAGTGATGCGGACCCTAGAGTCTCCCCAAGGCCAAGATCAACCCCACTATGTTTTCTCTCTGCTAACAAAACATGTCTGCAGTCCACTCTGCCTTTTTCCCCATCTATCTACTACTGAGTAATGCATCCCCAGACAACTCTCATTTCATGATTTCTTGTATATCGACGAATGTGACTTAGGTATGCTGCATGCATTCTTAAAATATCCCTGATGCTTAATTAAATTCTGCAGGACTCACTTGCCTAAGTTTAGCTTTGTGATTCAACAAAAGGTGAAAACCACTGCTGACCATAAAGATCTCACATTTTAAAAAAAAAAAAAACATCTTGATGATCTGCAAGCCTTTTAGTAAAATATACTGTGGACCGAAGTTGAACTTTTTGGAAGGTTTGAGCCCCTTTACATTTTGTGCATTTCGTGTAAATTTCTTAAAAAGAACATTGTGCCAACAGTCCAACATGTTCGCCTAAGGCTGCTTTGCTGCCTCGGGACCTTGATGACTTAATTGGTGTCATAACTGATGGAATCATGAATTCTGCTCTGTGACAGAAAATCCTGATGGATCTGGCCATTAATTAAGTTGCATAACCCAACTCAAGCACAGTTGGGTTATGCAACAGGAAAATGATCCAAACCGCACTAACAACTCAACCACAAAAAAAATACAAAAAATAAAATAAAATAAACAAAACAAAATGAAGATTTTGGATTGCCCAAATCAGGCACTCCTAATTGACGTCCAATTGAAATGCTTTGGCATGATCTTAAACAGGGCATTTATGTTTGAAAGCTCATCAATGTGGCTGAAGTAAAACAAAGAAGAGTGGGCCAAAATTCCTCCACGCCAATATGAAAGGCCCAGAAAACTGCTGTTCTTGCTCCCAAGGGTGGCACAACCAGTTATTAGATTTAGGGCTCAATTGCTTTTTCACACAGGGCCAGGTAGGTTTGGATAACTTTGTTCCCTTAATAAAAGAAATCAGTATTTAAAACTGTATTTTGTATTTACTTTATTTTTACAGGAAAGAGGGGAAATACATATTGGTAAGGTTCTCTTAGGGAGCCTCTGATGGCGCTAGACCAGCTGTTTCTAGTTCTTGTTTCAAGAAATATTTTTTAAGAAACATTTTTGCTGAGAAAAAACAGTCCATTTTAAGTCTAAGAAGAAAGAAAACAGCATTACTTTCCAAAATACAAGTGTATTTTCCTTAATTATTACGCAGCACAGCTGTGTTAGCTCACCTTCAAGCAATTCATAATGTTGGGTGGTTTAAAGTTCACGTACACATAGAACAGAACACATACATGCCTACAAGCAATGTGAAGGAGAGGGGTTCATACTGTGAATTACTTTACTGCTCAGCAAACATAACAAAACTCGTAAACTTCAATATGCACACACATTCACAAAATCTAAACACTGTAAATTAACCTTTAAAAGGCCAATTCTAGCCCCATAGCTATTAGACCTTTAAACACTGCTACCCAAGCAGTACACACACGCACACCCACCCCCGCACACACTCACACGCACACAAACATGAATAAACATAAACACAGAAAAGCCATGATTGCGAGTGAAATTCTATTTATGTAACACACACACACATGCACAACCACACTATGTTGTGTAATGGAAATATTCTTTCTGCAAAATTGGGTAATTAACTGTAAAATGAACTGATGTGGATAAAGAAGGTTACTGACTACTTCACTCTGCAACTTACCTTCAATATGGCACACTCCTGCTCCGGGCCATCTCTAAGTGAATGTGTGTGCATGTGTGCATTATTGAATTTATAATGAAATTAAAAAACACTGTGGTAGGAGTAAGGAAAAGGTTAAAAAAAAAAGAAGCCTAGAATAATTTGGGAATCGTTTTAACCTGTACTCATTTATATACTGTAATACTGTAAAAAGTATTCACAAGTCTGCCTTTACACACATATGAACATGAGTGAAATCCCATTCTTAATGCATTTGGTTTAGTATGATGTTGGCCCACCCTTTGTAGCTCTAACAGCTTCAACTCGACCATTCTTCCAGAAGTGCATTTGTGGGGTTGAACACTGATGTTGGACGAGAAGGTTTGGCTCACAAATTCCACTGTAATTCATCCCAAAGGTGTTCTGTTGGGCTGAGGTCAGGACTCTGTGCAGGCCAGTCAAGTTTTTCCACAGCAAACTCGCTCATCTATGTCTTTGTGGACCTTACTTTGCGCACTTGTGCGCAGTTCTGTTTCAACAGGAAGGGACCATCGTCAAACTGTTCCCACAAAGTCAGAAGCATGAAATTGTCCAAAATGTCTTGGTATGATGAAGCATTAAGAGTTCTTTTCACTGGTACTAAGGGGCTGAGCCCAGCTCCTGAAAAACAACCCCACACAATGATCTCTCCTCCTTTACACATGACACAGTGCAGTCTGAAAAGTACTGTTCTCCTGACAACTGCCAAACCCAGACTCGTCCACCGGATTGCAAGCCACAGAAGTGTTATTCGTCACTCCAGAGAATCCAGTGGCAGCATGCTTTAAAACATTTACAACTTTGCATTTGAGTTGCTGCTATTCCCAATCACTTCCATTTTGCTGTAATTCCATTAATAGTTGACTATCTTTTTCGATATTTTTTCATTGTTACTCCAGTATTGCAGGTGTAAGAAAGTAGGGGAAAAAAGTAGACGACTGTTCAATACAGAGGCAATGGTAATATTAATCAACTGAAATACATTTTTAACTCTGCATACATGAGAACCGAAGTATACTGGCTAGCTACTAAAGGTTGCCTCTGTTAAGTGAAATTAAAATACATCAGTACCTTACCAGTCAACACTGATTATCACTTTAACCCCAAATGTAACATAAGTCCGTGTCAAATTTATCAATGAATGATAGAAGGGAGGGATTTATCTTAGTTCAAAATAGTACAGGTTATTAAGTTACCTTGATTTGAGCAAGTGTTGATTAGTTTAATTAGACAAACAATTTTGTCTAAATACCAAAAGTGAAAAAAAAAACAGAAATATTAATATGTCAGTCTTGTGTTTTCTATTCATTTGCACATTATGCAATGCCGTGTGATGTTCCAATTCCAATGGCTAAGAAACTTCAAAGTGGTTAAATTCACATTCAGCTGCCTATTGCAGTGGAATAATTTGCCACCCGGAAAGGCTTTGTTATTAATGTGATGCCACAGTCAGGAATCGTAATGCATCCCAGCCTATCTGTTATGGATTCAAAACTGAAATGAGGATGCATGCAAATGTTTGGGAAGTCTCCACTACAATAGGAATGAAGTCAGTGTGGCTGAGAGTGAGGCCCCCACTTTCAAATTGTGCAGCTGTCACATTGGCAACCTCAACAAACATGACTGTCACTACAATATAATGTATTTCACACTGGAGCACATTGAGTAATCAGTTCATGTGTGTTTTTGCACTTGTAACATAATTGAACTGAACTGGTGATACACAGATGAATAATTGCACTCTCTAACTTGGAGGTTAGAGAGGCAAGCTGCAGCCCAGCTCACTTAAATGAATGAGTAATGTTCTCCCATCCTTCAGCAGCTACTTTTGAAGTGCCCTTGGAAAAGGCAGTGAACCCCCAATTGCTCCAATTGAGCTGCTCAGTGGCCAGAAATGCAAAACTGTGGCTGCACTGGGTGGTTACCAAATGGATTTAAGTGAAAGAGTGTAACCAAGGTGGGAAAACAGCCACATTGCAAATGCTGTTTCATTCAGTTTCAGGCTTGTATCATAAGTTGGTTCATTTGGCTGTGCACTTTGGGATTAACTAACCATAATTTAGAAGTTATGTTCTATGGTGGCTAGAAAAAGAATTACATTTCCTTGTTTTTTCACTAGTCACAAATTTGTAGACACTATTTATAATGTATAGTTATAGTTATATCAGTGTTAACTCATAATCTGTAGACTTACGAAAGATAAGCTCCAGGTTTCCTTTGCCTGTTACAAGTCCAGAGCTTCTGATCTAGAGGGTCAAATTCAATCTGACTGCCCTTATTATACTGTATATAATTTATGGTGCAGCTATTACTAAAGATCAATACCACTTAAACTGCTCTATTGATATTGAAACCTGCACTGATTTATGACCCCATAGGTCTTTGGTTAAAAACACACACATTCACATGCACACACAAACACGCACACACATACCAATTGTAGATTTGATATAATGCAGTGTCTTATCAATGTCCCGATGTTGTCCTTGTTCTCTGTTCATTTCCTGAGAGTGCTTTTTGAAACACACACACACACACAGGCACTAGACACACACACATTTGACTAACTGAAGAAAGAAAAATCAGGTTTTTCATTAGATTGGATTGCTGTGTGTTACCTTATACGTGGTCCAGAAGGCTATGTGGTCAGTAAGCCTGTGCAGTTTCTCTCTCTCTCTCTCTCTCTCTCTCTCTCTCTCCCCCTCTCAAACACACACACACACACACTTTTGCTATATTAGAAAAGCCACTATATTCATTTGCAATTCCTACACTTTTCAGCATTTAATCATGAATTATGATTTCTTGCATATAAACTCACTCAGATGTGCATACCTTCTAACCTTCACTATACAGAGCATACTGCAGGAGTGTGTATGTGTGAGTACTTCTGAGTGCCAAAACCCAATGCACTCAAACTTAGGGACTGTCACCATTGCCAAGGATATGACACCAGCTCTGCAGAAAACATCAAGCAGATAGATAAAGAGATGGACGTAACAGAACTAGATGGAAATGCTTTAAACTCAATATGTAGTGTGATGTACTAACACCGCTAGGGGTGAGATTTGATTAGTTACCAAGCGCTCTTACGTGGGATGGGAGGTACAGGTGATCATTATTTTTAGGGAATAACAGCTGGAAATCCTGCATGGTCATTTACTTTTATATGGAAAGGAAAGGTCATTATTCTTTTAACATAGCGCTATAAAACTAGGGCCACCAACTTTTAATATGCAATCACAGTAACATTCAGTAACTTCAACTGTACAGAGATTAACAAAACATAATCTAATGACCGCAATGACAGCTTAACTTAATTATTTACCTTTAGTCATTCAGAGAGAATGGGAATAATACATGCGATGCTGAATTTTATTCAAAAAGCTCAGTTGCATTAGAGGCAACCACATTGCTGTTTTAATGTTTTAAAAGTTTTAAAACTACACATTTGCTTTTGCTGTTTAGGTGTGTATCCAACACAGTTGTGATTGTTGGTGAGCTGGGCAACTTACAAAGATTCATAACAGAGATGCACATATATATGTCTTCATATATATCTTTGCATAAATGTAACTATCAGATTGCCATAAAATTTTTACACAAAGTGCCCAGAGTTCTTATTTAAACTTGTTATCAATAATTACCTTTGCCGATGATTCATGATGAGTCAGTAAGTGATTCATCAAATTAACATAAATGTGTGCATGTCTAATAGGAACAAACATCAAAAAGACACCAGAAAATAGCAGAGACAAAAACATTAGTACTCACAAAATTCTGCAGGTCAGTTTCATTGGCTAACAGTTAAGGTCATTTTAAAATCCGAACGCCAATTTTGATCTTTTAAACCAGCAACCAGCCAGCTGAGTCCAAGTCCATCTGGAGCTCTGCATCAGTGCAGTATCAAGGTCCCATTCTCAGAAATTTGATCACATAAAATGTTGCTTGAAATGTCAAACCTCGGAGGAATTTTATTGATTTTTTAATTTATCTAGTTACTGGTCACCAATAAATGCAGCAGCACGCAGTAAATAGACATTTCCACCCACAGTCTGTGTCTACATTGTATTCCCTATTGAAAACTCAGTGGTATAATAGGTGTACAATGTATGTGGCCATTAATGGCCATTAATGTGTATACTACAGTGAGCTTTCGTAACTACTATTATTTACTTATCTTTCAATACATGTCCATGACTGCTAACAGTGACTTACTCTAGAGTTAGAGCGAATATATTTTCATTATATAATTCAAATGTATAATGAATTGAATTAGCATCTATAAATAGAGAACCGCATTAAAAACAGCCAAGATACTGAGTAAAAGTTGAGTGATAAATGACTAGCAAACATTAACGGAGGTGGCAAAAGTACAAACATTCTTCACTTAGGTAGAAATACAGACACTTACACGTGCACATTGTTTAAAAAAATGATCTGGCAAAAGTAAAGTACTGATTCAACTTCTTTATTCAAAGTGAAAAAAGTTCTGAAATTCACTCAAAGTATAAAAGTAAAATATAGTTCTTTGGAGGACATCAGCTACCAGCTATTTTGTTCAAACGAAACTGAACTTCATGTCATATAGTTAAAAAATAATAATACAAACTTTACTTCAACCCAAATTCTAATTCTAAACTATTTACTCAGCTTGAACAGGTGTTATGTAGAACACACACAAATTAAAAGAAAATGGAGTTCATCTCTATTTTCTGTTTCCTACAGTGTGAGTGACTTTGCCTCTGCACCAAAACAGAAAAATGAGTAAAGTCGAGTGTAGTGTTGTAAGGTGGTGAAAAGAATTCATATGAACAATATTTTCGATATTTTCTATTCTGAGCTGCAGTGGATTTTTTTAATGCATCAGCTGCCATGTGCTGGAGCTGCTGCTCCAATATTCACTGCTCTTTCTGGATTTACCAAACAGAATTCAACATAAGATGATGTTACATGAGCAAGTGTAGCTGATTTCTGACACCTAAACATTATAAGGCTGGTATGAAGGTGGAATTCAGTGCGTGAATCTAATCAGCATCCCAATCTTTACCTTAAATTTAATATGAGCTCTCCTACCATTGATGTAACCTAACATTGACCATGAACATCTCAGCTTCTCTTCACCAGTCCAACACAGTTAAAATAAATAAATAAATAACTTCACCCCTACCATCCTGTTTGTTTTCAATTTATTTTACAGGACATTTCAAAATATGAAAAACCATAATTCTACACCACATGCTGATCTAATATATGATTAAAAGAACTATAAAACACTATTGCCATGTAAGCTTTAGAGGTATAGTTAATCAAATATCACTGAGCAGTCCTTACAGTTAAAAAGTAATCTCTTATCTATCTTGATGCATGCTCAATCATCCAGGTAAGCAAATCCCCAAAGGTTGATTCTGTTCATCTGGACAGAATCAGCCTTTTGGGATAATATCTTATCTCCTCTGTCCTGTCTTTTTCACATATTTCTCCATCTCCATGTAAAGTTACCTCACATTTTTTTCTCTCTCTGGAAAATACAGCAACTGTACCTTTAGCTAGCAGACACCTTGTTTGTTTGCTGATATTTGTTGAGCTGTTAGAAATGTTGCATTTGAAATTACCTGCTGCTTCAAAAAAAAAAAGTGATTTCCTTCACGGGGGAAAATAATTATTTGATTTCTTTCTCAATTTGTAAGTTTGCCCACCGTCAAAGAAATAAACAGTCTTTCATTTTCATGATAGTTAATTTTGATGGCGAACCAAAATCAAGGGGGAAAAAAATATATGTAGAAAATCTGTGGAGGGAGCCAAAGCTTTGAGTTGCCAATCAGCAGCCAAGAAATCTAAAGGATTTAAAGTTTATTTAAAGAGGAGTGAGCCAAAATTCCTCATTTGATGTGCAAATCTGGTAACCAACTTCAAGAAATGCCTTACTGCTGCGCTTGCCAACATGGGTTTCTCCACAAAGTACGGAGTTATGTTTTGCTTGAGAATCAAAAACTCACTTCACTCAGTGACATCCATGACAGGATATAGAATTTATGTAATGTGCTTTTTGTAGAGTTTTTGGTTAATATTCTGTCTTGCGCCATTAAAATGAAACTACCATGAAAAGAGACTGCATGCTTGGTTCTCTTCTGAATTGCTCGCGCGATAATATCATGAACACATCTTTTAAACTTGTGCCAAAAATGGACTGTTCCAGACTTTAACCCCTGAATATAGTGACTACAGTTTTAATTGGTTTGATACTGGGAATTCCACAGTGATGTGAAATAACAACACCCATCAAATGCATTAAACCTAAAGTAATGAGCCTGTTTTGAAAATGTAACAAGCAGCAGAAAGGAAAGATATCTGTGTTAAAATATGAGGAGTAAAAAGTAAACAATTGTCAGAAAAACAAATATTCCAGTAAAGTACAAATACCTGAAAAGTCTACTCAAATAAGTAACAAAGTAGTTGTACTTCATTAATTCTTACCTCTGGTCAAACGTTACTATAGATAGAAGCAATGTCTTCTTATTGTTTTTTCCATTATGTTGCTCTCATTGTGAAGTGCAAAAAGATTCATCCCACAAAACACCGAATTTGACCTACATGGACATGCAAATGCCTAAGAAATTGGACACAAATGTCAACGGTTAGAATAAAAGGATAGCAAGAACTATATAAGCTTCCTCCACTAATATAGTCGGGAAAGGAATGTCTACACAGCCACATAACCTAAATCTGTGTGCACAAGTACACACAGGTATTTATTTCTTCCCCTTGACATTTAGGAATCGCCAGCTTCACTTTTAAGCCAGTAAAAACCCTGTATTACACCGAGGGAAATGAAAAGTAAGAAGTAACAAAGTAAGAAAGGGGATAGAAATGACAAATCTGGTGGCAGTCTTACTTCTCTATCTGTTTCTATGAATGTTTGCTAATTCATTTACACGTCGGGCGCATTCGTCCCGTCTATCGAATGTCCCAACACCGCACAAGAGTTCACTGCAACAAATCTTTGTGCAAGCAAAGCTTAGTGAAATTTACCTTACACGCTGAATGCTGACACACGCTCGCCCTCACACTCCTCTTTTAACCAACATGCACGAGTGTGGTTTTATACTTAACAGAAACAGAAACAGAGAGAGGGAAAGGAGATCTTCGATAGTACTGCAACTACATCCGTTTACTCGACCCGAATGTTAAACCCCATTTGATGACTGTACCTCAAGACTTTCAGATACCAGTTAACCTCCCAGCATCGAAAAGTCACTTGGTCCCCCCAAGAAGAACAAACAACCTGCTGGCCGCCCATCCAACTAACCAACAGTTAACAAGCATCGTCTCATGATATCAGCTTTACCCTTCAGCACCAGTCAGTCATTTGCGGATTAATCCAACCAGCCAATAACAGCCATAAGACAATTCACTCATCATTCCAAGTCACCCAATACGCCACCAGTGTCTCCACTCATCCACCCATACAGAAGGGTATTGCAACTCTCTCTGCAGGAATAAGTGCGCGTCTATACTGCGACTGTCTTACCTTGAGCGCTTCTATATCCAAAGACGTCGAGCGGTCCATGACAGAAAGTGAAGTAGCTTACTGCTAATCAGTCACGAAAATACAAGTCCCACAGGCGGAGAAGATAAGAGGGAAAGAGATTAAAAACGGAAACAAAAAAAGGAAGAAAAAAAGTTGGGGTGCTCTCGAGAGTCCCAAACTCTGCTGCGATATCCCCTTGATTATTGTTAGGATTTGGCTATTAATATTCCAGCACGGCACGACGAATTTTCTCAGTTTCAAGCCTCCCTCTGGGTCGCTTGGTAAAATCAGGACTCCATAGCATGGAAGTACCCCCCGCCTCCAGTCCCCGGTTTGTCCGTGCAGAGAATTGATGGATGAATTTGAAAATAGATAGAAAAAGAAAAGAATTCGCCGTGCGTAATGTTTTAAGCTGCGGCTTTTGCGAACTTGGTGATCCGTTACGTGTTTTTGTGTTGTTACATCTGAGTGAGAAATATCGCCCCTCTGCTGGAATGAAGCCGGGATTTAGACTCTCCTGATAGTCGGTCAGCGGATAAATGCCGTTATATCCCGTGGAATCCCGGTAAATGTGAGTGTGCTGTGTCTGCTCTTGCAGAGGTGGACAAATGGAGAGAAGACGTCCGGCTCAGAGAGATGATATTCTGCCTTGCCTGGGCGACTTCCATGCGGCAAACCGCCAGAGATATCAGCTCTCCCTGAAAGAAAAGGGAAAGAGAGAGAGCGCGAGAGAGAGAGAGAAGGGGGAGAGAGAGTGAGAAAGAGACAGAGAGAGAAAGACCCGGTGGAAGAAATGCTGAAGATAGGAGATGGAAAACTAGAAAATAGGCAATGATGTTGACGTATATAATTTCAGTGTCTGACGCCCCAGAGTGTGATGTTAGCTGTTTCTTCTCTCTCTCTCTCTCTCTCTCTCTCTCTCTCTCTCTCTCTCTGTGTGTGTGTGTGTGTGTGTGTGTGTGTGTGTGTGAGTGAGAGATGGATTGGGGGGGGGGGGGGGGGGGGCATTCTAATCAATTAGATGAATGGACAATGCTGCTTGCCACAGAACTCAAGAAGGGTATTTAAATGCAGAGGCTGTTGGAAGAGGGTTGTTTCAGAAAGTCTGGGGAAGCTTGTGTGTGGTTTTGTGCGTGTCTGCATTTGAAGTGTGTTTGTGAGTACAAATGCAGTGCAAAAGCATTAGCCTGATACACTATCAGTCTTTTAATATTGCAGAACACGAATCATACTGTGATTGCCTGGGAACAGAAAAATACTGTAAAAGAGTCAGTGAGTAGATCATATTTATAGATTGACAAAATTTCTTTCTTTTTTGTCCTAATTCCTTTACTTAATAGTAAATTGTCGCCGCCTGCTGACTGCCAGGGCTTTTCCTCATCCATAAAACACCTTTTAAAAAATGTTTGCAAGAAGGTGTAATCATAAAACGAGGTGAGGAAAAGAAAGTGAAGAGAAGATGATGACCAGACGAGAGCAAAGCAAACTAATACAGAGCTGACGGGGAAGAAGAGCAATGGAGTTGGATGAGAGGGATGTTTAAAAGATGTGACGATAAAGGCTTGTCAAGCACAAAGTTGCACAGAACAGGAAGAAAATGGGTAACATAGGGTGACAAGGTGGTTATGATACATAATATTGTCACAGAACGCATTCCCAAGTGAAGCAAAACATATAGCCATACGGTTACAAGAAAGGTTTGTTTATCATTTTGCACAGTCATATCATATTTAGCAGTAGTGTATTATTGTTGTACAGAGCTAAGACTGAGAGTTGATGAACACATAATCATAGGAAAACACACAATAACTCCCACTCTCTGTTTCTTTGTCTCACACACACACAGCCAAAGACTTATTGAATGGCACACTAGAGAACAGAGGAACATTTGTTGAGGGAGTCCGTCAGAGATAACGAACATCATATTAATGAATGCCTCAGTCAATCTCTTTGCTCCTCCCTCTCTGTTTGTCTGACTCTTTTCTTATGTACGCTCATTCGATACATGACTCGCTCTAACTTCCCTGCTGCTATCTTTGCCTCCAGTTCCTTCATATTCCTATCTCTCTGTCTCTCTCGGTCCTCCATTCTCTCGTTTCCCTTTTATTGTTGCATTCTCTCAACCTTTCTGTCGGCTGCACTATTTTCCTTTTTCCTGCAGCTCTGCAATTCAGAGACCACAACCACCTCCATCTAGCTCCACTGTTTCTGTTTTTTTCTGTAAACTTTGTGTTGCAGAGCAATTAATCACTTTTCTTAGTCCTTGTGATTTTTCATATGGGAGAGTCTGACCCTTGTTGCGGGTACTCGCTACTGTGCTAGCTGGAAATGCCATCACCCATCTGTCCCCTCTCCTGTCTGTGCTTCCAGGCTCTCTCTTTGCCTCTCATTTACAGTGGAGGACATAATTATTTGATCCCCTGCTGAATTTGTAAGTTTGCTCACATATGTCTGTGAAGGTTCTCAGTCATCCAGGTCATCGTAGTCAAAGGAGCTTGCAAAGAAAAGCGTCTGGACTTCTTTAAGTTACTTCTTCAGTTCTAAGGTCAAATGGTGGGGAGTCCCAGATTTAAACCTAGTGGGAGTATCCCCCAACAGAGGGACAAAAGGACCCCCTTATGATCCTCTAATCGCCTGAGCCAAGGTGTGAAACTGGGTGTGGGTCCCAATCAGCCAGGGTTTTGGGTGAGCTCATTGTGAAACCTGGCCCCACTTTATCATGCGAATTCCTGAGGTCAGATGGCCCAGGATGTGAGTGGGCGTTAAGGCGTCTGGGGAGGGAACTCAAAACTGGATTATAGAAGGCAGACAGCAGACAGTTGCTCACATACAAACAAATGAACAGTGTCTCATTTTTATGGTAGCTCCATTTTAATGGAGAGAGTAAAAATTTCAACCAAAAATACAGAAAAGAAGCCACATTACATGAAAGTTATAAATTCATTTGCATGTCACTGAGTGATATAAGCATTTAATCCCCAAGAAAAACACGACTTAGTACTTGGTGGATAAACCCTTGTTGGCAAACATAATGGTAAGATGTTTCTTGTAGTTGGTCACCAGGTTTGCACACAATTCAGGAGAAATTTTGGTTCCACTCCTCTTTACAAAAACATTCTCAATCCTTTAAATTTCTTGGTGGACACTTGGCAACTCAGACTACAAGTTTTTTCCACAAATTTATATATAGAACCTACGTCAGGAGACTGACTGGCAACTTCTCGTTGGCCTCTCCTCTCTTGCCTTTGTGGCCCTATGAATTGGGCTCTCAGTGCAGCAAATGCATTCTGTGCAAAATCGCCCCAGATGTCTTCAAATAAAAATGAAAATGGATTAGCACTGTATTGAATGCAATTTTTACTTTACAAAAAATAAGCAAAAAAAAAAAAGATTTATTTATTTAAACTTAGTTACAGCACACAATCTTTCCTTAAATGAGATGGAATTCATTTTTTCCATCTTTCACACTAACCTCTCTGATTCTATGTATCCCCCCTTGTTGCTTTGTGTCAGTACACAAACCCCCCATCCAAAACATGCAGTGTGTAATTTTACCTGTCACACTGGTCTAAAGAAGCATGACTGAGTTCTGCAGTAGCAGCAACTGACTTAACATGATTCTCTGTGTCTCTCTCCCTCTGCTCTCCCTCTGTTCCTCTAGCTTCAGATCAGACAGGAGTTTTATTCTACTTAAATGCAAAGTGCGGCTGCTTGCTTTGCTAGATGCAAAGAGAGCAAAAACTCAGGAGAGGGTCACTTTTTCCCCCTGCCTCGCAGTATAAAGTTTGACAGCAACTTATAGGTCACTGCTGAGTGCTAGATACTTTGAGAAAAACATAGAGGATTGACATGAAAATGCTTCAGTGCCCCAGAGAAGAATTATGGGACAGTGAGAGAGTTCCAGTAATCCTAATTTAACTAAAGCAGTGCTTCCTTATCCTTATCCAAGAAAAATGGATTTTAAAAAAAATGAAATTGCATTTCCTGGCACAATACAATGCTGTTTTTCTATATCTTGAAATAAAGATTTAAGGAAAACAGAAATATTCCAGAGGTCATCTGATCAAAACTTTTACCAGGTGCAATCTGCAGTACAACTTAAACAATAACCATGTAAGGTAATTCCCATGAAATCGTTTTGCAACCACGGCCAACAAGTCTGGGAATGTTTCCATGATTGAGCACTATCGAGTGAATGAACTGTGAATTAACAAGTCTGTAACATGTACTGATTGTTTCATGGTGCACTGGCTTTAATAGTCCATTATGCATTTAATTTAACACACAGACACACGCGGATTTTTGTTTGTGTCTGTGTGTTTTCATATACTCATTATTTATTCATTCACATACACATATATTCATGTTCCCCTTAAAAACAGTGGTTTAGATGAGAAACATTGGGGGAGGTTTTTTTTCTCCAGAAAGCCATTACAGTCTGCAACAGCCACTGGAACTGAGCTAGTAACGTCTCTCAGTCCTTAAAAAACACATGCTTCAATTTTTGATTAAATATATCTTAACTTGACAGACTGATTGATTTATCAATCTTTTCATTGATTTATAAGGAATGTTTACTCGCCCTCTGCTTATATTTTACACTAAAAATAAAAAAAAAAGACTAACGTTTTTGGTAGGCCAACCGGAAGGCTGGCGACAAAGGCAGGGACCCTCAGGCGACAGGACAAGAAGTCGACAGCGGCAGCGGAGACATGACCCTTCAGGACCTCGGGCGAAACGGAGACCAGGCAGAGCGGACACCTTGGGTAGAGCGGGAGCAGGCTGGGACTGCGCAGGGCACACAGCAAGCTCGGGCTGCTCTGCCTGGGGCTGCACAGGGCACATAGTAGGCTCCGGTGACCCCTCAGACCACAGGTTCAGGGGCCCTCTGGCTAAGTCACTGAAACATGCGATAGAGTGGAATCTGCAGGAAGCTGGAATGGGTCGGCTGAGCACCCAGCAGACGCAGGAAGTTATGTTCAAGGACTACTGGGGTTCCAGAGTTGGCTGAGGCCACAAATTCAGTCTCTGGATAGGCTCTGGGCAGAGCCTCAATCTCAGGGGGAATCCAGTTTTCGCAGCGGGGGAAACAGTCTCAGAAGGATCTGACCAGGAGGCACAAGCATCATTACTAGTCTCAAAATATACAGTTACAGGAGTAACAAGCTTAGGAACACAATATTCAGTCTCTGGGACTGTTGGCTGATACACACGACACACAGACTCAACTTTCTCAGGCTGACCAACACATGACAGAGTGGTGTAATTGACTCGCTTAGGAATATGATTAACTATTTCACATAGTACTTGCTAGGAAAAAGCAGTTTTAGGCAGAGCTGGCTTGACAACAGAAACAGTTTTCAAGGTAGCTGGTTTGGTAAAGCAACAGAAAGGATTGTCAGCAATTAGCAGAACAAAACATAGTTCTAGAACTTACAGATACAGTCCACTGGGTCAAGCCATTCTGTCATGAACTACAGTGTGGCAGGTGGAGGTAGGACACAATTGCAAGACTCGGAAACAAAGGAGTGAACTAAAAGAGGCAGCTTTATTCACTGTAACATGATACTCAAAAGTACAAACATATGAAACTCAAAAACTAGAAAATAGTAATAAACTACTAGCATACTAGCATAGTACATTATCTATCAAACATTGTGGAGGCAACGTCATGGCATGAGCATGTATGTATCACTAGTGTTTATTGATAATCGATAACTGCTGATAGAAGTAGCAGAACTCCGGAAGAATACAGGACAATTTTTTAATTCAGCCCAATGCTGCAAAACAGATCTGATTTCACTTCACAGTACAAATGGATAATGACCCAAAAATGCCCTGCAAAAGCAGAATAATGGAGTACTTTTGTTATCAGTGCTAAATTAAAGCAAAATTGTTATCTTCAATCACATCTTAATTGTTTGACTTAAAATCCAGTGGGGTTCTGTACAGACACAAATTTGCAAAAAAATGTGTAAGTGTATCTTAAGTGTATCTTAAGTGTATCTTGCACTACAGAAAATTAAGATAATAAAGCAAAACGTATTACAGAATTTCTGTAGCTTGCCACTGCAGCTAAGAAATTACAGAGTTAAGTTTGTGAAAGCTATTAAAATGCATAAAGTGACCAAAAAAGTTAAGAGCCATGTCCGGTGCAATCCACTCTAGAGACCTCTATTCTCCTTCTGACAGCGAGAAAGGAAAGCATCTTCACCCTAACACGCTATGTTGTACTGGGCAGCGTAATGTTTAATTTATGCTACCGTGTTGTATCTGATTGGGTGACTAGGGGACCTGTCAGGAAAAGAAGGGACAGCAGTTTAGTACAAACGAGAGACGTGCAAAGAAAAAAAAGAAATCAAAGATCAAAAATTACATTAAGAAAAGTAGGCAGAGGCTGCTATGGACACATTTAATTGCTTTTAACACTTGGTTTAACCTCAGCTTCTTATATGTTTTAACTTTGCTCTTCTCTTTAGTTGTCTGACAGATCAAAAACAGCACAAGGAAACCCACAAACCGGTTGTACCACATTTATTGATACTTCCACATCAGAAAACAGACTCTCTCTCTCTGTGTAGATGGGCGGTCTGAAGCCCACAGACTGCCAACGGACTGTGACTTAAAACCACAGAATGAATAAACAAGTCAATTATAATATAAAATCCATGCATGTATTTTTTGATGTATTCAAATAAGTACTTATTTCATATATGTATATTTTTAGCTTCACTTGGTTGCCCTGAAATCATAATTCTACAGAATAATGATGTGACTACAGCCTGGCTTTTTTCATTAACTACTTAGGTCAGGGTCATAGATTATAAATGAGAGGCAAACCTAAATCATGGAAATAATACAGTTTTTTGGCTACGCCTCCTCCAACGCATGGATCAGAAACGTATTAGCAGGACAGTACTGTGAACGTTAAAACTACAAACCCCAGAGGTCTCCATATTCAAATCCTTTTCCGCTGATTGGATAACGTAGGATCCAATCGCTTGGTCGAGACGTGTCTCGCATTCATAGCATCCTTCCGTCATGGCGTCTGTTTGGGCTAAATCCATTGTTAACCTGCAGGTCTTGGCTGTTTTTTTCTGCCTAATGGTATGTCTGCCACCGGGGGGAGGACAGAAGAAGAAAGAGGTAATGTTTCAACCGTAAAAATGTGTTTTTCATGTAAAATGGCCACGCTACTCACTGAAAGGGATGTGCAGGTTTAACCTACCGGTGTTTTTTAAGCTAGCCTGGGTTAGTCAGAATTCCCAGGAAGTAACTCAGAGAGAGGCTCTTGACATGCCGTTTCTTAGTAGCAATAAATTCCATTGGTGCCAATATGTGTTTTAAAGAAAAGTCTTATAAAAAGGTGTGCTTGTCACGTTTTCTGCGTCACTACGCCCTCCTGTGTTTCTGACGATGACAAAAGGATGAATAAGCAGAGCAAGCTAAAGCGGGCTGTCAACAGCTGCTGTATGTAAAGTGTGTTTTGTTTGGAAACAGTTTCTATTGGTGCTTTTTGGCACTGCTCACTCAAACACTGGTGCAGTGTGGCGAGTAATGACTTTATTTTGAAATCTGTCAGAATAGGAAGTGTTACGGTTTACTTATCAGTAGTTTAATAATGCTGGTGAGGATGCCAGAATAACCACAACTGATAGCAGCGTGCTGAGGTTTCTGTGATGTGCCGGTTGTCGGATTAGTAAAAGAGGGTGATGTGGTTTTATTGAAGTAATAGTGGAACTATTAAAGTTGATTAATAATTAAAGAATATAAAGCCATTCATCGAGTAATTTGAATAATTTCATTACAAAAAAATTTACTTAGATGTTTTGTTTAACACAGGACTCTGTAGCGCGCTGTGTGTTAAGCGATGTATACGTGAGCGTTTCACCCACATTTGTGACTTAAAAAAGACCTGCAATACAAACGTATTTAAGATCAGTGTGTGAATAAAAAGTCTGAAAACATTAAGCCCACATACCCTTCAGTTTTAAACAAAAACACTGATAATTCAACAATGCAAATGATGGAGCCGTTACTGAGATGGTGAGCTAAGGCTGAGTGAAAGAAAATGTTTTCTAGCATCCAAAACAGCACTGTTGTTCCTGTGCTCACCTTTCAAATCTTTACTGGAAAAAAGTCAGCTAGAGTCCTTCATCAAACCACCTCATCAATAAACTCTGACATGAAGAAAAGCAACCTTTGTATCTGCTCCAATAGTATTTATTTCAAGGCTTTCGTAACATTTTCAGTTTAAAAGTGAAATCGTATAAAACATTGTATTATTTAGATTGCACTAATATTTAAAAATATAAAAATTAAAGCTCTTTTCATAAGCAAGTAACACTGTTCATGGGCCATTAAACTCTGAGCCAAGACCTGAGGTTTGTTAGATTGGAGACTGAATTATTATTAATAAAGGGGACTCGAGCCTGGAGCCTATTCCAGTTGTCATAGCGCAAGTATCATAGTTGCAAGTATGTCACAGGGCTAACACACAGAGACAGACAGCCATTCGCAATTTAATATTATCTACTACTAGTAACCTAACCCTGCATGCCTTTGGACTGAGGGAGGAAGCCAGAGTATCTGGAGAGAACCCACGCAGACATGGGGGCAACATGCAAACTCCACACAGATGGTGAAGTCGATGTCAGGACCTTCTTGCTGTGAGGCAACAGTGCTTTTTTTGACAGATGTTGTATACAGTTAAACTTACAATTTCTAAAATGGAAAAGAATAAGCAGTTCATTCTGAAAGATCTGTTTTTTCTCTCTTGAATATTCATCATTGCTCATTAAAAAAAAAGTATTTCTTATCTGATTAATCGATGGAATAATTACTTGAGATTACTCAATTACTAAAGTAATCGATAGCTGCAGCCCTAATAAAGTGAAGAAGTTTTTAGTGTTTTTACTGGTTAGAGTTCCTTCATACAAAACATCTTATTTTCCTTGACATAAAATTTGAAATTTGTCCATATGTCTGCTCTTGTCTTCCTCTCGATCACTGATATTTTTGGGGGTTTTCATGAGAAACAAGGAGCATGACAGCTAGCTGAACCACCCTTCCAACACTGTTTCCTGCATGCAGATTAAATTACAAGTGTCTAACCTTATTGCACAAGAGATTTCTTTTGATTGAAGCACTTCATCTTGCCTTTCTACTAGGGATATTCGTAGTGACTTTCTTAATCAACTAAATGTGAAAAAAGAATTAGGCTAACTGACCAGTCAAAAACTAAGAAACCCTGAGCTATCAAGTTAAA
The DNA here is from genome assembly GCF_056152115.1 of Neolamprologus brichardi. Taxonomy (NCBI): domain Eukaryota; kingdom Metazoa; phylum Chordata; class Actinopteri; order Cichliformes; family Cichlidae; genus Neolamprologus; species Neolamprologus brichardi. Next base: position 24,643,540 of record NC_142109.1, on the reverse strand, counting down.
TCTGAGAACTGTTTAATGAACATGTTTAATGACAAAGTCTTAAGTTTCCTCCTTAATGGCATATGTGTCAAGACTTAAAATTTTACCAACAGGCTTTAGTAGTTTTTGCTTGAACATGTAGTTTTTATTGCTTTTGCTGGCATCAAATGTAGATATCTGTGATGCAAAAATCGAGAGAAATAAAAGTGTAGAACCTCATGCTTGTTTGGTCATAAAATCTTGAGCACCTTTTCTAAATGCTCTTGACTGCACTGTCAGCCAAAATGGTTATCATATTGGGTGGTGGTGCAGGAAGTGGAGTCAGCATCTAGTCAGATTTAGAAGTAGTTTTAGGTAAACTCGTCAGCATTCAGCTAAGAGTATCGGACTGTGTAGAAAAGAGCTACAAAGCACAGCATGTATCAGGCTCTTTTTCCATCATATGTTTTCCTATTTTATTTATTGATAGAACATCATATTTTTAAATATATGTAGCCAAACATTTTGTGCTACCAATCTACAATCCACACAAACACAGTAAAAGCCTGATACTCCCAGCATCAACTAGGGAGTTGAAACAGGAACACTTTATTTTTAAAACCTTAACATTCTGTGAATTTAGACCAAGCCATGTTTAAAATTACATTAATTCTGCTTTTGAACCGTTTGCAGTAAATTCATCTTTAAACTAGCACTCCTTAAGTTTTTACCCAACAATTAGAATCAGTGATAGTGCCACTGGCACTGAAAATGCAAAAGTGCAAGTTTTATTGTTTTACATTTTGACCTAATATAAAATACAAAAAAGATGCAAACTTTTTTGTATTGTACTTTTTAAAACATAAATACAAAGGGCATGTTAGATGCTTGCCTGTGACTCTAGATGCTTGCCTGACAACACAGAATACAGAATGAAGCATTAAATAAGCAGGTTCAAATTTAATAAGCATAGCCACAAAAGTATAAAAATGATATATCAGCACTCTGGGATATCTAGATGTTCTAGACCAGATTGGATTTTATAGTCCTTTGCCATTGTAGGAATTTTATTTGTCTACATAGTCATGATCAGTGGATTTGTATGTGGTAATGTATGTGGGTAACTTCAGTTCAATAATAGGTTTTTGTTGGTTTATCTGCAGAGTTGATTGTAACTTGTGTTGTGATTCTATCCTGTAATGGTTTCCATTATTAAAATTACAAGATCATTTTCTTGCCTTTCATTTCCTTTAGCTATATGTGGTGAAGTTATTTACCTAAAGTCTGATGAACCCTGCTGACTATAGTATGTTGAACAGTTATATATTTTTATAGACCACGGGACTTGGATCAAGTCAGAATGCTGTTGTGCCTTTCCTGTTGGACCACCTCATCAACACCTTTCTTCTGAGCTGACTTTGAAAATGAATAGAAAATTAATTGAGTGGACTAATTGTGGAATGAGTACAAGAAAGAATGCATGGACAAATACATGACAGGTGAATGAACATCTGAATGAATGAATTGAATGTGTCAACTAATGAATGAACAAAGAACTGACTGAGTGTAAGAAATTATGAATAAATGACTGATTAGCCACTGATGAAAAAGTAGTTGAATGAGTGAGCAAATGAATGAATAATTGAAAATGGCAAGTTTGCTTTGCAGCTTGCTGTAAACCCTTTCTGTCACTACTCCTAATGGCTTGGGAGGTGTATCTGTAATTAATGTGCCGTATTGCGTCTAGGAGACTTTCAATAATTATAAAGTAACAACTTCAGGCTTGTGTATCTTTATGACAATTTTAAAATGAAAATGTGTTACTATATAAATAATCAGTTTTGTGTAGTTTGTGGGAAACTGTGGCTGGTTGAAACCAAATTTGTAATGTCTTGTTAAGTGGCAATGACAATGAATAGATTTAAAAAATAGATTATTATAAAATTCTTATTTGTAACATTATTCATGCAAGGGTAGTAAGTGCATCAGTGCTTACTTGCAGCAATGCTTTGCTTCACTTTCACAAAAATGCACAGGGGAGTTGCCTGTTATAGTCACAGTCTGTTAGACACTGACCGGCTCAAGGACACCTCTGCATTACCTAATGAGTGGCAGAAAAAGCATTTCTCAATTACTTACCCGGCTTAAATTTATCCAGCTATTATTAGTTTGCTTCTCTGACATTGAACCGCCTCTCTTTAAAACTTTGGAGTTAAAGTATTTTTTCTGCCAACATTTAACTTTGGACCATCCTTTATAAAGTACCAAATAGAAGAGAGGAGGTAGTCACACTTACATACACGCACACACACAAACAAAACACACAGCACACACACACACACACACACAGAGTGAGAGACAGCCATACTTTCGATGAGCCACAGGAGAAATATTGAGGGGTTATAATGTGAGAAATGTATTTTCCCAGTTGCCTGCCAGAGGCCATAGCAGGAGAGGTGGAGGAGGCGGAGGAAGATCTTATTTAGCTGGAAATGGACAAAATGGTGAAGCAGCACTTTGTATTCCTCTCACCAATTTCTGCTCTCCCTCACTGCCCTTTCCTCTGGCTCTGGCCAATGTATGATTTAACTCTAAACTGTAGTGAAGGATAACATGATCTGAATGTTAAAGGTAAAGCTGTTAAATATTAAAATTTTGTTTTGTTAACTAAGTACACATAGGTTTGCATATTTGTTTGTTTTTTGGCTTTAGTCACTTAACTGGAACTAGATCATAGCTTTAGCTAGGGCTGTGCGATATGACCAAAATCTCATATCCTGATATAAGAATTCTATCGTCCGATAACGATATAAATCACAAAAATGTAACATTTTCTGTAAATTCTGTGAATCTCGGGCAGCTCGACTTGTGGGAAGTGTTTCCAGCTGTGCGTCATGTAGCTGGAGTCCAGTGTTTTAACTGATGCATGAAACGATACATTTTTAGACATAAGTTGTAACGGCCGCCAATTTCTTTGTGAGTATTTATTACACAGCGTGCTGCAGGCAAAAGCCTGTTCTAACGTTTGAGTCTAAGGTTTATTTTTTTAGCACCTGGCGACTCTTTTTTACTTCTCATCCGTAAATAATCTGCTCTTTCACGTGATTCAGTTTATTTTGAAAAGTCTCAACAGGATCTTGAGCTTTATTGTGAAAGGTTTATGTGGAACATAAACAAGTGGACACGCGATGCTGTTACCGTCGTTGTTGCTAACCACAACGCATAAAAACAGGCGCTTGTCCGTTCTGTAGTGTGGTTATATAAAATATACGAGAAAGAGAGAACTTTAAGAAATTAATATAGCCACTACAGTGACCGTCAAAACGATGAAAAAATGTTGCCGTAAACAGTTTATTTTGCGACACCAAGAAACAAGCGATAGCGTAAAATGAACCGATAGACGTTTTTGTATCGTCATCCGATATAAATCGTTATATCGAACAGCCCTAGCTTTAGCTCATATTTATTATTATTATTTTATTTTATTTTTTTATTGAAAGTTTTGTAATTATGACAGTCATCCACATGAAAAAAACAAAAACAGCAAAAAACAAAACAAAAAAAACCAAATCAAACAAACATAATATGCACTGACAATAACATAATGGCACAGTGACACCCTCAGATCTGCCCGGTCTGGGGGAGCTCCCCTCCACCACTTTACAGGTCCCATGTTGTCAGGTTTTTGCTACTGTCCACGCAGCGCTTTACAGTCCATCCCTGATGATATTCGGAAGGGTATTTCCAGTCTCTTTTACGAGCTGCCTTCTAAAAAAACAGTGACCATGTCCTTAGCAGGCCTTCCTTCATCCAGTAGTTGCGTGAAAATACTTTAAGCTTAAACGTTAAGCTGTGGTTATATAACCCACCACCCATCATCCCACATTACCACCTTCAACAAATCTCTCCCACTTCCTCCAGTTTTTATGAAATTGGTCCATTTTGAGGTTCAAAAAAAAATGTTAGCTCATATTTATTAAAATAATTTTTTGAGATTTTGTCCAGTCTGCATACAAGGAATCTCTTATTGATTCTTAAATAATGTAATTGAATATTCTATTTAACCTCCTAGGACCTGGCGTCCACATATGTGGACATCACATTTTGGGTTATTTAGACCAAAATACTAAATTTTGCTCTACAAGGGCCTGATATCCACTTACGGGGACATTATACTGCTACTGTCCTATCGAAATTTTAAACGAATATCCTTATATGGGGCTCTCATTTTTCTTAGAAACAAAAATCAGGTTAAAAAAAAAGCTCAGGTAATTCTTTGTTTTTACATTCATCAGGTCCCAATCAGCCCAAATATCAAAGAGAAATTAAAAATGCATGTGATGAAAGAGTTCGGGTCTTAGGAGGTTAAGGGAGGACGTTCAGGCAAGTTAGGATGGTTTGCAAACTGGAATTGGAGATTGGCCTTTTGGTCATTTGGCCATCTAGATGTGTTGGTTGGCATGATAAGGTGCGGCTTTTACTTTGAAGGAGAAAAATCTCTGTTACACTTCAAGTTTTATTATCACTTGGCCAGTGGTGTTTGTAGAGAAGTCTGACTATGCAAGCTATGGATTAGAGCAGCAATTTGCTAGTAACCAAAGCAATCAAGAGGAGGTTTTTGGTGCAGCCCTTTGCCAACAGGTCAGGAATGCACTTTTATCCTAGCAACCAGAGATTGCCAGGAGGTCATTGCCCAGTTTCTTGGCCTGTGTGTCAGAAGGCTTTGGAGATTCTTGAAAAGTATATTGGAACCTCTGTTTGGAAACATGTTTGCATCCTTCGTACAGAATGAAGTAAATCTCCTTTGTCACTATGAGTGGAAAAAAAACAAAAAGCAGAAAAATAGGTCTAAATCTGTAGCTACTATAAAAACTTTGTGACCTACTGTACATTTTGCACAAACTGAACGTTGTTCTGGCACATTTATTGTTGGCATGTATACTGCGTGGACAATCGGGCTGGGATTTGATTCCTCAAAACCAATTCTTAAGGTGTGCTGGCAGAGCACATCAAAATTGTATTTATAGTTGATTTAAACAGTCACACTGGTTTGCAGAGTTAAAAGACAGCTATCATGGGGTGTATGCAATATCCTTTAAAAACAGCACACGCTGTCCGATAATCCCTTCAGAGTCAGATCAATAGCTTTGCACTGGGAGTGACACATGAAAAGTGCCACAAAATTTTTGAGCAAGTGATGAAAATAAAGGACAGTGAGAGAGTGCTAGAAAGAGAAGTTCAATGTCTGGCTTATTTATCACCTCCACACAGCTGCTTTTGTGGGAAGTGGGAATGAATGATGGATCATTGTTTTCTGAATGAAATAATTGCAACATAGACAATATCTGATGAGTGTTGGAAAAGTGTAAGGAAAAGCATTAAAAATGTCTGTAGTAACTCTGATAAATTATTCTTTAGTGGTAAAAGGAGAAGTATTTAGACCGGGGGTGTCAAACATAAAGCTCAGGGGCTAGAATAGTCCCGGCAAACCATCTGGCTTACTGGAAGGTTGGAAAATGTAAAAGACGGCAAAGATTGTGTGACTTTAGACTGTATTTTCATACGTTTCTAAGTTATGTTTCCCACAATGTAAAATGAGATTGAAATTCCTGATCAAGACTGATGATAACAAAAACAAATGAAAATAAACAAACAAATAACTTATGGCAACAGTGCTGAAGCCTGCCTTGTTTTTAATGCCTACTTTTTGTGACTAAGCTAGAGGAAGAAATGGTCATTGAGAGAGAAAGAATATTTATATCCCTTCAGTAAGCCCTTGTTCATCACACCGGCTCTGCTAGATATTAGAGCTGGTTGTGTTTCTGTCTCAAGGCTGACCGCAGCACAAAGAAAGAACCGGTGTAAGCACTTCCTATACCTAGGTATGTGGAGTCAGGGGAGGTAAAGAGAAAAAAGTTCAGGGCGGCAGGCAAGAAGAAATTATATATCAAGAGAATTATATATCTTCAGAGAGATAGAGATTGCAAAGTAGTGGGCTTGCTACCACACCCAGGGACCAGTCTAATAAGTGGATGGGAATAATAAGAGACTGCTACCTCTGCACACAGAGGCCCAATAAACTACTGGGTAGGCCCTTCAGGGCATAACCCAAGCCACTTTCACAGTTTAGACTGGGGTTTATAAAGCTGTGTAAGCAGTATTGACTCTTGGTTTTCTGTCTGACTTGGTCATGGGAAATGCTAGCTTACAAGTTACAAATTTTGCTGATTGATTTTTAAGAACCAGCAGATACTGAGTAAATGTGTGGTTCTTTTTGTTGTATCATGTTATATTTTGATGTTTAATGCACTGTGCTGATTTATGTTCTTGAATTTGAATCCATTATCATCTTAAAATATTAAAATATTAAATATTAAAATTTATATGAAACACTTAAGAATCTAGTCAATAGGGTTTTATTTTTGAAAAGGCTGCAGTAGCTTTTGACATCATGCATTAGTCTCTGATTAACCCAGTTTAGCTGGAAACATTATTTATTTGGCACATTGCTGGATTAATTAGAGAAAAACAGACTAAAGACTGTCCAAAAAGGGCTTAAGCAATTTCTGTTAAAAATAACACTACATGTCACGGAATTGTGATTGTTAAGAAGTGCAGCTTTGTGTTTGAGTCTAATTTTAGTCTTTTAAGTTAAAAATAAATTAGTAAATAAAAGAAGATTAAATTCTGGAAGACACAAACAATTTCATTACTGGGAAGAATGTATGCTGTAAAGATGATGCTTCTGTCACAGTTGCTTTATTTCTGTCAGAACTTCCTCATCTATCTTACTAAAAACTATTTTATAAGACTGGGTGACTCAGTGATTCTCCATTTTATATGGAAATATAAACCCCATAGAATTAGGAAGGACCAATTCTGCAAGAGAATGAAGTAGGGCTGGCATTACTTAATTTCATTTTGTATTTATTACGGGTCCACTGTTTCTTGCTCTGGTTTTCATTGGATAGATGAGAACTTCCTGGATGGTAAGAGATAAGGTGTGCATTGTCCGCTATAGCAATCATGTCCTCTGCTCTAGACATAAATCTTGTTATAGATAAAATATGTGTTCCATACAACCCCATGATCTATAATGCAATCCATAATACAGGGTGGGCCATTTATACGGATACACCGTAATAACATGGGAATGGTTGGTGATATTAAAGTCCTGTTTGTGGCACATTAGTATATGTGAGGGGGCAAACTCCTCAAGATGGGTGGTGACCATGGTGGCCATTTAGAAGTCGGCCATCTTGGATACAACTTTTGTTTTTTCAATAGGAAGAGGGCCATGTGACACATCAAACTTATTCGTAATGTCACAAGAAAAACAATGGTGTGCTTGGTTTCAACGTGACTTTATTCTTTCACGAATTATTTACAAGTTTCTGACCACTTATAAAATGTGTTCAATGTGCTGCCCATTGTGTTGCCCATTGTGTTGGATTGTCAATGCAACCCTCTTCTCCCACTCTTCACACACTGATAGCAACACCGCAGGAGAAATGCCAGCACAGGCATCCAGTATCCGTAGTTTCAGGTGCTGCACATCTCGTATCTTCACACCATAGACAATTGCCTTCAGATGACCCCAAAGATAAAAGTCTAAGGGGGTCAGATCGGGAGACCTTGGGGGCCATTCAACTGGCCCACGATGACCAATCCACTTTCCAGGAAACTGTTCATCTAGGAATGCTCAGACCTAGCACCCATAATGTGGTGGTGCACCATCTTGCTGGAAAAGCTCAGGGAACGTGCCAGCTTCAGTGCATAAAGAGGGAAACACATCATCATGTAGCAATTTCAAATATCCAGTGGCCTTGAGGTTTCCAATGATGAAGAATTAACCCAGTATCGTTGTACCCCATATACCACACCAAACCATCACTTTTGTTGTTCCAAAAGTCTTGGAGGGATCCATCCAATGTGGGTTAGTGTCAGACCAATAACAGTGGTTTTGTTTGTTAACTTCACCATTCACATCAAAGTTTGCCTCATCACTGAACAAAATCTTCTGCGTGAACTGAGGTTCCTGTTCCAATTTTTATTTTGCCCATTCTGCAAATTCTGTGCGCCGATCTCGGTCATCCTCGTTGAGATGCTGCAGTAGCTGGAGTTTGTAAGGTTGCCATTTGTGTAGCTAATATCCGCCGAAGGGATGTTCGACTAATGCCACTCTCCAGTGACATGCGGTGAGTGCTACGCTGTGGGCCCTTGCTGAATGAAGCTAGGACAGAAACTGATGTTTCTTCATTAGTGACAGTTTTCTTGCGTCCACATTTTGGCAAATCCAACACTGAACCAGTTTCACCAAACTTAGCAAGCAGTTTGCTGACTGTAGCATGGGAGATGGGTGGTCTCGTAGGGTGTCTTGCATTGAAATCTGCTGCAATGACCCAGTTACTACGTTCACCAGATATCAACACAATTTCGATCCGCTCCTCACGTGTCAATGGCTGAACAAAGAGAAACTTGTAAGTAACTCATGAAAGAATAAAGTTACGTTGAAACCAAGCACACCATTGTCACCCTGTACAATTAAAATGTTTGAACTGGAAAAAATATGGAATACTAATAAATATTGGACCACTCTTTTTTTTCATTAATTAATTAATTTTCTTTTACATTGAATATAAAATGGTCCATTCCTCCACTTTGTCCTTCATTACACTCTGTTCAGATATGCATACTAAGAATGCTCATTTTTAGTTGGTCCTCTCTGTCATTTCTTTCTTGTGAAAATAAATGCATTTTTATGTTTTACAGGTCAAGAGAAATAAATATTGTATCCAATTGCCAGCTTTTCTTCTGTTGCCAATAAAACCCAAACCCAAAAAGGCATAATGGTGCCACATTTTGCACATAGAAATGTTTCATTGTACTTCCAGTTAATTCAAGGGTTATTTTGTTTGGATCTTGCTCATTAGCCATAGTTATCTGAATTATTGATGCACTAGTGTCAGGCCTGCTTTCGGAGTGACTGATGGCCCGTGCTGCTACGTCATTTTCCACCCCTGTTATTTCTCCCTTTCTATCTCTGTTCCCCCCCCCCCCCCTTGAATTTTCAGCATGTGTATCTAATTTCTGAGTGGGAAAACGATCTTCCACTCTTCCTCCCATTATCCACCCTCTTTCTGCTCCCTTGTCATGTCTCGTGTTTTTTTTTTTCCAGTAATCACCCTTTTCTGCCTTGCCATGTAACATTTTCATAATTATGTTGCTAGAGATGAAATGGTATGAAAATTTTATTTGATGATTATTGTGACCAAAGTGATCACAGTTATCATAATCATGGCACAACTAAAATATGTGGAAAATGTTCAAGAAGTACTGATGCACACAATGATTTATAATTAATTCTTCATACTGCATATAAAATGTGCAAAAGTGCTGCTTTCGTAGGAAACCAAAAGTTTGGGTTGTTTTTTGACACATAAAAACATTTAAAACATTAACTAAAAGACATTCCTTTCCCGTTCTAAAAGTTGCATTTAAGCAAATGCGATGACCTAGGCCCACTTTACAATATGGAGTCACAAGATGACGATGATGCAATGAACGCAAAAAGTGACAAACATTAACAGTCATTATTTGAGTCTACTTTTTCTGTTGAAGCTGTTTTTTAAACAGACTTCAGTATTACCGGCTTTTAAGGAACCCTGTATTTGTTTGGTTGACTCTGCAGCCTGTGACCATTTGCAGTCAGCAGAACATAGTCTGCAGACATACAATGAGAAAAGTAACACTGAACTCTTACATTATTGACAAGCTTTTCACAAGTTAGAGAAGCTACGATATTTCTGTCCTGCTATGAAAGTCTCTACATCATACACTGAACTAAAAGTTAATTTAGCCTGCATTCACTATAATGTGGAGGTTATGAAGAGATTTTGTATGTGTCTGTACACAGGGTGACCATTTTCTCTAAAGTTTCTTGGCACTCTAAAAATCCAAAGTAAGACCAAACTTTAGACTCAGTCCATTTCGACAGCTGCAAAGCCTTTGATACACTTCTACTGGCTCCCGTGTTTTTATAGACTCAAAGCAACCTCATGATGCAGTATTTCTTTGTTTGTTAAACTGTAACAAAGACATTGCAGTGTGCCCATAAATTACACAAAAATGTGGTAGATGGCATGTTTTTGTTTAATTAAATTACTATTTTGGTATAAACATAACCTTAGAGATTATTCACTTACTAAACAGAAAATCTAACTGCATTTGGTGCTTGGCTGTTACTTTTGAACCCTGATCCCTACATTTCTTCATTACTCATTATGGAAAATGCATTGTTGCTATATTGCGTTATATCTTTATGTTTTATTTTTTCCTGTCAACTCTCTTCTCATTCCATTTTCCTTTAGAACCCCCCCCCCCCAACAAAAAAACAACTTTATTCCTGAACTTCTGTCTCCCTGCTTCTGTTCCCTTTCTGCACACCCCACCACTGCATCATCCCACCATCCCACCACCACAGTGACAGGGCTTGCTACATAGCTGACATGAGGTGCCATATTATTCTACTGTGTATTATGTGTGTATGTTTGTCTCAGAGCGTGTTTGTGTGTCTGTCTGGCTTGGGGCTGATAAGACGTCATGGTGTTATCCTCCCAGACAGACCTGTGTGACACTGATGTGTTCACAGGCCACATACGCACTCACACAGAAACATATTCAAGTCCATATTATATGGACTAACATGTATACATTTGTATACACAAAGTCTTCATTATGTACTGGATTGTTATACTGAATGCCTTTAGATGTATACATGTATGTATTTATTAATGTTAAATTTCACAGATAACTTGCTATTCTTTCTTATTTTTCTTTCTGCTTCAATGGATGAAAGCTAGTGTTAAAACGGGGCTAAAACGGTGTGTGTGTTCTTTTGTGTTCCTCTGCATGAAAAAGAGATTGTCATAAGTCTGCCATATTAAAAACACTTGTCATAAGCGGGTAAGTACAGATGTGTTAGGGCAGATAGTAGCTAGGAGAGACAGATTTTTTTTTTGTTTGTTTTTTGACCTGGGCACAATATTAGTTAGTGTAGTCCATGTTAGGGAAGGTTATACCAAGAAATTGAACAGATAATGCGTTATTAAATTATGTTAACATTGCCTTTTGAAAGAATGTATTTGTCCAGAGGATGTCAGGTAATTGCTGTCGTGTTTCTGGCTACTTCTCATTTGCTCAGTCAAATAGTCTTGGAGGCCTGTCATGCAGCTGGAAGAAGCTGTGTTGATGATTATGTTTGGGGTTTGATTTTTGTGATTATAATAGCAGAAAAAAACACCTAAAAGTACTGTGAGACTAATGTTAGAATCTGCTCATCTTTCTCCAGTTAAATATATTTACTAAAAAATTCAACTCTGTCTAAGACTCCGCAGTCCTAGAGATCAATTGGCGACTCCCTTCAACCACCACTTTCTAAAAAATTGGTAAATGCACTATATTTTTTTATAGCACTTCACAAGTGCTTTCTATCTAACAGGCACACACTTTCATACTTCAATGCACGCATCAGAGAGCAGCTTGGGATTCAGTGTCTTGCCCAAGGATACTTCATGAGTATTCCCCAACCAGTTGTGACTGGTTATTGGCAGTTGCTGTAAAATTGACTGCTAAGCCCCAGTCACACAGGCCTAGAGACTGATCAGCAACCCCCTGGTAACTGCAGGTCATATTCGCCCAATTTGTTGGTAGGAGGTTGCTTCGTGTTGCTACATGAAATTTTTATATATGGTATCCATTGCTGCGCTGAAAGCATCACCGTCCTTGCGATCACTTTGGTCACCAGCAAATTGCTGCAGTGGTCCATAGTTTGACCATAGTTTAACTCAAAGATGTTAATGTTAAGTAGCAATGGTAGTGACATTCAAATTAATTGCATGCTGTGTGGTCAGGTGTTTGAACATGTTGGAGATATTTCCCCTATTGTGTTCAGTGATGAGGTTATTACACAAAAAACTAATTATTACACATGTTGCAGAGAACTCTTTTCTTAAAAGTAATGCAGTATGTTACTTAATTACCCCCAGGAGAAAATAAAATAATTTTCTTTCACGTTTCTGCATAAAATGACCCCAAAAGTATAGTCTCATAATTACCATTTAACAATATAAACCTCAGGCTACAATCCCACTAGGGCTGCCACGATTAGTCGACTAGTCACGATTAAGTCAACTATCAAAATCGTCGATGACTAATTTAATAGTCAACGCATCGTTTGAAGATCCTGAAAGACGCAGGAATAAGTAGTAGGATTTAAAAGTGTAATAATGGACTGAAACAGAGGATGGCAGCAATGCATCTACAAGGATGCCAGCTGCCGTTAAATACCAGAGAAGAAGTAGAAGCAGTCTCTGGTGTTGTAGCTATGTCCAAATTTAGGGGCCGCATTCCTTCGAGGCCACATCTATATGCCAATTACATCACACCAACGCGACAAATGTCCAAATTCGAAGACTCCTCCAAATGTGGCCAACAAATGCGTACTCCTTTTCCCCAGATTTGAAGGATGGGTCGGTGTATCCTTCGTGGCCCAACCTATCCCAGAATTCAGAGCGCAGCCCAGCCAGTTTCCAACAATGGCGGCAGCTGCTTAGTTTTAATATTACTCTTTCTGGCTCACAAAATAAACTTTTAAGATATTTTCAGGTGAGAATGTAGCTGTGTAAACTTCAAATATCTGCTCGATTTATCAAGGCATCACATATTTGTAAAAGTGCTCCAACGTTTTCGGAGACGTCCGTTACCCACCAGCCCGATAGCTGACCGGGAGGTCAAGGCTCACTAGAGCCGGTGAGAACAGCGAACTCCCGCCACATCGTTTTCATATGGCGTTATTTTTGTGCCACTATTCTGATTGCATGTAAAAAAAAAATTGCAGGTGCAAGTGTCGCATTTTGAGGAAAAATTTATATTGATCGAAAAAAAGCTAAATTTGAGTGAACAAAATTCATTGCTGCGTGCAAAAAATGTATTTCAGTGTTCCAGCTGACCGGGTGGTCACTCGGGTTAAACATAATATATAAGGCTGAACTGACAAAAAATCGGCCGACTACACCACCAGGTGTTATAGGAAAAACCATAAAGCCTTTGAACTAAAACAAACGCTGTTGTGACAGTGATGTACACTGTCTTGTTGGTATATATGTATGATTTGTATCACCTTCATGTTTCCCTCTCACCACATATCCAAACAATATCATGACCAGCAGCTTTTACAGCTGTGGCTCCAGCAAACAGCTGATACTAGAAATTAATATTAAATAAATTCTAACAACAGCTGCTCAAGCTTAAACGTGCTGCTGTTGTTTAGCGCAACATTCGCTGGTTTCCTCTTTCTGGCGCAAAGTGGGCGATAAACAAACGAGAGATGATCAGCTGATCATTGATCAGTTTCATGATTGAAGTAGCAACAGGAGAGGGAGGGGATGAGCATGAGAGAAGAAGAAGCAGCTGACAGTGTAAAGACAGAATAACTCCAGCTTTGTCTTTTTCATTCTAGCTGAAGTACGGGACGAATCGCGTTCCTTTTCCCCTCAATATTGTAATTGGTCCAGCCCAGAGTTGATAATGACCAATTGGCTAATCCACCACCTTTCATTGTTTATACCATTACAAAAACAAATAAACAAACATAAAAATGAAAAATCATTATTGGCTCACCGGGCAAATGCCCGGTATGCCCAATGGCCAGTCCAGCTATGCGGTCAGCTGGTGGGTAACAGGCATCTCCGAAAACGTTAGAGCACTTTTGCAAATATGTGATGTGTTGATAAATCGAGCAGACATTTTAAGTTTACACAGCAACATTCTTGCACGAAATTGTCTTACAAATTTATTTTGTGACCCAGAAAGACTAATATTTCAAACTCCGGCACTCTGTGTTCCTCCGCTACTGCCTCGTTTGTTTTGGACGAAATGGATTCTGGGATATTGCATTTCGTCATTTCGATCTGATTGGAGATCAAAACAGCCAATCAGATTTTTTTGCATCCAAGTCTGTGATTGGCTGGTTTTGTGGCGCAAATATAACGGTGTACAGAAAGAGTTGAGCGCGCACGGGCAGAAATGTTGAGAGTGCAAGCAACACATTGCGAGCAAGCGCAAATGCAAAAACTGAGCGAGAGGGGCTGCTATTGTGTGTGTGTATGTGTGTATGGATAATAGCAAACACTGAAATACATTTTTTGCATGCAGCAATGAATTTTGTTCACTCAAATTCAGCTTTTGTTCGCTCAAAATAAATTTTTCCTCAAAATGCGACACTTACACCTGCAAATGTTTTTTACGTACACTCAATTTTTTTTACATGCGCTCAGAATAGTGGTACAAAAATAACGCCATATTTTCAAACCTCCCGCGGTCTTTTGCTACTCAGGTTAAATATGATATATAAGTCACTTAGATAACTTAAAAATGTTATTGTTTGGATTTTTTCAGTGTTTTATCTGTTCCTGAGTTAATCAGTTTGGCTGAGATTAAAGTTATAGTTTTCACACAGCTGAATAAACGTCAAACAGAAAACTGATTAAAAAGAAGTGTGAGATGGTAGAGAATTTACTCCTGTGTCCTGTTATATTTTAGGGAGCAAAGAACAGACGGCTGAGTTTATTAAACTCCAAATCTGCAAAAAGTTTAAGTTTATCATCTTTTCTTTATTTTTAGTTAGCACATACCTTAAACACTTCAAGCTGTAGGCTAATGATAGTTACATAAAAGCAGATGCAGCGAAATACTGCAAAAGTAATTGGATGGAGCTTCACACTGAAAATGGGTAATGACCCAAAGCATGCTGCAAAGCAACCAAAGTATATCTCAAGCAAGTAAACTGGATATTCATCATTGCCCAAGTTGGTAACCCGGTGTCAACCCAATAGAGCATGCTTTTCAGTTACTGAAGTCAGAGAGACTCACAAACAAGCAGCATGAGAAGGTGGCTGTACTAAAGAGCTGACAAAGGGAAGCAACATTTTTTTACTCTTAGTATTTAAACTTTCGAGGATATGAGAATGGGGAACTGTGAAATGAGTATATAGAAATTATTATGATTTATAAAAAGTTAATTCAGTATGGTTGTTTAACTCTTTTAATTAAAGTGCTCTTGTTGTCTAATTTTAAATCCATTGTGGATGGATTTTGGATGGATTTTAAATCTACAGGCAAAACGACATGGGTGTTGTCCAAATAATTACAGAGCCAACTGTGACACAATGAACCAAATCAGTTTAGATTAAAGCTGAATGCCAAATGTCTTTTACTGTCAGACATCTATCTATTTCTCCCTTTCACTACTATGAGTTTACTAATTTTCGAAACTCTTGCTCTTGACCCTATTGGAGTTCTAGATAGGATGAAGTGTCATCAGTTTTAGAGTTTTTACTTAAGACAATTATCTGGGAAAACTAAAGTGAAGTCACATTGCTTCATTTAAGTCATATGAATCTAATAACACCACTGTCTTATTTGAGAAGTAAAAATCTAAAACTATTACATGCATGGTACATAAAAACTAAGAATCATGCATAACGTCTCCTCCGTGAATCGCAACCTTATCGTGGTGGAGGGGTTTGTGTGTCCCAGGGATCCCAGGGGCTATGTTGTCTGGGGGCTTTTGCCCCCTGGTAGGGTCTCCCATGGCAAATTGGTCCTGGGTGAGGGACCAGACAAAGAGCGATTCAGAAGACCCCTATGAATAAAACACCGAGGGAACAGTTTACCCTGCCCGGGATAGGGTTACCGGGGCCCCGCCCTGGAGCCAGGCCCGGGGAGGGTGCCCGAGGGCGAGCGTCTGGTGGCCGGGCCTTAGTCCATGGGGCCCGGCCGGGCACAGCCCGAAGAGGAGACATGGGCCCATCCTCCCGCAGGCCCACCACCCGCAGGAGGCGCCATAGGGGTCGGGTGCATTGTGTGCTGGGTGGCGGCCAGGAGCGGAGGCCCTGGCGGACTGACCCCCGGCTGCCAAGACTGGCAATAGGGACATGGAATGTCACCTCTCTGGTGGGGAAGGAGCCTGAGTTAGTGCGTGAGGTTGAGAGGTACCGGCTAGATATAGTCGGGCTCACCTCTACGCACGGCTTGGGCTCTGGAACCAGTCTCCTGGAGAGGGGCTGGACTCTGTCTCAGTCTGGAGTTGCCCCTGGTGAGAGGCGGCGGGCTGGGGTGGGTATTCTAATATCCCCTCGGCTTGCTGCCGGTACGTTGGGGTTTTTCCCGGTGGACGAGAGGGTTTGTTCCCTGCGCCTTAGGGTCGGGGAACGGGTCCTGACTGTCATCTGCGCTTATGCGCCGAGTGGCAGTTCGGAGTACCCAGCCTTCTTAGAGTCCCTGGGGGGGGTGCTGGAAGGTGCTCCACCTGGAGACTCTGTTGTCCTGCTGGGAGACTTCAATGCTCACGTGGGTAACGACAGCGAGACCTGGAGGGGCGTGATTGGGAGGAACGGCCTCCCTGATCTGAACCCGAGCGGTGCTTTGTTATTGGACTTCTGTGCTAATCACAGTTTGGCCATAACGAACACCTTGTTCGAACATAAGAGTGTCCATAAGTGCACGTGGCACCAGGACGCTCTAGGCCGTAGGTCGATGATCGATTTTGTAATCGTATCACCAGACCTGCGACCATATGTTCTGGACACTCGGGTAAAGAGAGGGGCTGAGCTGTCAACTGATCACCACCTGGTGGTGAGTTGGATCAGGTGGCGGGGGAGGACGCTGGACAGACCTGGTGCACCTAAACGCGTAGTGAGGGTGTGCTGGGAACGACTAGCAGAGGCCCCAGTCCGCGAGATCTTCAACGCACACCTCCGGCAGAGCTTCAACAGCATTCCGAGGGAGGCGGGGGACATCGAGTCCGAATGGACCATGTTCAGCGCCTCCATTGCCGAAGCTGCTGCATTGAGCTGCGGCCGCAAGGTGGTTGGTGCCTGCCGTGGTGGTAATCCCCGAACTAAATGGTGGACACCAGAGGTGAAGGGAGCCACCAGGCTGAAGAAGGAGTCCTATCGGGCTTGGTTAGCCTGTGGGACTCCGGAGGCAGCCGACAGGTATCGACAGGCTAAGCGGAATGCGGCTCGGGCAGTGGCTGAAGCAAAAACTCGGGTGTGGGAGGAGTTCGGAGAGGCCATGGAAAAAGACTTTCGGACTGCCTCGAAGAGGTTCTGGCAAACCGTCAGGCGTCTCAGGAGGGGAAAGCGGTGCTCTACCTGCACTGTGTATAGTGCTGGCGGAGCGCTGCTGACGTTGACTGAGAAAATTGTCAGGCGGTGGAAGGAATACTTCGAGGACCTCCTCAATCCCACTGACGCGTCTTCCAAGGAGGAAGCAGAGTCTGGGGATGAGGGGAATGACCCGCCAATTTCTGGGGGCGAGGTCACTGAGGCAGTTAAACAACTCCTTGGTGGCAGAGCCCCTGGTGTTGATGAGGTCCGCCCCGAGTTCCTGAAGGCTCTGGACGTTGTAGGGCTGTCCTGGCTGACACGCCTCTGCAATGTTGCGTGGAGATCAGGGGCAGTACCCGTGGATTGGCAGACCGGGGTGGTGGTCCCCATCTTTAAGAAGGGGGACCGGAGGGTGTGTTCCAACTACAGGGGGATCACACTCCTCAGCCTCCCCGGGAAAGTCTATGCCAGGGTGCTGGAAAGGAGAGTTCGTCCGCCAGTCGAACCTCTGATGCAGGAGGAACAATGCGGTTTTCGTCCTGGTCGCGGAACACTGGACCAGCTCTTCATCCTCTCGAGGATACTTGAGGGTGCATGGGAGTTTGCCCAACCAGTCTACATGTGTTTTGTGGACTTGGAGAAGGCATTCGACCGTGTCCCTCGGGGTGTCCTGTGGGAGGTGTTGCGGGAGTATGGGGTGTCTGGCCCATTGCTACGGGCCATTCGATCCCTATACAACCGTTGCAAGAGCTTGGTTCGCATTGCCGGCAATAAGTCGGACTCGTTCCCGGTGGGTGATGGGCTCCGCCAGGGCTGCCCTTTGTCACCGGTTCTGTTCATAATTTTTATGGACAGGATTTCTAGGCGCAGCCAAGTGGCGGAGGGCTTTCGCTTTGGTGGCCTCAGGATCTCATCTCTGATTTTTGCGGATGATGTGGTTCTGTTGGCTTCATCGGGTGAGGGCCTCCAGCTTACACTGGAGCGGTTCGCAGCCGAGTGTGAAGCAGCGGGAATGAGGATCAGCACCTCCAAATCTGAGGCCATGGTTCTCAGCCGGAAAAGGGTGGAGTGCCCACTCCGGGTCAGGGATGAGGTCCTGCCCCAAGTGGAGGAGTTCAAGTATCTCGGGGTCTTGTTCGCGAGTGATGGGAGAAGGGAGCCGGAGATCGACAGACGGATTGGGGCTGCAGCTGCAGTAATGCAGACGCTGCACCGGTCCGTCGTGGTGAAGAGGGAGCTGAGTGTAAAAGCGAAGCTCTCAATTTACCGGTCGATCTACATCCCTACCCTCACCTATGGCCACGAGCTGTGGGTAGTGACCAAAAGGACGAGATCGCGGATACAAGCGGCGGAAATGAGCTTCCTCCGAAGGGTGGCTGGCATCTCCCTTAGAGATAGGGTGAGAAGTTCGGCCATCCGGGAGGGGCTCAGAGTAGCCGCTGCTGCTCCACATCGAAAGGAGCCAGCTTAGGTGGTTTGGGCATCTGGTAAGGATGCCCCCTGGGCGCCTCCTGGGTGAGGTGTTCCAGGCATGTCCCACCGGGAGGAGGCCCCGGGGCAGACCCAGGACACGCTGGAGAGATTATATCTCTCGGCTGGCCTGGGAACGCCTTGGTGTTCCCCCGGATGAGCTGGAGGAGGTGGCTGGGGAGAGGGAGGTCTGGGCCTCTTTGCTTAGGCTGCTGCCCCCGCGACCCGGCCCCGGATAAAGCGGATGAAGATGGATGGATGGATGGAACAACATGATCAAAACACAGGAAAGTGCTGGTGACAAATACGTGATCTCATATCTAAGGATGGGAATTGATATGAATTTAGCGATTCTGATTCATTTAAAGCGCCTTGAAGCAACTTTTGTTGTGATTTGGTGCTATATAAATAAAATTGAATTGAAATTGAATTGAATTGAATTGATTGCAGTGCTAATATCACTTATCTATTTGAATCCTTATCAGTTCTCGTTGACTTCTCACTGGCTCAGCTTTGGGAGTCACCAGTAACATAGGTTACTTACTCCCATAGCAAGTAATTTGTTACACTACTTGTTCCATTACTTTCTCTGTAAAATGACCTAACGCATTGTCATAATTACCATTTAACAATAGTGGACTATAGGATAAAATCCCTATCCTAATGAGGACCCACATATGATCTTATTCCTAATATTTGGGTATGAAGAGAGGGCTGACTGGACAAGGCAGCTTTGAAAATCGGCACAAAGAGATTTGAAAGCGATTGCCATAGTGATTATATTTTAAGTGATTATATCTTTGAAACATGAACAGGTAGAAACAGAGGCTGAAACCTGCCTGTTCTGGGTCAGGGAACTGTGCTGGGGTCAGCATTCACTCAACTGTAACATCACTTTGAGTTCTTGGCTAGCTTAGCATTAGCATGCTATCTGTGCAGATGCTTGCAAAGAGCTGACGTTCTGTTAAAAGTATAATGAGGTTGTTTCTGTCCTGGATGCAGTTTGCACTTTACCATTTCAGTTTTGTGCAAAAAATTAAATAAATAAAAAAATACAAGTAATATTTATATCCATGCTGCACACTGTGTCACTATTTTCCTCCTCTGGCACACAAACTGAAATCAGCTGATTGCAGCGCAAGTGCAAGTAGAACTGATCAGCAGAACTGATAGGCAAGCAGACTAACAATTTCAAGTAATTGAACTGGGTTCCCAATTCCCATCCCTAGTCATGTCATGCTTTTGTTTATTTTAATAGTTTTTGATTCCTATGTTGACAAAAACAACAAGTTAACAGTTATGCTGAAATGGAGTAAAACTTTCACAAAGACTCTATTGACTGAAAAAAAGAAAAAAAAACTGTACTATGACTGACAGATCATGTCTAACAAGGAGCTTGATTTGCGATGATTGCAGTCCTTATTTTAGCTGAGCAACTCGTGGTCACGTATCATCCATACTGTTATTGAACCAGCCAATTAGTCTCGCTTGATGAGCTCAGACCGTTATCTGTTTAGCACTAGTTCACCATTTCCCAACTGACACCACTTTGCAGTTGGCTATAAGACAGCTGGGCTATGAGAAATAACATTACTGCAGTTGCTCTAAGTTCTGCATTCTGAGCAAATGAACAAGGGCTTAAGCTTTAATGCATGGGTTTTATTTCCAGGCAGTAAAATAAAAAGGTTCTGGACAGCAGCTTCTCTGCATTGGCTTTATGCTGGCTCATTCTGAAATGGGCTCTTCAGCCTGTTTGCCACCCCACTCTGGTGTATGTGCTTCATTAAACTAAGGTTAAACATAAAAAAAAGTTGCCATCATTAGATAAGATGTTTGCTCACAGGTTATGTTGCTCAGTCTTGTCTCTTTGCTTACTCTTAGCTTGCTTATAAAAGCAATGCTAAATCCACTGAGTAACCCATCATATTAGAAGATTCTTTATATAACCCTGATTTATGTTGAAAACTATTAGTTGAAAATCTTTTTTAGTATTGTTTTTTTCCACAGTATGCACTCCAGTTTCTTTTGCAGTGTATTTTGTTTTAATGTAGTAATACATGAGAACAAAACAAATTGTTGTGTAACATTCAGTCTCTCTTGGATTCATTTGAGCAGAGATGTAGTGACTTTCAGTAGCCTGTTATTTGATTGAAATTTTAAATGATTGTCATCTAAGTGATATTATCCATGTTGAAATTAAAAACTGCTTGAGAAGAATGGAAGAAGAAAGTACGCAGACCAGACAAAATGTAAGTAAACTGAATTGTAGAGCATAGACAGTAGATTTGAAGAAAGTTCAAATTTCAACACCTGGAGCTAAGGGGCAAAACAATCGCATGAGTGCTGCTGTTTGACTGAGGAAGAATAAAGTAGTCGTGGTAAGCCAATCACGTGACCACTTCAAGATTACAAACAAGGTGATATATACCAGTTTTTAAATTGTGTTACTAGGCCACGTAAAACCAGAGTCATGATAAACACTATATACGAGCGTTTTTTTCCTCAATAGTTTCGTCACGTGTACTGTCTAAGAACAGCGCTAGCAAGCACTCTCTGCTTATGACAAAAAAAACAAGAAACAAAACAAAACAAAAAATAGCCCTGTCGCATTGGTGGAAAAATGCACCATGTCGACCAATCAAAAAAAAAAAAAAAAAAGATATGGCAACATGACATTTGGTTGTTTAGGGAGACGGGGAAGTTTTAGGCGGGAAGGCGAGAGAGAGACAGAGAGAGAGAAAGACAGCAGAAAAAGAGAGAGAGAGAGAGGGCGAGTTTTGAGATGTGAGAGATTTGTGACGTTTAGCGTGTTTGGAGTGTGTAGTTAATGTGTTGTCTTGTGTAGTTAGTGTGTAGTGTTATGGATAGTTTTGTGTTGTGTGTCAGAACAATGAGGCGACTGCAGTCTCCAGGTAGAAAACAGGATGAGTGATACACCTGCTGCTGTCAGACCTGCAGGTATCAGGCTGTCGTGTTCTCTTTTATAGTGGACAGAAATTATTTTTTTGGAGTGGCACAAATAATTTGTGTGGCATCTTATTGAACGCAGAACACCTGATTGTTATGTAAATAGTTTGAAATGGTTACAAAAAAGGTAAATGGATGCAAGTAACTTTGTTGTTTGCAAAACTTGTGCATAGGATTTTAAAATTGACAGTTTATATTTACATTTAAAGTTATGAAATATGATTTAACCCTTAAGAGCCCAGACCTATTTCTACTTTCATGAAAATTACGGGGGTCTTATATCAAATGAATCATATATAACCAAGTCTCTAAGTGTAAAGAGGCAGTGACACCAGTGTCACTGTGGGTCCTTAAGGGTTAATAAACATGTTTGTGGTTGTTACAGTAAAAAATACAGCCCCTTTGGTGAAGTGCTTTAGTGATTATCTTTCCTGTTATACAGCAGGTTAATGAATTACAAGGTTACTGAAATGGGTGTTAAGGGCAGATATTTGAAATTCAAGAATGCTACAAAAAACTGTCCATGATTTTTACTACTTTAGAATTTGACAGTTGTAATTACAAAAGTTAGAGGCTTAGTTCTATGATGGAGCTGCTATAATGGCAGCAGTACTTAATGGAGTACAAGCTGGCATAAAAGAATCTATCCCCCACACACATTTAATCGTGTGGTATCCTAGGGACCATCAAAAATTAAACACTAAGATTTTTTTTTCCAAAAAGGATTGTCTGTGTTTTTATTTATTCTCACAAACGAAGCAAATTACTGGATAAAATTTGCAAGAGCATCTCAAGTAAGGTGGAACCTCAATTCAAGGTTGATGTGTACCATCCAGAAGAAGCTCACAGAGCTTTTCCAAAATATACTTGATCATGGCAACGATTTTGACTGTAAAACCACACATTGTGCTTTAAGACGCTTGCGATGCCTTGTCTTGTTTTTCTTTTGACTTGGTGCAATTGCTACTTTTTCAGTAGTGCACTACAGCATAGAATAGTGTCCAAAAAAATAAATATGTAATAGTAAATGGTCGATGGTGCTGTAAATTTCTTGAATATGGTCTGTTCTCATATTAAGAAGAGATTTTGTGGCAGAATGCATTTATAAATAAAAGTGTCATTTCTGATTACATTCTTCTTTTAACATTGTTTTTTAAACGTATGGCCATGAACCAGGGTTTGTTTGCTTTTTGAATTTCACAGCATAAATATGTTTAATTACATTTTGAGTCCAGAGTACTTTATTGGCATGGCATTTTCAAGAACTGACTGACTACATATACACCCTTCAGATTTACACATTTCTCTAACATGCTCCTGTCACTCTTTAGATCTCATCTCTTTATTTTTTTGTATAGTTTTAGTGCGTCAAATGGCAAATTCTTCATCTTTACATACTCATTTTTACACAATAGCCTTTCACACCATTTGACTAAAGTCCTTGAGTCTTCTGCTTTCTTATTTTTCCTCTGATTTTCCTGTAAGATGGATTAAGAAAGATAGGGGTTGTGGATCAAGCTGTACCACCATATTGCTTCTGTGCTTAATAAAACCACAATACCACCCACAACTGAATTGTGCTTCTAAAATCACAGAGCACACTGTAAGAATTGGCCCTTTCTTTGTTCCTCTTTTAAAGGTTTTGATTACATACTCAAATTGTGTGTGAAATACTAAATGAATGCTGCACATATTGCCACAGTAACAGTGTAACACGTACATTTTTGTTTGTTTGTTTTGTCTTTTGCTCACTTCAAATTGTGAGGCACAGTTCAAGTAGAGAAATTAACTCATTGAAAAAGCCAATCTAATATGCGCTTCTTTTCTGTTCAAATTTAAAGGAACAGCTAACACATCTTTAGGGCTCCACTTAGGTATTCTTGTTAAGAATAAAATGGTTTTGAAATACAGTGCTGTGCAAAGGTTTTGAGCCACCCCTGAATTATTATTTTTTTCCTTCCAAGGAGCCAGACTTTCTTGTAAATGTTTTACAGTAGTCTTGAGGAGTAGTTCTCCAGTAGTTGTCTTTGGACGTTGGCTCAATTGTCACTTATTTTTAGTGCAGTCCTTATTCCTGAACCTTTTCAGAGGGTTATGTATAATAAAATCATATTTATAAAGGTCAGTTTTATAATAAACTCTGGTAATAACACATTTAAATATTACAAAGTTAAAGGTCATAAAATGAAATCTTATGAAATTGTTTGCAATGTGTTAGTTTTTCCCCTTGGTTTCTCTTTTTGAGGATATTTCAATGTGTCTTTGGTCTCGAACAAACTGTTATTTCTTGTCATCCCCCCCCCCCAAAAAAAATGTATTGCTGGCTAGTAATATATCACAATTTAAAAGTTTACCATGTGCAACCATAAATAATTTGGCCTACAACGCTGCCTTGTATTTGTCTGTATATGATCAACTATGTGTGTGAAGGAAAATAATGTGATTCTAGTAAGATATTCAGTTCAATTCATTCTTATTTATATATTCATTCAATGCTGTCTGGAAAGCATCTGATTACCAACTTCTTAATTTTTCAGTGTGATAATGATCCCTAACACCATTGAAAACACATATTCTAACACCTTAGTGAAATCCTGGGAGCTGGGACTTCAACATTACTGAAGCTGTGTGGAATCATGGATAATTGAACAAAAGGTGCAAAGATCCAAAGGAGAGCTTTGCAGCATTCTTCAGGAAGCCTGGAGAACTATTTCTGGTGACTATTTACTAGGGGTGCAACGATACTCATATCGATATTAAACCGTTCGATACCGTGCTTTCGGTTCGGTACGCATATGTATCGAACAATACAAAATTTTTAAGTTATTTTATCAACTTTCCTTCTGACGATGTGCCGTGTTGTGGCTTTAACGTCATTTCAACGAGATTAACGCTGACAGCACTAGTGGGAACACAACGAATAGGACTGCACATTTACGCCGACATCATCATAGTGCAAAGACAAGTGGAAGCAGACAAAAACAACAAGCATGCATGCTACAAACTTTACCTGAGTCATTTAGACAGCCGTTAGCACATGATTCTCCTTATGGGGACCTGATATGTTTAATATGCTGCTGAGAATATAGCCCAGAAGAAGCGTATAGTATAGCTTTTATTTTGGAAAGAGCCATTTCTCTATAATAAACTCTCTTTTCCAAAGATGAGTGATTGCTCAATCAGATATATTTATTTTTTTTATTACTTTGTTGTTTCAGCAACATTAAATTCAAAAACGGTACTTTTGAGTTAAAATATATATTTATAATTTTAATAAATGACAAATGAAAAAAGCATGAACATTTTTTTTTGTATCGAAAAAATATCGAACCGTGACACCAAAGTATCGAACCCAACCGAACCGTGAATTTTGTGTATCGTTGCACCCCTACTATTTACAGAAATTACAAGAAATCTTTTCTAAGAGTTCAGGCTGTATTGAAGAATAAAGGTGGTCAAACTAAATAATTCAATTCAGTTTTATACATATAGTGACGAATCAGCACAACAGTCACCTCAAGGTGCTTTAGATTGTAAACTAAAAACCCTACAAAAAGAGGGAGAAACCCAAACAATCAAATCACCCCATTTGAGCAAGCAATTAGCCACACTGGAAACGAAAAACTCCCTTTCAACATGAAGAAACCTCCAGCAGAACCAGGCTCAGGGACCTTCAAACTTGTTAGGATTGTGCAAACTCTGTTTTGCCCTATATGCTGTATTTCCACGTGTGTTTGCAATTGTTTTAATAAACTGCTGCACATATTTACAATTTTCCTAGAAAACTATAAAGAAATGAGGGTGTCTCAAGACTTTTGCAAAGAACTACAATTTTTTGCAGTGCACTAAAATTCATTTAGATTTGGTCCCTTCCAGAAAATATAACTTTAACAATATAATAAAGTTCCTCTTAATGATTAACTCTTCACTCAAAGTAACATTTGTGTCCTTCTCGATGGTATAAAGTCAGGTAAGCTAAGCAGTGTGTGTTCATTCTAATAGTCCTGTAGAGAAGTTGTATGATTGACCTACCTTTTCCTCATCATGGAATTCCACTAACTTTTAATAATTTCAGTTAATATTGACTTTGCTCAGGTTTAAAACTGACATTAACTCACATTAGACTTGAGATGCTTTCCCAGTAACATAAGGTTTTAGTTTTTTTCTGACTGCCTGACCTTCTTCATAACTTTTTCTTTCTCAGTTTCTTTTTCTTTATTACATTCTCTTTCTCTCCCTCTGTCATCGTTACTTGTTACTTGGCCAAGTTATTTATTTATTTTTTTCATTTTTCCCTCATACCTTGTTTTCATCCTGTTTTTTTTTTTTTCATTTATTTTCTGATCCTCCTTCCATCCACCTGGATTTATTGCTGGAAGTAGTATAGTGACCATATGCTCCTTGATTCTTGCACTGACTCGCTATTGTCAGGCTCACCCCTTGCCCTGTGTCTCCATCCCGAGTTTTTATTTTTTTATTAGGATGTCTTTATAACAAAATCAAACTGCACCATTGCTCCATGAAAACCAATTGATGCTCTATATTTGAAAAGGTGGGGGAAATGAAAAATAAGGGTAGAGGACAGGATGAATATAGATCAAATACAGTCACGTAATGTTTTATGTATTTGACATATTTTTTAAAAAAAACACACACACAAAAAACAAACAAACAATTGTAGTCCTTAGGTAAATTAGTTAAAAACAGCGCGCATGACGTAGCGTAGGGCTGTTCGATATAACGATATATATTGGATGACGATATAAAAACGTCTATAGTTTCATTTTACGCTATCGTTTGTTTCGTGGTGTCGCAAAATAAACTGTTTACGGCAATATTTTTTCATAATTTTGACTGTCACTGCAGTGGCTATATTCATTTCTTAAAATTCTCTCTTTCTCTTATATCTAATATAACCACACTATGGACGGACAAGCACCTGTTATGCGTTGTGGTTAGCAACAACGACGGTAACAGCATCGCGTTTCCGCTTGTTTATGTTCCACATAAACCTTTCACAATAAAGCTCAAGATCCTGTTGAGACTTTTCAAAATAAACTGAATCACGCGAAAGAGCAGATTATTTACGGATGAGAAGTAAAAAAGAGCCGCTAGGTGCTAAAAAATAAACTGAGCTGCACGAGATTCACAGAATTTACAGAAAATGTTACATTTTTGTGATTTATATCGTTATCGGGACGATTCTTATATTGACATATGAGATTTTGGTCATATTTGGTCACGCACAGCCCTAACGTAGCGCGCACATGTTATTATTTAATGAAAATTAAACCAAAATGAAGACGCAGTGTGCTTAAAAACAAATTACGCACCATCTTTCAAAACCTTGAAGAACCACTCTACACAGAAATAACATAGAAGTAATTATTTTGCATGTGGTAATCAGTCTGTCACATCATTGTAGAGGATTTTGACAGTCTTCTTTACACTGTTGCTTTATTTATTTGAGATTTGTGCTTATTTGTTTAGTCACAGATGTCTTAAGATCCTATACAGCAATTCAATCAGTTTTTTTTCCCCCAGCCATCAGATTTGCTATTGGGCTTGAGACCATTATCCTGTTATGTGATCCATTTTTAGCCAAGCTTAAACAGTTGTACAAATGGCCTCATATTTCACTGTGGAATACTTTGGTATACATGCAAGATGCCCAGTGTTGCAAAAAAAGCCAACCCCTTCACCACTCTGTTCCCCTGTTGGTATGAGGTGTTTGCGTTGATTTGTTGTGTTTGGTTTGTACCAAACATGGCACAGTGCATAGCCAAACATTTAAACTCTTTTTTTTTTTTTTTTTTTTTTTTTTTTTTGTATAAAAGATATTATTCCAGAAGATTAATTCTTTCTTCAGATGTGACTTGTAAAGCTGCTCTGTCCTGATATGTGCTTTTTTAGAGAGAAGCGTTTTTTTTTTTCTCCTTGACCATTCCATGGTCAAACCTTGGGGTTAATTATTTTAACTATTTTGAATATTTTTCAAATTCATTTGGAAAATAATCTTTTTCACAACACAATGATTCTCTTCAAATTGTTTGGACACAGCCCTAGAAGTCTTTCCAGATCAATAAGCAGCAACAACTGCTTCTCAAACATCGATATTGATGTATTTCCTCTTTAGCATTGTTTGAGACACAGCTGAATATAGGTATAGCTTTTTATAGGTGATGGTCACATTTGCTGATGATTAGTTAATCAAGTGCATTTGATAATCAGCACCTGGCTGCTACTTACCCTCTTAATTCTTATGGAAGTAGTAAGGGTGTACTCTGTTTTTGACACACTGCTTCTTCATTTTTGTTAAATAAAAAATGACACGGTGTGAGATATTGTGTTTTGTAGTTAATCTGGAGTTGTATTTATACATGTACAAACTAAACAGATAATCTCTGGCTTCTGTTTCTTTTCTTTGCCTGATAAATTTAACTAGGAAAAAATACCATGAAATGGTAAATAAACACCTTGAAATGTCTTTTAACGAAAATCAGCAAACAAAAAAAAGAGAAAAACCCTACCAACCATAGATTGTTGGTAGGCCTATACTTATATATGTTAGATTGCAAGAAACAAGATGTGTTTGCATGGTTAGATTACTTACACTGATACACTTCTACTCTATAAAAGGCTTACTTGTTTTTGAATCTGCCAATTTGCTTTGGTCTGGTAAGATCACTTTGGTTATTATTAAATCAGTCTGGCTCCCCCTGTGTTCATAAATTTGCGCTATTAGATAATTAGATCCTCTCAGAACTTTTCACTTCCAAACAGACTCATTTCTGATTGTGGCTTTTGCTAATTTGCCGTGCTTGGTAAATATGGCCCAAAGAGTGACTCGTTTGAAAAATAAGTGATGTCAAATTGAATTCAAATAGGAAATAAACCGTTTTACATAAACAGTTTTACCCAGAGCTCTAAACACTGGTCTTAATGAAGCCGTTTCATAATATAATCATTTACCCTTTGAGCATTCAGTCTAGTCATTCGCATAATGCATGTTGTTTTATTAGTTTCATATTCTTCACATTTGGCCTATATCTCTTCTTAATGGGCATTTAAACTGTCAAAAAAAAGTTAAAAAGTTCAGTTGAAACTTTGCAGACAGTCTAAACTAACAAACACAAAAGACTTAGGCACCCTATGGGGGGGAAAAGACAGAAGATTTAAAATGTCAAACCATTTGCCTTAGAGGTTTGGAAAAAAACTGTAATCTGTAAGGAAAAAAATAGGCAAACGTTTAGATATTCTATAAGCATCGCTGACAGAGACAACCTTTGGCACTAATAGGAGAAAAGATATAAAGTAAAATTAAATCACCGGAGGGTGACAGATTGACAAAGGGTACAGAAAAATGCATTTATTTCAAATAATTGTTATTAGGCAGATAAGCTGACAAATCCCTACCCAAACATGTCTAGTGACAAGTCATGATATTTTTGGGAAGCACAGATTATGGGCTGACAAGTGTGGAGTCGGCAAAATGAAAGCTTGTTTTATTCAGTGGAGGTGAGAGAGAGGAACAATAACTGACTTGCACAGATATGCTGCCAATATGTCTGATGTTATATGTGATAGCATCTTAACACCTTATCTGTTCTCTACCTTTTAAAAATCCTGAAAACATGTTCACAGAATTTCCCTGATTACCTGTGTGTGTGTGTGTGTGTGTGTGTGTGTGTGTGTGTGTGTGTGTGTGTGTGTGTGTGTGTGTGTGTGTGAGAGAGAGAGAGAGGGTGAGATCTGCTTGAAAATGGACAAATTGATGCAAAACAAATGTTTGCATTATTTTTAGTCTGGGGAAAAGTGTTTCTTATTATGGCTTTGTGCTCACTTGTCCATATTAATAATTGTTCTCTGTTATGTTGTCTTGTTCTCTCTTTTAAATGTTATTTTATATGTTCTTTCCTTTTTTATCCCCTTAATTAGTACCCATTGCCATATGCAGGATTCTTTTTTATTTTCTATCCCACCACTAAATTAATTTATACACCCTGATTTCTTTAACCTCTTGCTAACATCCTTCCTATATTTTTTCATTATATCTTATTCAATATAAATAAATCAAAAGAAAAGAACCACTGAGTATTATTTTTTTCCTTCCTTCCTCAATTCCTGTGTCCTCCTGAGCTTTTATAGTGCATCAGTATATGAGTATCCTTTATGTATCTTTACTTTAACACAACACAGAAAGGTCATCATAAGGACACTATGATTACAAGAAACTGACCAAGAATAAGTCTTTGTTGGGATTTACAAAAGCAACATGATTCTGATGATGAGAGAGGAAGAGCGAGTCTTTGTTCCTTTATTATATGAAGTCAATTTCTAGTAATCCCCCTTTCAATGGGAGAACTGAAGCAAACTGTTTGGAGGCTGATGACCAAAGCAGAAACCCATTCACTCACAATAGCCCTTGGTTAAGACTGCCTGGAGCAAGGGATTGAGAGAAACAAACACTGTTAGCTTTTTATGTTGAATATTCACAGATCAAACCCCTGGCTGTTTGCAAACGAGGTATATAAAGATAGAGGTTTTAAGAGTAATGCCGATGTGAAACACACATATACAAACATATGTAGGAAAATTTAAAACCATTTCTTTCAACACCACCCCTTCCCGTGCATGTGCCCTTGTTATGGCACCATCATTGAAGAGTGTTACAAATTGTACTCTCTACATTTCTTCAAAGGAACTTCTCAGTTGGCCTTTGAAGACAGAAACATAAAGACAGGACAATTTGTTTCTCTGTGCAGGCTTTTTCGAAATGATAAAAAAAAAAAAATTGCATGTGCATTTTATCTTTATCTATCTTTATCTGAAAATAAAAATGAGAATTTCAAGTGGCACAATAGAGATTTAAACTAATCTTTGGCTTTTCTAAAGTAGAAACTACATTTTCTTTTCAACTGAGAGGTGAAGGACTTTTATTAAGAAAACAATACAAAAATAAAACTCGTAGCAGCCATGACTGAACTAGTCAAATCAGTCTTTAAAATGTTCCTCGAAAATCTTTCTCACATCATTCTTCTTCACAGAAAACCTTTGCTGCATTTTTTATTTTGGGTGGGAACTTTAACCTCTGTCAAACAAAGTGATGCAAAAGTGTTATCAGCTGCAAAGTTGACCATACATATCAGCTTTTGATTCAACACCACATAGCTGACAGTCTAATTTATAACTAGCTTTCTTAATTCACAAACTGGTCCTTTGTTTCACTTACTGATATATTTTCTAACAGTTTTATGGCTGGCAGAGTAAGTGTATGGTTGTGCAACTAGATGACTAAGAAACTAACTGGCCTCTTTCATGCCCCATTTAACCTCTTTCTACATGGTCATTGCTGGATGAATCAGTCGCCTTATATGTCATGCATCATACTCCTGGCTGTCTAATCACATCTCTTCAAATTATCTTCCTGTGCTGTTGGGATGCACTGCTAGTAAGATCTTTGTGGGTTTGTTGTAAAGTAACTTTGGTTGTATTTATTTTACAAGTCAAGACACTCAGTTATTAGCACTGTAGTGGCTTTGTGGTGAAAGCAATGTGAAATGACAGTGAGGTGTTTGACAAGAGGATAAAACAATTCAGGAAACAAGAAAAGCAGGGGCAAAGAATGAACTGGAGATTAAGTAAGAAATAGATATGATGAGACAAGAGAGTGAGAGCAAAATGAAAAATTGTTGAAAATAGAAAAGATTTAGTTCTAGGTTCACTTCTAGTGTTACAATTTGCTCCATACCCTATAAACTATAGTTTTTTGTGTGTGTCTGTGTTACAGAGAGGTTAAGGGATTCATATTTAGTAATACAAAAGGAGATGGATAAAACAGGATATCTGTAGACCATTTGTGCGTTTTACTCACTGGATAACACGCACACATGCACGCTTGGTTAAGATTCATTTCCATGCCCTGTGTGAGGAAAAAATAAATTTTTTGTTATCGCCTTGATAGACCAAATACATCACGCCAAAGTGTGTGTTGTGACCCTCATATAACAACTAGTGCTTTGGTGACACATGTGATTCTTATATTTAACATTTTGTATTGCCCAAAGTTAAGTTTCAAAAAGCAAAGAAAGCACTACAATGTGTTACTTTTCACATACGTTTCTTTTTTGCATCACTCAACTTGTTTATGACTCTCTTATGTTCACCTGTTTATGCTTCATTTTCTATTGTTACCAAGGGTCCTTTGAAGTTTCCCAACATTGTTTTTTTATTTTGTTTTTCACAAAGTGCTGTATCCTCGACATAGGATAGATGTTTTTTACTTTTTTACTTTGCAGTGTGTATGGTTTCATTTCATTTTGTGTTCCTTCATATGTACCAGTTATAGTCATCTGAAGGCATCTTTATAAAAAAAAAAAAAAAAAAAGGAAAAGCAAAGCCAAAATTAAAGTCTTTTTGTTCTATGTTCAATTATTCAGTGCTAGAAGAAGAAAATGCTACATTTCAAAATGATGAATGTTAGACGGTTCAAGAACAGTATTCAGTTTACTGTATGCCTGCGATATGCATTTTAGGTAGAATTCATTGGAATGTTGTGGGCTTCTATTTTTATATAACCCCCTGTGCCCAGCCTATAGCGTTGTTTGTGGATATTTTGATTTGGATCCAGGTGACTGACTTGAGTTTTACCCCTGATACTGCTGGATAAACAGAAACTCACTCAGGAACGAGGTCACACAAAGCTCATGTTTTCACTCGCGAGAGGGAAGCAGTTGTTTCCAACCCACTTCAACTTTCGTCCCCGTGCAGGCTGCTTTTATTCCTTACACACATGAATATGCATAGTCTCATTAATATGTGACATCTTACACAGGCATATATGTGAACAAAGAACACTGTCTCTGTGTGTGTCTGTGTGTGTGTGTGTGTATGTTTGTGTCAAGATGTGGCCCTGTGAACGCCTCCTTAAAAAGCCGGTGACAGGAGTCCAGTGGTCCACCTAAACAAAGGGCTCTTACACTTAAGCAGGTACAGAGTAGGTGTTCTCCCATAGTATAAATCAGAAAGAGAAGGTACGACCTCTCTCATGACCTTAGGATGTGTGTGTATGTCAGAGTGCTCTGGAACGCACAGAGTCTTCGCAGACTACTAAGGATCAGACATCCTATCAATATGCAATTGATTATATACCTCTAAATATTATTGATTATATGTTCCTAAGTACAAATGACAATCATGAAATATCACTCCAACACTTGGCTATTAGGAACATTTCATTTCTTTGCCCCATTATCATACCACAGCATAGTGGTATGCTGTTGTCATCATCTGTCTTTGAAGAGTCATCCTATCTGACCTTACGCGTCATACACAATGACTAAATTTGACATTTAATGACAGTCTTTTGCACTGTCAAAAAAAATGTTCACTTTCAAACACAGTCACAAAGAAAATAACCAGGAACGTTGGAGTGCAGTTATTCGCATATATAGCTTAATAAGTCTCTTATTTGCCCACGCAATTATTTTACTTGATTGAATTTTAACTGTGAGACTGGACAAGTTGAGAAATGCTTTCAAGCTAAATTAAACTACTTTAAATTGCTAGTTTAGTAGAGCTGTAAAACATTAATACTGGTAGCAGTGCAGCTGTAAAATAATTTTAGTAAGGCTAATCATACATGCCATAGGACCCATAATTTCACTCTCAAAATGGTGTGATAATGTAATTATGCAGTTTTATGCCAATTAGTTGTCAGAAAATAATGTAGTACAGTGCAAAATCTAAATTTAAATATAAATGTATGTTTTGTGGCTTGCTTTTATATTGTCTCAATAACTTTTGTGTTTCCTTGCTGATTCAGCCCCTCATTTTAGACCTCCATACAGCAGCTCATACCTGAAAATTGGCACAAGTAAAAGTGTTTTTTTTGTAGTTGTTTTGGTTTTTTTAAACTAGCTACTCTGTAATGGTCCTGAAAAATAGTGTGCAATCTTATCTATACTCACATAGTACTTCTGAATCTTTTCAGCAGTAGTGTGTGTGTGTGTGTGTGTGTGTGTGTGCGCTAGTGCATGCGTGCAACAAAAGTTAGACAGTGCATCATTACTGCAGTATGATTGGCATCCAGGACTGACAGTTCTCCTTTTGGGGGTGAATGCACACGGGCAGCAACAAGGTACATAAATCAAAGGCAGAAAAGCAGAGGTGTATAGAAACCACTTTGTACCTCATGTGGACATTCACACTATTGTGTATAGATTTGTGTTTTTGTGTAGTACTTATTGTTGCCTTTTCGTGTTCCCTTGGGAATCTCCTTCCTCATTATACATGGCCCTCCTGGGCCATGTATATATAGGAGTGTGTGTGTGTGTTGTCTAAAACACACAAGCAATACTGCAGAAACACATGTCAGCAGCTGTGTGTATTGCCTATTTCTGCCTCACTGTCTTCCTCTTCCTCCTTTTAGTTTTTGTTTGTCTCTGTCAATCTTGTCCCCAGGCAGTTTACTGGAGAGATTTAGACAACAGCTCTGCTTTCTTCAGCCAAGTCTATGACCTGGTGTGTGTGTGTGTGTGTGTGTGTGTGTGTGTGTGTGTGTGTGTGTGTGTGTGTGTGTGTGTGTGTGTGTGTGTGTGTGTGTGTGTGTGTGTGTGTGTGTGTGTGTGTGTGTGTGTGTGTGTGTGTGTGTGTGTGTGTGTGTGTGTACATGTAAGAGTGAGCAAAAGAGATTTTGTGCCCAATTAGTAGCTGGAGTGAAGTGCAATGCTAAATTATTTAGTTACTGTCTACTTGATCCAATGCTACCAAATTTGGGGAGAGAGTAATGGAGACAGTAAGATGAAAAGTTAATCTACATATGTAATATGTGATGACAGAATGCTTGCCGCTGATCTCTGCCATGCTTCAACCCTGAATTAAATGTCCCTCTGCCAATACCAGAGATGCGTGCATATGATGGCTTCTAAAAACTGACAGTGAGAATTAGAAAGCATGATCATGAACTAGGCTTGGGCAATTGGACGAATATATCGACTATCGACGATAGGCTGAGCCCATCATCAATTGTTTTTACAGGGATGATTTATTTATTTATTTGCCCCTGAGTAAGTTTGCTAATAACGATGGAGCTAATAGAAGCATCAACAGAAAAAAATTAATAAATAATAGCGCTGTTTTAACAGCACCCTCTTTCATCTGCGAGCAAATGCACCCTACTCAGAGTGCACCCAAATGCTTGTTGATGGAGCTGCAGAAGGTGGTGATAGCCGCATACTCAGCCGGATGGTGGACACGTACATGCTCATGTAAGTTAGTCGTGTTTGAGTACTTTGCTCGCACTATACGTCTGCACAAGCGGCACACCTCTTTGCCTCTTTCCTCTCTACCTCTTTCATCTGGTTTAAAGCCAAAGAAATCTCACATTGGCAACTTGATATTTTTTTAGTGCTGTCATCGTCAATGCGCCGTCATCACGACTAACGCGATTACCAATGAACCCATCTGGAGCACAGACTGAGTCGAAATCCCTGAAATGTCCCTGTCAACGCATTTCGGGCAGTTTGTCCAAAGTTTGTTCATTCTGCACTACAGATGGGTTGAGCACGTAAAAAATTTAAATTGTGTTAATTGTGATGACCACGTTAACGCTGCATTACCGCTGACAGCCCTAATTGTGGGGGGGAAATTAGTTTGTACCCTATTAATATTTATAGGCCAGTAGTCAAACCTATTTTTTATTTAAGTCTTCTACCACCACTGAGTCACCCTTGGACTTTCAGTCAGAGTATACATGCTTCACATGAGGAGAAAAGGCTGGAAGAAACATTGCCGTTTTTTAAGATAAAATGTAAGGAAGCAGGATCATACATACTAGTCTTATTTCCCTGAATTGTTACTTAACTATGATTGCATTGTTCTTCTTTTTCCTATAAAATCCTAATGGGATGTATTATTTCCACCTCTTTCTTTTTCTGGGTGTTCAGAACCTGCTGTCAGAGAAAGTTGACCAGATGATGGAGTGGTCTTCTCGGCGTTCGGTTATCCGGATGAATGGGGACAAGTTCCGTCGTTTTGTCAAGGCCCCACCCAGAAACTACTCTGTCATCGTCATGTTCACTGCCCTACAGCCTCAAAGGCAATGTTCTGTCTGCAGGTATATACACGTACACGCGCAGTACACCTACTGTAGGACACAATGTGCCATAGCTCTTACTGTAACAGCTATTCCTTTGTCCTTCCCGCTATTGCCCAAGATGTCATGGCCTCCTGTGAGTTTTCTCGCTACAGTGAAAAAGTCCTTTCAACTCATGTTCTTTTCTTCTGTACTACCAAAAGGAAATGAATACTGTCCACAGAACAAGTCCCATAGCCACTTATATACTAGAAGCATTAAATGCACAGGGAGATTTAAAAAAATAACAACAACAACAACAACAACAGACATAACACCAACTGCAATCTTAAATTGTAATTACTACTTAAAAAATCCAACCTGTATCACATTTGCAGCAGAATCAGGTACAACACAGCAAGGTCAAGTACCTGTATAACAAATTGGATTACTCTCTCTAAGATTACTGTCTCTCTAATCTAATCTGAGGTTCTTCAACAGTTTTTTTTTTTTCTTGTCTTGTCCATGATGGTGGAGAGGTTGGAATGGAAGAAATTGATTCTGTGGAAAGCTATGTTTTATACGCATAATGAGTAGGGATGGGTATCGTTTAGGTTTTATCCGATACCAGTACCAAACCGGTACTTTTGAAACGGTGCTGGTGCTTAAATGGTGGACTAACCGGTGCTTAAAGAATGGAGAACACACACTTTGTCCAAAAACCTCTTATGTTTAGCTGTTTGTTTGTTTGTTTTTTTGTAAAAAGATAACAATGTTAGCCTTTTCTGTATACCATATGTGTACCATATATGGTATCACTCTTGGCTGGAAGCAGTGCTTAATCAATGGAAAAAACACCAATTTTGTCCAAAAACCTCTCATGTTTAGCTGCTGCCCACTTTTCTTTGGTCATTTTAGGCTTTTTGGCCAGGGTGACGGGAGTATCTGTCATCAAACAAGAAGACAGCCGCATGTAACTACGAAGGTGTTTGCTAGTTCACCTTACATGCATTAATTTAATAACGTGGTTAGCTTACACACGAACAACATTAAGCTACTCACGCAGAGAAGAACGGCTGCTGCTGCCATCATCATCCGTCATCATTTCTGCTACACTGGCAGGGCTAGGGGCCAGGACTCTCCTCTTCGGGTTCTTGGGGGATGTTGCTCCGGGTCAGATAACAGGCATCACACCCGCAGTAAATGTGCACGGTGTGAGGTCTCGCAGCAAGCTATCAAATACGGCGCATTTCTCGGCTTTTAACAAAATTCTATACGTCGCCAGGTGTTTCATCAGATTCGAGGTGTTACCTCATTTGCACAGTGTCACCTTAAAGTACTTGTTGCAGGCTGCTGAGTTTGCATCTTTTGCTGTGAAGTACAGCCAGGCTTTTGACCGCTTCGCCTTGGGCATTTTTAATCTGTAGCTCTGCTCTAAAAGAACGTACGTACCTGGGCCCGCCTACTACGCTTGCAATGGTAAAATGATTGGCTAGAATCCAAAGTGTATAACATCTCAGGGAAAAAAAAAAGCACCAAAATAAAGCACCGAAATGTGCGCTGCTTTTCGGTCTGGTTACTACTGTTGATGTCAGAACCGTACACATCCCTAATAATGAGTTGAGATCAGGAGTGTCTGTAATTGATTGATTAAGAATTCTAGTTGGGTTGGATCAAATACTTATTTCACTCAATAAAAAAATATATATATTTATAACTTTTATGTCATATATTTTGCTTTTTTGTTTTCTTTGGGGGGCAGGTAGATATTATCTCTCTCCATCCGACTAAAACTACCATGAAAATTAGACACTGTTCATTTCTTTGCAAGTGAGAAAGATTTAAATTTAGCAGTGGCTGAAATAATTATTTCTCTCATTCTATTTTTAATGAAAATTTGTTCTTATGTGAATCTACAACTTTAACGCCCTGACAAGTGTTAAATTATATTTCAGCACCATGGACAGTTCTTATCGTGGCACTGGAGTTCATAATTGAGACTGCTCTAGAGCTGTCCATGGTTGTGAAAGCTTCTTGTCTGAGAACCCAAAATGTGGTTTTAGTGTTACGTGTGATACTGCAGTCTGCTGCATATTACTTATTTCTTGCTTGTGTGATGGTTTGTTGTGATGATGGTTTTTGATGGTATTTTTGTTTTTTCAGTCATACTAATTTATATTAAAAACAGTGGCTATTACAAATTATAGGAATTTCCAGTTTGAGAACTCAAATAGTGAATGCTTACACAAATAACAAGCTTAATCTGAAAATGTAGTAAAAGTTCCATACAAATTTAGTCTGTAACTGCTTCATTTTGTATGCTAAACCTAGCCAGCTCGCATGGTTGTGTCCAAAGGGGCATCCAGCCAGCTGATGAAATCATCACTGACCTTCTCTATCTTGACCTGGCTGGTTTCTTTAATCAGCCACTCTTCTACATCATCAGTCACTTGATTAGATAAGTTATTCATCAGCCATGTCAGTACCACACAGCAGGCAGGTAACTCAATAAATCGTTGCCAAACCAGATTCTGCAATTTACAGTTTAATACACACCACAAATACAAAGTCCTTTATTCAAAATATATAAATTCTAAATCCAAAAATTATGTTTGTTTGTATGTGTTTTTAATCTAACAACAAACTAGCAAACTTATATAATACTTACTATATAAAACTATATAAACTACTATATAAAACGTATACTGTATAATTAACAGATGTATACATTAATGTCACTTCTTTTGTCTTTTGTCTTCACCTTCTCTGTCTTTCCTTGCTCCAAGCATTCTCTTATTAACATTAGTGTGACATCATTAGAAAAAGAGAGCAAGGAGAGAGTGTAAGATGGATGTTAGATGGTGACCTGAGTGTCTGCTTTAAGAGGACTATCGGGCAGTGAAAACGATGGCTAATCACTGGAGTCCTCACTCCCACATCACTCTTAAGCTCTGTCCCAGTTTCATACTACATACTAATTTTAACTAGGCTTTTTAAGTTTTGGAACTTAAGTACGCAAAAGAATGATTGTTTTTGAGCATAGCACTGATGGCAAATGTTTTTGCACATGCTTGTGTTTATTGTGAATGTAATACTGTTGCATTTTACAATTGCAAATTAATATATATCTCTTCTGTCTGTCCTGTTTATTTTGTAGGCAGGCAAATGAGGAGTACCAGGTCCTGGCAAACTCATGGCGGTACTCATCTGCTTTCTCCAACAAGCTATTCTTCACGGTAGTGGACTATGATGAGGGAGCTGATGTTTTCCAGCAGGTAACCATTTTCAACTCGTTCGCTTAAACCCACTGCAGTCTTTAGATTGTCATACTCACTACCTAAAGTTGCACTAAAAATAATGATAATTTGATGTATGTTCATGCATCTGTTGGATTGAGGATAGAACTAGATTGTTTGTTAGTACTTGCTATTCCTCCACTGGTTCCTTCTTTGTTTTTGTTTTACCAGATATTTAAAACTCAGAAAAGAGGCGTCAAAAAATAGCTGTCATTTTTGTTTTTTGGGTTTTTTTTGTTTTGTTATTATAAGATACTTTTAGAACTTTCAATAGATGCATATTGATATAAAGCCTGTTTTTTAGTTCTTTTCTTTCTTTCATCATGATTTAGATAAACAATAATCCAGCAAAAAACATGTTAAGTGCTAAGATTTTTTTTGCTTTTACTTTTGTTTTTGTACTTTTCTGCTTACTATTTCTGTATATTTTTCTTTCTCTTTTATTGTTTTAATGGTTACTTCTTGTCCTCTGTCTTGTATTTTGTTGTTTAGTATTGAG
The DNA here is from genome assembly GCF_056152115.1 of Neolamprologus brichardi. Lineage (NCBI taxonomy): Eukaryota > Metazoa > Chordata > Actinopteri > Cichliformes > Cichlidae > Neolamprologus > Neolamprologus brichardi. The sequence goes on along the minus strand of NC_142109.1, from coordinate 24,604,105 downwards.
TTTTAGCATGGCGCAGGGTCCTGACCTGATTTTTGGACTTTCCTTAAAGTCCTTGAAGTTACATAGCATAACTGTAAAGACAGTCAAATTTGTTTGATCATTTTGGCAGTTGAAAGGTTTCACATAATAAAACATAACTGGTAACGCTTTTTCCTTGACAGTTCTCATAAATTTTAACAACAGTCTCAAATGTCTTGGGTGCAAAGTCTAGACAGGATTTGGAACTTTAACAAAAAGTTGAAATTTAAATGCAGTATTTACCTGACAGCAGCACTTTAGAATTTGGCTCCTGTGAAATGGTACTGATACAAAAGCAGAGTGAGTGTAGCTTTGCTGCCTGATGCTCTCTGGCAGTAAGGATATCTTCACTGAAAGTTTTGGCTAATATTTTGTTGTTTGTGTCACCTTAGTGATGACTCATTCATGAAACTGTTTGTGCTGGAAATGACAACATATGAATTTCATTTGCTGAACTTCATAACAAAATTTAAAGCTGAGGAAGTGAAAAATGCTACATCATCCCACATAATAGAAGTATGTGGAGGAAATGCCAGCAATGAAAACAAATTCAAGCCTATGCCACCTGTCTGCTAATATGTTATGATTTTAGGATAATATTTTGCCCTTGTGTATTTAATGATTCGTTAACTTAATATCGTCTTCATTGTGTGTTCTCTTTCTCTTAGTTGAACATGAACAGCGCCCCAACCTTTATGCATTTCCCAGCAAAGGGAAAGCCAAAAAGGGCTGATACATTTGATCTGCAAAGGATTGGCTTTGCCTCAGAACAGCTTGCCAAGTGGATTGCGGACCGCACAGATGTTCAGGTACTTTATAATCAAAACGTTTGTTCAGTTTTGTGCAGTTGCAGAAACATTCATGTGTTTGTGAGAAATGATGAAGAAACCTGTGTAGATACACCCGCAATAGTTTTTTGTAGATATGGTTAGAACTGTTGAAACCCCGTGTATTGCAGTTTATTGACCTTTTTGATAAATGGACTGGTTTATCAGTCTGTTTTGAGTTTATACTCAAAACACTTTCTGCTACAAGTCTCATTCACTCATAAATTCATACAACACTTTTCTATGTGACTAAGTGTTTTGTCTTCAGTGGATGCATCCCCGACAACGCTTTCCTTCAAATTGGCCATTACAGTGTAATGCTGAGGTGTTTTTGACCCAGGTTGTTTTTTCTCGCTCTCTCTTTGGTTTCCAATTCAACCTTCAGTTTTCAATTCCAGCAAAAAATATGCTTGTAACCTGCTTGCACAAGTTACTTATAATTTTTCCTTGACAGTTTCCTTGACTAGCAGATGGATATTCTAGAAGCCTACAGTAAAGTGCAAAAGTCTTGAATCTCCTTTCATTTCCTTATATTTTGTTAAGAAAATGGGAAATAGGAGTTTGATTGTAACATATGCAAACATAGATAGAGGTGAACTATGTAAGGCAAAAATTGAGTATGCAATTCTAATGAGCTTGAAAGTCATTATTTTATATGACTATCTCTATTCTTCAACACAACCTGGACTCTTAGGAAAGCTTCTTTGTAATTTCATTTCATTTCATTTCATTTATTTGTTCATTTCAGGCACAACAAAAATACATATATTGAATATAAAGTGCACAAAACAAAAAACAAAAATTACCTGAAAAGGAGTGGGACGAAGAAAACTTATTAAATCCCACCCCTATACTCACTCATCAACAAAAAACAATAAGCTTCCCACAGCTACGCCCATCGTTGCAACCAAACAAACCATCAACAGCCCCGGGCACATGCAAGCATCTCAACGGCAGCTCGCAACAACAAATAGAACCTTCATAACTGAATACAGAATATATATTAATTATAAATTGCGTTACCACAGGTAACAGGCAATAATAATTACATAGTGATAAACACACGTACATATACATACATACATATATATCTACACACACATGTACATACATACGCACACACTTTTTTTTTTTGAATCCATACCAGCAATGGTAAGAGAAGAGAATTTCTTTAAGGACTCTTTATAAATACTTCCTGCCTTCTCCATTTATAAATACTACTTTATAAATACGTCCAGACTTCTTAAAGGACATTCGAAGGTACTTTTTTGTTTGTTGGCTTCTTTTTGTTCCATTATCCGTCATGGTGATGATTTTCTTTAACTGCCAATAAAATAAAATTTGTTGGCAGTATGTTTGGCTCATTGTCATGCTGAAAAATAAGACAGTTGCTATAACATAGCAAAAATATAGTTGATACTTTTCCAGATGCATCTACACGGTGGATCAAACTCTAATGGTTCTTTTCCGTGTTCGTAATTAAATCGATTTTGACAAGGTCACCATCACAACTGAGTGAAATTCAGATTCATGCAAACCATGACAGATTATCCACAGTGTTTTGTCTATAGTGACTGTAGACACTCACTGTTGTACCTCTGGCCTGATGATCTCCTCTACACATGTTGATGACAATGAACCAATACTTTCATATTTGGAGTCATCGCTTCATAAGGCCTATTGTCAATCATTTTTTTCAATTTATTTCTTGTGTAATTTGACATACCTCAGTCTTTTCTCCCTGTTTCCCTTCCTTGCTTAAGAAAGGCTTCTTGTTGGCCACCTTTCGATTCAGGTTATTTCCTGTTTAGCAAACTTCAAAGGTCAGATGCATTTCTTAAGTCCTGTGTCTTTGCTGTTTGCTTTCCATCTTCTTATAAGGGCAGATATGCCAAGCTTTTAGTTAATAGCTTTGGGAATCACCTTGTTGTTGCAAAAATTTTATGCCTGCCATACTTTATCTTTTACATTTTTCTTACATTCAACTACATAAACAGAAACAAATTATGTATTTTTGTGACAACTGCTAGTAACAAAGCTGTTTATGTGTAGACACGAGACTGGTTCATCCCTTGACCTAGCTATATTTTTTTTTTGCTTTAATAATTCATACATCAGTGTCCTTTGACTTTGACATTTCGTGTCATGTGTGTACTGTATTCTGGAAATGAAAGTTGAATGAATACAACAATAAGTTATTCTGGCTTTTTCTTCAACCTTTCATCAAGATTCTAGTGTGGGTGTAGTAGAACCATGTTAAAATAAACAGAAAAAAATGTTTTTACCTCTTTATACATACATAGTCAAGCATTTGCAGCCTGGTACATGGCAAATTTGTAGGGCAAACTTTTAATAGCTGTAGAGTGTCAACACATTCTCATTTGCAATATAATAATTTCAAGCCAGTTCAATTGTATTTATATAACACCAAATCACAACACCAATCACCTCAAATAAAATTGTCGCTAGTTACACATTTATCTTTTAGAACATCTTGATCTGTTGGAATAACAATGTTTGGTATTATAGTCGCACTGAAATATCCTCAAGAAGAAAGACACTGAAAATAGAAGAAAAAAACATATTGCAGAGAATTTCATAGGCTAATTTTATTGGCCTTGACACTGTTGATCACATCCTCAAATATTACTGAGTTTAATGGAACTGAGTGTGTACCCCAGTATAATGTCACAAGTTATTATTGTTATTATTATTATTATTACTATTTTATATAATTAATAATGTAGTTTTAATTCACAAAGTAGTGTGTGATTATGTGGAGGAAGAGTATTCCGTCAGAAACAGATTCATGGTCTTTGTTCTAGATGGAGTAATTGTGCTTGCTGTGTTGTGGCTCTCTTAAATTTCTTTTTATGTCTCTGTCACAGAAATGAACTGCAAGGAGTTTTTAATTTATATGTAAAATTCACATTTTAGTACTGGAAGGAAATTATTTGAAATTATGCAATTATTTGACAGTTTCAAGGACCCTTTTCTGCTCATTAGTTTAGAAAATGATTTGACATTTTAAATCACTAAATATTTGCTTCTCCTTCAATAAAAAACCCACAAAACTTTTTAAATATAAAAAAACACTGAATACATAATGTTACTTTCATCCACTCACTGAGTTTTTAATATCTTTAATGTGTAAGAAATCATAGGAAATTTTTGCTTTACATCAGATATAGAATATAATTTTACATGCAGACTACTACAAAATTAAAGTCATATAGCAACTGAAACATGTTACCATGTTATTCACTTTCATCTCACTTTCTTTCTGGCTTTTCAGATTCGGGTCTTCCGTCCTCCTAATTATTCAGGGACTATTGCTTTGGCGCTCTTAGTATCTCTAGTTGGAGGATTGCTGTATTTGAGGAGGAACAACTTGGAATTCATATACAACAAGACTGGATGGGCCATGGCGGCACTGGTATGATACATATACACCAATATTAGGTTGGAGTGAAATATTTGTTTTTCTATATTTATCTACTTTTACATGTCAGGGACGTTGTGTGAAATGAGATTAGGTGTAGTTTTCTCCCCATTTTATCAAAAATATGATGTCATGTTTTATGTAATGGAAAAGTTACTTATCTATGCTTGACTCTCTCATCTGTTATTTTATCTCTCTCTAGTGTGTGGTGTTTGCAATGACATCTGGTCAGATGTGGAATCACATCAGAGGTCCTCCTTATGCCCACAAAAATCCACAGAATGGACAAGTGGTATGAGTTACATTTCTTTCTTCCCTGCCAGTGCATATAAATGTATATATATGGTTTAATTTTAGTTGTTTTGTTTCTATTTGGCTTTGTACTGTCTTCTGTCCTTCAATCAATCAAACGTAAAAGCTGTATTTTAAGGTATAAGTTTAATCTTTTTTACCAGGTTGTAAGTGAAAATATATTAGATCAGTGATAAAAACATCTGTAAGGCTATTGGCCTCAAGTAAAATAGACTCTGTCATTACCACCTGCTAACGGGTCAGACATGGGACAGTGTGTGTGTGTGTGTGTGTGTGTGTGTGTGTGTGTGTGTGTGTGTGTGTGTGTGTGTGTGTGTGTGTGTGTATGTGTGCGCGTATGTTACTGGACAGCTGGGAAGAGTCATTTTGTGTTAATATCACCCTAGAGGCATCTCAGAGTCATCTTGGGCCAAGCAGAGTGGGAAAGAGAGAGGTGTTCGCCAAAAGACTTTTTCTTTAATTCTTTCTTGCTTGTTTTCTCTCAATGGTAAATGGGCCGTATTTCTATAGCGCTTTACTAGTCCCTAAGGACCTCAAAGCACTTTACATGTTCAGTCATCCACCCATTCACACACACATTCACACACTGGTGATGGCAAGCTACATTGTAGCCACAGCCACGCTGGGGCGCACTGACAGAGGCAAGGCTGCCAGACACTGGCACCACCAGGCCCTCTGACCACCACCAGTAGGCAACGGGTGAAGTGTCTTGCCCAAGGACACAAAGACAGAGACTGTGCGAGCCGGGGCTCGAACCGGCAACCTTTCAATTAAAGACAAACTGCCAACTCTTAAGCCACGATCGCCCCCATTTTTCTGCGCTTTCTTCCTTTCATGTTGTCTTCTTTTCAGTTTTTTTTGTTTAACCCAGCTATCAACCGGAATTAGAGTAATCTATATTTGACAAAGTTTGTGCACATAAACAAGGAATTTGACTCAACCATCCTTTCTTTCGTGTAGTTGCTGTGTTTTAGAGAATTGCCACTTATTATCAATATGTGTGCAAATACTTACTCACACAGTATTTCCAGATATAGCTTTGCAGGTCATCATTTAGGTTTCTCCACTGAAGTGTGAAATTAAAATAAAAATATGGAAGAAAAATGGAAAAAAAAACTATGAACTTGGAGGAGAGTAGGATCAGAACAATGAAAGTGAAATGGCCATATAGAAGAAAGGGAGGAATCTGAGAAATTATGTTTGTGTCTGCAAGCCGAGTGCGTGTGTGTATGAGGTGCTGTAAGGAACATTATTACTGAAACGCTCTCACACACAGTACTGAAATTTTATCTCTCACACACACTACTGAAATGCTCTCACACTGAAACCCCCTCACACACTCCACTGAAAACCAAGGCATTTCAGTTGAACAGGAAGTTGTTTCCTGACAAGGAAACTGAAGGAAAAAGTGGTAGATTTCAAACAAACCACTACACAGATGTCTACTCAGCAACCTGCTAGTAGCCTAAGTGAAGCAGCTGCATTACTTAACAATATATTAGCTTCAGCATAAGTCAAAATTTTGAATAGCAGGAGACGGGCAATATCCTGGTTAATTTTTTTGGCATATTTGCTTTTTCTCTTTTTTAGCGAAGAAGAAAATATCTTAAAATTATTAATAAAACCAGGGACAGAAGGCTTAGTGTTCCTCCATATAGCACAATGGATATGATATTTACTCAAAAGTATGATGATGTTAAGACACCCAATGCTAGATGATCCATATAAAAAAATTATATGATGTAATTCAAATAGTGGCACATCATTAATTTTTAGGGAAATCCTATTTTTTAAGTCACACCAAAAGCATTGTGTGATAGGGCAGAAAAAAAAAAGATGTTCTAGGGTTTCATTTTCATCAGTGCAAAAAGAACACTGATCCACCTCAAAGCCAAATCTCTTTTTTAGAAATTCTGCCACAGGATTAATTTTGTTTATGACTTTAAAGTGTTTCTTTAACTTTTGGTAGAATTTCATACATTTCGAGTTTGCTTTATCGAGTGTATCTGAAATAACTAAATTAAAACCATGCCATGTAACCATTCTGTCATAGCTATGAAATATTTTGTATTTGAAGAAACTACTAATACATTTATTATTGCATTTTTTTCAAACAGCTGACATTGTCTTAGCAATAAATTAGGAAGCACTGATGACAAGTTATTGTATATCATAAAGTTTTTAATCAAATGAAGCAGAGGCAGTGGGATCAGTTTACAAAATTAGTTATATTCTCTTTGAGAACAGTTTAGACAATATTTTTCTGAAAAGTCTGTGTAACTTAGAATGATACCGTTCTCATGCAACAAATCTGTTATGAATATAATCTTCTTGTTAAACCAGTCGCTCTTGAAAATAGATTTTTGATTAAGTTTTATTATCCTATTATTCCATAAGGTTGAATTATGAGGAGAGAAGTTGTGGGTAAATATTGTTTTACTCGTGCAATATCATTGCAAAGTCTGTTTGGGAAAGGTCGATGTCTTGATCGGGATTTTATTTACCTCAAAATCACATTTTAAAATAAAGTCTAATCCTCCTATTTTCTTAAACAAGGGTTGTGGGATGTGGAAACACATAGAGTCACTCTGTGACAGACAAGATTTTAACCATTTAATTCTAAGGGTGCCAACCATAGATTCAAATTCTGGAGCTTTGATGCCACCTTTATTGTATTCCTTAACAAGCTGAGATCTTTCAATGTAATAGGTTTTATTCCTCCACAAAAATTGGAAAATAACTGTGTTAGCCTTATTAATGTTTTTAGAGGAGATATATAGAGCGTGACAAGGATAAATCAATTTGGAGATGCCTTCAGCTTTAGATACAATGTTTCTGCCAAAAATAGTGAGGTCTCTATTTAACCAGTGGCTAAGTGATGTCTTCATCTCCATGATACGGTTAGAAATATTACAATCTCTTCTAATTAGGTTTTTAGATATTATCAGCCCTAAATATTTAACTTTAGATTCAACTCTAACCGAAGCTATTGAGGAGTCAGAGCTTGTATGAATCGGGAGTAGTTCACATTTTTTGGTATTAGGAGATAAACCAGAAGCTTTAGAGAAAATTGAGTTTTCTCTACCACTGATTTATCTTTCGAAAAAATAGATGTATCATCTGCGAATTGACTTCTTTTGAAGTTTTCATTAAAAATTGATACTCCTTGTATGTTGTTAGAATTCTTTTTTCATAGTGTTGAGTTTTTGTATATTGGCAACAGTTGAGGTGCCAATATAAAAAGCTTAGGGGAAATAGGACATCCTTCCGAATTCCGCGTTTCATGTTCAAGGAAGCTAATATATTGTTAAGTAATGCGGCTGCTTCACTTAGGCTACTAGCACAGCGGTCCCCAACCCCCGGGCCCTGGACTAGTACCGCTCTGTGAGTCGTTTGGTACCGGGCCGCAAGAGTTGAGGCTTGGGTTTGAAATTTAGGGTGTTTATCGCTTTTTTTTTTACCGTTATTTTTATATCTTTTATATTGTTAACTCGGTTTCCCTGGGTCTTTTCCCATGTGTTATGATTAAATGTTCTTTTTTTTGGGTACCGGTACACATTTTATTTTATTGTATTTATCCGCGACACCTTAAAGGCCGGTCCGTGAAAATATTGTTGGCCATAAATGGTCCGTGGCGCAAAAAAAGGGTGGGGACCGCTGTACTAGCAGGTTGCTAGTAGTGGTTTGAAATGTACCACTTTTTCCATCAGTTTCCTTGTCAGGAAACAACTTCCTGTTCAGCTGAAATGCCTCGGTTTCAGTGGAGTGTGTGAGTGCATTTCAGTAGTGTGTTTGAGAGATAAAATTTCAGTAGTGTGTGTGAGAGCGTTTCAGTAATAATGTCCCTTACGGCACCTCATATAAGTGTCTCACTTCCACGATATGTGTTTAAAATGGGATGTATGCCTTAATTGGATTTTTCTGCTGAAAACAGGGCTTTCACTCACTTTAGCTTAGTGTCAGGGTGCGTAAACAGTTGAGTGCAGAGACGTATACGATGCTTAGTGTCTACTGGTCTAAACAAATATTCAGGCTGAATCGGAATCAGAAATACTTTATTAATCCCAAAGTGTCAACTTATGACACTATGTTGCCAGACAGAGTTCAAAATACTTCATATTCACTCAGAACGTGTAAAGACACAACAGACTGACTAACTCTAACCTAACAATGATGCCCTCTGAAAGCCAAAAGTCAACTATTTGCAGATAGCCAATAAAAGTGAAAGCAGTGCTTCAATAAAACATCAAAGGTTAGCAGGGATGACAACGGCTGCCAAAAACCATCAACCAAACATGTAAAAATCAGCTGGAAATATGGAAATGTCATCAGCCAATAAAGGTGAAAAAAGGAATTGGTCAAAGTCAAACACATAAGAAAAACACTGACAAAAAAAGTACTTTAAAAAACTCAAACCCACAGGAAGAAAATATTCGCAAGGAATCCCTCATTCTTCTTTAACTTTAAGTTTAAAAAAAAACTATTTAAAAAACATAATTCTATACTTAGCATGCGTTTTTTGACAGAGTTTGCCATATCACAGTATGTGTGTAAGTATTTAATATGTGCATGCTTCTTATAATTCATGAGTACATGGATTTGGGTATAGTCTATGTATGAACCTCTGTGTGCATAGGTTTGTTAAAGCAAAACTATGTTTCTGTCACATTTTGAGGCAGCAGCTTTTTTTTTTTTTTTGGCTCCATAGTGAGACACACTACAATTTCATCTGCTTCACTGTACCATTCGCCAGTTGACAAATCCTTTCAATATAGTGTATCTGGTCTTGCTCGCTCATCATTTTGAAGGAATTACACGGTCTGGTGAATGTGGGAGATTAGAAAAAGAGGTGAGAAAAGGTAACATGAAAAGGGGTGGGAAGAAACAGAAAGGATAAGATGATACTGATCCTTTCTGAACCATCTTCTCATTCACTGCCATTTACCATCAGGGGATGGAGAGAACAAGAGAGGAAGGTTAAGGTGTGGTTCAAAAGTGTAAAGAAAAAAAGACAAGCATCATTTGTAGTCAAATATAGCCAAGCCTAGTCCTGCTGCTATGTCAGATAAGTGGGTCCAAAATTCAAGACCAAGCAAAAATAATAGAGTAAAAGCACACATTGCATGTTGTTGTAAACTATGTGAGTGGAGTTAATGCTGTTAAAGAATAGTGTATGGCTGAATTTTAGGAACACTTTGAAATGTTATTAAGTAAAGGGCACCATTATCACTATAACCTTTTAAGAGCAAAAGTATACTCATTGCACACATTGTCATTGTTATAAAACTTTTTTTATGTATATTTGTAGTCTGGTCAGCATGGTCATTAAAAAAATGGCAGGAACACAAAGAGTCACATGAAGCTTCATGTTAGCCTTATGGTGATGACATTTACATCAGTCAAACTCAAGTGGACCCTCATGAACTCATGGATATATAAAAGTATAACTACAGGGTGACACTGTAAAACAATGGTTAGTAATGTTGCATCAAAGCAAGAATGCTTTGGGTTTCAATCGCCTGCAAGTATGGAGTTTGTATGTTCACCCTGTGCCTGCATAGTCTGCCTAACTGTCACAATCTAAAGGTGTTTTGCTAGTTGGTGACCTTAAACTGGCTGTAAGTATAAATAGTCAGGCAGGTATGTTTGTTTCGAATTAGCTGACCACAGGCAGAGTGGGAGTGAGTAGGCAGGGCATGGAGGAGAAAGAGAAGCAGAAGGAAGACAAAAATAAATAATTATTTGAACTGATAAACAGACTGAATAAGGACTTAGTTGGGACAAAAATAAAGAAAAGGAAAAACTGGCAATGTATGTATGTACATAACTTTCATCCAATTATATAATGCAAAAGTACAAAACTGCTCCCTGTCATGTGTGCAATACCATGCATTAGCACAGATGAATTAGGTTTTTAAAAAATAAATTATTTTTACACACAAACAATACCATCAACTTCAACTGAAGAAGCTATTTTGGGCATGAATAAAAGTGTTTCAAAACCAAGAGATAGCAAATGAGTGGACTAGAGGGATGTGGAAATGACAGGGAAAAAGAAAGAAGAGCTGAAGGGTACATTAGAGAGCTACATCAGATGAGGGTGTAACCCATTTGTTGTCAAACAGACTGAAAAATTACAGAGAGCACCAACAGTGCCTGAGAAATAGAGTGCCTTTTACACAGAACAAGACAGAGAAATACAGCCAGAATTAAAAGACAGGCAGGGGCAAGAGGGGGGTTGTGGTGCTTTGGTAGTCTGTATGCATGCAATACATCCACTCTTCCCTTCCTTCCTTTTGCGTTGCATGAGTGGATTTTTTTTTTTTTAAACAACAACCTCACTGTTATATACATACTTATCTCCATGATAATGTCCCTTACGGCACCTCATACACTTAGGTTTGTGAACACAATAACTCAGGAAAGAGCCAACATAGGATTTTCACATTCATACCATAGGTGAATATAGCAAAAATCATGGACTTGAATATCAGTGACGTCAAGGTCAACATCAAAGTTAGAGGTCAAGTTTTCTGAAAATCTTGTAAACACGATATTTTGAGAAAAAGGTCACCTTCAAACTTAAACCCTAGGTGTATCTACAAGGAGGTTGAGGGGTAGCACTTGCAACTGTCGGTATTTTATAGACTATGCAACAGAGCAAGTGGGTGAGCAGTGTAACAGCTTTTAGGCTGACACTCTGTTAGGCCCCTCAATTAAGACAGGTTTCCTATTGGTCAGTGGCTCCTATTGGTCAAATATTCACTAGCAATGGATATACAATACCCATTGCTAGTGAATATTTGGTTCCATTTGGTTCCACATGCGTGCACACACACACACACACACTAATGGGGAATGCACAATATAACCTGCATTTTTGTCTGCTTTTTTTGTTATGTTTATTGCAGGGGCGGGCAATTCCAGGCCTCGTGGGCCCTTGTCCTGCAGGTTTTAGATCTCACCTTGGGTCAACACACCTGAATCACATGATTAGTTCGTTACCAGGCCTCTGGAGAACTTCAGGACATGTTGAGGAGCTAATTTAGCCATTTAAATCAGCTTGTGTTGGTTCAAGGACACATCTAAAACCTGCAGGGACACCGGCCCTCGAGGCCTAGAGTTGCTCACCCCTGGTTTATTGGAACGGTCAAAAGTTCAAACAACTTTGCACAAGATGAACTCAACAAAGAGGTGGCTAGTTTTGTATTATTTATTTTTTCCTTCCCCCCCCCCCCCCCCCCCCCCCTTTTCAGATGTATTAAACAATGCAGGTCTTTTTTTTTGTTGTTAACTGAAATGTTCAAATTAAAAGGCTCCAAGTAGACCAACTGGTTTGTTGAAATTGTCACAAAGCGTCACAAAGACACTGGTCATGAAAAGCAGAGTTTTGCATTGTTACCGCCTGCCAGCATCTTAGATTGCATCTTTCTGATACATGACACATTGTTCCAGTCAATAATAAGCCCCCAAAATAAAAGAAATAAACTCTGAAGTATATGTAGAAGTACAACACAAAATTTACATCAGTGTTGCAGTGGTTTCCCTTCAGGAGGGCTGCATCATTTCTCCTTGGCCTATTAATGCTTCTGTCCCAGGATGATTAGAGGCTTGCTTTGTAGGGCTCATGGTGAGTCAAATTAAAGTGGTCACCAAGGCAAATTAAAAAGTAATTTATAAGGAAGTGTACCTTGAAAATATGCAGTTCACAAAAAAACACACGTTAACAAAATTTAGTGTCTCCATTCCTACACACTTTTACTTCCTGCCTTACTGAGATTTACAGAGCTAACAATAGCTATTATTGTGGGAAGATCCGCTACTTACATTTTCTATCAGTAGGCTATAAACTAACTCTTAGTCATAAAGACAGACATTTGGCTATGAGAAACTTTTATTTAAAAGAAAACAAAAATTAAACAAAAAACAACTTGATTGAGCTTGATTCAGAAGTCCCATAAGAGGCTATGGCTCATATCATAGTGGTCATCATATAAAATAATTATATAAAATAATTAAAATTATTTTACTTTGTATATCTTAGTTCACTTTGCATCCGTTATGTCATTCTTCAGATTGATTGTCTACTCCAGGGGTATGCAACCTTTTTGATGATGAGTGCCATCTAGAGTTCCTCAGAAGTCAATGTGCCATATAACTGCATTAGCAATAAATTTAATAACGCTCTATATTAACAGTTACTGCGCTGAGCGGAGAGCTCCTGAAGCATTTCAAGTGTCGGAATGTGGAAATTTCAACATTGCTTGAAAAAACTGACAGCTAGCAATGTCCGTCTCACCAGTAGGCTAAGTGATTTTTAGCCAATTACAAGTTGAATCTGGTAGTTGAGGTTGTTAGCTAAGATACCATCATTAAGAAGCGGCACAACTAATGTGTCTATGCGAGCTAATTTGCGATGTGCACCGCTGGCCCGGCCATTTATTTTTTAATCTCAGATTAATTCACTGCGTGTCGCGCACTGCTGTTGTTTAGCGCGACATCCGCTGATTTCCTCTTTCTGGCGCAAAGTGGGCGATAAACAAAGGAGAAACGGGACTTGCGTCAGAAATACCGATCAGCTGATCATTGATCAGTTTCAAGATTGAATGAGAGAAGAAGAGGCAGCTGACACCGTAAAAACGCAGATCTAGCTTTGTGTCTTTTCCATTCTAGCTGAAGTCCGGGACAAACTGTGTTACTTTTCAGCTCAATACGAAATGCGTGATATTTTCTCTGAATACGGGACAATTCCGTTTTTTACGGCACGGTTGGCAACTACTAACAAACCTTATGAATAAAATAAAGTTCACTATCAGTAACATCATAGCACCCACTCAGATGTATAGAAACTCCATCATGTTAGCTAGTACGCAGTACGAGTTATTGTAACTGACTGTAAAAAGTTAACACAACGAAAATAAACTCCACCTAAACTTGGTTTATATCTGACCAGATAGCCTGCAGGTCATAACTTCTTACCTGAAGTTCAGTTCACCTGACACTCGGACCGGTGGCCACCTCGGGTCTCTCCTCCTCCTGCCTCACCTTTCCCTCATCCACCTGGCCTCTTGTGGCAGCTCCGCCATAGCCACCACCAAACAGCTGAGTTATTTTCACACATCTGCCAGCATCTGGCCAATCCACCATCTTTCATTGTTTATACCGTTACAAAAAAAAATAAAAAAATCATCGGTGGTCAGTCCAGCTATGGTCGTGCCATCAGTTAACCCTTCGCGTGCCAACTGTGGCACACGTGCCCAGGGTTGCCGAACCCTGGTCTACTCTGTTACTAATCCAAGGCAAGTCATGTGATAGGAGTCCCTCACCTTGGCTGTCTTTCTTTATATATCCCTGAAAACAAAATAATTAATAAAATTCTGCATATGTAGGAAGTTAAAAGTCACGTCATTTCACTGATTGACATGTTTTCAAAAAAGAAAACGGGTTTGAATGGCTTTAATTGACTCTTGGGTAATTAAACTGAACTCTCCACGGAGTGCGTAAACACTGAACTGCATAAACACTGAGTAGATAATGAGATTTTAAAGCATTACCTGAATCCCTTAAATAGACTATCATATTTGTTCAAATGAAGGGTTCAATGAACCTAACCAGTCTCACAGCGGCTGTGAATAAATCACATCTAAATGCTTTCAGTTCTTGTTGTTAAGATATTAAGTTCTTATGTGCTGCAAGGCATTCCTCTTTGAATGATGTGTGTGTGTGTGTGTGTGTGTGTGTGTGTGTGTGTATGTGTATATATATATATATATATATATATATATATATATATATATTATATTATATTATATTATATTATATTAGGGGTGCAACAATACTCGTATTGATATTGAACCGTTCGATACAGTGCTTTTGGTTCGGTACGCATCGAACAATACAAATTTTTTAATTTTTTTTATCAACTTTTCTTCTGACAATGCTGTCTATGTTGAGCGCTCAGTGGATCTGCGCTTGACTACTCCGCCTAGGCTGCACTGTCGAGTGCAGATCCACTGAGCGCAGCGCAAGCTAGCAAGACAGAAGCTAAGCTCGTTGCAACATGGCAACTGCCTCAACTCTACCCGAAATTGAACCTCCCCCACCCTCATTCAGATCTGGCGTTTGAAACTGTCTTGGTCTTCATGTGAAGCATGACACTGATGGTAAGCGCGTCGTGGACAAAAATAAAACAGTATGTTGCATGTGCCACACAATGCTCAATTGGTGGGAACTAGTGTGTTAGCGCAGTTTGCTCGTTAACGTGTTGACGCTGTCCAGCCCGACGCACGGGGCGATCGGCGGTAACTCGTTAACGGAGATTTGCCGCGTTATGGCGTTAATGTAATTTTAATGAGATTAATGCTGACAGCACTAGTGGGAACACAACGAATATGACTGCACATTTACACCGACATCATCCTAGTGCAAAGACAAGTGGAAGCAGACAAAAACAACAAGCACGCATGCTACAAACTTTACCGAGTCATTTAGACAGCCGTTAGCACACGATTCTCCTTACGGGGACCTGATCTGTTTAATATGCCGCTGAGAGTATACCCCAGAAGAAGCGTATAGTATAGCTTTTATTTTGGAAAGAGCCCTTTCTCTGTAATAAACTCTCTTTTCCAAAGATGAGTGATTTCTCGATCAGATAGATTTTTTTTATTATTATTATTTTGTTGTTTCAGCAACATTAAATTTAAAAACTGTAGTTTTGAATTAAAACATATATATTTATAATTTTAATAAATGAAAAATTTAAAAAGGCATGAACATTTTTTTGTATCGAAAAAATATCAAACCGTGACACCAAAGTATTGAACCGAACCATGAATTTTGTGTATCGTTGCACCCCTAATAAATAAATATATATATATATATATATATATATATATATATATATATATATATATATATATATATATATATATATATATATATATATATATATATATATATATTAGGGGTGCAACGATACACAAAATTCACGGTTCGGTTCATGCTTTTTTTAATTTGTCATTTATTAAAATTATAAATATATATTTTAACTCAAATGTACAGTTTTTAAATTTAATGTTGCTGAAACAACAAAGGGATAAAATAATAAATCTGTCTGATCGAGAAATCACTCATCTTTGGAAAAGACAGTTTATTACAGAGAAATGGCTCTTTCCAAAATAAAAGCTATACTATACGCTTCTTCTGGGCTATATTCTCAGCAGCATATTAAACATATAAGGTCCCCATAAGGAGAATCATGTGCTAACGGCTGTCTAAATGACTCGGGTAAAGTTTGTAGCATGCATGCTTGTTGTTTTTTGTCTGTTTCCACTTGTCTTTGCACTAGGATGATGTCGGTGTAAATGTGCAGTCATATTTGTTGTGTTCCCACTAGTGCTGTCAGCGTTAATCTCGTTAAAATTACATTAATGCCACAACACGGCAAATCTCCGTTAACGAGCTACCGCGGATTGCCCCATGGGCGGGGCTGGACGGCGTCAACACGTTAACGAGCAAACTGCACTAACGCTGTAGTTCCCACCAATGTGGGTGGGAACTACAGCATTGCGTGGCACATCCAACATACTGTTTTACTTTTGTCCATGACACGCTTACCTTCAGGGTCATACTTCACATGAAGACCAAAATAGTTCCAAAGGCCAGATCTGAATGAGGGGGAGGCAGGTACAATTTGCCATGTTGCAACTAGATTAGCTTCTGTCTTGCTAGCTTGTGCTGCGCTCAGTGGATCTGCGCTCAACAGTGCAGCCTAGTCGGAGTCAAACGCAGATCCACTGAGCTCTCAACACAGACAGCATCGTCAGAAGAAAAGTTGATAAAATAAATTTAAAATTTTGTATTGTTCGATACATATGCGTGCCGAACCGAAAGCACTGTATGGAACGGTTCAATATCGATTGAAGTATCGTTGCACCGCTAGTGTATATATATATGTGTATATATAGATATGTATGTGTGTGTGTGTGTGTGTGTGTGTATATATGTATGTGTGTATACCTGATTTTAGTTTGTGTCTGTGCCATTACCTGAAAATAAATACATTCATTAAAAGATAAATGAATAAATAAACTGAAGCCCAAAGCTGGGTCTCTGACAATAGCCGGGCATGGTCAAGACAAATAAATAATGCCGTTCCTATACCATATGCGTGCAACTGTTTCCTTAACTTGAGGGCGTTCTGTTTCCTAAAGTAATAGAGGTGTTCATTTGAAATGGTTACAAAGTGTGAAGTTGGAGGCATGTTTTAGTTATGTAATTTATTTTTTGTGTGTTTTATTTTGCAAAACTTTAGCACAATTAGTGTGTGGCATTACTGCTTTTGATTATTCCTGTGCATGTGGTTAAGAAAGATTTTCCCAACTCAAAAAACCCCCCAGAAAATTTACAGCAGTTCTGGAGTTTGTGCATGTAAATGAGGGCCAAACGTTGTGTATGTACTGTATGCACTACGCCATTCTCAAACTCATGTAGAATTTGAGGATTCACCAGATCTGTTATTTGGAAATGAAAGCCTGTCTGTAATTGAAGGCTGATTCATATATAACCTATTATTTTAGAAGCTGGGCTAAACAAATGTATATTAAATGTGAATCAATATTTTATACTTACATGAGTGCAAATACATAATTTATGTCATAATGTTACAGATGTTTTTTCTTGTATAATGAGGATTTTAATATCAGTGTTTTCAAATGGGTCCATGAACATAGTCAGCATATACTGCTGTGCACATCTTCATTCTTGTTGAAGAAGAATGTTATCACATGTATACCCAAGCTATAGATCGATTGAATATGTTATTTTTTATGTAACTTGTTTATACAGAGTGGGGCTGCATGTCCAACTTTTATTTACCACTCTATCTAACTTAAATCATTTGTTAATACAAGACAAACAATGTTTTAACCTAATTTGCAGACATGGCAGTCTTAAAAAAAAGAACCAAAATAACCCTCCAAAAAGCAAAAAAACTAATCCATCAGATTAATTGGAGCAGTAGTAGACTGCAGTTGTACCAGACGCTCCCCAGCATGAACCTGCCTAAATTTATGCAGGCAAGACATTGTGAGCCTATTTAAAAAGGAGAAAATATATGTGTCAGCATGCTGTGCACCAGAATGGCACCAGCGATCATATAATAGTTTTTTTTTCTTGTGTATTAAAAAAATGAAACAAAAGTAAAAACAAGAAATATTTAAAACAAAAAATGTTAACAAGGGTTTCTGTATATTAGGCGTACTTCACAGATTATGGAGTATGTCAGGGTGAGGGTTTCTATGTATTGCACTGAGCAGCAACAGATAGACTTGAAGCAGAACTGAGCAAATGACTAATATTATGTTTTGACCTTTTTGTGGGATTTTGAGTGAAATATAACCATATAATATTGCAAACCTTACAATATAAGATGAATTTAGTTAATGGCACCAAGTACATTGATCTATTATATAGATTATATAGATCAGAGAATGGGATTTAGTTTTTGGGGGGGTTGCTTTTGTTTGTTTTCTGTTTTTTAAGTAAGAGAAAAAGTTACAAGATGTGACTTCTGCATTAGCTCATTTAAATGTCTTTGTTATCTCAGCAACATGAAGACTAAAGGTTGCTGCTTTTATACCCCAAATCACTTTGAGGTAAATCCTTCTGATTAACGCACACTCACACAAAAGCCACACAAAATGTCTCAAAAGGCTGTTCTCTCTAAACAGTTTAATATACCAACATTTACTTACGTGTTTTGTGGACACCTGTTTAGCTACGTACACTGAAACATGCCCACTCTGTTCTGCTCCGCACATTAATGAATTAAACAGCTACATTTTAATACATCAGATTAATTGGAAGTGCCCAACCATGGATTGAAGAATGTTTTATCCGCCAAGCATTGACTTGTTTTGTGCTTAAGGGTAACATGTAGCAAGTGGAACAATGGTATGGATGTGGTTTTTTTGTTGTTTGGAGGTTGTTTTTTTAGTTCCGGTAATGAAAGAAAAATCCCCATTGGATACTGACACACCTATTAGTTTCAGTGTGTGGTTTCCCAAACTTTCTAGGACTTGTTTAATTTGTTTTGTCATTGTGGCAGGTTTTTTTTAACCCCTTCATACTGTTGTGTGTACTTAACGAGCTTAACTAATAGTCTCCTGAAAATGTGAGTGGGCTTCTTAGTCGGTATTAAAATGAAGAGCTCTACAGTTAACTGAAAAATACACCAGAAGTTCATTCAAAAAGCTTATGTAGGTGTAAGGACAAAAGGCAGCTAGAGATTGTTTGTTTTGCATATCCTGGTCTGAACTATATCTTACAGTGGTTATCAGTTGAAACTCATGTGATGGGTCAATTATCAACTTAGCAAGCAAAAGCTTTAACCTTTTAAAGGGGGCAAATCATGGGTTTAAAGTACCCCGTCATCTGAAATGGGTTTATACTAGTGTGTCAATATATCTGGCACAGTGCCCATCTAATAGGTAAATTCGGTTCATGATATTAAGAGCTTACAGTATTCAAAGGAGCTTGCAAAGAAAAGCGTCTGGACTTCTTTAAGTTACTTGAAGACGTTTCACCTCTCATCCGAGAAGCTTCTTCAGTTCTAAGGTCAAATGGTGGAGAGGTCAAATGGTGACCTTAGAACTGAAGAAGCTTCTCGGATGAGAGGTGAAACGCCTTCAAGTAACTTAAAGAAGTCCAGACGCTTTTCTTTGCAAGCTCCTTTGACTACAATGACCTGGATGACTGAGAACCTTCACAGACAGTTTACAGTATGTTCACAAATGGTGTATTCTATAGTTGTCATTTTATTTTTCATTTTGTATATGAGTATTAGGTTAGTATCATCACCAGCAAATGCAAATTGCTTTTTCTATTGACACAAAACAGGGAAGTTAGGAAATGGTGAAGGTGCAAGCCACTATCTGCCGTTCTGTTGTCTATGTGGAGATGTCTGAGGAGGGGCAAAAAGCTCAAAGAAGTACAGACAGCAGCTGCGGTGGAGACTTTTTGTTGTTTTTAACACTCAGCTTCACTTCAGCTCTTTGTATGTTACAACTTCTCTCTTCTCTGCCACTGATGGATGGACTAATAAGAGCACTAGGAAGAGGAGACTACAGACCAGATGCACCAAATATTTTTGCCACTGCCCCAGAGCCGTTCACTGCAAGTAGACAGGCAGTCCGAAGTTGCCCAATGTGCCACCACTGCTGAACCAAAATTCCCCTTCCAGTTTCAAATGTACTGATTAGGAATGTAAGGAAAATTTCCAAACAGTTTCCCATTGTTCTAGTACATGGGCTTTGTTTTTCTAGTCAGCAAGAAAAGAATGCCAAAAATAATTTTAAAAATCCTAGCTAATGGAGAATAACAGGTTTATACCGAAAACAAAAGGATCTGTTTCAGCACTGAGGCCTCATTGTTTTTATCTGCTTTCAAGTGCAAAAATTCTTCACTTCTCTCCACTGAAGCAAGAAAAAGCTGTCCACCCTCTACTCCACCTCTTTTGTCATCTTCTATTCATCTTTCCATACTTATTCTTGTCTGATAGAAAAGGAATGAACACTACACCAGTCAAGTGGAAAAACAGACCCTTGATCTGCCTAGACACTGATAATCTGCAGGGATTCAACAATGTTAAACACTCTGAAAGACTTTCTCCCTTCTTCTGTTTGTTTCCTTTACTCACACCCTCATTTTGTCTGCTTCTTTTTCTCTAACAGACAAATGTTAGTCAAAGTAGACCTCTGACATCTTAGCACAGGAGCTGGAATCCCAGCATTTTGCTTCGAATCTCAATAAAGTATGAGCTTCCGCGGGGACATTAGTCCAAGCATATCATCAGGTTTAGATGGCTATAAGTTATAGCGGAAAAAAGAACAATTTGTTAGACGTCAATGATTCTGATCATAAAGTGTCTGAAATGCATAGAAATCAGGATAATTATAATTTGTCTTTCTGGAACGGTTAGATTTGATGACCCTGTACTATTTCCATTTTGGTTTTTTTATTGTTTTGTATTTGATTCATTCTGAAAGATTTTAAAGTACAATTAATTCAACATTTAGAGAAGATTGTACTGAAGTGGGAAGTTTAGCTTTGGCAGACTGCATAAAACATTGTACCAATTCCCATTCAGAGCAATCATATGTGTATGTGTGTGTGATTGGTAATGTAGGTTTAGGTTGACCTCTCTGCCCACTGCATGAAAAATGTACCCTTTCTATACACCTACACACCACATGGATAATTCTTCAGGCTTGAGTCATATGAACAAACACATTAATGAACTCGTATTCTGATCTAGAAACATACTCAAGCAACACACATTTATACAATTAAATACAATTACTTCTCCACTCAGATCCCCACTTTCTATTCATTTATTAAAACACTAGTGACGGGTCTCTTAAAATCCTGTTCGTCCTGTCTATGCTCCATTTTATGCCACCCTCAGAACGTCACATTGGGAAAGATTTTACTCAATTATTTTTAAGGTTTATTTGCTTGTTTGTCTAGTGCATTTATAATACACTGCCAGCTGGTAGAAACGCTCCATGGACACTGCAGAAAGAGTATACAACTGCTGTCTGGGAACACAACTGAAGTTAGTTTTAAACAGGCTTTATCTGATGATTCAGTTTAGCCCTTTAAAGAACTGGTAGCATTACTGTGTGGTAATACAAAATAATTCCAGAACCACAATCCCACCGTGGCTTTTGTTTATTATAGAAGTTTTATTGAGTTTGTTAGTGACTGAATTACTAGCTGAAAAGAAAATTCTTAACTGACATTGTTTTCTTCTCTTTCTCTTCCCCCCAGAGTTATATTCATGGCAGCAGTCAGGCACAGTTTGTGGCAGAGTCTCACATCATCCTTCTTCTGAGTATCCTTTAATTAAATTGTTCTTGTTTGTGTGTCACATGTTGCAAAATGCTAATCATCTAGAGTAATATATCTCCATGAAATGTCCAGCAGCTCATCTTGGCAGCAGATTCCTTTAAATCACCATTTCCTCACCCACAGCACCTTTGAGAACTTTTTATGTTTGAAAGAGTGTTCCCTTTTGTTGTTATTTGTCATGAGTCAAAAATCTCTGTTAAGGCCTTTCTGTTGGACTGAAGAAATTCACAATACAAAGACAATGGGTTGTCCTCTTTTCAACTTTTCTCCTTGCCTGATTTGTTCCAAATTCCAACAGCTCATGATTGAGTGTGTCTTTGCATGTATTTTCTTGTGGTCTTGTTTGGCAGGATAGATTTTTCTGTTTGTATTTGTTTACTTCTGTCTGCTTGTATACCCATGTGTACTTGCAGTGGGGCTTCTGTATGTGTGTGGGTAATGATACCATTCATTCCTAGCTGTTCTGTTCATCCCCATAGGAAATAACAGGTCCAAGGTCACACCTGCTGCAAAGCTATATTGATTTGTCCATGGTCACACAGGGTTTTTTGTAAATTTTCTGCCCATCTGATTACACCTAAATGAAACATACGCACCTGCTGAAATGGTAACACAGCTACCTTTGTTGTTAATGCAGGTGGAGTGAGCACATTTTATGAGCATCATAGAAGAATGTAATCTTGCTTAATCCTTAATTTATGCATGCAGAAACCGTTACCACATTAAGCTACAAAACCATACTCATTTAAATGTTTCCTTGCTGGTATTATTTATTTGTAGACTGTCTAGCATCTTGGTGGTTATTAGTTATACTAAAGTTGCAACTAATATTGGTGCGAATGAAGTGTTAAACAAGTGTTAAATTTGATTGTTATGTTTCCAGGGCTTTATATTGTTTATCAAACATGGTGCGACTGTTCAAAATGACATTTTATATTCTTTAAACAAAGCAAAGAATTTAAAAGTAAAAATATCCAACAAACAAAGACCTGTTTTAGTTGTGTTTCTAAAGCAGCTCTCTTACAGGTAGCTACTGCATAGTTAATATGCTTTTATTTCATAATCTAAGGTTCACATATTCATAATGTTTGTTACTATAGACTGATGAGGGTGTAGGATGCCTGCAGGCCAAGGGACTGTTTTGTTTGTTTGTTTGTTTTTGTTTATTGGTTTGTTTTTTTTATAGTTTCAGCCCTGCTACAGTCTTTTTCAAGTTCAGTTTCTTCTTGTAAGAGAAAAAGCAGTGGTTGCTTTGACATGATGGAAACTTTATATCAATGCAGATTGGTCTATAGTTATAATAATTTTTGTGACACTCTGTATAGCCACCCAAACAGCCACCTTGCTGTACATTGAGATCTTGTCTTTGTGTCGCACCAGCATGCCATATCTTTTACCCCAACATCAAGAGAATACCTTAGTTTTTTCCCTGTATGTTCCCATGTGGCAGTCTTTGTTTGTGCACCCCATCAGGCTTTGCCTAGTTGTGTGCATTTGTATGCAGAGCATGCTGGAGAGAAGAATCTGTAATTAGGCCCCAAGCCATGTGAGGCTGTGCTTGAAGTGATTTAAAAACAGCTCAGGTGTTGAATGAAAAAATGTTTGCTTCTGTAATATATAAGTGTTTACAATATTGTATGAGTATTGTATGAATTGTTCACAATTATTAAAGTTTAATCCTAACTGCAAATTACTTTTTGCAGTTAGGATTAAAGTGATATGTCTTTCTGCAGCTGTTTGATGTTACTAATTTCACTTAATGCATGTTCTACAAGAGCACAGACAAAGACTTGTTTTTCAAAAATACTAGCTATGTTATTATATTTTCTTTTATTTGATAAACAAATTTTAATTCTTGTTCATTTGAAATGAATATTTGAGCATTTGCTTGTCTGTATACGTGTGTGTGTGTGTGTGTGTGTGTGTGTGTGTGTGTGTGTGTGTGTGTATATCGATATGAGTATTGTTGCACCCCTAATATAGACATATTAGGGGTGCAACAATACTCATATCGGTATTGAACCGTTCGATACAGTGCTGTCGGTTCAGTACGCATATGTATCGAACAATACAAAATTTGTAATTTATTTTATCAACTTTTCTTCTGACGATTCTGTCTGTGTTGAGAGCTCAGTGGATCTGCGTTCGACTCAGACTCCGCCAAGGCTGCACTGTCGAGCGCAGATCCACTGAGCGCAGCACAAGCTAGCGAGACATAAGTTAAGCTCGTTGCAACATGGCAACTGCCTCAACGCTAGCCGAAACCGAACCTCCCCACCCTCATTCAGATCTGGCGTTTGGAACTATTTTGGTTTTTATGTGAAGTATGACCCTGATGGTATACATATACGTATGTATTAGGGGTGCAACGATACACAAAATTTACGGTTCGGTTCGGTTCGATACTTTGGTGTCACGGTTCGATATTTTTTCGATACAAAAAAAAGATGTTCATGACTTTTTAATTTGTCATTTATTAAAATTATAAATTTAATATAATAATAAATTATTATATTATAATTATAATAATAATAATTTTAACTCAAAAGTACAGTTTTTAAATTTAATGTTGCTGAAACAACAAAGTAATAAAAA